>NC_134113.1:59792500-60392500 GCF_040939455.1 Microcebus murinus | reverse complement strand
CTAATTTTATATATATATAATATATATAAATATATAATATATATATATTAGTTGGCCAATTAATTTCTTTCTATTTGTAGTAGAGACGGGGTCTCGCTCTTGCTCAGGCTGGTTTCCAACTCCTGACCTCAAGCAATCCACCCGCCTCGGCCTTCCAGAGTGCTAGGATTACAGGCATGAGCCACCGTGCCCGGCCTAATTTTTTCTCTATATATTTTTAGTTGGTCAATTAATTTCTTTCTATTTTTAGTAGAGACAGGGTCTCGCTCTTGCTCAGGTTGGTTTCGAACACCTGACCTTGAGCAGTCCACCTGCCTTGGCCTCCTAGAGTGCTAAGATTATAGGCGTGAACCACCACGCCCAGCCCCATGCCCACTATTGATGCTTTCCGGACTCAGGCTGGGTAAAGAGGCACAGCAGGAGCTACCACAATAGACAGTTTTGCTTATGAGAGGAGGAAATGGGGTGAAAAAAGGTATGCAAAAAAATTTTCCTGGAAGCAGAGTTAGCTGCTTGGAGGGGGAATGGGGTACCTTATTTCATAAACATCTCATATCTAAAAGCCTACATTCCATTAAACATTCCACTGTCCCCAGACAGGACAATTCACAATTAAAAAAAAATAAAGCATAGAAATCAAATTAAAGTTCAAAAAGTGAGAATCCAAAGTCTGTAGCAGACAAGGGGTAAGGAAATAACTGCGGCTGGGTCTTTGTGAAGAGGTACATGGAGGACTGTTTAAATATTCAGGAAGAGGCAGCCCGCTTCCCAAGTTTGTAGTTGCCATCCAGATGCCTGCCTAGGGTTGTCTCTTGCATTTTTTTTCTTAGAGCTCATACGCATTGAATCTTCCTTACCAACCTTGCTTATATCTCCCCACCCTACACAGTACCCCAGATAGCACTTCTCACTCCATCTTAAGTTTCTTCTCTACCACGTTTCTCCCACTCTGCTGTTTGCTTCCTATATCTTCTCACCTAGGCCTACTTTTTTCTCTCAAGCCTTTTCGATCCAACCCCCGGGTGCCTCACTTTTCTTGTTCAGGTACCCTCTCTACTGCTCCTGTTCCTCTGTTCTACCCCAGCCATAGCCCCACGGAGGAGCCTCGCGCATGCCAACTCCTGCCTGTCCTCAGCTTTCTGCCTTGATCCGTCTCCCGCCTTTTTAGGGCGCCCAGATCCCTGTTACCTCCTTCTCAATACTGGGGCATCAGGCCAAACTCCCCCCGGCCAGCTTCCGCCCCTTGGGCCCCAACCTACCCCTCGCCCCTCTCCCAGCCAGCTCCCGCCCCCATCCCCGTCCCCGTCTCCCCTCACTTCACGCCCTAGCCCCTCAGGCCCCGCCCCCGCTACCGAGGCCCCGCCCCCGCTTTGCTCAAGCCCCGCCCCTCACTCACCTGAGGCGTCTCCGCGCGCGCACGCGTAGGCTGTGAGGGGTGGGGAAGAGGGGACGGTGATGGGGAAAGGGGGGCGGATTGGCGGGGGTCCCCCACTCTGGCCCGGGTGGCCCAGTGCGGGGGGAGTGGGGTCACTGAGGCGGCGGCAGCCAGGCCGCAGCCAAGACCCGGGCGCTCATCGGCGGCGGCGGCTCCATCTCCATCAGCGGCTTCACCTGAGGAGGGACCTGACCCCCCCCACGTTCCCCCCCATCACAGCCGTCCCCCCCTCCCCCTAACAACTTCCGGTCCCACTACCAGGCGACAGGCGGCGTGGCCGAACACCGAGCGCCCCCAAGCCGGGGAGACTGCTGGGGAAAAAAGAGAGAGGAAGCTAGGGGAAAGTAGCCGAGCGCCGAAAGATTCAAGTCCAAAAGGCGCTGTTGCTTGCAAAGGGTAACTCAAAGACTACCCCTTCAGCTGCATCTAATTTGTAAACTAAGTACACACAGGACGCCCCACGTGCCCTGGCACGTCCGCTCCTAGTGCCAAGTTTTGTTCCTGTACCTCCTAAGACAATGTTGATTTTAACCTCTTAGCATTCTATGCCTTTCCTGCCAAGTACATAGGAACTGGGGGAAGATTTGGGCGTACCAAATTTTTTATCATCTCCTCTTTGGGGGTATCTTGAGGTCAATCACCTAGGCATTGCTGCATATGCTAACAAACCTCAGAGAAGGAAGCTCCATTTCTTTACTTCCAGAGCCTGCTTCCATTCTCCTCCCTCCACCTTTTGTTTTGGGCTAGTCTCCGCTCATCCCACTACCAATGTAACCTCCCTCCTGCAATATGTTCATTACCCAGGCGCAAGAGGCCCCAGAATCATATCTTAAAGAAACACTTTATTGATGTGTTTAGAAAATTAGAGCTATAAAGGAAAAGGATTGCATTCCTTGCTCTCCTCACAACTCTCTAGCAATCAGAGAAGCAGTAGAGAGTAGCATATAACTAACTATTAATACTTTTCTTACACATGCGACACACATTCTCTGAAGAATCTAAGAAGAAAAGCAAAACAAGGCCTTGATGGTGATAGTGGAGGTGGGGTGGGCAGAGAAACTAGTGCTTGTCTCCAAAATTACTTTTTTCACTTCTAGCCCCCTGTTCCAACAGCTGCCACCTCCTGGAACAGGGTAGAGGCCAGGAGAGGTATGTAACATAGTATCCAAGGAGGGAGGTTTTCTGGGTGGAAATTTGCAATGTGTGAACCTAAGTATGGCTTAGGAAGGCCATACCTAAGAAGTAGAGAAGTGGGAAAGGTTTTTCTGAGGCAGTGAGGCCAAAAAGTTGGGGGAAAGGGCTGAGGTGTTTCTGGGGTGTAGATGGATCTATTCCGTACTCTCATGAGGCCACATGGACATGGACACGATGCCAGGCAGTGCTGAGCACACCTCGCAGGTTCCAGATTGGGGCCACGGTGTCTGGCTGGACGTTGTAACTGTCATCCACAGCCTTACAAATAATGTTCAATTCCTTCTGCCCAGCTGGTACAGTGGCTTGCAGTTGCCATAGACGCCAGGCCCACGCCTTCCTGGGGCGCTGTTCCTCTCCATTCAGCTCAGCTGCCTGCCAGGTTAGGCCTCCATCCAGAGACACATCCACCCGGATCACAGCTCTGCCACCACCACTCCATGCGTAGCCCTTGATGGTCACCTCCCCTGACTCTACAGTCTCCCCATCCTGGGGCTCCGTGATGGCCGACTGAACAGGAAGTTCCTGAATAGATGGAGCTGAGTCAAAATCTACAGTGTCCCAGTCCACAGATGGAGAGAAGCCTTTGTAATCTCGCCGCTGCCAGTGGCTGTAACTTTCCTCTGTCTCCACACTCACTCTGCCCAGCCATTTAACATGGCGGGCACCCACCACACCAGGAACCACCACCCGCACAGGGAAGCCATGGTCACGAGGCAGAGGCTGCCCATTCATCTCATATGCCAGCAGGACCTCAGCTTCAGGGTCCATGGCCCGAGCCAGAGGGATAGATGCTCCATAGGTAGTCCCAGTGGGGTCTGAGTCCAGTCCCTCAAAGCAGACGTGGGCCTCGGTTTCACACAGTTTGTGACCAGCCTGGGCTAACACATCACAGAGCCGTGCCCCAGCCCAGCGTGCAGTGCTGATGGCCCCTGTCCTCCACTCCAGACCCTTTACTTCTTTGACCTGAGACATCTCAGAGCGCCGGTTACCAGCACACTGTAGAGTGACTGTGATCTCATGCTTAGGAAACTTGTACAAGTCATCCAGGGACAGAGATAATGACTTACTCCCAGGACCCCCTACTACATGCAAACGATAGGTGTCTGGGTCCAGGTTAGGTACAGGCAGATGGTTCCGGGTAAAGAAGATAGGATTGGGTGTGATGTAGTTTTCTGTCAGCAGCTCAGGGGGAGGCTCTGCATTAAAGGGGCGTTGGCTGTTGACCTTCAGGGCTGGGTGACGTATAGGATCATCAGCATAAGGGTCCGAGGTCTCCAAGGTGGAGGGTACCTTTTCTTCAGGGTTCAGCTCCCCAATCTTGTACTGAGCCAGTAACTCACGCACATGAGACTGGTTGTGAACAGCATAGAGGGCCCAGAAGGGCTCTAGGGGACCCCCAGCTGCTAGCATCAGCTTTGATGGACCTCCTGGGTGTAGGCCCACAAATTCTGTGACATCAAAGACCTCATAGCCCAGAGTCACCCATATCCCAGTCTCAGGGCTCGTGTGGGAACTCACTTCCTCCTTGGTGTATATTCGTGGTGACTCCTGAGCAGCCTGCAGGTAGGGAAAGTGGTGAGGCAAAATGAAACAGAATAATAAGTAATTGGCTGGGCACAGTGGCTCACACCTGTAATCCCAGCACTTTGGGAGGCTGAGGTGGGAGGATCGCTTGAGGCCAGGAAATGGAGATCAGCCTGGACAACATAGTGAGACCCCATCTCTATAAAACAGAAAAATCAGACAGGTGTGGTAGCAAGTGCCTGTAGTTCCAGCTACTCAAGAGGTTAAGGCAGGCAGATCGCTTGAGCCAAGGAGTTTGAGGTTGCAGCAAGCTATGATGATGCCACTGCATTCCAGCCAGTGACATCTGGGTGACAGAGCGAGACAAAAAAAAAAAAAAGAAGAAATCACTCTAGCTCACCCTGACCAAACCCACAGTCTAGACCACTGGGAACTGAAGGTGGCAGATTCCATCTCTACTCTACATGAAGACAGTGTCACCATGAGCTCTGTGGTAACAGCAAGAACATAGATCACAGCCTGGGTTGCCTCTGGAGCTTATTAGGACTCCTTAGTTCTCACAATGAAGCCCTTTCCCTACTTACCCTACACCGATGGTCATGATAGGCCAACACTGCACCGAGACCTAGTAGGGTCCCCATGACTCTCCATCCCCCAGTGCCAGAGTTATCACCAGAGAAGGTGAGGCTGGGGCGCTGGGGCTGAAATGAATCATTTGTAGAGCAGGCCCGAATGCAGAGCCTTGAGGGGGTTGACCTGAGTCTGGAAGAGAGAGAGGTCTTCTTAGTTGCACATAGGGTCATATGAAAGGGCCAGTGAACACCTGAGGTCTACCTCTCCCTGGTTGGCCATTGTATCCTTTCTGAAACTTAGTTTCTCCAGGGATTTGGTGGGACAATTGGGATCTAGCTTTGCCTTTTCTACCAGGTAGTTCTCTCAACTATCTCCCTTTTATCTGGTATCATAAAGATATGGTATCATAAACATACTGAGGGTAGGAGATAAGAGCTAGGAGGCAAGTCCTGGGATGGGAGGGCCTACCTGCAGGCCTGTCGGAGCCCGGAGACCATAGCTTTGTGGATCAGCAGCATTGTGGCAGACCTGTAGGAGGAAGATTCTGGGATCAAGATAGGAAGACCAGCCTGGGCGTGGTGGCTCACGCCTGTAATCCTAGCACTCTGGGAGGCTGAGGCAGGAGGATTGTTCAAGGTCAGGAGTTTGAAGCCAGCCTGAGCAAGAGTGAGACCCCTGTCTCTACTAAAAATAGAAAGAAATTAATTGGCCAACTAAAAATATATATAGAAAAAATTAGTCGGGCATGGTGGTGCATGCCTGTAGTCCCAGCCACTCGGGAGGCGAGAGCAGGACTGCTTGAACCCAGGAGTTTGAGGTTGCTGTGAGCTAGGCTGATGCCATGGCACTCTAGCCTGGGCAACAGAGTGAGACTTTGTCTCCAAAAAAAAAAAAAAAAAAAAAAAAGAAAAAGAAAAAAAGGAAATTAATTGGCCAACTAAAAATACATAGAAAAAATTAGCCGGGCATGGTAGCACATGCCTGTAGTTCCAGTTACTCAGGAGGCTGAGGCAGGAGGATTGCTTGAGCCCAGGAGTTTGAGGTTGCTGTGAGATAGGCTGATGCCACGGCACTCTAGCCCTGGCAACACAGTGAGACTCTGTCTCAAAAAAAAAAAAAAAAAGAAAAGAAAAAGAAAAAAAGGAAATTAATTGGCCAACTAAAAATACATAGAAAAAATTAGCCGGGCATGGTAGCACATGCCTGTAGTTCCAGTTACTCAGGAGGCTGAGGCAGGAGGATTGCTTGAGCCCAGGAGTTTGAGGTTGCTGTGAGATAGGCTGATGCCACGGCACTCTAGCCCTGGCAACACAGTGAGACTCTGTCTCAAAAAAACAAAAACAAAAAAAAAAACGTGAAAAGAACAGCCTAATTAAGTGAAGAAGCCAGATTCTGGAGGCAAACTATCTTGGGTTTGTGAAACCGGATCCTGCCATTTATTAACCAGCCCTATTCCCTGGGCAACATACCAAGTGTCTCTGAACTTGCATCCTCATCTGTGAAATGAGATTTAGCTAATAGAGTTGGTATGAAGAGTAAGCAAGTACAGTAGTCCCCCCTTATCTGCTGGAGATAAGTTCCAAGACTACTAGTGGGTACCCAGTGGATGGTACCAAACTCTCTCTATATTATGTTTTTCCGTATACATACCTGTGATACATTCTGTATACGTATATGTGATATCACATACCTGTGATAAATTATGCACAGTAAGATTAACAATAACTAATAATAATATAGGCCAGGCAAGGTGGCTCACGCCTATAATCCTAGCACTCTGGGAGGCCGAGGATTGCTCCAGGTCAGGAGTTTGAAACCAGCCTGGGCAAGAGTGAGACCCTGTCTCTACTATAAACAGAAAGAAATTAATTGGCCAACTAATATATATAGAAAAAATTAGCTGGGCATGGTGGCGCATGCCTGTAGTCCCAGCTACTTGGGAGGCTGAGGCAGAAGGATTGCTTGAGCCCAGGAGTTTGAGGTTGCTTTGAGCGAGGCTGACGCCATGGCACTCACTCTAGCCTGGGCAACAAAGCGAGACTCTGTCTCCAAAAAAAAAACAAAACCAAAAAACCAAACAAAGAACAACCAAAAAACAAATAAAATAGAACAAGTATAACATTATACTATAAAGTTATGTAAATGTGGTCTCTCTTTCAAAATATCTTATTTGGCCAGCCGGTGGCTCACGCCTTAATCCTAGCACTCTGGGAGGCTGAGGCGGGCGGATCGCTAGAGGTCAGGAGTTTGAAACCAGCCTGAGCAAGAGCGAGACCCCGTCTCTACTAAAAATAGAAAAAAATAATTGGCCAACTAAAAATATATAGAAAAAATTAGCCGGGCATGGTGACGCCTTCCTGTAGTCCCAACTACTCGGGAGGCTAAGGCAGAAAGAATTGCTTGAGCCCAGGAGTTTGAGGTTGCTGTGAACTAGACTGATGCCACACCACTCTAGCCTGGGCAGCACAGTGAGACTCTCTCAAAAAAACAAAACAAAACAAAACAAATCTCAAAATATCTTATTGTACTGTATTCACCTATTTTCCAAGTGGTTGACCATGGGTAACTGAAACTGAGGAAAGTGAAACCTCAGTAAGGGGTACTATTCTAATAACATTGTCTTGAAGGCCTTTTGGTCCCCTCTTCTCCCTCCACCCACCCTAAAAAAAAATTGAACCCAGCTGGGAACTGGACCCCAGCCAGGGACCCCCAATCAGAATCTTGTCTATGCCACTGTAGTGAGCTGAAGCAATTGAGGAATTAATGGCCAGGGTGTCTGGGGATGGAGAGAAGAGGGAAGGTAATTTTTCTGCTCTCTGCTCTGCGAGTTTCTTTCTCACAGCAATGGGCTGAGCACTGACCCAGGAGGGGCAAAGTGGCCAAAGTGAGGAGAGGTAAGAAGTGTCCCAACTGCTAATGAGATGCTGGAGAACAACTGTGTGGGAGTGGGTGGGTCGTGGATCACAGTGAGGCAGAGAACCCACCTGGGAGACGGGATTAGGAGCAGTCTTCACTTTACCCCTGGGCTTTAGGAGCTTCCCTCTCCCTGCCACCTACCTCAATCCCAGCAGCCTCCTTGAAGTAGACTGGAGCAGTGCAGGTAGGGCTGACTCGCGGGTGAGCTCGGTCAGCTCAGAATCCCAGGTTTGGGAGGGGGGACCTTTTGCTGCAATACAGAAATGCCACCGTTGGTGCAGGTGGTAGCCCCTGAATCCCGAGGGGGCACTCTGGATAGGCGGATATGTCTGGCATCCAGGCACAAGCAGCAGGCCCTATGCCACTGTCCCAGCAGCTAGCACAAGATGGTATTGCAGCAACACCTCAGGACCCTAAGAGCACCCAGGTGGCAGGAACGGAGGCAAGTACTGGTAGTTTTGTTGTCCTTGAGATTCGGAGCACTGCTGGGTGCTAAAGCCCTCTGCGCCGCCCAGCCAGACTGTCTTTTTTTTAAGACAGTCTCGGTCTGTCGTCCTGGCTACCAGACCTTCCTCCTCCTCTTCTCTCCCCCACCCTCAGCCCGCTTACCCGGTTCAGCGTTCTGACTGTTCCGCGTCCTCACTAACGCAGTTTCATCCCCTACGCCAGTGCTCGCAAAGGGGCGGGGCCAGCGCCGAGGTGTCTGGTCGGAGGAAGGAACACTCACGCCCCTCAGCTAGTCTCCCATCCATTGGCCGGCCGCGGGCCGCCTCCCAGCTGCTGTGCCCACCCGCTGGAACCGAGGCAGACGGGGCCCCACGAGGGCTTTGAGCTGAGACTGCCTCTTTTTGCTATCACTCTCGATAGACAGCCGTTGCGTTGATTATAGCCCCGGTGCTCAAGGAATGGGATGCCCACTGATGTTCGGAACTCGGGCAGTGGAAGGTGAGGACTCCAAAACTTGCGCTGAGAGCGGGGAGACCTGGAGACGCCCCCGCCCCGCCCCTACAGCCGGCGGGCGGGAGGCTGAGAGGGAGGAGGTGCGTTCCCTGGCGGAGGCCTAGGGATACAGCCGAGTTTCTCCTGGCGGGGGTGAGCTCCGCTTCTACCGTTTTTTGACCAGTGTCTGTGTTGCAACTACAATAACCCTGTTTGTCTTTTAGGGAAAGCAAGGTCAATCGCCCAGTTCTCATAACCAGGAGTGAGAGCAGAAATGAAACCTAAAATAGTGGTTCCAAGAATTCGAGATTCCTTGAATTAGTCGAATCTCTCCCCAAATTATAGAACCAACAATGAATAGCATCTTTTACTTTGCGGAGTCATTAAAAACAGTCGCCCTTTACCAAGAGCAATGATAGTTTAACACCCCAAAGTATGAAGGTTGTAATCTCTTATCTCCAAGAAAGGGACACCAATAGAATAAATTTTCTATTATCCTTTTGTCATTTGGCGCAGGACTAAAAATTTATCAAACCTAGGGTCTGATCGTGGGCAAACGTGTCCATACACTGCCCTCTAGAGACCGGAGGGTTGAGCTACGTTTTTTTTTTTTTTTTTTTAATATTTTAAGACAGTGTCGTCCTGGCTAGTGCAGTGAAATCATCATAGCTCATTGCAACCTCCAATTCGTGGGATCAAGTGACTCTCTTGCCTCAGCTTCCTGAATGGCTGGGACTACGGGCAGGCCACCACGCCCGGCTAATTTTTTTCTATTTTTTTTATTAGAGACGGGTCTCGCTCTGGCTCAGGCTGATCTCAACTCCTGACCTGAGCAATCCTCCCGCCTTGGCCTCCCAGAGTGCTAGGATTACAGGCGTGAGCCTCTGTGCCTGGCTGCTTGAGCTACAGTCTTAGTTAATCTGTTTAAGTGAATGTCTTCACCTTTAATTTTGGAAGATCATTTGCCTTTTCTTTCTTCTCTCCAACTAGAGTTTTTTTTTTTTTTTGAGGCAGTCTCACTCTGTTGCCCCCGCTAGAGTGCAGTGGCGTCAGCCTAGCTCACACACAGCAACCTCAAACTCCTGAGCTCAAGCAATCCTCCTGCCTCAGCCTCCCAAGTAGCTGGGACTACAGGCATGTGCCACCATGCCCAGCTAATTTTTTCTATATATATTTTTAGTTTGCCAATTAATTTCTTTCTATTTTTAGTAGAGACGGGGTCTCGCTCTTGCTCAGGCTGGTTTCCAACTCCTGACCTTGAGTGATTTGCCCACCTCGGCCTCCCAGAGTGCTAGGATTACAGGTGAGCTTTTTACCAAGAATCAAGAAGCCTGGGGAGGGAAGGTAGTACACTAAGAGATAGAAGGAAAGGGGAACTGACAGTGAAAGATTGATTTTGGCTCTATACTGTTTGGAAATGAAAAGGTTTCCAACCTGCGTACAATTAAATCATTGGAGAGGCCAGATGCCCAACCTATCCTACCAATTAAAAAAAAAAAAAAAAAGGCCAGTGTGGTGGCTAGCACCTGTAATCCTAGCACTCTGGGAGGCTGAGGCGGGCAGATCACTCAAGGTAAGGAGTTTGAAACCAGCCTGAGCAAGAGCAAGACCCCGTCTCTACTAAAAATAGAAAGAAATTAATTGGCCAACTAAAAATATAGAGAAAAAATTAGCCGGGATGGTGGCGCATGCCTGTAGTCCCAGCTACTAGGGAGGCTGAGGCAGTAGGATTGCTTGAGCCCAGGAGTTTGAGGTTGCTGTGAGCTAGGCTGACTCCAGGACACTATAGCCTGGGCAACAGACTGAGACTGTCTCAAAAAAAAGGTTCAACGTTCAGCCTAGGATACAGAGAAGTCAGTAAGTCAGTTAGGCATTGTCTAAAAGCCACAGGATAAGAATCCTTCCTAATAATAGTGTTACTTGTGTGCCACACACACGCTTTACGTATTTGACCTTTTTTTTTTTTTTTTTTTTTTGAGACAGAGTCTCGCTTTGTTGCCTAGGCTAGAGTGAGTGCCGTGGCGTCAGCCTAGCTCACAGCAACCTCAAACTCCTGGGCTCAAGTGATCCTTCTGTCTCAGCCTCCCAAGTAGCTGGGACTACAGGCATGAGCCACCATGCCCGGCTAATTTTTTCTATATATATTAGTTGGCCAATTAGTTTCTTTCTATTTATAGTAGAGACGGGGTCTCGCTCTTGCTCAGGCTGGTTTCGAACTCCCGACCTTGAGCAATCCGCCCGCCTCGGCCTCCCAGAGAGCTAGGATTACAGGCGTGAGCCACCGAGCCCGGCCCGTATTTGACCTTTATGCCTCAACTTTTTTTCATTTTACTGATGAAGAAATGAGGCACAAAACACTAAGTAACTTGATCAAGGCCAGAGCTGGGAGTAAATTGACACAGTTGGGACTGGAATGCCAGGTTTGTGTATACTAGTTCTCTTTATCTTCCTTCAGCTTCTTTGGAATTTAAAACTCCTCTGCAACCATAGCTAATCTTTTCTATTTCTTCCCCACCTTTCCCCCCTTAGACTGTGATGGACTGAGGGCTTGAAGTACAGTAGGAGTCAAGAGCAGATCCAAGGGAAATGTTCCTGTTGAGGTGAAAGCCACATGATCAAAAAAGCTAATTTAGTGATTTTAATTTTATCTTAATTTTTTTTTTTTTTTTTTTTTTGAGACAGAGTTTCACTCTCTTGCCCAGCCTAGAGTGCCATGGTGTCAGCCTAGCTCACAGCAACCTCAAACTCTTGGGCTCAAGCAATCCTTCTGCCTCAGCCTTCCTAGTAGCTGGGACTACAAGGCACGTGCCACCACGCCCAGCTAATTTTTTCTATACATTTTTAGTTGGCCAATTAACTTTTTTTTTTTATTTTGGCATATTATGGGGGTACAGATTTTAAGGTTTCAATAAATGCCCATTTCCCCCCTCCCCCCAAAAGTCTGAGTCTCCATCATGACCATCCCCCAGATGGTGCACATCTCACTCATTATGTATGTATATACCCGCCCCCCCAATTAACTTCTTTCTATTTTTAGTAGAGATAGGGTCTTACTCTTGCTCAGGCTGGTTTCGAACTTCTGACCTTGAGTGATCCACCCGCTTCAGCCTCTCAGAGTGCTAGGATTACAGGCGTGAGCCACCACGCTGGCTTTATCTTAATTTTTAATAGGTCATAGACCCCTTTGAGAAACTAATATAGCAATGAACCCTAGAAAAATGCATGTAAAGTTTTGCATATTACTTCAAAGGATTTACAAATACCACCTCCTCCCACCAATCTCATCAATGGGCCCAAAGATCCACAGACCACACCCCACAAATATAAACATTCTTTTAAGAGGGCCTATAAAGATAAAATAGGGTCAGATTTGGTGAGCTATCTAAGAACCTTCAAATAGGGGTAATAGCCATAAAACGGCTATTTTCCAAACTGGATTATTTTGCTGTTCAAGAAAAGATGAAAGGGAATAATGAGGTTTCAAGATGCAGGGGAGGGTAAGTTTCTGATTCAATAAAACATTGGGTGCCCTTTTTTCCAATTTCTAGTATGAGACAGATAAATAGCAAAAAATAAAGCAACACTCCAATGCACTTTTTTCTTTCTTTTACTTACATTAAATACATCGGTAAATCAGCAGTTGCATTCTGTTACCACGATTGTTATGTTGGGAGAGGAAGAAAGGCAAATGCTTTCTTAAAAGCAAAAAAAAAAAAAAAAAAAGAAAAAGAAAAAGGAAAACAACAAAAAAAAAACCAGAAACAAACATGACATCCCCACCCCCCTAAAAAACTGACCAGAAGAAAAAAATGAAGAGCTGGTAAATAAAAAACAAAAGATCTCCAAGCCCAACAGAGCTCAAAGGCAGAAGAGCTGGTAGGAAGTAGAGGGAAGGCAGCAGATAGGCCCAGAAGCTAAGGCCAATCCTGTTCCTATGGGGGTTTGGGAGGGGAGAAAAAGCCCGGGGAAATGGTTTCCCAGCCCCAAGGCAATAATATATCTTCACTCCTGCTCCATGGGGAAAGCTGCACAGAGAAAGAACTTCATTTCTAAGAGACTTAGAGAGCCATCCTAGTTCTTCCACTTGTAAAAAGGAAGCACTGGGTGCTTTGGGGGGCTAGTGGGTTCTGGGAAAGAAAGGGGAAAATGTATGTATGTTTCAGGGCCATGGGAACTAAGGCTGCCCCTGGAAAAGGAAGGGAATTGAGGCCTAAGTGGAAGAACCTAAGCTGGGTCTTTCAGTATCTCAGCTTTATGGACTGGGACAGAAGGCAGTCTGTAAGCCAAAAGGGCAAAAAGGTTCCAATCCTAGGTCACTGTGACTTCTGTCTTTCCCAAAACTCTGAGCTAGAACAAGAAAGAACTTAGAGTTCTCTCTTGCCTTGATGGCTTCCCAAAGACATCCTAAAACACCTGATAAGGGATATGAAGAGAGGCTTGAGATTTAGAAAGGACAAAGGTCCTTTAATGATATCAGACAGTTGTGAAGTACCTCCAGTGCTAGTCATTCCCTGTTCACAGGAACAGGTAGTATGATATGAGGGGGCTACAAGGAGGCCTCTGTGGTACTAGCCCCTAGTGGTACATGGAATAAACCACTGGTTGCATGTGGGGATACGGATGGAGGGACTAAACTCAAGATACTAACAAAGAAGGAAAGAAATAAGGCCTGATAGGAGGAAGGGGACAGACCAGACTATACAGTGGGAATAAGATCATACCTATTTACAAGGAAGTAGAAAAGACATGGTAATGGATATCAAATTGAATGTGAACCCTGGGGAAGAATAGAAAACTCCTCCCTTTTGCCTGACCTCTTTACTACCCTACCTTGGCCTATGCTATCCTGAGACTACTCCCCAGTTGCTTAATTTTCCAGGAAAGGCAAACCTATACTCAAGAGTTAGGTTGGCAAGAATAGAGGGTTAAAGATCAGAGTTGGAGGAAGCTAATAGTGGAGATTGGGCTTGAGTAGCTGCCACTTGTACTTTTCTCCATAGCCCCTCTAAAAACCTCATATATACCCCTCAGGTCCCATTTAATTAAAAAAAAAGGTAGGAGGGCAAGTAAATCAATCAAATCCACCATAAAACAAATATCCCAACTGAATTACCATCAATTAAAGTGCAAACTTCAGGGGGATATGGTGGCTGGGGCTGAGACCATCTAAAGGCCAGAGGGAGGAACATGCATATGTATAAATCAGAGGATGGATGTCAGAAACTGGTCCCTCCTCCAATTATATCACAGCAGAGCCAAAGACGCAGGCAACCAGTGAAGATTTTTTGGAGGACTCTGGGGTCCAATCCCCACTATAGGAGAAAAGCAACCTAAGAGGCAGAGTGAAGGCCTTGTGCCAACTGGGCCTTGGAAGAGTTCCAGATCCACAGATTGACACTGTATCTCCACCTTCACCCAGCTAGCTAACAACATAACATCCACCTGGTGCCTGAAAGTTTGCCTCCCCATTCTCACCTCTACCTAGAAATACCCTCCACAAGGCTGACTCATGGATACCGCAGTGTTTTCAAATATGAGAAACTCCAACCCAATAAAAACAAAAAAGAAATGTTTCCTTACTTCCTCCTGCTCTGAGCTTTATTCTCCCCCAGGGCCCTTTACTGTAACTGAACTGGAAACATCCTTCCTCAGTTCTTGGGTTCACCACCTTCTCCATCCTGGGGAGAGGAGGAAAATAGGATCAAGAACAGGGATTGACCAAGAGGAAGGGGAAGGGGCAGGAGACGAAAGTGTTTTCTGAAAAAATGGGGAGGAACACTGGGGAGAAGGAGAAAAGATAAGTAGGTCACTGTCTTGCACCTATAATACAAAGTGAAGAAAGTTTGTTTTGGGAGGTAAGTCCTGGGGGGAGTTGACCCCCAAGCCCCAGAGTAGGGGGTAGGAGGCCTGTGGCAACAGCTGCCTGGTGTTGGTTGCTGAAGCGTTAAAAAGTGCCATGACGGAGCTGTCAGGAGGCAGCCCTTGGGAGCCAGGGCTCAGTGTGCTGTTACCATAGGGGCTGTGTGCTGAGGGGTGGGGATGGAGGTTATTTCTTAGCTGTCGTGCTAGCTCCATACTTGTTCACTGCTAGCCACTCCCTCAGTTGCTACAACACTGGCTCTTGTTCTGCTGGGACTGTTCATGGAGATCCACACCCCGGCTTCGGCATGCTGCACCCCCCAGATTCTGGGGTTCACTCTTTGGCAACTTCTTAGCTAGAGATAAAAAGAGAAGGGAACAAAGTATGGTAGATTTCACTCAACCCCCATCCCAAAGGCTATTGGGTGGGAGAAAAGCAGAGGCAAAGGGAAAATTCAAGAGATTAAAAGAACATTCTGAAGAGGGGAGGGTTCATTGCTTGCAAACTACATTGACCACAAGGGGGCTAAAGCTGCAGCCAAGGATGGAGGTCCCAGGAGAAAGTTATTTCCATATATCTAAAGTTTTTAAAAGAAGAGACACTCCCACGTATCCTTGATTTGGGTTAGTGATGATTTTGCCTATAGTTAAGGGAAAAAGACAGGAAGCTCTCAGGCTGCTCTGACCTTACCTATTGCCAGGAAGAGATCATTCACGTTCATAGCAGTCTTGGCTGAAGTCTCCATAAACAATAAGCTGTTGTCATCTGCATATGCCTGGGCCTCCTGCAAGGGGTTGGATGTACTGGTGCTCAGAATACAGGAGGGAAACAAGTATTGCCTTTCCACTCTTATATAGGATCTAGAGCTAGGTTCCCACCCCTTAATTAATGCCCCTTTGAGCCAGCTGGCCCTAGACCCATAATTTAGTGACAATTCCCTCAAGATAAACCCATGTCCACTCAGCCCCCACAAACAGATGTCAGGAATCTTAATTATGGGGGAGAGGGTAAATTGATGGGGGGGGGGCTTTTGGATTCTGACACTTGAATGGTCCCTTACCTCAAATTTAATTGCTCCCTCCTTCCTGTTTTCACACTGGTACCCCCACAGCTGGTACTTCCCTACCCCTCTGCTCTGGAATTTTCTTCTGACTCCTCTAAAATCTCCTGGCTGTCATTAGGGTCACAGTGTTGCTGTATTTAACTTGGTGTAGAACTGGGGAATGAGACAATGAATGTCCTTAGATGAGGTTTTCAAAGAGGACTGGTTTGGAAAAAAAGAGGCCCCAAGTACAGAGGGAGTGTGTTAGAGAGGGACTCTATGGGCCATCTTACTTCATACTCCACCATGCGCTTGTTGGCCAGGTCAGCTTTGTTCCCTGCCAAGGCAATAACGATGCTGGGACTTGCCTGTCGCTGTAGTTCCTTTACCCATGTCTTTGCTCGGGCAAAGGTTTCCTAGGAAAACATGAGGAAGAGAATGGGTAGTTTGTAATGACTGCCAATATACATCTACCACCTTTAAAACGTAGTCTTAAAATTTACCTCTTCTCAGTGGCCTTTCCTTATTGAAACCATGGGTCTCCAATAATTCATTATCTCTGTCTTCTTGGCATTTGAAAGGATAATTTGTATGCTAACTTGCTATTTCCAGAACCTGTTTTCTCTCCCCCACCTAATTTAATTCCTATACATATAAGCAAGAACAGTCTTCTTAGCCCACTTACCTGATTAGTAATGTCATAAACCACGATTGCAGCCTGGGCACCCCTATAGTACATAGGGGCTAAGCTGTGGTATCGCTCCTGCCCAGCTGTGTCCCAGATCTCAAACTTGACTGTTGTGTCATCTAGACAAACGGACTGGGTGAGAAAGGCCGCTGTGGATAAGAGAATGGAGGGAAGAAATTGTAAGTGGGAGGATGAATGGGAACACCCACACCCCTTCAAAATATCTCTACTCTCACTCTAAGACCAGTCACCACCCAGGCTACTCAGCTACAGGAAATGGTTCAGCATTCTCTTTACACATAAGTCTTGGAACCAGGATTAAGCCCACCCTTGGGTAAGTCCTCCCTGCCAAAAGTTTCTCTGGCTCAGGGACCGGGCACATCAGAAACTAAGGGGGGGCTGGGCGAGGTGGCTCACGCCTGTAATCCTAACACTCTGGGAGGCCGAGGTGAGCAGACTGCTCGAGTTCAGGAGTTCGAAACCAGCCTGAGCAAGAGCGAGACCCCGTCTCTACTATAAATAGAAAGAAATTAATTGGACAACTAACATATATAGAAAAAGTTAGCCGGGCATGGTGGTGCATGCCTGTAGTCCCAGCTACTTGGGAGACTGAGGCAGCAAGATTGCTTAAGCCGAGGAGTTTGAGGTTGCTGTGAACTAGGCTGATGCCATGGCACTCACTCTAGCCTGGGCAACAAAGCAAGACTCTGTCTCAAAAAAAAAAAAAGAGGGGGTGGGGAGTGCTAAAAAAAAAAAAAAAAAAAAGAAACTAAGGTAGGGCAGGGCGCAGTTGCTCACACCTGTAATCCTAGCACTCTGGGAGGCCAAGGCAGGAGGATAGCTCAAGGTCAGGAGTTCAAAACCAGCCTGACCAAGAATGAGACCCCGTCTCTACTAAAAATAGAAAGAAATTAATTGGCCAACTAAAAACATATAGATCCAGTAGAAGAGGAAAGTTAAAAAAAGAAAAAAAGAAAAAAATAAAAAAAAAATAAAAACATATAGAAAAAATTAGCTGGGCATGGTGGAGCATGCCTGTAGTCCCAGCTACTCGGGAGGCTGAGGCAGAAGGATTGCTTGAGCCCAGGAGTTTGAGGTTGCTGTGAGCTAGGCTGACGCCACTAGCCCAGGCAACAGAGTGAGACTCTGACACAAACACACACAAAAGAAACTAAGAGGGATAGAGAGAAGAACTGGCATTTATACCAGAGTTATCCTTCCTCCATCCAAAACAGAGGAATAACAAACAATGACATAAACACTAAACTTCTGATAAAAGTCATATCAAGAATTAATTAGCTGAGCACAGTGGCAGGCACCTGTAATCCCAGCTACTTCAGAGGCTGAGGCTGGAGGATCGCTTGAGCCCAGGAGTTCAAGCCTAGCCTGGGTATCATAGCAAGACCTAGTCTCTATCTGCTGTAGGTTCAGGAGCACATTCCCAAGCTGACTAATAAAAGGGGGAAGGAATAATATGGGAGTTCTCATAAAAGATCCTTTATTGAATTAGCACCCTATTTGGGGATAATGGCAGAGAGTAAGTAGCAAAGGAGGGAAAAGCAAATGCCCATTATATGTTGTATAGTTCTAGCCTTTATTTTACCAGATATGTACATCAGAATTACCTAAAGAGTTTTCCCAAACACATATGCCTGTGCCACTGCCACCAACCTTACCCACCTCCAATACTAATCAGTAGACCTACAGTACAGCCCAAGTATGCATAGGTTGAAAATGCTCCTCAGGTAATTCTGATGTGTATCTTTAATAATGAATCATAGCTCCAAACCAACTTTTATCTGCTCAAGATGATAGTCAACTGACTTCATTAGGATTTAAGAAGACAGAGTGGGAGAAGACAGATAAAAAAAATTAGTAATTTTCTTTGTGTGCAAAGGTCAAACTCTCTTCTAGGAAGCAAGAGGATGCACATATTTCTGCTTTTTGGCATTATGGTAGTATTTTTTTTCCTTTTTAAAAAAATCATTTCTTTAGTTTTTATCTAGAGTTTCCATTCCCAGGGGGAAAGAATGAGTCTAAGAGGGCCAGCTCCACAATCATGTCCTAAATCTCCTTTCAAAAGCCTCATCAGGCCTGGTGCAGATGCTTGGGCCTATAAGCCTAGCACCTTAGGAGTCCAAGGAGGATTGGGCCTAATTAAGCCTAGCACCTTGGGAGGATTGCTTGAGGTCAGGAGTTTGAGACCAGTATGGGCAAAACAGCGAGACCCTGTCTCTACAAAAGATTTTTTTAAAAAAAATTAGCTGAGTGAGGTGGTGCGTGCCTATAGTACCAGCTACTCAGGAGGCTGAGGTGGAAGGACTGCTTGAGCCTAGGAGTTTAAGGCTTCAGTGAGCTATGATCACACTACTGCATACCAGCCTGGGCAACAGAGCAAGACTTTGTCTCTTAAAAAAAAAAAGAAAGAAAAAAGAAAGCCTTATCAAATACTGAACCTCTTCTTTTCCTAAGGTACTCACCTCCAATGGTACTCTCCTGGTACTCATGGAACTGCCCTTTGACAAAACGTAATACCAGGCTTGACTTCCCCACTGCAGATTCTCCTAGCAGGACCAATTTGAACTGGCATATTTTGCTGGCCTGGGGCTGCCCATTGGGCCTGGCTGTGCTTCTGCTAGTCATGGCCAGATTATCAGAGTGGGAAAGGGTAGAGGGAGGGGGATGCCGCAAAGGGGGGAGGGGGAAGGGGAGGGGACTTCCAGGCTTCAACAGTCCTGCAAGGGAAAAAACGGGTAAAATTAAACATAGGTCCATTGAAGCTGCAATTGCTTTTTAAAGGAAGGTCAGAATCTCTTCATTTCCTTGCTCCTAGGAGGACATAGCTCTTGTAATCATCCATCATTGAAAGGTTATACTTCTGAGAAGTTCTCAGACAGCTGATACCCAGTGGTAAGAGTGGGGAACAGTAAAGTAAGAACTGCTTCTGAAGTGGAGTTTGCCTTATCACATAATCTCTAACTGTCAAAAGAGCTGAAATGGAAAGACTGAAAACTGTGAGTTTTTAATCCCCCATCAATTCCCCACCAGATCTTTAAAAAATAATTTTTTTTGAGTCACAGCATATTGATCAACCCTCAGTTGGCCTAAGAATATTCAGATCCACCCACAAGTACCCTAGATCCGAGTATCTTCTTGGTATCCTAGTGCTGTACTCTTTTTTTCCTTTTCTTTTTTCAAGCTCTTTCTTAAAGTAAGAGAGGAACTCTAGGGATATGGGATAAGAGTCACCCCTCCTAAGGGTAGAGGGGTAGCTTCCGGTTCTGTATCCTTCCTATATGACCAATCTTTCTTTTTTTTTTTTTTTGAGACAGAGTCTCACTTTGTTACCCAGGCTAGAGTGAGTGCCGTGGCGTCAGCCTAGCTCACAGCAACCTCAATCTCCTGGGCTCAAGTGATCCTCCTGCCTCAGCCTCCCAAGTAGCTGGGACTACAGGCACGCGCCACCATGCCCGGCTAATTTTTTGTATATATATTTTTAGTTGGTCAATTAATTTCTTTCTATTTTTAGTAGAGACGGGGTCTCGCTCAGGGTGGTTTCGAACTACTGACCTTGAACAATCCACCCGCCTCGGCCTCCCAGAGTGCTAGGATTACAGATGTGAGCCACCACGCCTGGCCTTCTTTTTTTTTTTTTTTTGATCAATCTTTCTAACAAGAAATTTCTGAAGATTTAATCAGAGTCCTATTGCCAGAAAATCTATCCTTTCTCATTTCTGGCAAAAGTGAAGAGAGAAATACAACCAACAGATCACATTCAGTATCAACTCTTTCACTTTGTTTCTGCCACCTCTCTAGGACTGAAAGTCTATCAAGTCTGAGAATGAGCTTGACTTACTCTCAACTTGCAGCTGTCTTGCCAGTGCCTAGGGATTAAGGTTGCCTTCCACACCAAAGGGGCCTAAAAACTATAGCCTTCCACATTAGAGGCAGAGAAAGATATGTATACCTTCTAAACACACATAGGCATCTCCAGAGGATGGCATAGGAGATAAGTCTGCAAGCAATTAATATTTGATGAAAGAATACACTGAATCAACTCCTCTACCTTCTAAGAGGGCTAAGAAAGCTGCCCATGAGGGAGGGAATAGAGAGAGAAAAGTTGGGACTTTTGAGATTCTAATCATCCAAACCTGACTATATTTGATCATCATGACCCTTAAGGGAAAGGAGCTATGAAATTCAAAGAGTAGTTATTACAGGCAGAGCATGCAAAAACCTCTCTCTAAAACCTAAGCATTGCTGGAATTGTACTTTGTTCAAATTAATCTTTCCCTTTTCCAAAATTGATCATAGAGACTCCACAGGCATTTTAGTCTTATGGCATATGTCGGGAAACATTATTTTGTCAGTCTAGTTAGTGGGTTTGGAGTTCAATTGAGGTTTACAATCTCAGCAATCCTACTTACTAGGTAGTAAAGACAGAATATCATACAAGAGGCAATGCAGACAAATAAAGTCCAATTCTGGAGTCTACTTCTCTGGGTATGTTTTCCAGTTCTACTTCTTAGCTGTGACCCTTGGGGAAAGTTAAATATATATATGTACATTTGTTTCCTCATCTGTAAAATGGGATAACAGCCTTATAAGCACCTACTTCATAAGAGTGTTGTAAGGATTAAATAATATATGCAAAGAACTTAAGTATTTGATATGAAGTGCTAAGTAAATATTAAGCTACTAATTAATACTACATCAAGAAAATTTCTCTACCTCTTTGAGCCTTACCTTCCACCTTTGTGAAATGGAAAAATGCCACCCTCATAGAGTAGCTATGAGGAGTAAGTTAAAGATGCATTTAACATAGTGCTAATAAATAATAGCTACGTATTGTTATTTCGTGGCCCTGTTTTTGATGATCCAGAAAAGATCAAGTTAATATATTAAAGGATATCTCAATATGAGTTATCAATATATTCCTAAAAAGCAACCATGATATGAAAGAGGTATAAGAAAGAAAAAGACAGAAAAAACAAAAGGGTAAAGAGGAAGTTAGCAAGAAATGAGACAGGTGAGAACTTAAAGTCCCAAAGTAGACTAGATTAATACAGAAGAATGTGACAAATTACTCTGATCCTACCTTTTTAGCACCAGGGACTGGTTTCATGGAAGTCAATTTTTCCACAGATGGGGGGAGGTCTTGGGGGAATGGTTTTAGGATGATTCAAGTGCATCATATTTATTGTGCAAACTTACTCTAATGTTTTTTTTAATTTTTTTTAAATTTCAGCATATTATGGGGGTACAAATGTTTAGGTTACAAATGTTAATCTGTATTTGCAGCTGCCCCTCCACACTAGCATCACTGCCTCTGCTCCACCTCAGATCATCAAGCATTAGATTCTCATAAGAACTACCCAACCTAGATCCCTCTCATGCAAAGTATACAGCAGGGTTCGTTCTCCTATGAGAATCTAATGCCACTGCTGATCTAACAGGAGGTGGAGCTTATGCGGTGATGGGAACATGGGGAGCAGCTGTAAATAGAGATGAAGCTTTGCTTGCTCACCTGCCGTTTACTGCCTATACCACTCCCCACCCACCTGCCATTCACCTCTTGCTGTGCTGCCTGGTTCCTAACAGGCCACAGACCAGTGGCCCAGGGGGTGGGGACCACAGATACTGGGTATTCTGTAGTCCCCTGAGCCAGTGAATCCCAAACATTCAGATATACATGTACCATTTTATGATTAAGTTTTCACTGATCTATCATGAATTGATCAAAATAAAGATGATATAGCAAGTTTTTCACAATGCTAAATTTATTGAATTTAAAAGAGTATCTTTAATTATGAGATTTCTAACTTCACACTTTCTTAGTGTATCAATTTTCTCTGGAAGGATAAGGTGTGATTATATATATATATGTTTATAATACATATATTGGAAAAACCTCTAAGACCTATTGTTGGCTGGGCGCAGTGGTTCACACCTGCAGTCCTAGCTCTCTGGGAGGCCGAGGCAGGAGGACTGCTTGAGCGAAGCAGTTTGAGACCAACCTGAGCAAGAGCAAGATCCTGTCTCTACTAAAAATAGAAAAATCAGCCAGTCGTCATGGTGTGCGCCTATAGTCCCAGCTACTCAGGAGGCTGAGGCAGGAGGATCACTTGAGCAACGGAGTCTGAGGTTGCTATGAGCTAGGCTGATGCCATGGCACTCTACTCAGGGCAATGAAGTGAGACTCTGTATCCAAAAAAAAGACCTATTTTTAAGTTAAAAAAAAAGTTGTTGAACAAAACACAGTTGGATCCTATTTCTGCAAAACAAAACAAAATTCACAGAAAAAGGTTTGTAAGAAAACATACCTGCCTGTTAACAGTGGTAATTTCTAAGGAGAGTGGGATTGTGCCAGAAAGTATGTGAAGGAGTCCGATATTTTATTCTACACAATTCTTTCTTTTTAAACAGGGAATATATTTTAAAAAATAGTTTTCTAAAAGAAAAATTAAAACCTCCAAATTTAAATTAATTGGTCCATGAAATCCAAAATTCTAGGAACCATTACTATGAGAGTCAGTATTAATTAGCCTCTTAACCATCAGTTGCAGTTCTTTAGTTGTTCTTCATCCTCAAACTTTTAGAGTCATGTTTCTCAAACTGTGGGCTGTAAGCCAATAGTGACCTTAAAATCACTTGGTGGATCGTCATCAGTTATTAAAAAAAAAGATACAGAACAAGAAATATCAAGTACATGGCAAACAGTAAACATAACAATCATTTTGACAGTGGGCCTGGTGGTCAGGCCTACAATCCTAGCACTTTTGGAGGCAAAGGTGGGAGGATTGCTTGAGCCCAGGAGTTAGAGACTAGCCTGGGCAACATAGCAAGACCTCATCTCTACAAAAAAATAGAAAAATTAGCTGGGCTTGGTGACACATGCCTGCAGTCTTAGTTATTTGGGAGGCTGAGGAAGGAGGATCACCTACGCTTGGGAGTTTGAGGTTGTAGTGAGCTATGATGATGCCACTGCGTTGCAGCCCAGTAACAGTGAGACCCTGTCTCAAAAAAAAAAAATCATTTTGTGAAAAATGTTTCACTTGTATGTGTATTTTACACACATCAATTTATGACATAAATTTTATTTTATTTTTTTACTATGAGTCTTGATCAAAAAAAGTTTAAAAAACACTGCTTTGGAGAGGCCTGATGCTGAAAGATGCATTAGTAGGGATGGAAGGAAGTCAGTCTCTGGACAGCCTATAGCTACAGTTAATACTAAAATTCAGATGAAGGCTGAATGACAAGTTCTAGAGAGGTCAGAGGATTCCCCAACCCTACTACTATGGTTAGGGAGCAATCATGAAAGTGGGAAGAGCCAACTAAGACAGAAACAATTTTATGTAGTGGTAAGGCCTTTGGAATCAGGCAAGTCTGAGTTCCATTCCCTGCCTTGCCACTTAACCACTGTGATCACAGGCTACTCTTTTTGCCTTTCTGAGCCTCCTTCCTTATCAGTGGGAATCTTTGGGAAAGAAAGGGTGTTGGTGAAAGCAGCAAAGACCACAATTTGAATTCACTTCCAAAGTTCTGTATACTGGGTTGAAAGTCACATACTGTAAGAAAAAAGAAGAAATAAGTAAAATAAAATACAATAAAAACAGGCTGGGCGTGGTGACTCACGCCTGTAATCTTAGCACTCTGGGAGGCCAAGGCAGGCGGATTGCTCGAGGTCAGGAGTTCAAAACCAGCCTGAGCAAGAGCGAGACCCCGTCTCTACTATAAACAGAAAGAAATTAATTGGACAACTAATATATATATAGAAAAAATTAGCTGGGCATGGTAGCGCATTTCTATAATCCCAGCTACTTGGGAGGCTGAGGCAGTAGGATTGCTTGAGCCCAGGAGTTTGAGGTTGCTGTGAGCTAGGCTGATGCCATGGCACTCACTCTAGCCTGGGCAACAAAGCAAGACTCTGTCTCGAAAAAAATAAATAAACATAAAAAAATAAATAAAAAGGGCCAGGCGCGGTGGCTCACGCCTGTAATCCTAGCTCTTGGGAGGCCGAGGCGGGCGGATTGCTCAAGGTCAGGAGTTCAAAACCAGCCTGAGCAAGAGCGAGACCCCGTCTCTACTATAAATAGAAAGAAATTAATTGGCCAACTGATATATATATAAAAAAAAATTAGCCGGGCATGGTGGCACATGCCTGTAGTCCCAGCTACTCGGGAGGCTGAGGCAGAAGGATTGCTCCACCCCAGGAGTTTGAGGTTGCTGTGAGCTAGGCTGACGCCTGGGCAACAAAGCGAGACTCTGTCTCAAAAAAAAAACAACAACAACAACAACAACAACAAAAAACAACAAAAAATAAATAAAAAGATATTTATGTGGGATGGGTATGGTGAATCATGCCTGTAATCCTAGCACTCTGGGAGGCTGAGGCATGAGGATCACTCAAGGTCAGGAGTTTAAGACCAGCCTGAACAAGAGCGAGACCCCGTCTTTACTAAAAACAGAAAGTAGCTGGACAACTAAAAATATACAGAAAAAATAAGCTAGGCATGGTAGGATATGCCTGTAGTCCCAGCTACTTGGGAGGCTGAGGCAGAAAGACTGCTTGAGTCCAGCAGTTTGACGTTGCTGTGAGCTAAGCTGACACCACAGCACTCAAGTCCGGACAACAGGGTGAGACTCTATCTCAAAAAATATATATATATATATATATTTATGTGGTACTTCATATACACTGTCTCACAGGAAAAGATAGGCCATCATAATGCTAAACTTTAAAACAAAAAACAGATGACAAAAATAGGAAAAAAAGACACTAATGATAAGCTAGCTGATCAAATATTCTTTAGATGACATACATATACTACACTTTCACGAAACATAGGAAAAGTTACTAGTTTTGACTTAGTCTCTCACATTTTTACATATTTCAGCCTGATCCAAGGGGCAGATTAAGCTTCAATGTTACTATTCTACAATATGAAAACACGGGAGTTATGGACTGAATTCTCATGGCTAAACACATCACTTGAAGCCTGGGAAAACAGCAAGAGATTGGGGGAGTATGAAGATAGGAAACAGTCACAGACACACTTAGGTTGCAAAATCCGTGTCCCTAAACCCCACAGACAGAAAGTCAAGTCAGAGCCCAGACACAGTCAACACACTTACTTTTTTTTTCTTTTTTTTAGATAGAGTCTCACTCTGTTGCCCAGGCTACAGAGTGCCATGGCGTCAGCCTAGCTCACAGCAATCTCAAACTCCTGGGCTCAAGTGATCCTTCTGCCTCAGCCTCCCAAGTAGCTGGGACTACAGGCATGCCCCACCATGCCCAGCTATTTTTTTCTCTATATATTTTTAGTTGTCCAATTAATTTGTTTCTATTTTTAGTAGAGACGGGGTCTCGCTCTTGCTCAGGCTGGTTTCGAACTCCTGACCTTGAGCGATCCTCATGCCTCAGCCTCCCAGAGTGCTAGGATTACAGGTGTGAGCCACCTCGCCCGGCCATCAGCAAACTTTCTTACTACTAAACAATCTTGGATTGATTGTCAGAGATTAGTAATTACTGAGTTAGAAAAGACTACCCTAATATGTAACCTCAAGAATGTATCTTAGGCCGGGCACAGTGGCTCATGCCTATAATCCTAGCACTCTGGGAGGCCAAAGCGGGCAGATTGCTCAAGGTCAGGAGTTCGAAACCAGCCTAAGCAAGAGCGAGACCCCCGTCTCTACTATAAATAGAAAGAAATTAATTGGATAACTAAAAATATATAGAGAAAAAATTAGCTGGGCATGGTGGTGCATGCCTGTAGTGCCAGCTACTTGGTAGGCTAAGGCAGTAGGATCGCTTGAGCCCCGGAGATTGAGGTTGCTGTGAGCTATGCTGATGCCATGGCACTCAGTCGAGCCTGGGCAACAGAGTGAGACTCTGTCTCAAAAAATAAAAAAAAGACCTTCCCTGTTTATAGTAATTGATGGGCTACCCATCTCTAAGCCTTCATCTTTAATTTCATGTTTATAATGTTATTTCTTAATGCAGTAGACTCTCAAAAGATCAGAGGTACAGAAACGAAATAATACATCTAAGAATCAATTGATTTCTTCCCTGTTCTAGTGGTGATCTTCTTGCCAAGAGCTGACAATGGCTAATGACCCATTCGAAAAGCAAAAAAATAAACCAAAGCAAACCAGTCAAGTGATATCATGAGTATTACCTTCACACCTGTGGCAACAAAAGGAAGATTGAGCAGGTTAGTCTTCCCTTTAACCCTTTCAGCTCAGAAGAGAAGAAATCCAATTTAACTTCCCTTAGAAGTACAGCTCCACAAGAATGGCTTATCAAATGATCCATTAACTAGGGAAGATTGAGGCCTGACCACAGGTCAGCCCACAGGGGATGGGGGTTTGGGTTGGAGGATGTTCTTTAGTGTAGGCAGCTCTCCCAAGCAGCACAGGCAAGTAGGCATAACAAAAAAGGTCCTTAGCCTGCCAATCCCAGCTAGAGCAAGACTTCATTCCTCAGCCCCCCTGCTACTTGCTAGCTTTGGGTTCCCATACCAAATACATATGAAGCTTCCAAAAGTTTATCACTTATCAACAGAGACTGAGTTCCCAGTATAGATAGCCACTGAAATCTAACCCAGTCCCAAATGTCAGCCCTTTAAGGTCAGTTAACCAGATAAGAGCCAGTCTAGAGGTCATTTAGTCTAGTTTCCATATTTTACAGGAGGAAACCAAGGCACATAAAATTAGTCAACTTGTCAGGTGTTACCACATAGTCAGCTAAGTAGCAAATATAGGACTCCTAGTTAAGTACTCCTGCCTCTTTTATACCATTACACCTCTTAAGGAAGCAGGAAATGAATTCTGAGGAAGGCACCAGGATTGGAACAAGAGGTTAGATTGGATAGTTTCTGCCTTTATTCAGTTTAGGTGATTACTTGCTTTGAGACTAAACACAAGTTAGGAAGACCCAGACCTTCCCTGGGAACTGGGATCCAGTCCCATATCCTTCTGACAGAACAATTAATTCATCATTACTACTCTCTAGAAGGTCTTGACCAACTCCTGCCAGGACAGTTGGAATAGAAGCAATTCAATGGGAGGCAATGGTTACTTGTGCAGGATTCAGTGGGCCTTGGGATTAATGTGACAGATTTACTAAGTAGGGAAGAAAGGGCAGAAACCAGTAAATACGCTTCATCTCCCCTCCAACTTTGTTTAGACCTAACTCACCAAAATCTTGAACTGACAGTTCCACTACTTGACTCAGCTCTTTCATCCATCGTGGGTATTTTGTTGTTGTTGTTTTGTTTTTAATAGACAAAGTCTCGCTATGTTGCCCAGGCTGGTCTCAAACTCTCAAACTCCTGGGCTCAATTGATCCTCCTGCCTCAGCCTCCTGAATAGCTGGGAATACAGGCTCACAGCACCAAACCTGGCTTCTTTCATTGTGTTGATCCAATGTTATCCAATGAGTCACTGAATTAAATGAGAGTCCTTCCAATTCCGTCGCCCTCTCCCTTATATTTCTCCAAGAGGCAAAATGCATACTTATCTCTTACCAGTATAGTAGTACAAACTCCCTATTATTGACCTAGGAAAGAATGGAATGTCCTTCCCTACTTTGTCTGCCTAGCAAAATCCTAAGGTATCTCATAAAGCCAAGCTCAAATATTACTTCTGTGAAGTTGAGTAATTATCCTTTCACCCCAGTAGAATGCATCATTGCATCTTTTAGTGTCCCGTATGGTCCCATAGTATTGTGAATGTATGTCTGTCTATCATCGCATTTATCACATTATATGAATAATTGTATCTGTCTGCCCAACTATGAACTTCTTAAAAAGTGGGACTATTTTATTTTTATGTCATCTTAAGTCTTCAGAGCAGAGCACAATGCCCAGTCCCTAACAGGTTCTCCCTAAATTAATTAAAGGTAAGTAATGCTGCTTCCCAATCAGCTCCTCCCCTTCCGTGCCATCTGGATAGATCTTACTCAGTTCCATTTGGGAATGTTTTTAATAGGCCTGAGAACCAATTCTCACCTTGGCCTCTTTGTGATCTCCCTTGGATGGAGGGTCCCCTTGGGACTCAGCCCACAAGGTACTGTTGCAACTCACATGGGCTAACTGCTTTTCCTGTCACCTGGTACTATGCCTCAGATGGCCTAATCACACCCAATATGTGGCCCTCCCACCCAAACACTGAGGCAATTATAGCTAAAAACAAAGTTCCCTGAATTTTCAGTTAATGTTAAGTGGTCAAAAAGCTTTGGATCATAATATATTAATTTATGTCTTGAGAAACACAAGAAAGAGCCACAGAGCCAGAAGAAACTCTGAAAATGTACCTACTGCCCCTAAACAGAATCTACAACCTTGCCCAGAAATCTGTCCACACTTTACTCACCTGGGTGGCTCCTTATTCAGCTTCATTACTGTTCAGTCAATGACTAAATTTTTCCTAAAATATTTGTGGGAAATGGGAGTGTAATATGCAGGGTTTTATGGTATCCTTCCTCTCAAAGGGTTTCCTTATTTTAAGTTCATTGTCTCACACTTTGGTTACTTTCCAATTTGAAATGCTTTAGGATTAAGGAGCAAACTATATACTTGCTTCTCCCACCCTATGCCTCCTTCTCAGAAGTCAAGTTTATATCAGTGCACACAAAGTATAGAAGAGCAATCCTTGTTCCTAGGTAAAATAATAGTTAGAAGATATGAGGTATGTTCTGCATTAGGGACTGTCCAGAAAAAAAAAAAAAAAGACATGAGGTATGACTTCAAGGGCAATAGGAGAGCCCTCTCCAAATAAGAGTCTATGTTTGAAATTCCATATTGATAATTTCACTCCTTAGTTCCCTCTTAAGATGTAAAAACCCTTGAAAGAATGAATACTTTAAGTGAGTATATGTTATTTATACCTTAGTATGGAGCAGATTCTTTCTTGAAGGTAAGCTTGATCAAGGGGAAGGTAGAAAAACCACAAAAGGATGCACATAAGAAATGGACAGGATATGACTAGGGGTTAGAAAATGGCAAAGACCAGAAAGGATTAAAACATACACACACATACCCCTACACAATTTTCTCTAGGGCTGGCTTTGTAGGTAAGAGAAGTTCCTTGGAGAGACAACAATTGAGGTTTCTGATGGATACTATGCAAAGGCTAGGGGTCCTCAAACTTTTTAAACAGGGGGCCAGTTTACTGTCCCTCAAACCGCTGGTGGGCCGGACTATAGTTTAAAAAAAACTATGAACAAATTCCTGTGCACACTGCACAGATCTTATTTTGAAGTAAAAAAAAAATGGGCAAAAGCACCCACATGTGGCCCGAGGGTCACAGTTTGAGGACGCCTGGACATCAGACGATTTCTAAAGCCAGTAGAGACAAATTCAATTAATCAGGTGGTAGTATGAACTGCCCCAGCTGTACTGACTCTAGAGGTCACAAATTCCTCACTTTAGCAGAGATGGCAATAATTTGATTCACCGTAATGTTTCTTTCCTACCCATAAAAAAGAAGAGTTTTGTCTATCTTTTTGGGCATTTCCTAGGATATCCAACACACAACTAGGGTGTGTGTGTGTTTGTGTACTAAAGAAGGTGAATGACAATCCATAGTACAACCCTCTGCTTTCTGAATTTGATAGAGGACAAAATGAACTATGAAAGGAACATAATAAAAAACAGAGTATCATCACAGAAAGAAAAATTGTGGAAAAAATGAAAGACTAGAATTTGGTGAGAACATGAAAACAGAATTAATTGCCTTTGGGTGGCACATCCCCCAAAGCAAAGCAAGATTGGTCTGATCTGCTGTTTCTCATCCCTGACTTTCTTAAATGAAATATAACGAGCGAGGTATGTATGTGTGGGAGGATTTACACTTTTTATACTTCTGTACAGTTTAAATATTTGTAAATATGTACATATTATTTTTGTAATTAAGAAATGTAGTGATAAAAGACATTGGTATAGAAGGGAAAAAGGAAGAAGTATAATTCAGGACAATCCAATAGGCTCCACTCCAAGCTATGGGGGACTAAGGTTAGCAGACTGTCAAAAATATATGGGGAGGAGAGAACTCTATCTACTCCTCAGGTTTAGTAATTGATCTTCTTTTTGCCATTCATACCCTTCCCCAGATACCTCACAGTTTGACATAACTTTCTAACAGCAGAGAAATCTAGGCTCCTGGAGAAGTTGACAAAGAACAAGGGGTGATGCCAACCTTTTGGAATGAAATTTCTCACCCTTCCCCAAATCTCTTCCTCAGTGATATCACCTCATAGATCCAGGCCTGGCTAACTCCATTAACTGCCTGGGAAATACCACAAAAGTTTCACCAACTAAGGTTAAGAAGATCTCTTCATGTCTGAGGATCTCAAAGCTCCCTTTCCTGTGCAGATAACGAAATCATTCCCCACCTCTAAGTCAGAGATATGGTATTCACTATAGACCACATTAAGTGGCAAAGTGGACAAAACATCCTTCAAGTCTAACTTCTCAGGACATGAAACAGTATACCCAGCTACGAGGTCAAGAAAAAGTGCAAGGGCTGAGTTTGGAGCAGCCGACAGTCATAGAAAAAAATTAATTTACTTTCATATTCATTCCTACCCTGGGAGTACCAAAAAACTTCAAATTACCACATCTAAACACTAAAGGGAACAAGAGTGGGTACTCCTGACGAAGAGCCTCTAGTCTAGCCCACCCTTCAGCATTCCCAAAAGGGCCCATAACTGATACCAGGCCCTGCTTCCATTTCATCAACTACCTTAGTCTTCTATATTAGTAAGGCTTTCTTCGTTTTCTCCAGTTCTCCCTCACTAACCCAAATCCCTCTGAACACTACAGCCCTTTAGTTTTTATAATAGCCATTTCCCTGAATAATGCCTTTTACCCAACTGAAAACCCTTCTCAGGCCCTTCCAATTAGACAACTCTCCATAGACCCAGCCCCGGTTATCCTCAGGGCCCTGGCGGCAGGTTTGACCCCTCCTCGCCTCCCGGCAAATGGGCTTACCTCACCCGCTGCCCCGTCCCTTTCCCCAGCTCCTCCCTCTTCAGCGCTGCTTAATGAGGCCTGCCCCTGCCCTCACACAAGCTCCGGGCCTTCGGCGCCCAGCCCCCAGCCCAGCCGCCGCCAGAACCCAGCCGCCTCCCCGACTCACCAACTTCGGGGTCCCAGCCCGCCCGGTCCCCTCCTCAGCGCCCCCATTAGGCCTGCCGGGGCCCGGCCCCCTTGTCCCCTCTCCAGCAGACCACTCTAACCCCTTGCTTAGGCCTAGACCCGCCTCTGCTCTCAGGTCAGGCCATTCTCATCTCCTGGGCGCCTCTGCCCCAGCCCTTTGGGCTCCATCAGCTCGGTACCTGGGGCTCCGTCTCCCCCGTCGGCCCCAAGCCTGTGTCGAACAGACAAACAGCTGCAGCTCAACCAAACCCTCCTGCCCCTCCTTCTTCTCCTCGTCCTGGGCGGGGGCTCCAGCCAATAGCTCGATTACCCGCCTACTATCGAGGGTGGGCTAGATGTGCACTCATCCGCCAATCCTCTGGAGAAAGGCGGGTTTCTTGGGCGCTGTCACCAACAAGCACGAGCAAGGGACTGGACGGGCGGGGCCCCAAGCCAATAGATGGAGAGAAAGCTTGAAGATGGACAAGGTGAGAAGCCATTAAAAAGCGAGCTCCTGGAAACAGGGGGCGGTACACCGTTGACAGGCGTACGTATCAACCAATAAAATCTCGACACCCCATGACCCCCGCCTTTTGACTCATAAACATCTAATCAGGTGAGTGATGGAGGCGGGTCAAACTGAAACTTTAACCAGTACTGCAAAAATTCAGGACTTGACTGGCAGTCAAGGCGGGGTTAAAAGAAGTGTTTGGAAGGCCGCTACGGACCTTTGCCCCTCCCCCTGGATTTGGCGGGGGCTGCCTCTATTGCCCCGCCCTCCATGACAGATTTGTGGGCATAAAGGGAAATACCTCTCCTAGGGATCCGGAGCCTGGGATTTTTAGTAACCCTTACGTCAGTGCTTCCTCCTTTTAGTGAGGCTTCAGAGGACAGGAGTTTTTGGGGTGGCCCGGTCTGAGCTGTTTCTTGGTGAAGTGAGACAATGGAAACTACAAAAAGTGGTAGCTTGGAGATGCTTTAGCTCTTCATAATAATTTTTCATAGACAATTGATATTTTCTGAATCGTATGCAAATATGAGTAAAAGAATCTTCAGAAAACTTTGTGATATGCAACAAAAAGGAAAATCAGCGAGCTTACTGTGAATGCATCCTTTCTAACACTTAAATTCTGTAACTATTGCTTTCTATGCATGTGTACATGGGGTGTGTATCTGTGCGTGTTGGTTGAGGGTCAGGGGAAGTGCTGGTATGTGGGGAAAGTGAAGTAGGAAATATATAGGCTTCAGTTTCCCCGAGCCATAAAATGGGGATAGTAATACCCACTTTGCTCACCCTCAGCACTAACCAAAATGAGGTGGGGTGGGTAGCTCTGCAGAGATAGAGATTAGGAAAAGAGGGGTCAGAAATCAATTATCATATATACACATTCATATTCTCTCTCACACATTCTTTCAGTAAATAAAAGGAGGAAATAAATAAACTATAAAACTAGGAACATTGTTTTAATGAATTACAAACTAAATTACAAATAATGCTAATAGCAAGAGCACTCAAGGACAGGGGTGGGAGAGGGAGACAGAATCATAAAGGAAAAAAATACTTTTTTTTAAGCATTTGTATTACAAAACCCCATGGTGCACATGGCAACAAATCCACCCACTGACAAAAAAAAAATTACTATAACCTGAAATATAAATATAATTGTTCATCCTTCTTTTAAAGAAATATTTTTCCCAATGCCCCACTCAGTCACAGCCCTGAAAAAGTGTCAGCATTCTCAAAATGATGCTTAAACCCTAACTTCCACTCCTATGCGGTAGGTGGTGGCTTTCAGAGGAAGATGGGAGCAGGGATCCCTGGCAACTGAACTAAGAATCCTAAAAGGAAGAGAAAAATTCAAACATCTCTCACCTGCCTCATAAGGCTGAGGTGAAGCAATAGATCGAAGTGAAGTATAGTCCCTGTCCCAGAGCCTCCCCAACTCCTTTTGCCTGTAGGAGGGACATATAAGGGGACAGGGGCAATAATTTCTTCTTCAGTCTCACTGGGGCTGAGTCTTGAGTTTGCCAGCCTGTTAGGTGAGATGAAACATTAAAACTAGGGTATAAACTGATTGGATCTATTTTTTAAACCTAATTCTTTAAAATAGAGCCTCCACATTTTATTTTGCTTGGTTCTCAAAAGTTCCAAATTAGCGCCCCCCCCCATCAGCTGGCCTTTACAAAAACAGTGGCAGCAGGAGGCTTGGAGTCCCTGATACCCCAAACACAGGAAATAATAATTATGGGGCATTCAGAGATCAGGATTGCAAATCCAGTGTGGGGGGAGAACACTCAGCTTTGTTTTGTTTTGTTTTTTAATACCAGCCCTCCTTAGAAGTGACTTGAGAGGAGAGGGAGAGGGTGGTGAAGTCTGACTTAAGTGCATCTAATACTAAAATTTCCTTTCATTTTCACCTATTCCTCCCTTCCACTCCTGTATTCCCAGAGTTGTTTGGCCAAGAAGGGAAGGTGAGTGTTTAAGGCAGCCAGATGAGATCAGAGGGCCAACATGAGTTCAAACAGCCCAGAGCCAAGCCAGGTCAAGCCCACCATGGAGGAGAGGGTGAGATTGGGGGTGGGGGCTTAGAGAAGGACATCAGAGACGAAGGTGGGGTACTGGCTTGGTCACATCCTGGAAGAAAGGGTGAGTCAGAGCTGCCTTTGCCGAAATCCGCTTGTTGGGGTCATAGTGCAGCATTTGCTGGAGGAAGAGATGTATGCTGACTTCAATGATGTGATAGTGGACTAAATGGGCAGCAGGTGTTCCCAGAAATCAGGAAACCACAACTCCTTCTGCCCAACACAGAGTTCTCACTTCCCTCCTCCCATATCTGAACCAGCACACCCAAAGGGAGAAAAGCAGGGACTAGGGAGACAAAACACTGAGACCAGAGTTCCTGGTCTTATCCTTCCTTCATCCTGGAAAAGCCCTTCCCTGGGGGAATGAATGAGGGGAAATAGGCGCCCACTCCCCACTCTCACCGATAACAAGCTCCGTCCATCTTCATCCAGGGGAGGTACAACTTTACTAAAATCTTGCCGGGCCCACTTGGGGAAACTTGGCTTATAATCAGGCATAGAAGTAACTCCTGGCCAAACCACCTCATCTGGGGTCCCCAGAGTCCGAAAGATCCGGAAGAGTTGGTCAATCTCAGAATCACCAGGGAATAAGGCCCTGCGGGTCACCTGAAAATGGGGAAAGAGGAAAGGCCAAGACCCACTTTGACGTCAATCAAAACTGTCCCACGTACAAAGGAGGTTCCCACAGGCAGTGGAAGGTCAGCAGGGCCCCATGACTCCCTCCCCAGGGCCTTTCACAGGGTCAGTCACACAGAGCCTGAGACAATGAAGTCCCTTCATCTGTCTCCTCGCCCCCTCCTTCCTTCCCCCAACCATGGCTTTACAGATCCCCAAGGCTGGGTGGGGCTGGGAGAGGGTGAATGTCTGGGGTGCCACTGACATGTAGCAAAGGGATCCCAAGCCACTCACGGGGTGTGGGGTAGACACTGCGGTCATCCCCCCTCCTTGTGATGCAGCCACTTCTAGATAGGAGCACAGCGGGCAGAGACTGTGTCTTCCATTTCTTCTGTGTTCCCCACAGCACCTAGCATGGTGCTGGGTACACACTAGGTGCTTAACAAATATTTTTTGATGAATTGAGAGAGGAATATGGGCAATTGTAAGGTAATGCACTAGGGGATAAATGTACATTATATATGTGTATATGTGTGTGTATATATATTTATATATATAGGCTAATAGTCTCCAAGCCCCCACTTACTACCCAAATAAAGGACCATAAAACATGTTGCTGACTTGATTTGAAGACTCAGCCTACTGCACTGTTGTATTAAAGGGGATGGGAGCTCCCATATAAGGCTGGGCCTCAAGGATCCTTCAATCTGAAAAGCTAGAGGTTGAAGGGGGACATAATCTAGCCTGTAGTTTAAATGAAGGGTATGGATAAAGTGACTACAGTTGGCTTCACTGCAATCCTGGCACCTTATAATAAGGTCTACAAATCTTGAAATGAAGGAGACACTAAATATAACTCAATCTCCCAAATACATGCAGACTGAAGTTAAAACAGATGCAGAAATGATTTAGCTCATTTCAGAGATAAGAGATATATTATACATACTAAGACTGTTTGAGGGCATCCTAACATTGTGGTTGATATCAGAGGCAACAGTCCCATCCTTCCCCACCATCCCTTGGTGCTGCTGTAGAGAGAGAGCCCTGTGATGGAAGGGCCATAGATCTGGGCCAAGAAACAGTTCTGCTGTTCTTGGATTTGGGGAGGAGTGGGCTGGGTGGAACTTGGGCAAGCCTCCATACCATCTCAGCAAAGATGCAGCCCAGGCTCCAGATGTCCACGGCTGTAGAGTAGTATTTGCAGCCCAGGAGGATTTCTGGTGCTCGGTACCACAGGGTCACAACCTGGGGGATGAGAATAGGAAGGGGAGGGGTGGTTTATGGAGCATAGAGATTTCCATATCTTAGCTCCTCAATACTATTCTGCTAACTCTCAGCCTCTTAATAGTTTCCTTGCTTCCATTCTTCCCCTCCCTCTGATTTCCCCTAACAGAAATGACTACACACAGCCCGACACAGTGGCTTACGCTATAATCCCAGCACTTTGGGAGGTTGAGGCAGGATGATCACTTGAGCCCAGGAGTTCGAGACCAGCCTGGGTAACACCTTGTCTCTACAAAAAAATTCTTTAAAAATTAGTTGGGCATGGTGGCAGGTGCCTTTAGTCCCAGCTGCTTGGGAGGCTGAGGCAGGAGGATTACTTGAGCCCAGGAGTTCAAGACTACAGTGAGCTATGATCAAGCCAATGTACTCTGGCCTGGGTGACAGAGCAAGACTCTGTCAAGAAAGAAAAGAAAAGAAAAGAAAAGAAAAGAAAAGAAAAGAAAAGAAAAGAAAAGAAAAGAAAAGAAAAGAAAAGAAAAGAAAGACACACAACTTCTTAGCTCAGAGTTAGCATAGTACATGTCACACTGCAGACCATATTTTCCAAACCCTCAATTTGGGATCTTCCTGGAAAACTTGAGACAAATGATCATAATTTTAATGGTATGCCATTCAGCTGTCCTGGCTTGGTATCTAAGTCTAGTTAGCCCCACAGTATGAATTCTGTGCATGTCCTAAGACTTCTTTCTCAAACTTTTTCAACAGGGGGCCAGTTCACTGTCCCTCAGATCATTGGAGGGCTGGACTATAGTTTTAAAAAAACTATGAACAAATTCCTATGCACACTGCACATATCTTATTTTGAAGTCAAAAAACAAACGGGCAAAAATACCCACATGTGGCCTGTGGGCCATAATTTGAGGACGCCTGCCTTAGGGTGTCAGAGATTGTTTCCATCTACTAAAAGAGAAAATGTTGGCCAGATATCTTTAGTAACTTTGTGAATGCCCTTGTGAACACCTCCTGGGAAGCTCAGAGAAGAAAAGCACAGAGGGACTTAGAGAGGGACTCACCTCATGGGTGTAAGTACGAACAGGGACTCCAAAGGCTCTGGCTAGTCCAAAGTCTGCTAGCTTGATAGCCCCGTCTGCGTTGATAAGCAGATTCTGAGGCTTAAGATCTCGGTGCAGGACCCGATGAGAATGGCAGAAAGCTAGGCCCTGGAGCAGCTGGAATAGATAGCTCTGACAAGGGAGAGAGAGAGGACTGTGTTTCTCCACAGTGAGCAGATTAGGTTTGCTCTGTGCCCCCAAAGCTCTACTAAAGCTTTACTATGTTGGATTATAATACATGTTTACAAGCTATTTCTCCCATTGAACTGGCAGCCCAGTGAGGATAAGGACCAAACCTTACTCAGTTTTGTATCCTTTTTCCATACCCTGTGCCTAGCACATTGAAGGTGTTCAATAAATGTGCACTGAATAAATGTTTCTTGACAGATTGAAAGTATCTCTGAGAGTGAAGAATCCAGCCCTAAAACAGACAATAGAGACTCACTGGCTAGTTTTTCCACCAACAGGTGGAAGGGCTTTTTGGAGGAATCTACCAAATGCCCTCAAATCCCATTTACCTGAGTTTCATCTGACCTCCCACCTAAACTGCTAGGTTGACTTACTAGAGTTTCAACTTTGATTCTTCAGCCCAACCCTAGGATTAATGAGTATAATGAGCAGGGAAAGAGACACAAAATAAAGGAGTGTGTGTGTGTGTGTGTGTGTGTGTGCGCGCGCACGCGAGGGTTGGAAAAGAGGCCAAGATCACAAATTATGGCCCTGAACTGACTGTCTTCAGTACCCCAAGACATGCCCATGATGAGGAGGAGCTGATTAGAAGCATTACCTTGATGAGGGGAAGAGGAATGCCAGTGAGAGCAGAGGCATCCATGAATTTCTTGAGATCTTGGTGTAGAAATTCAAAAACCAGGTAGAGTTTATTTTCTGTGTGGATGACATCCAGCAGCCTAGGGAAGGGAAGGGAAGTTCCGGGAAATGGAGGTGAGGGACAGAAATGCCCATATTATACAGACATTACTCATCCTCCTTTTTTATCAGATCACCTCCCAGACACACACTTACTTGACAATATTAGGGTGGTTAAGCTCCTTAAGCAGAGAGATTTCTCGGATGGCAGTACTGGGTACACCCTCAGTCTCACTTGGAGAGGTTGGGAAAGAAGAGATGAGAATATAGTTACAAATATTCCTTTTCCCTTTCCCCAAGCCCATTCTTTCCCCTCAAGGAGACACCATCCTAGCATCCCTTAGGAAAGTGAGGGAAGAGAAAGGATGCTGTAAGGAGTCAATTCTTGGGTCCTCAGGGTGTGGCTTTTTGATACATTAAGGTCTTTATTTCCTCTTTTCTCAGAGGTATGTAAGTAAACCCTTCTGGTGAAGGTGAAGTAGAGAGCAGGTAATAGAGAAAAAACGTGGGAGAGGGACCAGTGGGGCCAGTGAAGGTTAACTGCCATTCTCTTGAAAGAGAGAATTCTAAGATGAGGGTGGGGTTGGGGCAGTGAGGAGGGCTCCTCATTCAGAAAGGTGCTCTTCACTGGTTCCCACATAACCTAACTCCATGGAGAGTCCTGGACTCCATCCCAGAGGCCTCCTTTCTCTTCCAGACAATCTCTGGTTGCACATTTGGGGGCATCATCCGGCTCAGTTCGGGAAGAAAGTTTTCCACGGATCCTACACCACCCTATACTCTCCCTAGGAGAACCCTCTACTGTCCCCCAACCCACTTCTCCACTTCAAAAGAAGTCCCTCCCTGCTCTCTTCCGGTCCCTGGACTGTTACTCGCCTGTTGGGGTGGGGGACAGTCAAGGAGCTCCCTAGTTAGGAGTCCTGGGTACAGAGGCCACTCACGTGTCCAGGCGGATTTTCTTAAGCGCTACCACTTCTCCCGTCAACTTGTTTCTGGCCTTGTACACAACTCCGTACGTGCCCTCTCCGATCTTTTCCACCTTTTGGAAGTTCTCCATGAAGCGCAAGCGAGTCGGGTCAGCCCGGCCCTGGAGCGGGGGCCCGGGAACTCTGCTGAAAGCGGGCCCGGCTCTCTGGGGCCAAGGAGGGGGAAACAGGGCCAAGCACCTTGGCCCCAGGTCGCGATGGAACGCAGCGTATCTCTCGCTCTGGTCAATTTGTCCAACTTGAAACAATGTTGCCGCCTGCCCCCCAGTTCCCGACCTCCACCAGAGGCTCCTCCCCTCCTTCCCGCGTTTCCCTGGCCCCGCCCCTAGACCTTCCTATTGGTCAGCGTCAGAGGGGGCGGAGCAATCCCTTGCTCCTCGCCGCCGTGACCCCGCCCCGTGCAAGTTTGGTTCTGAGGGGCAAGACAAGTTTCTTTCTCCGTGGGGCAGCTGAACACCTTTTCCCAAGTATCTCCTTTAGTTTCGAGTTTCCTACCTGTGTCTCTAGTCTGCAGGGATTCCTTCATCTCTGTTTTCACCACCACCCCTGGGGAAAATGTGCACTGACCTAAGATTAAATTCCACCCGGTCCAGGGAGTCTAATTGTAAAGGATTCCTCGACCTCTGAGAAGTGTTGCCTCCGCCTCTCAGCCTACCCCAGTGCTGTCTGTCTCTGGTTTTGGATGCAGAGTTCTGTTTCTGTCTTTTAATAAGTTCCCGACTTGATTAATTCACTCCCCCATGATGAATTGCGAGTGTCTCGTGTGCGTTCCGTGGCTGCCTTTCAGTCAACTCTTGCCCCGGGAATGGAGTGTGTCAAGATGAGAGTAACCCAGTGAAACCAGAAACTGACATTGATTAGTGGGATGGGAAAGGAACGTCCAAGGACCCAGGATTCCTTGTCAGTTCTTCCTCTTTCCTGCCCTATGGCCCCTCCCAGGCCTCCCCTGGAGGGAGAAGAGGAAGGGCTATGCAAATTAGCACCCCTTTGTTATATAGGGGCTTATCCCAGCCCCCCCAGTACCTTTGGTTGTTGGAGGGAAGAACAGGATGGATCTGGTGCTGAGAAGGTGCCTTTTCTGTTTGGCTATGATGAGTGCTCTGCTGGCTGTAGGGACTACCGAAGGTGAGTGTGGGTACGTGGGCGTGGATGGTGAGTAGGTGTGAATTTGGGGATGAACACCTACTCTGGTTTTCTCCCTCCTAATGGGAGATACCAGCACTTCAGGCTTCTCCCACCCATTTGATTTAGTGAGGATGTGGGCATCTGAGCTCTTTCCCTACATGGAGATTTGGAATTGAGCCTGGAAATAACCTCACATGTTTGGAGAGACAGGAGGATAGTAGGTCTTTGTGGCACTAACTCTGACGCCCCCTTGGCAGTGAGCTGGAGCAGGGACTCCAAAGGAGTGAAATGGGTGGGAGACTATTTTATTTTAGGTAATGTCTCAAGCACTTGGGGCATGGAATTTAAAGTGGGGAGTAAGAGAATGTGGTATTGGATAAGAAGGCTTAGGAGATACCATTTTCCCCCCTTGGGATATAGATGGGGGAACACAGCCCAGGCCTTTTGTTCTGGGGCTGGGAGAGACAGGCAGAGGGGTCTCAGCTGAGCATCACATGAAAGAGCTCTGGGAGATTGGGGCCGCGTGACAGGAGCAAGGGGCGGGAGGGGGGTGGTGAGAGGGTCTGGAATGTCACGTGCTGCTCTGAAGAGGGAGGGTTGGAAGTGGAGAAAAGATTGGGGCATCTTATGACTTCTCTTGCTCTAGTGATGGGATGCTCAATGAGATGATTCCAACTCCTTCCCCAGCAGCCTCAACTAGGTTTCCAGCCCACAGTAGACATGGGGTGAGAATATATGAAATATATTCATCCTATCCCAGTCCCCCTTCCTCTCTAGATCCCTGGTCTCAAAGACTTCTAGGAAGTTCTTAATCTGACTTCCCTCACGGTGCTGCAGTTTCAAGTCTTTTTCTTTTACTATGTTCCTTAACATATTCTGGAAACAGTCTGTTCACACTCACCCACCTGAGGCTCTTAAAAGATTGTGCTTACATTTTGGATCCTGATTTTAAAAATTATAAGAGGCCGGGTGTGGTGGCTCCCGCCTGTAATCCTAGCACCCTGGGAGGCTGAGGCGGGCGGATTGCTCGAGGTCAGGAGTTCAAAACCAGCCTGAGCAAGAGTGAGACCCCATCTCTACTATAAATAGAAAGAAATTAATTGGCCAACTAAAAATATATATAGAAAAAATTAGCCGGGCATGGTGGCACATGCCTGTAGTCCCAGTTACTTGGGAGGCTGAGGCAGCAGGATTGCTTGCACCCAGGAGTTTGAGATTGCTGTGAGCTAGGCTGACGCCACGGAACTCACTCTAGCCTGGGCAGCAAAGTGAGACTCTGTCTCAGAAAAAAAAAAAAGACATTTTTCTTTTTTATTTAAATTTTATTTTAGTGTATTATGGGGGTACAAGTGTTAAGGTTACATATATTGCCCATTCCCCCCTCCTCCTTGAGTAAGAGCTTCAAGCGTGTCCATCCCCCAAACGTTGCACATCTTACTCCTGGTTGTATATACCCATTCCCTCCTCCCCCCAAGAAGACATTTTTCTAGAAGCTGATGCAATTTTATATGGACTGAGTTTGATAATTTTGTCTAGTGTGAAATGACATGGTGCTTATGCAAGAAAATATTCATATTTTTTACAGATACATGCTGAATTTGTAGGGTTAAAATAACAAGATGGGCCGGGTACAGTGGCTCATGCCTATAATCCTAGCACTCAGGGAGGCTAAGGTAGGAGGATTGCTTGAGCTCAGGAGTTGAAGACCAGCCTGAGCAAGAGGGAGACCCCATCTCTCCTAAAAATAGAAAAATTAGCTGAGCACTACTCGGGAGACCGAGGCAAGAGGATTGCTTGAGCCCAGGAGTTTGAGGTTGCTGAGAGCTAGGCTGACACATGGCACTCTACTCGGCAACAGAGTGAGACTCTGTCTCAAAAAATAAGAATAAATAAATAAATAAGATGTCAGGGATTTGTTTCTAAATACTTTAGCCAACTCTACTGCCTACCCCTAAAACCAAAAGCAACAACCAATAAGGATATATAAAGCAAATGTGGCAAAATGTTATTATTTATTTATTTTATTATTATTATTTTTTTGAGACAGAGTCTCACTCTGTTGCCCAGGCTAGAGTGCCGTGGCATCAGCCTAGCTCACAGCAACCTCAAACTCCTGGGCTCAGGCAATCCTTCTGCTTCAGCCTCCCGAGTAGCTGGGACCACAGGCATGCACCACCATGCCTGGCTAATTTTTTCTATATATTTTTAGTTGGCCAATTAATTTGTTTCTACTTTTAGTAGAGACAGGGTCTTGCTCTTGCTCAGGCTGGTTTCGAACTCCTGACCTCGAGCAATCCGCCCGCCTTGGTTTCCCAGGAAAAATATTGATAATTTTTGGATCTGGGTGAGGGCATATGGAGGTCGTCATATCCTTGTTTTCCCCTTAGACTTCTCTCGGTTCAGTTAATAATTTTGGCTTCTCCATCCTCATCCTCAATCTCTGCCTGCTTCTAATCCATCCTCCTCACTGCTTGCCGTGGTGATCTTTCTAAAACATAAATTTGATCATATTCAAAAGCTTCTGATGAGTAAATTTTGTGGTATGTGAATTATAGGTCAATTTAAAACAAAATGAAACAATAAACTATCAGAGGTGGCCTTGCCTTACAGGATACTTAGCCTGGCACTCAAAGTTCCCAACCCATCTTCTCAGCCTCATTTCTCACAGTGTACATCAACCACACTGTTAGAATGCCCCTAACAAGCCATGTCCTTTCACGTCTCCATGCATTTGCTCATGCTGGTCCTTGAGTAACTCCCATTGAAGTCTTTCCCAATCAGCTAGAATGGAATGGAATGAATCTATTTAATCTGTTATTCTGTTGTACTACATGTATGTCTGTTACGGCACATATTAAACAGTGTCTTGAATTATATTAATTTATGTACATGTCTATTTCCTATACTTCACCTTGAATCCCTTCAGAGCCATATCTTTTTTTTTGTTTTGTTTTGTTTTTGTGACAGAGTCTCACTTTGTTGCCCAGGCTAGAGTGAGTGCCCTGGCATTAGCCTAGCTCACAGCAACCTCAAACTCCTGGGCTCAAGCAATCCTCTTGCCTCAGCCTCCCCAGTAGCTGGGACTACAGGCATGTGCCACCACGCCCAGCTAATTTTTTCTATATATATTAGTTGGCCAATTAATTTCTTTCTGTTTATAGTAGAGACGGGATCTCGCTCTTGCTCAGGCTGGTTTCAAACTACTGACCTTGAGTGATCCACCCACCTCGGTCCCCCAGAGTGCTAGGATTACAGGCGTGAGCCACTGCGCAGGGCCCAGAGCCATATCTTATGCATTTCTTAAGTCCTTTGTACCTAGAACACTGGTACCTGGTAGGTATTCAGTGAATTAAAATGCACTTTGAATGTGAAAGTGGGTGGAGTGATATGGGAGAGAGTATTATCCCCTGAGAAGGGACTGAGGGAGGAACCTAGGGCCCTCATGACACATTTCTTTTAGGACTCAGAGACCAGGACTGGCTTGGTGTCTCAAGGCAGCTCAGAACTAAAGCCTGGAATAGGAAGCTATATCCAGAGTGGACAGAAGTCCAGGGACTTGACTGCTGGAAAGGTGAGAACTTAGAAGTTCCAGGGAAAGGCATGGTGGGAATGGGATGAGAAGAGCAAGAAGAACTGGGTTGAATGTAGTTTGGGAAGATAGGTAGAGGAAGCATAATGGGGGAGGGGAATCCAAGGAATCCCAACTAATGCAGCTTCCTTCCCAGGTGGTCAAGTGTCGCTGAAGGTTAGTAATGATGGGCCTACACTGGTTGGTGCAAATGCTTCCTTCTCTATTTCCCTGCACTTCCCTGGAAGCCAAAAGGTACTGCCCGATGGGCAGGTGATCTGGGCCAACAACACCATCATCAATGGTGAGTACCTCTCTACTCTAGGCCCTTATAGCTCGGGCTCAGGGCCCTTGGTATCCCCAATGAACTCAGGGAATGCCCCCTTCCTCCTCCACATTTTTCCAGCAAATTATGTATGTAATATATACTCATTGTATTAAAATTAGAAAACACAGGCCGGGCGCGGTGGCTCGCGCCTGTAATTCTAGCATTCTAGGAGGCTGAGGCAGGAGGATTGCTCAAGGTCAGGAGTTCAAGACCAGCCTGAGCAAGAGTGAGACCCCGTCTCTACTATAAATAGAAAGAAATTAATTGGCCAACTAATATACATGGAAAAAAATTAGCCGGGCATGGTGGCGCATGCCTGTAGTCCCAGCTACTCAGGAGGCTGAGGCAGGAGGATTGCTTGAGCCCAGGAGTTTGAGGTTGCTGTGAGCTAGGCTGACGCAATAGCACTCACTCTAGCCTGGGCAACAAAGTGAGACTCTGTCTCAAAAAAAAAAAAAGAAAGAAAGAATCTAGACAACTAAAAATATATAGAGAAAATTAGCCGGGCATGGTAGCACATGCCTATAGTCTGAGCTACTTGGGAGGCTAAAGTAGGAGGATCGCTTGAGCCCAGGAGTTTGAGGTTACTGTGAGCCAGGCTGATGCCACAGCACTCACTCTAGCCTGGCCAACAAAGCGAGACTCTGTCTCAAACAAAACAAAACATAGATAAAACAAAAAGAAAAGAAAATTACAGTCCTTAAAATGGGGGACAGTGAAATCCAGTGGACCTAGAAGTTGGACAGACCCTAGGTTTAAACTTGTCACTGTCTTGGCCTCTTTTGCTATGCCGGAAAAAATAAAAAATAAAAATAAATAAATAAACTTGTCACTGGTATGTGATCCTGGGCCATCTGGCCCTTGGTCTCAGAGGAGAAGTTTTATTTATGTCTGGAAGACCTGGGCAAGAGCAAGTTACTTGATTTTTTGCTTCTATTTCCAAAGTATAAAGGGATTGTTGTAAGGATTAAAATGTGATAATGGCCAGGTGCAGTTGTTTATGCCTATAATCCCAGCACTTAGGGTGGCTAAGGTGGGAAGATTCCTTGAGCCTAGGAGTTTGAGACCAGCCTGAGCAACACATTGAGACCCCACGTCTACAAAAAAACAGAAAAATTAGATGGGTGTGGTGGTGCATACCTGGAGCCCCAGCTACTCAGGAAGTTTAGGTAGGAAGATTGCTCAAGCCCAGGAGTTTGAGGCTATGATGATGCACTGCACTCTAGTGCAGATAGTATAGTGAGACCCTGTCTCAAAAAAAGACAAAAACAAAAGCAAAATAATGATGATATGTAAAGTACTTAACATACGGTCTGCTCTAGCCTACAGTAAAGTCTCAATAAATGTTATCTAGTGCTGTTATTGTTATTTTTAATTTTATCCCACTAGCTAGAGCAAATCACTAACTTTTTTTTTTCTTTTGAGACAGAGTCTCACTCTGTTGCCCGGGCTAGAGTGCTGTGGCGTCAGCATAGCTTATAGCAACCTCAAACTCCTGGGCTCAAGTGATTCTCCTACCTCAGCCTCCGGAGTAGCTGGGACTACAGGTGTGCGCCACCATGCCCAGCTAATTTTTTCTATGTATTTTTAGTTGGCCAATTAATTTCTTTTTATTTTCAGTAGAGATGGGGTCTCACTCTTGCTCAGGCTGGTTTCAAACTCCTGACCTTGAGCAATCCACCCACTTCGGCCTCCCAAAGTGCTAGGATTACAGGCATGAGCCACCATGCCCGGCCCAAATCACTAACATTTTGATATATGGCTTTCCAATCTTTTCCCTATGTAAGTATTAATATATACATATGACTCTTAAATTATAGTTTCCACACACCCAACTACCACCTCAAATTGGTTATACCATGGAGAATGTACAGTCTAGATAGGGAGTATTCCCAGAGCCTCTCTCTGATCCTCTAGGAGAAATTTTAGAGGTTTTGGTATATACTAAAGAATGCCAGGGTTTGAGGGTGACTCTGTATTTACCTTTCAGGGAGCCAGGTATGGGGAGGACAGCCAGTGTATCCTCAGGAACCTGATGATACCTGCGTCTTCCCTGATGGTGGACCCTGCCCATCTGGCCCTTGGTCTCAGAGGAGAAGTTTTATTTATGTCTGGAAGACCTGGGGTGAGTGACTCCTTTCTCTGGCCTGTCATCCACACTTGTATTTGCCTCTTTGTACCTGATCATCTTTCATTTTGGCTTCACCCTGTAACTTCTGTGACTTACCTTTATCTTCATTTTCCTCTTGGCTCCTTCCTCTTCCATAGCATCTAGCTCCCTTCAACTCTCTCTGTCATAATTCTGTCTGGTAGCTCCTCTCCAACTGTGGTCCCACCCCACAGAACCGCCCCATTTAGACCCCTTCCCTGTACCCCCCCATACCACAGCCTTCCAAATACCCTCAGAAGTGATCATCCTCCTGACCTCCCTTCTCCAATGCCCTATTTCTAATCCTGCCCCTCAGTCTCCTTTAACCAGTACTTCTTCCTCCCTGCTTCTCATTCCAAAAACCTCAGGCCAATACTGGCAAGTTCTAGGGGGCCCAGTGTCCGCGCTGAGCATTGGGACAGGCAGGGCAATGCTGGGCACACACACCATGGAAGTGACTGTCTACCACCGCCGAGGGCCCCGCAGCTACGTGCCCCTTGCTCACTCCAGCTCAGCCTTCACCATTACTGGTAAGGGTTTAGGAAGAGGCAAGGCTAGTTATAGGTGGGGAGAAGGTGGGGAAGCTTGGCTGGACTGGAAAGGGGAAGGGGAAATGTGTGCAAATGTAAAGGGGCAGCCTCAGGAAGACCTTGGCAGAGAAATGTGGGGCTTAAAAGGCCAGTCAGTCAGCTTGGGGTTAGGGAGTGTGGCTGTGAAGGGAGAAGCTGTGGCCCAGGCCTGGCTCACATCTTTTCTGTCTCCAATCCCAGACCAGGTGCCTTTCTCCGTGAGTGTGTCACAGCTACAGGCCTTGGATGGAGGAAACAAGCACTTCCTGAAAAAGCAACCTCTGACCTTTGCCCTCCAGCTCCATGACCCCAGTGGTTATTTAGCTGGAGCTGACCTCTCTTATACCTGGGACTTTGGAGACAGTACAGGGACCCTGATCTCTCGGGCACTTGTGGTCACTCACACTTACCTGGAGCCTGGCCTAGTCACTGCCCAGGTGGTCCTGCAGGCTGCCATTCCTCTCACCTCCTGTAGCTCCTCCCCAGTTCCAGGCACCACTGATGGGCATATGCCAACTGCAGAGGCCCCTGGCACCACAGCTGGTCAAGTGCCTACTGCAGAAGGCAGAGGTACTACACCTGATCAGGTGCCAACTACAGAGCCCCCTGGAACCACAGCTCTGTGGGTGCCAACCACAGAAGTCATAGGTACTACACCTGTGCCAGTGCCAACTACAGAGGGCACAGGTACAACACTTGAGCAGTTGCCTACCTCAGAGGTCATAGGTACCACATTTGCAGAGATGTCAACTACAGAGGCTATAGGCACAACACCTGCAGAGGTGTCAACTGCAGAGCCCTCTGGAACCACAGTTGCACAGGTAACAACTACAGAGTTGGTAGAGACCACAGCTGGAGAGTTAACCACCCCTGAGCCTGAGAGTCCAGGTGCCAGCCCAATCATGCCTACAGAAGATATCACAGGTAAGAGAACCAGTGTGAGTGAGGTTCATTGAGGTGGGATATTTGTCATTGCTCTATTCTGAAAGTCTTACCCAGGACCCAGATGTTACCTAGTCCTTTGCTTAGCACTATGGTCCCCTCAGAGCTCTCAGTGGCCTGGCTATAAAGCCCTCGAGTCTTTCTTAATGACACGGAATAGATCTGGAGTTCAGGAAACCAGGGTCTTCCCTTAGGCCACAAGGAGATAGCTTGTTGCTTCTCTACCACTGAGGGTGTCTTCCCTGGTGGCCTAGTGATTAGGATTTGGCACTCTTTCTACCACTGAGGAGAACTATTCCAAAGGACAGGGAACAGACTGGCCATTCACATAATATTTATATTTCATTTTCTGCTCAAGTATAAATGCACAGAAATTTTTCCTAGATTCTGGGATGTCCATCCTCCCATTTTCCACCCCTGTATTCCCATCCCAAAGCAAAAAGGGAGGAATGAGATAATGATGCTTACATGAGTTAACATGTTGAATGTCTAGTCCAGGATCTGGCACAGTATGGGGCATAGTAAACATTTGAGGATTTTTTTTCTTTTTTTTTTGAGACAGAGTCTCACTTTGTTGCCCAGGCTAGAGTGAGTGCCGTGGCGTCAGCCTAGCTCACAGCAACCTCAATCTCCGGGGCTCAGCGATCCTCCTGCCTCAGCCTCCCGAGTAGCTGGGACTACAGGCATGCGCCACCATGCCCGGCTAATTTTTTGTATATATATATTTTTAGTTGGTCAATTAATTTCTTTCTATTTTTGGTAGAGACGGGGTCTCGCTCAGGCTGGTTTCGAACTCCTGACCTTGAGCAATCCACCCGCCTCGGCCTCCCAAAGTGCTAGGATTACAGGCGTGAGCCACCGCGCCCGGCCTGAGGATTTTTTTTAAAACTCCAATTCTGTCCCTAACTGTGCGACTCTGTAGTAGTCAGTTTTCTTCTTCTGTTTCCTTATCTATAAAATGAGATTTCCCACATCTTATCTAATCCTAAGCCAGTGACTTCAGGATCCAGTAGTTCTGGGTCAACCTGGAAAGATGCCTGCTTGGCCTCTGCCTCTGGGTGAGTCATCTTTCTTGATCTTGCCTCCTCAATCCTCTCCTGCCAGGTTCCCTGAGCCCCATGCTGGATGGTACAGCCACCTTGAGGCTGGTGAAGAGACAAGTCCCCCTGGATTGTGTTCTGTATCGATATGGTTCCTTTTCCCTCACCCTGGATATTGTCCGTGAGTCTTGTCTACTTTGGGGGCTGATGGAGGGAGGTATGTGCTGCCTAAGGCAGGTCAGTGGAAGCATACTTTGGGAGGAATGACTTACCTAAACAGACAGGAAGAATATTCAAATGCCAGGGTCCTCTTTTGAAGGCACCGGGATGGGATTGGTGGAACAGCCCTAGGGCTTTCCTGTCTATGGGCTTTTAGGGAGGCGTGGTAGAGGAATCCCAACTTATAATCATGCAACTCTGCAGAAGGTATTGAAAATGCTGAGATCCTGCAGGCTGTGCCATCCAGTGAAGGGGATGCATTTGAGCTGACTGTGGCCTGCCAAGGCGGGTGAGTGTACCACTGGTTGCCCTGGTAACTCTTGGGTTGACTGTTGACTGGTTCTCTGGTATCCAGTGTCCCTTCCCAGATCTCCCAATATAAGCTGATACCTCTTTTAGGCTGCCCAAGGAAGCCTGTATGGACATCTCATCACCAGGGTGCCAGCCTCCTGCCCAGCGGCTGTGCCAGCCTGTGCCACCCAGCCCAGCCTGTGAGCTGGTCCTGCACCAAGAACTGAAGGGTGGCTCAGGGACCTACTGCCTCAATGTGTCTTTAGTTGATGCCAACAGCTTGGCAATGGTCAGCACCCAGCTTGTCATGCCAGGTAGGTACTTGGACAAGAGCTAGGGTGAAGAAGGGGCGTGGGCAGAGGCCAGCTAGCAAGGAGCAGACACTGACTAATACAGTATCTCGGATTCTGTTCACAGGTCAAGAAGCAGGCCATGGGCAGGTTCCCCTCTTTGTGAGCGTCTTGCTGGTGTTGATGGCTATGGTGCTTGCATTTCTGATATATAGGTAAGGGCTCCACCATCCAGCTCAGACATTCTTATCCCTCCATTACCATTATTCACTCTTTCTCAAGGGGAGAAGGAACTACCACTCCCTTTGAGGAAGCATGGTGTCCTAGAAAGAGCCCAAGCTTGGCAGTTGGACAGGCCTGGGCTGTGGTCTTGCTGTGGGGCCTTGGGAAAATAGCTTAACCTTTCTGAGCCTCTGAAAAGTAGGAAAACTAGTATCTTCTCTGTGGGGCTGTTGTAAAGATTAGACAGAATGTGAGTAAAGCACCTGGCTCTGAAGCAAAAGTGTAATAATTGATGATATTAATGACTATTGTCAATAATATTAAGAGTGGGGGCCAGGTGCAGTGGCTCACGCCTGTAATCCTAGCACTCTGGGAGGCCAAGGCAGGCGGATCGCTTGAGGTCAGGAGTTTGAAACCAGCCTGAGCAAGAGCAAGACCCCGTCTCTACTAAAAATAGAAACAAATTAATTGGCCAACTAAAAATATATATAGAAAAAATTAGCCTGGCATGGTGGCACATGCATGTAGTCCTAGCTACTCGGGAGGCTGAGGCAGAAGGATTGCCTAAGCCCAGGAGTTTGAGGTTGCTATGAGCTAGGCTGACGCCACGGCACTCTAGCCGGGGCAACAGAGTGAGACTCTGTCTCAAAAAAAAAAAAAAAAAAAAAAAGAGTGGGGCAGTTTGGGTGAACTGAGTTCTCTACCTGCAAGAAGGGCAGATCCCCAGCCCTGGGGCACCAATATCCTCAAAGCAGGGGAGGTTCTATGGTGAGAGGGGAATGGACAGAGGTTACCACAGACAAAAGAGAATAAACCCTGGAGGTAAGTAGAAGGGAAGGGAGCTAGGATCAAGGCCAAGCAGACTTGGAATAGGGGTATGTCCTCTTCTTTGGAGGAGAACAGACAGGCTGCCTTTGTCCTTTGCTAACCAGCTTCCCTCTTCTTCTCCCAATATCAGGCGCAGACTTATAAAGCAGGGCTCAGCGCTCCCCATTCCCCAGCTGCCTCACAGTAGCACCCATTGGCTGCGTCTGCCCAGGGTCTTTCGCACTTGCCCCGTTGGTGAGAACAGCCCACTCCTCAGTGGGCAGGAGGTCTGAGTACTCTCATCTGATACCATGATTTTCCTGGGGTTGACAGCAACATCTTTATTTTCTCCAGTCTTCCCTTGGAGACTACCATAACCTGAAATAAATACTCAGAACCTAGTCTTGGTTTCTTTGTTTTGTTTTTTCTTCCTTCTCAGGAGAATCTATGTCATTTAAGGAGTGAAAGTGTAAAAGAAGGAAGTGTATCACTTACTTAACAGACATCCCAATGGAAAAAGAAAGTCATTTTATTCAGATGAGGCACTTTCAATCTGTGGGCTTGTGGTATGTGTGTGTTGCATATGTGCATGGGGAATAGTGAGGTGGTGCAGGTTAATAAATACTGTGAGGGTGAAGGAACACTCCCTGGAGCTGGCAGGAGTGTGTGGCAGCAATGTACAGAGCCTAGGGAGTAGAATCCAGGGACAGGGAGGTGGGTTCAAGGCTGGCTTGGAGGCTGAGGGTATCTCCCTTAGCCCAAGAAGCCAAAGAAATTGGTGGAGCGGGGGGGTGGGCCCATGAGCATGGGCATCTGGTTCTTGTGGGTGATCTTGATCTGGAAGAGAAGGGAGCACATTCAGAGGCAGGACCTGGTGGTTTGGAGCTGGAGCATCAGAGATTTGGGGGAAAATCTGTGGGATTTGGGTTGGGTCACTGGATTCCTGGAGAGGCCATGGTAGGGAAGCCAGGGGCTGGGGAATCGGGGTTTGGGGAGGAATGGTATGCAGGGAAACTTTAGGCATCAGGAGCAAGTACAGAAGCTATGGAATGGAGATTTAGGACCCATGGGGCCTGAGGGGTTAGTTTTTGGCAAATATAGGCAATACTCACTGTACAGGGTGTCTGTATCCATGGTTCTCCATCAATTTGCATGGGAAGGGTTTTTGTGGTGCTGTGGAAGGCCAAGGAAGATTGATGGAAATTTCCTTACCAATTGAAAACCAAAACACTACTTCTCAGCTTGGCTTTGAGACCCTCTTCACTGAGGAAGATCTCCTAATAAAGCCTCTCCCCACCATTCCCATGACACTTCTGCTGTCCTGGCCCGCTCCCTCCCTCAGGGCCCCTGGTTGGAGTCTTCCTTACTGGAAGGTGATCTCAGAGCACTTGGCCAGCCGATGTCCAGCACTCTTGAGCTTGGTATAGATCTGGCCCATCTCAATTGCACCCTCCAGCCCCACCACTTCTAGTCGCTTGTCGCTTAGATCTGGGGGGTGAAAAGTAGATAGGTTTAACATAAGCAGGGTGTCCCCAAAGAGAGTCACACCTTCCCTTGGTCCCACCCACACGGCTCCTAAGGCAGTTTCTCTCACCTGGTACACAGGTTTTCAGGATATCAGGGTCCGTGATGACTTTAGCTGTGGCACCTAAGGCCTGGTTGATCCCATAGCTATCCCCATGGGGTTTCCTGGTATCACCCCAGAGGTTGGAGCCACCGTGCATGCTAGGGATATTCAGCACTGCGATGCCTTCTAGGGACAGGTTGCTCAGATCCAGCGGTTTCCCACAGATCTAAGGGAGGGGGGCACAGCCCTAGTTGGGGAGGGAACAGAAGCTCACCTCATAGCATAATCGGGGACGTGACCACTTTCTTCAGCAAATGACAAAGAAGACCAGGATTTGGAGGTGGGCAAGGGATGGAGGGAAATAGGGACTAGTGCGTCTTGAGGAGAGCTGGGTGGTCATAGAAGTGTAGGCTCAAGAATATGGGAAGTTCTAAGGGTGTCTGGAGGGAGAAACTTGGATATAAGAAGCTGAAAAGGACGTAGGGTTGGGTCTTACCACACGCACCTCAACAGTCAAAGACTCTTCTAGCTTTTTGCACGTCGAGAAGATGGATTCAGATGTGGCAAATTCGAAGTACCATAGTTTGTTCTTCATTCTGCATCAGCCCGAACACAAGGCCCGGTAGAGAGGGGACAGGTTACACAGAGCTTGCAGGGGTGGTAAGTGACAACTCTAGTCCCATGGGAACCAGGGTAGCTTTGGCTGGGGCCTTTCCTAAAGGTGCCACTGCCCATCTAAGCATTCTGAGTCAAACTCGGTCACAACGTGGTCTCTAACACTCTGTACGCCCACACCCCTCTCTCCTTTCCCTCACCTGCTGTTGAACTTCTCAGGATATTTCTCTCGCATGAGGTGGAAACGGTGAGCAATGGAGGCATCCTGGAGAGTTCAGGGTATGTAAGAGCAGAGGCCTGCCTTCCCTCTCAGTACAAAGCTCCCTCTCTCCCTCTCTCCACTCTCCCTTTCTCCCCACACCCCCAGTCAAGGAGCAGCATGTTCCAAGTTATTTTCTTGTGACTCACACCACTGTATCGTACTCCCAATTTCCCTGTGTCACAGTTCCCTTAACCTCTGCCTTCCCTTTCTACCCTCCACCAGCCTCTGCCTGCTTAGCTCCCACTTCCTCTTTTCTCCCCAAGCCCCACTCCACTGACCACACCGATGGAGAAGTAGTTATTGATGATGTGAAAGGGGACTGGGTCACTCTCTTCTTCAGTTTGTTGGGGTATCACCTCCACGGACCATCGATCCATATATACCACTTTGCTCATCTCTAAATCCTTGAGGATCTTCCCCAAATTCTGTCCCTCATACCCTAGGGGTGGAGAAGACAGATGAGCACTGAGTGCTGGTTCCCAGAGAGACCTCTTCTCAGCACCCAGCTCCACAAATTCCCAGGGATCTTCTGCCCTGGTCCTGCCTGTGAAAAGGCAGGGTGCTCAGTCACAGCTCCTGTGGACCAATCTTAGGTCAGCCTCTTGCTGACCCTTTCCTCCAAACTGTTGTGGAGGGTGAATGTTTCCAATGTGCATGCACATCTAAAAATGACTCCCCTCCAAAAAAATAAATAAATAAAAATGATTCTAGCCAGGCACAGTGGTTCATGCTTGTAATCCTAGCACTTTGGGAGTCCGAAGTGGGAGGATCACTTGAGCCTAGGAGTTCCAGACCAGTTTGAGTACCATAGTGAAACCCTGTCTCTACAAAAAATAGAAAACAATTCACATAGTGTCACACGCCTGTCATCCCAACTACTCAGGAGGCTAATGCAGAAGGAACGATTGAGCCCAGGAGTGGGTGGCTGCAGTGAGCTATGATGACGCCATTGCACTCTAGCCCAGGTGACAGTGAAAGACCTGGTCTCAAAAAATAAATGAATAAATAAATAAATTAATTAAAATGACTCCAAAGTTCATCTGGAAGATTGGAGAGAATATCCAGGAAAATGCTTAAAAATGTGAGTGAGGCCGGGCACGGTGGCTCACGCCTGTAATCCTAGCACTCTGGGAGGCCGAGGCGGGCGGATTGCTCAAGGTCAGGAGTTCGAAACCAGCCTGAGCAAGAGCAAGACCCCGTCTCTACTAAAAATAGAAAGAAATTTTTAATTGGCCAACTAATATATATAGAAAAAATTAGCCAGGCATGGTGGCGCATGCCTGTAGTCCCAGCTACTCCGGAGGCTGAGGCAGGAGGATTGCTTGAGCCCAGGAGTTTGAGGTTGCTGTGAGCTAGGCTGACGCCACGGCACTCACTCTGGCCTGGGCAACAAAGTGAGACTCTGTCTCAAAAAAAAAAAAAAAAAAAACGTGAGTGACAAATGGGGATAATCTCTCTGTCTCATCTCCACCCCCACCTTGCTTTCTCTCCACGTTCTACAAGACAGAACACAGTATTGAGCAACAGTATTATACTGGTACAATGAATAGAATAAAGAGTTTGATATTAAAGAACAGAGTACTCCAAATAGACTGAAGTATATGTGGAAATTTAGTATATGATGACATTTCAAATAAATGGCAAAGAGATAGATTTTTCAATAAATAGTGCTGGCTGTAGAAGTCACTCCTTATATAACCCAAATTATTTCAAGATGGATCAAAGAATTCAAATCCAAAAAAATGAAACAGAATTTGTACTAGAAGAAAACAATTAGTGAATGTTTTTATAATCTTTGATTGGGTGCAAAAGTAGGAGCCAAAAAGGAATGGATCGATAAATAAATATAACTATATTAAAATTTAAGTCCACATGCATCTATCCCATAGGGAAAAAAAAGTTAAGACTTGCCAAGTGCAGTGGTGAGAGCCTGTAATCTCAGCTACGTGGGAGGATCGCCTGTGCCCAGGAGTTGGAGACCAGTCTGGGCAACATAGCAAGACCCCATCTCAAAAACAAAATAAGATAAAACCAAAAACTTAAACTTCTGTATAGTTAAATAAAATACATCTTTATGGCTCACGCCTGTAATCCTAGCTCTCTGGGAGGCCCAGACGGGCGTATTGCTCAAGGTCAGGAGTTCGAAACCAGCCTGAGCAAAAGCGAGACCCCGTCTCTACTATAAATAGAAAGAAATTAATTGGCCAACTAATATATATAGAAAAAATTAGCCGGGCATGGTGTCACATGCCTGTAGTCCCAGCTACTCGGGAGGCTGAGGCAGGAGGATCGCTTGAGCCCAGGAGATTGAGGTTGCTGTGAGCTAGGCTGACGCCAAGGCACTCACTCTAGCCTGGGCAACAAGTGAGACTCTGTCTCAAAAAAAAAAAAAAAAAAATACATCTTTAAAAAAAAGACAAATGCAAACTGCTAAAAAATGCACATAGATTAACTTTCCCAATATTCGAAAAATGCTTACAAATCAATGTATTTAAAAAAAGCCAATAGAAAAATGAGCAAATGATACAAACAAGTCTATCACAGAAAAAAATGCAAATGGTAATAGGCATATGAAAAATGCTCGATATTACCAATAATCAAAAGAATCAAAAAACAATTAGTTAACCTTTTGTTACCTCAGATTGATGAAGTATGAGGAGATTGAGAAAACTGAGTATTAATCAGTTTAATAAATTGTCACTCTTGTTTGCTGTTAGTTGCAGCATAAATTGCTAACTCATTTTTGGAAGGCAATTTGGCAATGTTTATCAAATTTTACAAAAAAATCTTTTGACACTACAATTCCACTTTTAGGAATTTATCCTACAGAAACTAACACAGGTACACAGAGATGGATGTGCAGGGATGTTTGTTGAGGTACTCTTGGAAATAATAAAAAAATGGAAACAGTCTAAATGTCCATTAATAGGGTAATGTTATATAAATTATGGCAGATCCATGCCATGAAATACTGTGCAGCTACTACATACAGAGTGGAATCTATCTAGATGTATTACCATGGAAAGATCTCTGATCTCCAAGACATATTCAATGAGAAAAATAATCCCAAAACAATGTGTAGTATGAGCCCATTTATGTTTGTTAAAATGTGAGCCTGTAAAATGTGCATGTAAAAACAGAAGAATGAGTATAAAAAGAAACAGTCTTTCTTTCTCTTCTCTCTCTCTTTCTCTCTTTCTTTCTCACTCTGTTGTCCTGGCTACAGTGCCGTGGTGTCAGCCTAGCTCACAGCAAACTCAAACTCCTGGGCTCAAGCAATCCTCCTGCCTCAGCCTCCCGAGTAGCTGGGGACTACAGGCAGGCGCCACCATGCCGGCTAATTTTTTCTTTTCTTTTCTTTCTTTTTTTTTTTTTTTTGAGACAGAGTCTCACTTTGTTGCCCAGGCTAGAGTGAGTGCCATAGCATCAGCCTAGCTCATAGCAACCTCAAACTCCTGGGCTCAAGCAATCCTTCTGCCTCAGCCTCCCCAGTAGCTGGGACTACAGGCATGCGCCACCATGTCCAGCTAATTTTTTTCTATATATATTAGTTGGCCAATTAATTTCTTTCTATTTATAGTAGAGACAGAGTCTTGCTCTTACTCGGTGGTTTTGAACTCCTGACCTTGAGCAATCCTCCTGCCTCGGCCTCCCAGAGTGCTAGGATTACAGGCGTGAGCCACCACGCCCGGCCAAATGTTTTCTATATATTTTTAGTTGGCCAATTAATTTCTTTCTATTTTTTTTAGTAGAGTAGGGGTCTCGCTCTTGCTCAGGGTGGTTTCAAACTCCTGACCTTGAGTGATCCACCTGCCTCAGCCTCCCAGAGTGCTAGGATTACAGGCGTGAGCCACCTTGCCTGGCCAAACAGTGTTTATCTCTGAGAAGGTACATGGAATTTGGTCGGGACAGGAAAGAGGAGGCCTGTATGTGAAGAGTCTTTAAATTTTTTACAGTGATAATATACTGATTATTTTGTGTAATTTTCAAAAAAGAAAATAACTAGTAAAATGTTAATACTCTTTAAGCCAGCAATTCTACTTCTAGAAATCTCTTCTAGAGAAATGTTCGTATCTGTGTGCAGAGATAAATGTGGTGAGGGTTCAGCATGGTTTGCAAAAGTGAAAACCTGAATGCTACACTAATGCCCATCAATAAGGGACTGATTATATAACGTATTTGGCTGGGTGTGGTGGCTCACGCCTGTAATCCTAGCATTCTGGGAGGCCAAGGCAGCCAAATTGCTCAAGGTCAGGAGTTCAAGACTAGCCTGAGCAAGAGTGAGACCCCCGTCTCTACTAAAAATAGAAAGAAATTAGGTGGACAACTAAAAATATATAGAAAAAATTAGCCGAGCATGGTGGCACATGCCTGTAGTCCCAGCTACTAGGGAGGTTGAGGCAGGATCACTTGAGCCCAGGAGTTCGAGGTTGCTGTGAGCTACGCTGATGCCACAGCACTCTAGCCCAGCAAGACTCTGTCTCAAAAAAATAAAAGAATAAAAAATAAAAATAAATAAAGTATTACACATTCACACAACAGAATGCTATTCAGTCCTAAAAAGAGTGAGCCAACCTAACTTTACTGAAATGTAATGATAACCAATATGAACTTTTAAGTTAAAATAAGAAGCAAAACATCTAAAAATGATCTTCTTATTAAGATCATTACCTATTACTAGTTTTATCTTATTACCAGTTTACATACTAGTATGTGTCTAGAAAGAAGAACATGGAGGAATAGCTCTTGAATCTTTAGGGAATAGATTACAGGGAGTTTTCACTTTCTTGGCTTGTATATCTGAAATGTTTGAATTGCTTTTATTTTATTTATTTATTTATTTATGACAGAGTCTCACTCTGTTGCCTGGGCTAGAGTGCCGTGGTGTCAGCCTAGCTCACAGCAACCTCAAACTCCTGGGCTCAGGCGATCCTTCTGCCTCAGCTTCCCAAGTAGCTGGGACTACAGGCATGCGACACCATGCCGGGCTAATTTTTTCTATTTTTGGTAGAGACGGGGTCTTGCTCTTGCTCAGGCTGGTCTCTAACTCTGAGCTCAAACGATCTGCCTGCCTCAGCCTCCCAGAGTGCTAGGATTACAGGCAGGCGTGAGCCACCGGGCCTGGCCTGAATTGTTTTTTACCACCAGCATGTATTGTTTTTGTGGTGGGTGGCGTGGGGAGAGATTAAAAAAATAAGTCTTCACTTCCTCACATTCCATTGATGGTTCAACCCACTGTAGTTTGCCTTTCACCAATTTTCACCCATCCCACCCTGCTGAAACTCTGAAACTTTTTTTTTTGAGACAGACTCTCACTCTGTCACCCTGGGTAGAGTGCAATGGGGTCATCTTAGCTGACTACAAGCTCTAACTCCTGGGCTCAAGCTATCCTCCTGTTTCAGCTTGCCAAGTAGCTGGGACTACAGACATGTGTCACCACGCCCAGCTAATTTTTCTATTTTTAGTAGAGAAGGAGTCTCACTCTTGCTCAGGCTGGTCTTGAACTCCTGAGCTCAAGCAATCCTCCCGCCTTGGCCTCCCAGCTCAAGCAATCCTCCCGCCTTAGCCTCCCAGAGTGCCAGGATTACAGGCATGAGCCACTGAGCCCAGTCCCCTGCTGAAACTCTTTTGACAAAGATTGACAATGACTCTTGCCAAAGCCAATAATATATCTTTAGTTTGTGTTTTAACTGTTTTATTTTTGTTGTTGTTAGAGACAGGGCTTGCTTTGTTGTCCAGGCTAGAGTGCCATGGTGTCATCATAGCTCACTGCAATCTCAAACTCTTTAGTGAAAGTAATCCTCCTGCCTCCACAGTAGCTAGGAGTAATGGTGTGTGCCACCACAATTGGCTAATTTTTTTATTCTTTGTAGATATGAGGTCTTGCTATGTTGCCTAGGCTTGTCTTGAACTCCTGGCCTCAAGGGATCCTCCCATTTTGGCTTCCCAAAGTGCTAGGATATTAGGCGTGAGCCACCATACTGAGCCCTCATTTTAGCTCTTGAAACTCCTCACTTACTTCTGAAATGTCACTTTCTCAGTTACAGGTTATACGTTCTGACTGTTCCTATTTACTCTTTGTGGTAGGCAGAATAATAGTCTCCCCACCACTCTGCAAGAACCTGTGAATATGTTACCTTACATGGAAAAGGATACTTTGCAGATGTTATTAAATTAAGGGTCTCAAGATTATCCTGAATTATCTGGATGGTCCCAAAGTAATCACAGGGGTCCTTATAAGTGAAAGAGGAAGGCAGGGGAGGAGAGTCATAGAAGGAGATGTGACAACAGAAGCAGAGGTTGAAGTGATAACACTTCTGGTTGGAAGGCAGGCCTTGAGCCAAGAAATGTAGACAGCCTCCAGAAACTGGAAAAGGCAAGGGATTCTCCCTTAGAGCCTCTAGAAAAGAATACAGCCCTGCCAGCACCTTGATTTTGACCCAGTAAGACCCATTTTGGACTTTTGACATCCAGAACTATAAGAACTTTGTGTTGCTTTAAGCTACTGTTTATGGTAATAGGTTACAGCAGCAATGGGACACTTCTTTAATAACTCCTCTTCTTCTGCTTAACTGTTCAATATGGTGTTTACCAGGATCTTGCTGTCTTTGTCTACTTTCTCTTGCCTCTTTCCCTGGGTAATCTCATCTGCTCTCAGAATGTCAATTACCATCTAGGAGTAGATGACTCTCAAACATGTATCTCCAGCCCTGACTTCTCTCCTAAATTCCTGACATCTATTTCTAATTATCCACCACAACACCTCCATCTGCTTGCTCCACTGACACCTCAATGTGTCCAAGATGGAATCTTTCTTCCTTAAACTGGTCTCCCTCCTGTATTTCCCATCTTAATCAATGGCACCCTCATCTGCTCAGTCCATAAACCTGTACTTGTCCCTACCTCCTCCTCCATAACCCATCAGTTCAAGTGCTGTGGCTTCGACTTCATCATCAAAACTGCTGCTGCCTAGGCTTCTGTGTTCATCATCTCTTGTCTAGACTATTGCAACACAGGCAATTTCCTATCCTGTCTCCTTCCTCTGATCCATCCTCCACAGAGCTCCCACAGTGATATGCCTTTCAATTCCTTCTCTTCAAAGCTTATTATTTTATTCAATGTCAACACAAATTTTCATTAGTGCTGTATTTGTATCTTTATTGTCATGATTCAGGTTGAGTTAGTAGAAAACTCCTATCAGAGTCTCATTAGCAGAATATACAATGAAGACATCAAATATGTAATTTCAAAATGTCTAAAATTGGCCGGGCCTGGTGGCTCATGCCTATAATCCTAGTACTTTGGGAGGCTGAGGCAGGAGGATCCCTTGAGGCCAGGAATTCAAGACCAGCTTGAGCAAGAGTGAGCGAGACCCTGTCTCTACCAAAGAAAAAAGAAAAGAAAAAAATTTTTCTGTCTGTGCTTCTTTTCTTTCCTAACCCTTTTTCTATACGACATGCCTATATTCTTCTCTGTGTGTGTGCCTTTCCCTTGCTACACAACTCTCTCCCCCAGCAAAACAATTTCTAACTACTTACCTCCTCCCCATCTTAGGCAACGAGCCAGATCATTTCCAGTGCCCAGGGGCAACACAGCAACAGGAGGCACAACAGGCAAGTTGGCTTTGTCTGGGGAAGCAGGTGAGAAGGATGGAAGGAGTTAGCTCTGCAAGATTACTGCCCCAGCCCCCTTCCTGGAGCCTCTCCCTGCACTGACCAATGGTCTCTAGAATCCAGCCTACTGTGCCATCTCCACCACACACCAAAATCCGGCTATCAGGAACATCCTTGAAGAATCTAAGCCTGAGACAAAAGGGGAGAGAAAAGATGAAGGAGGATAACAAGACCCAGGCTACCCAACTCCCGGGCAGGCAGATTACTTCTTAGGACCCTCCTGCTCTTTGTCAAAAGACTTGAGTTCCTTTTAAGGGCAGAGAAAAAGACAATGAGGAGAGTTATACACACTCCTCAGTTGTTGGGAAAAACTGGTATCTTTACCATTTGAGTGCAGAGCAAAGATGGGCAGGAGAGCTCAGAGGATGGAATACCCAGGGGCACTAGGGAGAAAACCATTCTGAATTCTGGCCTTTTGGTGTCCTCTAGCCCTCCTCTCCCAACATGCATACCTCCTTGCTCTCTCCCAATATATACAGATACACAGACCCCCAAAACACTGATACAGCCCCTAACCTCTACTCACCCCACCTCAGGACCATCCTTGAGGAGGTTGAACACCTGTCGAGGGTTTAGTATATACTGGAACTTCCAGAGCACTCTGTGTGAGGGAAAAAGGAAAGCTCATGGTGGGGGCAAGAGCAGGGTGATATTCTGTACCCCACTCTCTCTATATCTTTTTTTAAAATATGGAACGCTTCATGAATTTGCGTGTCATCCTTGTGCAGGGGCCACGCTAATATTCTCTGTATCGTTCCAATTTAAGTATATGTGCAGCCGAAGTGAGCACATACCCTCTTTTTTGGTTTTTGAGACACGGTCTCACTCTGTTGCCCAGGCTTAAGTGCAGTGGCATGATCATAGCTCACTGCAACCTGGAACTCCTGGGTTCAAAGGATCCTGCCACCTCAGCCTCCCAAGTACCTAGGACTACAGAAACATGCTACCATGCCTGGCTAATTAAAAAAAATTTTTTTTTGTAGAGACAGGGTTATAGGTGTGAACCACCACACCTGGCCTACCCCACCCTCTTGATGTCCTCCTCAAGGTATGCCCTTCCATACACAAATGTTCCCTTCCTCCCTCCAAGCCCCGTAGGCCCTCCCTCTCCATCTTAGAAGACCCAGTATATCTCTCCTCACCTCTCCCCCTGCTTCCCGCCACTCTTAGGATTGACAAAGACTAGAAGTGGGTGGGTGTTAGAAACAGGGTCAATCTGCATTGGGAAAAGAAAATAAGGATAAAGAATGTAGGATTTTGTCAGAGTTAAGGTGGGCCCTGGAGACAGGGGCAGAAGACTGGCATTCCACCAAGATGTTTTTCCCCTCTGTCTTTCCTCCCCTACCAGGGTGGAGCTTCTAGAGAGCTAGAATCACCCCCAGGCTTTCCCACTTCATTCCTTGCCATGAGTGAAAAGCCGCTCCCCACCACGAAGCAAGCCCCTCAGCCCTGTACCCGCAGAGCATCAGAGGTGCTCAAACTTAAATCATCCATGGTCTTCTGGCTTATTCTGCTATTTTTACGATCATATCCAGAGGCCTGAGAGGGGAGGAAAGCAGAGAGAAGGAAAGCTGGATCGCATGTGAATTCCTAAACAGATGAGTCTGACGTGAACCCTAAAAGTATAGGCTCTCTGTTCTCAACAGCATTCTATGTGTGGGAAATCGGGAGGCACTCCTGTCCCCTCCCAGCTGCTGCCCGAGGGTCTCACCAGAACACTGGGATAGATGGAAGATGGGGGCAGGATGTGGTCCCGGAGCAGCCCACAGTCACACTCATGGCCCAAGGCTTTCAGGCAGTCATCGTGGATCTGAAAGACAAGTTGGGTACACAGATTATGGAGGTGACCCTGCCACCTCTCAACCTGGGGGGTCTAGACTGGAAAGAGAGCCCTTGGGAACAGGGGCAGCTGTGGCTGTAAGGGAGATGTGGCATGCAGGCCTGTGGAGAGAGGACAGCCCCAGGAGGGGCCCTAAGGCACAGCCTGGAGCGACAGCTCCCAAACTGACCTCCAGGTGGCACCACACACAATGCAGCCCCGTCAAACTGTGGAAGTTCCGGATCTTTTTCTGACAGCGATCACAGCGCCCAGACTCACAGCCTCCTCGCACCCACACGTGTGATTGGACCTTGGGGAGAAACACAGTCCATTGTTTGGGAGGGTCTGAGCAGGGACTCGGTGAGGAAGGGGCTGAGGGCAGCCAAGGGCCAAAGGCAGGGCCAGGATAGGGGTGGTGAAGTCGGGGGTCATGAGGTCACTCACACCAATGTCCTTCCGAGACTTGGCATAGGTGCTGACTTCACAAGGCAGGGCCTTCATGGCACACTGGTCGTGAACAGTGTACTTACAGACTGGGGGAGAGGAAAGAAGGTCAGAGCCTTAGCTGCAGCCCTTCCCCCTGTTTCTTCCTTACCTGGGGGTGGAGAAGGATCACTCACTAGAATAAGACATACAACTCCTTGCTGTGAGGGTGTGGCAGAGAATTAAAGTTTGGGGTGGGGCTCACCTCCAAGACCTGTGCCTTTTCCTCACTCTTCCTCCCAAAAGAGCAACTGCTACCCTATGCCTGTCCCCACACCATCCATGTGCCAGGCAGGAACTGAGCTGGATGATGCAAGGGAGGCCCAGGTGCAACAGTAGTACAGATAGCTACTTTTTATTGCATTTTATAGTAAACGTATGCACCATGCGAAGCACTTTTTTTTTTTTTTTTTTTTTTTTTGAGACAGAGTCTCACTCTGTTGCCCCGGGCTGGAGTGCCGTAGCATCAGCCTAGCTCACAGCAACCTCAAACTCCTGGGCTTAAGAGATCCTCCTGCCTCAGCATCCCAAGTAGCTGGGACTACAGGCATGTACCACCATGCCTGGCTAATTTTTTCTATATTTTTAGTAGTCCAGCTAATTTCTTTCTATTTTTAATAAAGATGGGGGTCTCACTCTTGCTCAGGCTGGTCTTGAATTCCTGACCTTGAGTGATCCTCCCACCTCAGCCTCCCAGAGTGCTAGGATTATGTAAAGGCGTGAGCCACCACGCCCGGCCCCATGTGAAGCACTTTTCTTGCACCAATTTATTTAATGCTCATAGTTACCTCATTTTCAGTTTAGGAAACTAAGACCTAGAGAGGTTATGTAGCTTTCCCAAGGTCACATGACTAGTGTTTGGCAGAGCCCAGGATTCAAACCCAAATCTCTTTCAGTTCAGAGCACCATGCTCCCACAGATAGCCAGGCTGCCCCTCTTCTCCCACGCTCCCAGGTCCCATCACTTACGGTTACAGCTCAGGCCCTGTTTGCCAAGACCAATGCTTGACTCGCACACGTTGCAGTAGACTGGTCTGGGGAACCTCTTGGGTCTCCACATGTGCTGCCCATTGTCCTTCAGAGTCTGGGAGGGCACAGCAGATGCTAGGGAGTGTCTAAACCCTTGGAGGGCCAACCCTGGTGCACACAACCTAACGCACCTGTCTTTCCCATCCTTGCAAATCTCTTCTACTCACCATCTCCATTCCCAGCAGCACTAACAGTGGCACAGTAGTGGACCCGGCTCGGACCCACTCAGCTAGGGAGACAGAGCCACTGCCATCATAGTCGATCTCTTTCATCATCTCCTGAAGAATCTGAGCAGAGAGTGGGAAGGGACTTTTGGTATGAGTGGTTTCTCTGACCTGACACCTCTCCATTGTCTTTTAGGACACCCAGCCCAGCCATCCCAGTCAAGGGAACCAGACTGCCCGTCAGAAACAAGGTATGCCAGATGCAGAACTCATGGGGAAGAAGCTATGAGAAGGGACATAAAGAACTGCCTTACCGGCCTCAGCTCAGACACATCCCAATCCAGGTATTCAGCCATTCGCATCATCTGTAGGATGAGTCTTTCCACTTCCTGGGGCAAACAGGGTAAGAGCCACAGCCATATCCCCCTCACTACCACTGTCCAAACTCTTCTTCAGAAATCAGGGTTCCTGGATTCCACCCCCAGACCCATCTCTCATTCTCAGCTGCCTCTGCCAAGTAAATGAATGTGTTTTGTGTTTGTAAGGCTGGCCACCAATTTTTGTCTTCAGCCTTCTCTCTTTTTTTTTTTGAGACAGAGTCTCACTTTGTTGCCCAGGCTAGAGTGAGTGCCTAGCTCACAGCAACCTCAAACTCCTGGGCTCAAGCAATCCTGCTGCCTCAGCCTCCCAAGTAGCTGGGACTACAGGCATGCGCCACCATGCCCGGCTAATTTTTTCTATATATATTAGTTGGCCAATTAATTTCTTTCTATTTATAGTAGAGACGGGGTCTCGCTCTTGCTCAGGCTGGTTTTGAACTCCTGACCTTGAGCAATCCGCCCGCCTCAGCCTCCCAGAGTGCTAGGATTACAGGCGTGAGCCACCGCGCCCGGCCTTCAGCCTTCTCTTTGAGGGTCAAAAGCTTGGGACCTAATCCCAAATTTAGTCCTAGAGGACCCAACCTCTCCCTCTAGCCTCCTCTATTTTCTAAGACCCTAGAAGAGTTGGGGCAGAAGGGCACAGACAAATGGACACATATTCCCTTGCCCAGCATACCCAGTGGTTCCCCAACTCACTGAGCTGTCCAGGATCCCATTTCTGTCCGTATCGTACAGCTTGAAGGTGACTGTGGGGTGTTTTAGGGGGGCCAGGGTCAGTTTGTGAGAGACATTCAAAGAACTCATACCAGAATACAGGGGAAACAGACGGAGAGAGCTTTTGGGTAAAGAGAGAGCCTAGAGCTTGGGATGAGACTAAGAAAGGAGACAAAAAGGGAGGGGAAACAGGTGTGGATTCTACCCTCGGTGGATCTGACGGGGGAGGCAGCACACACTCCATACCCCAAGACCATCCCAGGCCACCTACATGGGAATGTACAAGACATGGGAATGGGGGGGACTATGGTGGATAGCATTATGTATCAGCAGTTTGGGGGAACAAAGGAAATGAGCTCATTCTCTGGCCCCACCTTTGTCTGGCCCTGTCAGCCTTTATGAATCCTGAAAGAATGAGGGCAGGGAGGCTAGGGAATACCTCTCGCTCCCTTTACCCACCCCCATCCCCAGTTCAGAATGGCAACTCACATTCTAGCTTGTCTTCTGGCTGGCCGCCCTCCAGAAGGGAAAAGTAGCAGGAAACATCACTGAGACACACCACATCTGGTTACAAAAAAGGACTGCAGATCTGAGGTCAGGGTTCCCTCCAATTTGGCTCTTCTCTTTTCCTCTGTTCCCACTCTCCCATGTAGCTTTCCTCCCTCTAGCTCCTAGTCTAGCCTTACCACCCTTCACTTTTCTCCCTCCACCTGCCCACAGCATGTGACTCAAGCCAACTTTCATTCCCAAACCCACATTAATTTGACTTTTCTTCTGAGGTCCAACCCAGTCCTATCTGCTTGACCATACCTGTTGTCACAGTCTCCTTTAAGTAGTGACCAGACTGGAAGGATTGAAACAGTGCCTGGCTTAGGTGACTGGGAACTTTATCCAGTTCCAGATAGATTTTCAGGAATTCCTGGAATCCCTCGTACCCGATAGCCTGTCATGAGAGTGAGCATTACCCTGGGGAGTCTGCAGGGCAGAAGTTGGGGACTGAAGAATTGAGAGTAATGGGGACAGAGACAATAAGCACAGAGCTGAGAAACATCTGAGGCAGGAGCATGGTTTCTTGGGCCAAGTCCTGAGTTAATAGCATCTCTTGTTTTGTCCTAAAGCAATAGCTGCAGTGATAATGGACACTGGGGCATCTTGTGGGAGGATAGCCAAGAGATGGGACCAGAGTAATTCCTGGAAGTTGGGGATCCCAATGGAATAGTAAAAACAAATGTGAGAAGAGTTGGTCAAGGAAAAAGGGTTTCCCAGCTGCCACTCACATCTCCTTGTAGGTATTTAGCCATCTTGCCATCCTCGAAGAGCTTTAGGACATCACTGACCTTTTTGGTGGAGTCTGGGGTGTGAAGAGAGTAAGAGAAGAGCATTAGTTCAACTCAGTTCTCTGTGCCTTCTGCAGGAATCCCACCCAGACATCCAGCAGGAAAAATGATTTGAATGAGATGAAGAAAGAAGAAATTCCAAGAAGAAACAGAGAACTACAGAAGGAAAAACTGTTCAGATTCTCCAAAGTGGTACCACTCTTTACTCCTCTCCTCTGTGAACTGGAGCAAGCAGTCTAGGTATAGAGAAGGTGGCTAGAGAACTGGGATCTCAGGTATCTCTCATCTCCCTCTCCTCCTTTTCCCAGTCATGGGCATATCTGAGGAGCAAACTAACTCAAGGCCACTGGGGAAACCGTGGAAGAGGGGGTGTAATGAGAAGGATGAGGGATTCTCTCCGGTAGGGTCTCCAGAAATGAAGGGCCAAAAGGAAGACTCACATTCCATGTATTTTTGCAGCTGGGCAAAATCATTAGGGCTTATTAGGCCCTTCTCCTTGGCCATCTGTCTCTTTTTTTCAAGGATGGCCACAAAGGCAGCTTCGTAATAGTATTGCTGGTACTTGCTCCTCTTCAGAGGGTAGGTCTGGGAGAAGATGACAAGAGCTTGCAGTAGGAAAAGCCAGCTGTCTGCATGTGTTTTCTTCTGTCTGCTCCACTTATTGAATACTCCCATTATTATTTTTGTTCTTTCCTTGTCTCTGAGTCCCTGCTAAATCTCTCCCACGTGTCTCTCCCCTGTGTCCCTCTCTCCTATATCTCTACTCTCCCGGACAGTGTCTGTCTTCTGTCTCTATTTCCCTGACTCATCTCTAACTTTCCTTCATTTCTGGATCCTTCTCCCTCTCTGAGTTCTTCCCCAATCTGTTTTGGTTCATCTGACCACCCTTACCTCCCCGACCCCACCCCAGGCTTTCCCAGTCTATATGTGTGTCTGTGGGTGTGTCCCTTAACTGGTTCTGCACTTTCTCCTGCCACCCCCAATCTCTGCAGTCTCTCAGGAGCCTGTGCTCCGTCCCGTCTGTCCCGGCCCACAAAACCGGCCCTCTGGGTGGTTCTTACTGCTGTAGCTCGCCTTCCCGAACATAACCCCATTTTGCTCCGCCTCTAGCCCCGTCCCCAGTGTCGCTTAGCCACCCACTCCCCGAGCCACCCACGTCCCGCAACGACCTCTAGCGCTTCTGACGCGTGACACAGAACCAGCTGTGGCCGGGTCCCTAGCCCCGGCCCCGCCTGGCCTGCGTTCCGCGGGGGCTCCACTGGGGAAGGGGGCGGGAGTGGGGGCGGGGGAGCCCAGGCGCGCCGGGTTGGGAGGAAGCAGGGGAAGAGGCTCTGAGCACCACCTGGTTTCCCAGTCCCGGGACTGGGACGATGGGGCCAAGCTCAGCAGTCGTGGATGCTTGAGATTTTCTTTTAACCCTGCTAGGTTAGCAGTGTTTACAGGGAGCCCCAATTTTTGGCTATTGGACCCAGGTACCAGGGAGGAGCCGTCAGGTGGATCCTGCCCATGCAGCAAGTTGAGAGAGCGACTTGATGATTCAATAACAGCAATTACAATAATATATCTTACATTGGTATAGTATAGCACGGTTTTGGAGTCAAACAGAGCTAGAGTCAGTCATATCTGTGTTCTGTTCTAGCCCACACCACTGTGTGACTTGGGCAAGTTACATTTCTAAAATGGGGAGAATGATAGCCTATTAGTATACTTCACAGTTGTGAGGCTTAAGTAAAATAATATATGAAAAGTGCCTTGTATAATGCCTGGCATATAGGTCTACAAGAAATGAGAGTTGTTACTGTAGTAACAATTAGAATTAAATCCTGTGAGATAGGAAATTAGTGGTGTAGCAATTCTACAGATGAAAAAACTGGAGCTCAGAGAAGCTGGGACTTCCTAAATTAGTTGATAAGTGGAAAACCCAAGGCTCCAGCCCAAGGACGAAAAGTTAGGGCCTCTGCCTGTCATTGTGTCCTCCTCTTGTTCCACTCTCCCCTTCACACATGGCCATCTAGCCTCACTGCCCTCCTTTCTGTTCCTCCAGCATGCCAAATTCTTCCTTGCTCAGAGCCAGGAGATTTACTGCTCTGTTTTCCTGGGACACCCTTCCCACTCTTGGCAGAGCCAACTTCTTGCCTCAACTGAAATGTCAGCTCCTCCAAGAGAACTTCCTTGAGCATTCCATCCTAAAGTAGCCTCCCTCCTTTGCACAGCAGCCTCCTTTGTTTCCTTCATAGAACTTATCACAAGTAGAAATTACCTTCCCTATTTATTTGCATCAGTGTTTACTCTTTGTCTTTTACCAAAATGTTAAGCTCCATAAGGGCAGGAAGTTGTCAGTCTTGTTCACCATGTGTCCCTGGTACTAAAACAGTGCCCTACATGTAGTGGGTGCTCAATATCGGTTATACAAATGGTTATACAAAGCTAGGGAGTCATATTTGGGGACTATTAATCCAAATGTGGTTAAATGGGATGCCAGAGTGTCTGACAGTCATGAGAGCATGAGATAATTTGGAGCATATATAGTAGGTGCTAATAAACATTTGTCAAATGAATAATGCTAAAAGCACTTATTGAGGTACTCTATCAAACACTCTGACCTCCACCCACTCATTTAGGGCTTGTTGGGTCAGGCTCAGGGAAGCAGTTAGGGCCTACAAGAATAGCCCAGCCCCTTTCCTTTCTGATTGTGCAAGAGTCTTCTCTGCAGCCTCTGCCCTTGGGACATCTCCGCTGCCTACCTCTACGCAACACACCATTCTTGTTCCAGCTGCTCTCTGGGAATACTTAGAAGGGGGTTCTGGGACACTGACATCCTGGAGAAAGGACTCTGCTCATCTGGCCCTTTTCAACAACTATAATCCAACTTCTACTGCCAACAGATCAAATGAATACATAATAGTATTATGGCTAATGGGAAATGTATGGCTTAATTAGCCTCTCTGATCACCCGTGGGGATTCTTAGATGACTCTAAAGTTGTAGGAAATGGAATCTGAGAAAGATAGTTGTATATATATATATATATATATATATATATAGAGAGAGAGAGAGAGAGAGAGAGAGAGAGAGAGAACAAACAAGGAATGATAAAAGAAGAAAGGGCAGGACATTTCTCCCTGCCTCTTTTTTTTACAATGAGCCAAATCTTTCTTGCCCAGGCCTTAAACCTAGAGAAGTAGTGTATAGTAGAGGTTAAGAGAATGGACTTTTAAATTAGCTGGGCATGATTTAGAATGCCAGCTCTTGCATGAGTCATTACATCTCCCTGAACCTCAGTTTTCTCATTAGTAAAATGGGTACCTAGAGAAATCAGTAACAATGTAGGGACTAATAAGATTATATATACAATGTACATAGCAAACGGCATGGCACAGAGTAAGAACTCAATAAACATTAGCTATTATACAAGGGTGTACCTAGAGACACATCTGGAAATTAAGAAAAATGATGTCTTTGAGCCAGGAAGGCATAAATTCTAGGGACTTCTAGCATTAGTGAAGCCCAGTTATACACCTTCCCCCCTTGTTATACACGTCAGGTGCAAACATGTGGTACCAGGACCCTGCACTTTGCCTCTGGGAGGATGGATGATAAGGTGGCTAGTAACTATAGTGTCAGGTCCAAGGACATTGTTGGGGTGGGACCTCAGACATAAGGGCTCCTGGGATTTTTTCCGTTCTCCTCCTGACTTCTCTAAATGAAAGTGTGGCTACTCCTGGAGCTGAAGGGCAGCAAACTGTAGGATCCTGGGGCTTTAAAGACCTGGAACAAGTCCAGTTTTTTCCTCTACCTCCATCCCAACCCTGAAGCTATAACCTGGGCTAGTCCAGGCAAATAGCAGGGCTGGGAGGGTGGGGTCTGCTGCCAGCCTGCCAGCTCTTCGTGACTCACCCTTCTCTTCCCTCCTCTGGTTTCCCTGCCTGCTCCTACTGACGACTTAGGGTGAGAAAGGCAGAAGTTGACTTGGAAGCAGAGAATCTTAGAACATCCTCAGAGCTAGGAGTCACTAACCCTCATATTTTACAGAGAAGGAAACTGAGATCCAAACAGAATGTGACATTCTCAGGGTCACAATCAGACTCTAGACACCAAGAGGTAAACATTATTTCCGAAGCCAGTGCTAATATTTAAAGCTTCCTTTTTCACTTCAGCATTCATTGCTCACATTCCAAGTAATATAAGTTGACCATTACTCGAGAACTAGTTATGCCCCCAGAACATTCAGGTTGCCCCAGCAAGAAACCCTAAGGGACAGGTACTCCTAGTTTGAGGGCCCAGGCCTGATTACCTGTATTTCTGAATTCCTTAAGCACACCTGGAAGAGTATCCTCCTCTTCTCTCCCAGAACTGAGGGAGGGTCTACTCTTCCCTGCCCATCCCTGCTACTGGTCAGTGGATCCTGAGAGGGAACATTTGACTTGAAGTCTCAAAGCTCATTAAACCTCCCCAAACATTGCTGATCTTAGCGTTGCCTAGCTAAGGGGCTAACATGTGTGTGTGTGGTGTGTGTCCGTGGAAGGTGTCATTGCGTACATAGTACATGAGGAAGTTACGATGTTGGCACGGTTGGGGGATGTGGGCTTGTATGTTCTGAGGCTAAAGAGATGCCTAAATAATATTTGCATTTCTTCCTCAGTAAAGCTTATTTCTCTTATTTAAAGGTGAAAAGTGAGATTCAGGCTCAGGTATTTCCAGAAACTTCCCAGTGACAGGTGGAGAGATGATGGGGGTGGGAAGTTGGGGACCAGGAGGCCAAACAAGAATCCTTCTCCACCCTTGCAGCGCTGTGGAGGTTCCAAAAGGGACTGTCCTCTGAATCGGGTTGCTAGGAGCCCAGCTTCACCATCCCTCCAAGTGAGCGGAGGGATGGAGGGGAAGGTCTGGGCTGGGAAACGCTGCCTACCGGGTCCTGGCCCAGCCCTCCTGCCGCCCCTGCCCCTCGCGTTTCAGTGCAAGCCCTCCTAGCTACCCGCTCCAGCTGTCACGCTTCCTCCTTCCCGACCCAGCAGCCCTAACCCAGCCGGTTGGTCGTCCCCTCCCGTGCTCTACTCCTGCTCCATGAGGGGGCGGTGGGGGCTCGCGGGGTCTCTACCTTGGCGGGGGAAGGGCGCGCGGTCGGAGCTGAAGCGCCGGCGCTGAAGCTGGAGCCGGAGCTGGGTTGGAGGGGACGGGCCAGGCAAACGCGGCTGCCGCGGGGCCGCCCCACTCCTGACGACACAGCTGCCCGCCCCCAACCCCAGCCTGCTCGCCTGAGCCCACGCCCGCTCCCAGAGCCCTCACCTCTGGGAAGGCCCTTGTTTCCAGGTTTCCAGTTCACCAAAACCTGCTTCCCCCTTCCCCGAATATGTCCAGGTCTGTGGCCTGTGCCACTTTCTCCACTTCCTGCGTTCCTCCTCTTCTTCCAGCTCCTGGGGCAGCTCTGCTTCTATCTATTTTCCCTTCTTTCTAATCATTCACAGCCTCTCCTCTCATCCCAAACCTATAAGGCCAAGATAGGGGACAGGCTGATAATAGAACAGCTCAGTAGCTGCCCACCCAACCAACTTCTTACCCTCTCCTATCTGCTGCCATCCTGGACCTCCCTTCCAACTCCCTACCCAACTCCTCCAACTCCCTACCCAACTCCTCCAACTCCCTACCCAACTCTTTTCCATCCACCATTCATTTCGCACTCCCAGGAGATCCCACAGGGGCAAGGCTAAAGTTCCAGACTCTATATCCTGAGACCCAAACAGCTCCTTCCCCTCATGGGCTCTACACTGCTTGACTGTGCTTGAGATAATCTGCCCACCTTTTTCTCCAGGTTCTTCACCTCTCTTTTATACCTCTCTTTTATCTTCCCCAACGGACATCTCCTTTCCAGACTCACATCCTCTCCTTAATTCTAGGGTGAAGATTTGGATGCAAAGAGCACTCTGGGTCTGTGTCCACCCTTTTTCTCCCTGCTGTAACCCTCCCACTTTACCTGCTGACTTTGGCAGGTGGTGCAGAAGACCCCAGCCAAAAATAGGGGGTGAAAGGAGATCCTTTCAGCTTCTCCTGCCTGGAATCTGTTCTAGAGTTGTCAAGGCTCTTGGGGCAGTATAGATGGCGGTGAGGCTGGTAGAGCGCGAGAGAGATAAAGGCTTAGGAACTTACTGGTAGGAACTGAGGAGCCAGGCATCCTGCTCATTGGCCCCGCCTCAACCCCTGTCTAAACTCCCTCCTACCCTTCATTGAAATAGGGCATAGTAATAAAGCCAGGAACCTAAAAAGTTTCCTGGAATCCTCCATCTTACACCTAGGGGTGGGAAGGAGGGAGAAGGGAGACCTCTTACTGGAAGAGTATGTGTGTATATTGTGTATATATGTACACACACACAATTTTTGGTGGGGAATGGAGAGGAAATAGAATGAATACATGAGGCCCTCTAGTGGAAACAGAGGAACCTAAGCAGTTCTTCAGTGAAGACAGGTTTGTTGGAACAGACTTCTCTTTTACCAGAAATATAGCTGCTGAGCAATAGAGTTTAGGAGTATTGTTGTTGTATCTAAACTGAGATCTGGGGCAGAGGTTGAAGAGGATCTGTCTCTCTACTCCTGTGTCCCTTCCAGGTCTTACCCTCTCACCTCCAATCTTAAAAAGACAAGGGCCCTGCCAGTCCTCATCCTTCATCTTAATATTTTCTTCACTGTTAGCAGAGCTTCATCTCCCCTTCCTATATGACCCCCTTAGTCATAGTCAACAAACACTTTTGAAGGTTTTCTATACATCAGATCCTGTACTTAGTTCTGCAGTACAGGCAAGGACACAGCTCAGTTTAGGGACTGCACCAAAGCATGGCTTGATGTGTGTATAAAGTGTCTCTGCTGTGACCTACCCTAAACACAAATGTACAGTGTAAGTAAGAATAGTTCCCTTTGCCAATCATCTAGAAATCCTGGAATGATATTAATATTTAAGGACTTAGCTTTCCTTGCAAATAACACTTGCAGCGATACCAGCCTGTGTATAATCTCAGTTTCCTGCTCCACCATCTTCAGAAATGTCCCTACATAAAATTAAAGACATTTCTTCCCCCTCCCCCTTTTTGAGACAGAGTCTTGCTCTGTTGCCTGGGCTAGAGTACAGTGGTGTTATCATAGCTCACTGCAACCTTAAACTCTTGGGCTGAAGTGATCCTCCTGCCTCAGCCTCCTGAGTAGCTGGGACTACAGGTGTGAGCTACCATTCCTAGCTAATTTTTAAAATTTTTTTGTGGAGATGGGGTCTTGCTACATTGCCCAGGCTGGTCTCAAACTCCTGGCCTCAGGCAGTCCTCCCACCTTAGCCTCCCAAAATGCTGGGATTATAGATATGAGCCACCATGCCAGGCAAGACACTGCTTTTATTTTTATTTTTTTATTTTTTTTGAGACAGAGTCTTGCTTGTTGCCCAGGCTAGAGTGAGTGCCATGGCACCAGCCTAGCTCACAGCAACCTCAAACTCCTAGGCTCAAGCTATCCTACTGCCTCAGCCTCCCAAGTAGCTGGGACTACAGGCATGTGCCACCATGCCCGGCTAATTTTTTCTATATATATTAGTTGGCCAATTAATTTCTTTCTATTTATAGTAGAGACGGGGTCTCGCTCTTGCTCAGGCTGGTTTTGAACTCCTGACTCAAGCAATCTGCCTGCCTTGGCCTCCCAGAGAGCTAGGATTACAGGTGTGAGCCACTGCGCCCGGCCTAAGACACTGCTTTTAAAGACTTTAGGACTTCAAAGTGGGGTATGAGTTTATCTCTCTAATAAGGAATAAGGTGGAATCAGTCTTAACTCTAGGCTTCTTTGTGTCTTCTTTAAGGATCTGTGCTCTATCATACCCCAAGTCAGTTATTGGTGGGGGAGAGGGAAGAACGACCAAGAAACATCTAAGGAGGAGGTGTCTAATGAATGACTACCGCTCCAGGTGCTCATTTCTTTAATCAACCATATCATCAAAATCAGAAAGAAAGAAACCACAATGAACAAAGGGAAAGGAAAAAACAACAGCCTGTTCTCCCCAGCCTCTTCTTTCCCCTCTTCCTCCTCAAGGTGGGGGGCCACATCCGGGGCCTAGGGCTGGGGCCCAGGCTGGTCTACTAAGCAGACAATTGAGTTTCATTTCCTGTCAAACCCAGAGCTGGGGCAGGATGTCTGGGGGTGTAGTGAGGGGCCTAGGGTTCAGTAGTGAACAGGGGCCACTTTAGGATCGCCCCCTGCAGAAAAGTCTGTTGATTGGCCCATCAGGAAGCTGCAGAAACCACTCCTCAGGTAGTTCGGTGAAGACCAAAGTATCCCACTATCCCACGCTCTCACTTCTAATCATTAGTAACAAGGCCTAGGACAAGATGCTAGACTTGGCAGGGCTGAAGCACAATTGGTGAAAGAAGAGTAGGGGTTAAAAAAAAAAAAAGAAAGCCGGCCACGGTGGCTCACGCCTGTAATCCTAGCTCTCTGGGAGGCCGAGGCGGGCGGATTGCTTGAGGTCAGGAGTTCGAAACCAGCCTGAGCAAGAGCGAGACCCCCGTCTCTACTATAAATAGAAAGAAATTAATTGGCCAAATAATATATATAGAAAAAAATTAGCCGGGCATGGTGGCCCATGCCTGTAGTCCCAGCCACTTGGGAGGCTGAGGCAGAAGGATTGCTTGAGCCCAGGAGTTTGAGGTTGCTGTGAGCTAGGCTGACACCACGGCACTCATTCTAGCCTAGGCAACAAAGCTAGACTCTTGTCTCAAAAAAAAAAAAAAAAAAAAAAAGAAGAGCAAGGGTTAAGGATGGCAGTGTCAGAACACTTGTAAAAACTGTGTATTGTATGCAAATAGTTTTTAAATGAGTTTTTTCTTGAGACCACCTGTGTTGGGTCTCTGGTGGAAGTCAAGCAGATGGAGAATGGGAAAGAAGGCAAGCTGTGGCCCCCACAAAACTTCAGAGCCTAATTTGTTTCATAAAGGTCCTAGTCAGCCATTACTTTGGGTCTTTTTTATTTTTTTAAACGGGGCTTGCTTCTTGGTGTTGGAGGTAGTCACTAATACCTCCTTCCTGGTTCCAGGGGTATTGTTAGACATTAACCTAAGCCAAAGTGGGAGATATGGAGGAAGGTAAAAGGGCCAAAAAGGAAAAAGCCATATGGGGGTGGAGGAGGGCAGAGCCAACACCTGAGGAGAGGCATCTGCTGCCAATCCCTCCCAGGCTGTAGGGGAAACAAGTTTAACAGGACTTAGCCCTGAAGGAACAACTGTTGGTGAAAGGAACGGGGGAGGGAGAACATTTGAGCTCGTCTGAAGAATAGGGAGGCACGGGGCAGGGCAGGCCTACAAAGGGAGTGACCATACAGGCGCGGATTATTGGCAAGTGGCCCCGCTTTAGATCCCTAGCGGTTGGACGAGGTTAATTAGAATACTAAGTAGATCCGCCCAGAAGCCTTCACCCTGCCCTTTGACCCTAGGGCCCAGCCCGAGGAGGATCCGCGTGTGGAAGGCCAGAGCGAGAAGTGATCTGGGCCCTCGTCACTTCGCTGCCAAATTCCCGGCGCCGCCCAGAGGCTGAGCTAGGCCAGGGCCGTCCGCCCAATCCAGCCCGCCGCCTCTTCGGCCATGGAAGCTACCGGCAACCCCGAGGCTGCGGGGACAGGTGACCGACCCACAGCGCCTTCGCCATGCACTCCCCTCTCGCGGGTCTCTGTCCGGAGAGTTGAGCTTGGCGGCCGAGGGCAATCGGCACGCGAATTCGACCTCCCCACCTTCTCAGAGAGGGTTATTGGGGCCTTCTATTCGCCACCAGCAACATTCGTGCGCCCTAGTGCGTTCCTGGAATTTGCCTGCCCCGTGTCACCAAGACGCTCTGAGAAATGGGTACAGGCCAGGGCCTGAATATTGTTTCTTTCTTCATTCGTCAGACCCCTTTCCCGCGTGCAGCTGGGCCTTGCGCCCTTTTCCCACGCAGGTCCTGGACGTACGATGCCTAGGATGAGAGGGATTGTGCCTCGGAACTTCTCTCGGCGCCCCGAGGACTGTTTTACACGCAGCAGGCACTCGATAATGGTATCGATGGCAGTAAAAAAGCCCATGGCTTTATTTTATTAACTGCTTCAGCTTTTCCCTTCTTCCTCCTCCTCCGCCCATGAAATGGTGCACTCTCCCTTTAAGACTAAAATGGTGGCTTGCTACGATTAGGACTCCACTTCCGGTGGGGAGGGGGCGGGACCCCAGCCCGTTCGCGCCGGAAGTGGTTTGCGTTTTCAAGATGGCGACTCCCTATGTAACTGACGAGACCGGCGGTGAGTGCGGGAGGCGCGGAACCGCTTCTCCCTGGGCTCTCGGGGCAGGGGTTCGGACTTGGAAAGGGGTCTGTGCCCCGCCCATCCCGGGGCCCCTCCTTTGCCCCGCCCCCCGGACCGCCTTCCTCATTCATTCTCTCCTACGGGGTGTCTCCTGCGCCCCCTTCTGGCCTTGTGTTTGGGGGTCTCTGCTTCCGGTCACCCAAACCCTGGGGTCCTTCAATGCTGGTCCCTGCTCTAGGACCTTTACGGGCCCTTAGTTTTTCTTCAGCAGTTGGAGCTCCCATATCTCTTTTGGATTATTCAGCCCTGGGGGCTTCTACACTTTCAATTCCCTCCAATTCCTGCTCTTCTCCCCTCCCCCATCTCTTAGCTATACCTTCCTTCTGCCCTACCCCAGCCCCGTTTTCATTCTTTTTCTCGAAGATGTATTTGCTCAAGGCCTCCTCATTGCTACATAGCGCTTTTTCCATTCTCTCCCTCATCTTCGTTTGTGGGGTCAGTGAGATCCAGAAGTGTGAAGGAAAGAGGTGCCTAATACAACTTTCAGGTTAAGTTTTCTCCTTGATGGTGCTACCCTCATCTACCTTCTCCGATGATGGCGGTAGGGATTTAAGGGTCACAGGTGGAAGAAGGCAAACAGGAAGCTGTCTAGTGGCATTTCTCCCAGGTCTTTTGACAAGTTGATAAAACCCACTATTCCTTCTGGTAGAGAAGAATTTCCAGCTTTGCTATCTGAGGTGCTGAAGTGTCTGCTGTGTATGTGAGGTGCATGTGTAGGAAACAATCAAGGCTTTCATCTTAATTTTGGCCCTTCCTAATTGTGTCACCTGTAGAAAAATGTGCATAGTAGTAATATGTAGTCAGTGATGATCAAGTAAGATAATATATGTGAAAGCATGTTGTAAAATGCTGTGCAAAAATGCAAGGTGTTTCTGCATTTGTAACCCTCATTGCATGTGTGTAGTCTTCGGTAGAAGCAATATTGTGCCTGTGCCTTGGTACACACAATCTGCGGTCTGTTTTAAAATGTGCTATTTGTGCTTCTTGCTCTGTTGCTTTCCATGTTTCTTACACTTCAGCCCACCTATCTTTTGGTACCTAATGGCAACCCAGTTCTCTGCTACTTCTCCCCAACCTCACATTTCAAAGTGGTACATCTTTCCTCCTGCTTTTTACCTAGTAGGTCTTTCTTTAACTATCAACTTTTTCTTTTTTTTACTCAGCACAATAATAATGAGGATTTAACTATCACCTTTTAATGTGTGCTTTGAAAATACTTCTTAGCATCTAGTACACTTCTGTTCACTCTAAACCATTTTCTTTAACTTAATGAAAATCCAGATATTACATTTCACCCTACCCTGCCACAAAGAGATATTGTCTGTCCCCTGTGACTATATGGAAGAGAAGAAGGAATAAACTGCTTTTTTGTTTTCCTTTACTACTTCCAGATCATTGATCTACCACTATTACTCTAATCCTCATGGAAGGTATTGCCATGCAATTATAGCAGTTTCTCTAAAACTTAAGTGCCACCATCTGCTCACAAGGATCCAGACGATTGCATCGCATTTGTTCTCTCCTCTCTTTCTTGCCTTCATTCTCATTGTCTCCAGCACTTTTGGAATACTCTGATCTCATAGTTCCTCAGCATGAGATCATTGACTTTGCTTTGTGTTTTCAAACCACCTGCACATCAGAATCACTAAGACCTAGATGTCATCTATAACACTGCTTTCACTTCAGTTGCTCCCAGTCACTGACTTTAGCCTCCTTACCACTCACCTTTTTCACTACCTCAAACCCAAAGAATCAGCTTTTTGCCCTCCTTAGGTTCTCTAGTTTTTAACCTTTGCATTTCATTGAGTCTATCAGTACCTTGTGGCTACTTTTGATGCTGCCCAGCTAGACCTGTATGACCAGGCACTTTGATACTATCCTCATTGCTTTCTTTTTTTTTTTTTTTTTTTTTTTTGAGACAGAGTCTCACTCTGTTGCCCCGGCTAGAGTGCTATGGCATCACCCTAGCTCACAGCAACCTCTAACTAACTCCTGGGCTCAAGCAATCCTCCTGCCTCAGCCTCCCGAGTAGCTGGGACTACAGGCATGTGCCACCATGCCTGGCTAATTTTAGTTGGCCAATTAATTTCTTTATTTTTAGTAGAGATGGGGTCTTGCTCTTGCTCAGGCTGGTTCCAAACTCCTGACCTTGAGCGATCCGCCTGCCTGCCTCCGGCCTCCCAGAGTGCTGGGATTACAGCCGTGAGCCACCACACCAGGTCCCTCCTTGCTTTCTTCATTCATTTTGACCTTCTATACTAAGTAAGCACTTCTGTTATCTTGACTCATACTCATAAACTATTTTCTTGGCTTCTGCTTCTAGACCATAGGATGTTGCTAGAGAAAAGCACAGAAGATAGCTAACTTAATGTCAGCTTCTCCCAAATGATGGCTTCTCTCCAATTCTTTTTTCCTGTTTTTTTTTTTAAAAATTGGTTTTTTTACATTCTCCCATAGCTGTTTCCCTAACCTTTTTCAGCTCTCTGTGACCCTCTATTTTAATTCTCCCTCCTTTGGCAGATGACTTCACTTTCTATTTCACTGAAAAATCAAGACCTATCATTTTGTTTGTTCCTCTTCACAGCCACATTTCTTGAGTATCAGATCTATACCTGCTATTTCCATTTCCTCACTGCTTATTTGTTTCTTAAATCTTTGTAATCTTTATTTCTAGTACTGTCTTATCACTTAAGTTGCCTATGCCTTTTTCTAATTGTTTGGTGAATATCTTTCACTCTTGGATATGCTATCACACCTCAAATCCAACCTGACCAAAATCAGTATTAGTTTTTCCATCATTATTTCTGTTAAATGCAGCATTGTTCTAGCCAACCCAAGATCAACTTTTTGCATCATTTTTCTCTCTTTTAAAGATTTTAAGTAGACTTCATATTCTGGAATGGTTTTTGATTTATAGAAAAATTGAGAACATGCTACAGAGAATCCTCATATACCCTACAAATGAGGTTCCTCTATTACTAACATCTTAAATTAATATGGTATATTTTTTACAATTAATGAACCAATATTGATACATTATTATTAACTAAAGTCCATACATTATTCATTTTCCTTAGTTTTTATGTAATTTTGTGTTCTACGTTCTCATCCAAGATACTACATTACATTTAGTTCTCGTGTCTGCTTAAGCTCCTCTGGGCTGTGACAGTTTCTCAGACTTTACTTGTTTTTTATTTTTTTTTTTTTGAGACAGAATCTCGCTCTATAGCCCTGGGTAGAGTGCAGTGGTGTCATGATAGCTCACTGCAACTTGAAACTCCTGGGCTCAAGCCATCCTTCTGCCTCAGCTTCTGGAGCAGCTGATATTACGGTGCATGCTGCCATGCCTGGCTAATTTTTCATTTTTTTGTAGAGATGGGGGTCTCACTCTTGCTCTTGCTCAAGCCCGTCTCAAACTTCTGACCTCAAGTGATCTTTCCACCTTGGCCTCTCAAAGCACTCAATAAAGGGTCTTTGGGAACTATCATATTTACACATGGACCGTTCATTCTTATATCTAAGACACCACTCTCTTAATGTGAGCACTTAATATAGTATTATCATAGGTATGATCCACCGCACTCGGACTTAATTTATTTTTTGTTAGTTATAAAGTTAATTCATGTTGATTTTAGAAAATTTGGAAAATATTTTTATAATTAAAATAAAATAGGCCGGGTGTGGTGGCTCATGCCTGTAATCCTAGCACCCTGGGAGGCTGAGGAGGGCGGATAGTTTGAGCTCAGGAGTTTGAGACCAGCCTGAGCGAGAGCGAGACCCCGTCTCTACTATAAATAGAAAGAAATTAATTGGCCAACTATGCATTTACAAAATAGTTGATAAAAAAAAAATAATTGGCCAACTAAAAACATGTAGAAAAATTAGCCAGGCAGAGTGGCACATGCCTGTAGTCCCAGCTACTCGGGAGGCTGAGGCAGGAGGATTGCTTGAGCCCAGGAGTTAGAGGTTGCTGTGAGCTAGGCTGACGCCACGGCACTCTAGCCCGGGCAACAAGAGTGAGACTCTGTGTCCAAAAATAATAATAATAATAATAAAATAAAATATAAATCTTATATATAACCAGTAATTCCAGATTGCAGAGATAATTGCAGTTAACTTTTTCTTTTAGTTTTTCTTAATTTCTTTCTTTCTTTTTTTTTGAGACAGAGTCTCGCTTTGTTGTCCAGGCTAGAGTGAGTGCCGTGGCGTCAGCCTAGCTCACAGCAACTTCAAACTCCTGGGCTCCAGCGATCCTTCTGCCTCAGCCTCCCGAGTAGCTGGGACTACAGGCATGCGCCACCATGCCCGGCTAATTTTTTATATATATATCAGTTGGCCAATTAATTTCTTTCTATTTATAGTAGAGATGGGGTCTCGCTCTTGCTCAGGCTGGTTTTGAACTCCTGACCTTGAGCAATCCGCCCGCCACAGCCTCCCAGAGAGCTAGGATTACAGGCGTGAGCCACCGCGCCCGGCCTTAGTTTTTCTTTCTATATACATATATAGCATATGTGAAGTAACATAATTTTAATCATACTGAATGGCTATATTTTCCAAAGTATGATCTGCAGAACAGTTGGTGGTACTCTGAGATGTGCCACAAAATAAATAACTAAAATAAAAATAAGATTTCTATGTTCAAATACATTTGAGAAAAACTATAAATCATATTCCCAGCTTGCATATTCAGGTGAACAAGAACATATTACTCATTTAAATCTTATCGTTTAACCCAGAATTCCCCAAACTTCTTCAAGATAGCTTTTTGGGGTAACTCCTGTTAATATCTTATGAAAGCAGTATTTTACATAACAAAAGCTTCGGGAAATGCTGCTGAATGTTAAGACTACCTTATATTCTCTTGCTGTGTTAGCCAAATTTTTCCCCCCTTTTTTTGGAGGCAGTCTCCGCTCTGTTGCCCAGGCTATCAGCCTAGCTCACAGCAACCTCAAACTCCTGGGCTCAAGCAATCCTCCTACCTCAGCCTCCCAAGTACAGGCACTTGCCACCATGCCTGACTAATGTTTTTTTTTTTCTATTTTTAGTAGAAAAGGGGTCTTTTGCTGAGGCTGGTCTTGAACTCCTGAGCTCAAGCGATCCTCTAGCCTCTGCCTGCCAGAGTGCTAGGATTACAAGCATGAGCCACCTTGCTCTGCCCCAGCTTTCTACAAGGGTTTTACCACTGGCAGTATGTGAATTTGCTGGTTTTAGCACTTCTTTGAATGCATTGGTATTCTCATATTTTAAAATTCTGCTTTTATAGGTGAAAATGTTATTTCATTGTCTTAATTTCTATTTCATTTGATTATTTTTTTTTTTTTTTTTTTTTGAGACAGAGTCTCGCTTTGTTGCCCAGGCTAGAGTGAGTGCCGTGGCGTCAGCCTAGCTCACAGCAACCTCAAACTCCTGGGCTCAAGGGATCCTCCTGCCTCAGCCTCCCAAGTAGCTGGGACTACAGGCATGTGCCACCATGCCCGGCTAATTTTTTTTTTTGTATATATTAGTTGGCCAATTAATTTCTTTCTATTTATAGTAGAGACGGGGTCTCGCTCTTGCTCAGGCTGGTTTCGAACTCCTGACCTCGAGCAATCCGCCCGCCTCGGCCTCCCAGAGAGCTAGGATTACAGGCGTGAGCCACCGCGCCCGGCCTATTTCATTTGATTATTACTGAGATTAAACTTTTTTGTATTTTTTTCTTTTATAACACAATATACAATAGTAGTGTAAAGAACATAGCCTTTGGAACCCACAGTCTTGATTTGAATTCTGATGCCATTTATTAACTGTACCTTTGGGCAAGTTATTAAATTTCTTATCATTTGTAAAACTAGAAGAGTACTTAATGAAATTGTGAAAATGAAATAAGATAATGTATATAAACATGTGAACACTGTACTGGGTAAGCAAGCACTCAATAAAGGGTCTTTGGGGACTATCATATTTACATATGGACCGTTCACTCTTACATTCAAGACACCACTTTTTTAATGCGAGTCCTTAATATAGTATTATCACATACTGTGTTTTTGCCTGTACTCTCTAGTGAAACTAGGCTGTATATGACAGGTAAACAGCAGTGTGATGATGTATAACCTTTGGTGTCAGACTTGAGTTCATATTACAGCGACATGCTACCTTTGTGATCCTGGACTTGTTTTTAGCCACTTGGAGACTCTGTTGCCTCCGCTGTAAATGGTAATATCCCATTGTCTAGATTCAGAAAGATAATGTATGTAAAGTTCTTGGTGTGATGTAGCTACTTAGTAATAAATACTCCTTCTTAATCATTCTTAACATATGTGAGTTTTCCACTGCTATGATTTTGTTTGTTGTTTTCTCTTAGCATCTCCTTTCCTTTCTTTTCTCTGCCTGCAGAAATATTGGCTGCTGATTTATTGTTATTACTATTACTACTACCTAGTCTTTTTTTTTTTTTTGAGACAGGGTTTGCCATATTGCCCAGGCTGGTCTTGAACTCCTGGGCTCAAGCAATCGTCTTGCCTCAGCCTCCCAAGTTGCTGGGACTACAGGGGCAAACTCTACTGCACCTAGTCTTTAAAGTCAAGTCCCTGAGCTTTCCTGATTTCTTATCACCTTCTCCCATCAAATGCAGTGTGATTATTTATTCCTTTGAATTCTCTTGTTAGTATTTATCTGTGTCTCTTATGATACTTGTGACATTTTTACTTTTGTCTTATTCTTTGCTTGCTTAATGTGCCTACCTCCTCCTTTCTTAAGTTTAAATTTCTTAAAAGCAGGGGACCCTCTTGCTTATCTTGATAATTCTTGTAGCACTTAGTATAGTATTTTTCTCATTAGAGGCTTTCCATAAATGTTTATTATATTTAATTAATTTGTACATTGACTTCTGACCACCCTACTTTCCTGAGACTATATTCTTAAATATAACCAGGGATTTCCAAATTGCTAATATCAGTAACCTTTTTCTCAGTTTTCCTTTTCTTCATCTCTTTGCAGTAGTAAATAGTATAATCACCTGCCCCCCAAAACAGAATTTAATATTGTTAATCACCTGCTTTTACTTACAGCTCTTGTTCTCCATGGCATAGCACTGTCCTAATTCTCCTTTCCTAAGAATCATTTCCTATCATTGCTGGTACCTTTTCTTTCCAGAGGGAAATGATCATGACCATTTTTCCTGGGTCATTCCTCCAACTCTGATCTTTTATATTTCATGTTGGAAACCACATCTAGGTCTTATTGTTGTTGGCCCTGAGATCATCCTTAGACTCAGATCTGTGATTGCGATCTCTTTTCTTACTTGAAGCAGCAGATCCTGGGGACTCAACAAATCTTTAACAGTCACTTTCCCTAGTTCCTTGGAGTTCTCTGAAGCCTTGCAGTATTGTTTCTTCACTGTCTTCCTGTAACCCCTGAAAATGAGGCCCTTTTTGGTTTAAGGGTTTTTATTGCTAATAGATATAAGGAAACAGATTGAGGATTACAAAACAGCAGACGTGGGAAAATAACAAAGCTTAAAAAATTCTTATAGTAGTAGTCCCCAATCTGTAGTTTCTGACTCTCTTAAAGATGTTATCTGAAAGTCCTGATATTCTGCCATTGGTTTTTATTTCTAGGGGTAAGACCCATCAAATCTCTCCCTTCTTTTTGACTTCACCTTTGGATACCATCAAGGCCAGAGGATGGAACCAAGATAACATAATATAGGTGCTCCTTTGTGATAATTGGCTATTTGTATCTCTGAGGGCTTCCACACAGGATGGCCTTTGGAAAAGATTATGTCTACCTTTCCTCACAGTCTGTCTCTACTCCTCTTTAAACCTTCAACTATACTCTCTATGCAATTAACTTAAATATATGTTTCTGGTATTGTCCCCTTTTCTCCCTGATTCCATGAAAAACACTGCTTGTCTAGAATTGCATTAGGCTGGGTACAGTGGCTCACACCTGTTCCTACCACTTTGGGAGGCCTTGGCAGGAGGATCACTTGAGGCCAAGAGTTCCAGACCAGCCTGAGCAAGAGTGACACCCCATCTCTACAAAAAAATGGACAAATCAGCCGGGCGTGGTGGCTTGCGCCTGTCATCCCAGCTACTCGGGAGGCTGAGGCAGGAGGATCAGTTGAGCCCAGGAATTAGAGGTTGCAGTGAGCTATGATGACGCCACTGCACTCTAGCTGGGGTGACTGAAACCCTGTCTCCAAAAACAAAACTGAATTGTTTTCATAAAGTTATCTTTTCCTTTGCACTTTGTTTCTATCAGTGGTTTTTATTTTCCAATTTTCCACATTCAAGAGTGATAATTAGCTTATTATAATTAGCAAATAACATCATAATAAACAATAAACATCTTGTTTATTATCTTTCTTCCTCACTAGAATGTATGCTACAAGAAGGCAGGAATCTTGCTTGTTTTATTCATTGTTGTATCCCTAGCTCCTATTACAATGCCTGGCACAACAGTAAGTGTGCAATAAACATTTAAAATCCATGTGTGAATAAATGTTATTACCATATGCACTACTTACTCACAGGTATGTTGTGAAAATAAGAATACATGTGAAAAGCACCAGATCCACTGTAGCACTACTTAATTTCCTCTCTAATTCAAATCTTCGCAGTCTTAGGACCCTGTTAGTTTATCCTTCGTAATGAATTTCATTTTCCTTTCAATATCCATAGAGACCATCTAAGTTAAATCTTCTCACATTGAAGCTATGGCTTTCGTTTACTCTATGTTTAGTTTATGGTACACATTTTCAGGTTATTCTTAAAGCATTGCTTTGAGCAGATCACCTCTACTCCCTTCGTGCCCTTCAGTGTTCTCCCGCAGCGTAAGGTTTCAGTCCCAACTCAGTGGATGGAGACTGGAGACCTTTCATAATCTCACTAATTTACCCCTAGTCTCTTTTCCCATTACATATGCTTTTTGCCCAAAACATACTAGATTCTTGCTATTCCCTAATGTGACACTTACATTTATTTATTCATTAATTCAGTCAATATTTGCTGTCTTCTTTGGGCCAGGGTCTTTGATATAAAGTTAAAAAGACAATCTCTGGCCAGGGGAGGTGGCTCACGCCTTGTAATCCTAGCACTCTGGGAGGCTTCGGTGAGAGGCTTGCTTGAGCTCAGGAGTTTGAGACCAGCCTGAGTAAGAGGGAGACCCCATCTCTACTAAAAATAGAAAATATTAGCCGGGCACATGGTTCACACCTGTAGTCCCAGCTCCTTGGGAGGCTGAGGCAGGAGAATCACCTGAGCCCAGGAGTCTGAGGTTGCAGTGAGCTACGCTATACTGCACTCTAAAGGCCAGAGGGAGTGGGAGGACAGAGTGAGATTCTGTCACAAAAAACAAAAAGAATCCTTGCTCTCAAGCAAACAATTATGTTAAACATTATAGCAAGATAAAGGCTAAAATGGGTGTTGTGAGTGCACAAAAGGCAACTTCTAACTTGGTTTGGGTTGAAGTCAGGAAAGGCCACCTTGAATTTATACTTGAACTTGACTTTTAAAGAGCAGTAGGAATTAACTAAGATAAGCAAGGAAAGTCTATTCCAGGACAAGGGGAACAAAAGCAAAAAGGTCTAGAGAATAGAGACAAGCTTCTGGGTGAGATTTGTGAATATTTCAATGTCTAAAGCAGTGAGTATTGGTGCTAAGAGGCTGAAGATTAGCACCAGCGAGGTCAAGAAGGCCTTTTGTAGCTGGGCACGGTGGCTCACGCCTGTAATCCTAGCATTCTGGGAGGCTGAGGTGGGCAGATTGCTCAGGGTCAGGAGTTTGAAGCCAGCCTGAGCAAGAGCGAGACCCCATCTCTACTATAAATAGAAAAATTAATTGGCCAACTAATATATATATATATAGAAAAAATTAGCCGGGCATGGTGGCTCATGCCTGTAGTCCCAGCTACTCGGGAGGCTGAGGCAGCAGGATCGCTTGAGCCCAGGAGTTTGAGGTTGCTGTGAGCTAGGCTGACGCCACAGCACTCACTCTAGCCTGGGCAACAAAGTGAGACTCTGTCTCAAAAAAACCCCAAAAAACAAAAAAAGAAGGCCTTTTGTGTGCAGCTACATCCTCCATGTAAATACCCTGAGGGCAGTAGGAATCCAGGAAGAATTTTAAATACAGGTGTGACTAGTTTTATTTTTACCTTTGCTCTTGTCCCTATGCCTGAAATACTTCCTTTTCTCCTCTTTCCTTAACCACACACCTACCTCCACCTGTCTAAACACTGCTCATCTTCCAAGGATCACAACAGATTCTGTGTCCTGCACAAAATCTTTATGGTCAAAATTAATTTCACGGCCGGGCGCTGTGGCTCACGCCTGTAATCCTAGCTCTTGGGAGGCCGAGGCGGGCGGATTGCTCAAGGTCAGGAGTTCAAAACCAGCCTGAGCAAGAGCGAGACCCCGTCTCTACTATAAATAGAAAGAAATTAATTGGCCAACTGATATATATATAAAAAATTAGCCGGGCATGGTGGCGCATGCCTGTAGTCCCAGCTACCCGGGAGGCTGAGGCAGAAGGATCACTCGAGCCCAGGAGTTTGAGGTTGCTGTGAGCTAGGACGCCACGGCACTCACTCTAGCCTGGGCAACAAAGCGAGACTCTGTCTCAAAAAAAAAAAAAAAAAAAAAAAAAAATTAATTTCACTCTTCTCTGTGTACCTATAATTTTCTAAGCCATTTAGGCTTGAAATGTAAAACCATATATTAAAAAAACCTGCACTTTAACAACAACGTAAATGGGAATTTTTAAAAAGAAAAATTAATCATATAACCCTAACATAACATTTTCATTTTTATACATTCTTTTCTAAAATTATAGATTTCATCACATTTAATAGCTGAACTCATGTGATATATATAATTTTATTGTGTTTTATATTATGTCATCTATTGGATGATGTTTTGAAATTATCATTTTTAACAGACATATGTATTTAGCCATTCCCATATAATTGGATGTGAAGTTTGTTTTTAATTTTTAGCTCTGTATTGGTAATATAATAATATAATTTTCACATGATTATATCTTCCCTCTTTTTCTTGTTTTTACTGTTTCCTGTTGGGACTCTTTCCTTATGCCAAATTCTCAATAGTGGGATTACTAATACAAAATATGTTGAATTATCTTTGATTTCTGACCTTTTCTCCTCCCTAGTCAATTACCAAGTGTTGATTCTTTGATGATGTATCTGGCATCAGTCTCTTCCACTCTCACTGTTTCAGCCTGTTCTGCCCCTTCATGCCAGAATTGTTGCAGTCTTTTTTCCCTGTTTTCCCCAGTCTCTAGTATTTTTCTTTTCCAATCCACTGTCTTATGATGCTAGATTAATTGCCCTAAAACACAGCTTTGCATAAAGGATTCATTCATTTATTCAAAGCCCTAAAACAATAGTTTGGATAAAGGATTCATTCATTTGACAAATATTAATGAATGCATGCCATGTGCCAGATGTTAAACCCCTTAACTGGTATTCAAGGTCTGAACATTCTCCCTTCATCGCACTAGTCCTCTCTGTGGCTAAGCCAGACTGGTCTATTTGCCAACTTCTGAAAATGCCATATATGTGCCCATGTCTGAATTTTTGCTTTAGAATGAACTTCTGTTTCAAATCTACTTTGTTTCCCTTTTCATTTAGTTTGACCTTTTTCTCAAAGCCCAGCTCTGGTCTCAGTCCTTCCTCCACAAAGCTTCTCTGTTGTTTTTTTTGAGATGGGATCTCACTCTGTTGCCCAGAGTGCAGAGGACCACAGTGCGATCATAGCTCACTGTAACCTCAAACTCCTGGGCTCAAGCAATCCTCCTGCCTCAGCCTCCCCAGTAGCTGGGACTATAGGCATAAGCCACCATGCCTGGCCCCTAACATTCATTCTAATAACTCCTTGGTGTTCCATTGTGCGGATAAACTAAACCTATTTAATCATTTATTGATGGCCATTTAAGTTGCTTTCAGCTTTTTGCTAATTTAAATCATGCATCAACAAACATACTTTACATATATCCTTATATATGCTTATATATCTATAGTATGGATTCCTGAAAGTTGTCATATTTTTTAAGATGCATCAAAATAAAATTTCCCCTTGTCTGCAACATCATCTCTGGTCATTTATCCTTCTATAGTTCTTGTTTTTGCCTCTTTTTAGCCTCTTGTTCGTTTATTGCCTTTCATGTTCCCATACTTGTTGCCTTGTGTTTTTGAAAAATTTTTCCTCTGTGCCTATCCTGTCTTTCCAAATAAATTACCACAATAGAAGCTCCTTAAGGGCAAGAATGGTATGTTGTACAGTGTATAGGCACTCAGTAAATAATGATGAGAGAGGGATTGAGGGTTGATATGTGGAAAGGTGCTTTAATGGTTACATTTGGTGGACAGATGGGTGCTGAGGGAAGAAATGTACATTTATGCATTCTCTCATGTTGAGAAATGTTTGAAAATAAGAAAGAACAACTCTCGAGCTTAATTTTTCTCATTTTAGGCAAGTACATCGCTTCAACACAGAGACCTGATGGGACCTGGCGCAAGCAGCGGAGGGTGAAAGAAGGCTATGTACCCCAGGAGGAGGTCCCAGTGTGCGTGGTTAGGCTTGAGGAGGGTTTATTTATTGGGTTGCCTCCAGAAGGATAGAATATTCTTATGCCCACAAGTTCAGGGAAGGCTCTCCTGAGTCCTAAGGAAATGGAAGGAGGGCAGATATTTGAGAAAGGAGAGAAAGGGGCTTGGATTTAGGGATGAGTGAAGGTTATAGGTGACTAGTTCTGTTCTATGACCTCTGTTTTCAGAACCTCCAAATAGCATTCAGAAATCCAGAGCTTCAGGTTCTAGGGACCCTCCTACAACCTCTCCTGCAGAGCAGAGGAAAGTTGGGGAGGGACCATAAAGAGAGGAAGGAAGCAGGAATATAATAAGAGTGAAATGATTTGGAAGGTTAAGAAAACAGATCAAAAAGTCAATGATTCTTTGAAACTTTGTTGACATCTTCTGTTTCCTGCAGGTATGAAAATAAATATGTGAAGTTTTTCAAGAGTAAACCAGAACTGCCCCCAGGGCTGAGCCTTGAGGCCACTGTTCCTGTCACCCCATCCAGGCCTGAAGGTGGTGAACCAGGCCTTTCCAAGACAGCCAAACGCAACCTGAAGAGAAAGGAGAAGAGGCGGCAGCAGCAAGAGAAAGGAGAGGTAGAGGCCTTGAGCCGGACTCTTGATAAGGTGTCCCTGGGAGAGACAGCCCAACTCCCTGGTGCTCCACAGGGCTCCCGGGCAGCCCCCACAGCCGCCTCTGACCAGCCTGACTCAGCTGCTAGCACCGAGAGAGCCAAGAAGATAAAGAACCTAAAGAAGAAGCTTCGGCAAGTGGAAGAGCTGCAGCAACGGATCCAGGCTGGGGAAGTCAGCCAGCCCAGCAAAGAGCAGCTGGAGAAGCTAGCAAGGAGGAGGGCACTGGAAGAGGAGTTAGAGGACTTAGAGCTAGGCCTGTGATGCCTTTGGGAAATAGGGATTGGACTGCAGAACAAACCATGGGGTTCTCTGGGGCTGGGGGAATGTGGGCAGCCGCAGTCAGGAGGGGTAGCCCCCATACTGGCTCACTTCCACTTCTTGCAGCCCAACTCTGTCCTCGAGAGCCTGACCTCTCCCTCATTCCTTCTCTTTTCTCCCCAGCTCCTATTTTATGGACTTTCCCTCTCCCATCCCCAGTGTTCAAAATCTCAGTGACTACCCCAGGTACCTTTGCTGCTGATTTGGGTTTCTTGTTTAAAAGAAAATCGGGTGGGTGGGAATCTCTCAGAGAACTGAGGTTGAGGGTAGAGGGAGTATGCCCAAGTCTTGGGCTTGGTTCCCGTTCACAGTGTTCATGGGTTATTTCCCTCTCCGTCCCTCACCTTTTTATTTTTTTTTATTTTTTAAAGAACAAGAATAAACTCAAGTAGACAACATATGGCTTTGCCTTTCTTTTCAGCTCCTAGTAGGTGTTTTATCTCCTAAGTTTGGCATAGGAAAATAAGTGTTGTGAGTAGAGACCAAGGGAGGGGAAGTACCGTGTTTCCCCGAAAATAAGACCTACTCATAAAATAAGCCCTAGCAGGATTTCTTTTTTGCCACAGGCTTGAACTTTATTTGCCCACGAGCGTGGGCCGCCCGCGTCCCTCAGAAGATCTTCAGCGACTCCAGCTGCACGTCCCCGCCCACCTCCACCAGGCGCACGGGCGCCGGTGGCGGAAGTGGTGGAACTGCGCGTCCCCCACCACGGCCTTGAAGTCGTCGGTGGCGATGAGCAGCACCTCGAAGGGCTGCCCGCGCTGGAAGGGGATGCCCGGGCCGCGCTCCTCCCGGCCCCAGGCGCCCTGCTCCAGGCTGTTGAAGACGACAACGGCGGACTCCTCCAGCCGCGGGTTGAAGTGCAGGGCCGCGTCCGCGCCCTGCTCCTCGCTGCACAGCAGGTTCACGTGGAACCTGCCAGCCTTGTCAGGGAGGAAGCCTCGCAGTCTGAGCACGGTGCCTGGGCGGAGGCCCTCGGGCAGTGAGGTCCTGTTCGCCATGGCTGGGACCGGGACAGGCAGCAGTGGCCCCTAGCAGGATTTCTAAGCATTTGTGCAATATAAGCCCTACCCCGAAAATAAGATCTAGTGATGGGTATGGCTATGTGGGGTATCTGCACAACCCATGCATTTTGTCTCAGAGTGGTAAAGAAGAGGAGCAGCCCTTATCTGCCCCATGAGAGCTCTCTTGCTCGACATAAGAGATTGGGGCCAATGGTTCTAAAGGAAATAGAGTCGCAAGAAATTCAGGATGGAATTCGGGGTTTGGAGGGTTATGATGATGTTCCAGAAGAAGACGACTTAACTATATTTGAATAAATGTAGATTGTTGTACTGTACTTAAAAAAAAAAATCCCCTGAAAATAAGCCCTAGGGTGTCTTCTTGAGGAAAAATAAATATAAGACTTATTTTCGGGAAAACACAGTAGCTGTAATGAACTGTCTCGGGAGTTCAGAGTTCTTAGCCTGACTCATAAGGTCCCACATAATCTGGCTCTACTTAACTTCAGTGTCATTTTTTTCCATTCTTCAGTTCTCGTGAAACTCTTATGCTGCAACTATACTGGACTACTTTCAGTTCATCAAATGAATCATTTGTCTGTGAGCCTCAGTTCTTTGCCACTGCTTTTTCCTCTGCCTAAAACTACTCTTCCTGGCCTCCTCTCCCTAATCAACACTTTCTTAGCCTTTGGCTCTTAAATGTTATCCTTTCTGGGAAGGCTTTGCTTCCCTCAAATATTAATTTAGGTGATCTTATTTGCTTTCATTATACTCTCAACTTACTTTTGTAGTGGCATTTCATTATATTGTCATGCTTATTTACTTGTCAGCTCCTCATTATTTTTTTTTTTCTTTGAGACAGTCTTGTTCTGTGACCTGGGCTAGAGTGTCATGGCGTCAGCTTAGCTCACAGCAACCTCAAACTTCTGGGCTCAAGCCATCCTCCTGCCTCAGCCTCTCAGGTAGCTGGAACTACAGGCATGTGCCACCATAACTGGCTAATTTTATCTATTTTTAATAGAGATGGGGTCCCACTCTTGCTTAGGCTGGTCTTGAACTGATCTCAAGCAATCCTCCCACTTCAGCCTCGCAGAGTACTAGTATTATAAGTGTGAGCCACCACACCTGGCCTCATTAAACTATTAAACATAGCCCTGTTTATCATCATTGCACCCCCAGTGCCTGACATAATCAATCCTCAAATATTTGACTGAATGAGACTGTAAGACAGCCAAGCAGTGAGTACTGGAGTGGGCACCTCAGAATGAGACTAAAAGCCTGGATTCCCTTTCATAGGAACCTACACAAAGATTTTATAAATAAGATTTAATTGGCTTATATATAGGTGTTTGATGTTTTGTAAGTAAGTTCAGATATTTTATAGGAATCTGTAGTTTAAAAACCATTATTAGGGAGAGGTTATTTGCTTTGCAAAAAGATTTTACCACAGTAAGTCTTTAATTTTGGGAATTTTTAGTGGTTTAATAAAGGTTTGTTTTGATATTTAGCGGACAGTGTCAGTCATTGTGCTAGCCTGTGGAGGGATACAGTCATGAATACATGGTTGACCCTTCACTTAAGAAGCTGTTAAATTGGCCGGGGTGGCTCACACCTGTAATCCTAGCACTCTGGGAGGCCAAGGCAGGCAGATCTCTCAAGGTCAGGAGTTCGAAACCAGCCTGAGCAAGAGCGAGACCCCGTCTCTACCAAACTAGAAAGAAATTAATTGGCCAACTAAAACTATATAGGAAAAAAAAATTAGCTGGTCATGGTGGCATGTGCCTATAGTCCCAGCTACTTGGGAGGCTGAGGCAGAAGGATTGCTTGAGCCTGGGACTTGGAGGTTGCTGTGAGCTAGGTTGATACCACGGCACTCTAGCCCGGGCAACAGAGTGAGACTCTATCTCAAAATAAAAGCTATTAAATCATGTAAATCACTAAGTACTGGGCAGAATGAATTTATTGCTGTGGTAGAGGTATCAACAATGTGTTGAGGGAGAGTTAAGAAAGAAACACAATTTATTCTCAGGGAGATAGGGAGGCCTAATGGTTGCCTCAGTTTGGGCTGCTATAACAAAATATCATAGACTAGGTGGCTTATAAACTACAGAAATCTATTTCCACAATTCTGTAATGGCCCAAAACTCCAAGATAAAGGCAGTGGCAGATTTGGTGTCTGGTGAGGACCTGCTTCCTGGTTCATAGAATGATGCCTCCTTGATGTGTCCTCACAGAGAGTGGTGAGGCAGCTCTCTGGGGCTTCTTTTATAAAGACACTAATCGCATTCATGAGGGCAGCCCTCATGATCTAATTACCCAAAGTCCCACACCTCCTAATACCATTACATTGGTGACTAAATTTTCAACATATGAATTTTAAGGGGGGGTATACAAACATTCAGACCAAAGCAATGGTGGAGGCCAGAGGCTGTGGCTCATGCCTGTAATCCTAGCACTCTGGAGGCTGAGGCGGGAGGATCGCTGGAGCTCATGAGACCAGCCTGAGCAAGAGTGAGATCCCATCTCTACTAAAAATAGAAAAAATTAGCCGCGCATGGTGGCATGCACCTGTAGTCCCAGCTACTCGGGAGGCTGAGACAGGAGGATCACTTGAGCTCAGGAGTTTGAAGTTGCTGTGAGCTAGGCTGACACCATGGCATTATTGGTAAATATCAGGGAAATGGGCACACTCATATTTCTGGTGGTGCAAATTGTTAGTTTTCTTGTAGGGACAATTTGTTAAAAATATTAGAGGCCTAAAGCCAAAAAATGGAAAAACCCAAGTTAGCCCATCCGTTAACTAGCAATCAACAGATGAATGGTTAAAATGTGGTATATACATACAAAGGAATATTATTCAACCATAAAAAGAAATAAAATTTTTTTGAGACAGAATCTAGCTCTGTTGCCTGGGCTAGAGTGCTGTGAAAGGTCTAAGAAGATGCATTTTTCTTTTCAGGAATAACAAGATCCCAAAAAAAAAAAAAAAAAAAAAAAAAAAAAAGAAGATGCATTTTTCTTTGAGACAGTAATTGTAAGAATTTTTCCTAAGGAAAAAACAAGGGGGTATGTAAAGATTTAGTCACATGGATATTTTGTTAAGAGTATTTTTAAGCCAGGCATGGTGGTGCATGCTTATAGTCCCAGGTTATTTGGGAGGCTGAGGAGGGAAGATGGCTTGAGCCCAGAAGTTTGAGTTGCAATGAGCTATGACTGTGCCACTGCACTCCAGCCTGGGTGACAGAGCAAGATCCTGTCTCAAAGAAAAAAAAATGATGACAAAACCTGGTTTGCAACATTGTTATGAAAATTAAAAAAATGAGACCATGAATATGAAGGTACTGTGTAAACTATAATGCCAATACTAAAAAAGTTATTTATACTAAATTATAAAGTTATTTATTATTAATGAAGATTTTTGTTTTTTAGTCTTTTTGAGACAGGATCTTGCTCTGCTGCCTGAGCTAGAGTCATTTTTGCCCACCCTGGCTCTGTAAGCTGTGTGCAAGCTGCTCCAGGAATACATGCCAGGTGGCTGAGGTGTGGGGAATGGGTAGCTATTATTACTGTAATAAGAACTGAAATTGGCTTAAAGAAGCCACAATTTACAGTCTAAGCCATGCCCTGGAAGTTGCAAGCATTCAATAGACTCCAGAGTTCCAAAATAGGAACACCAGATAGATTCTGCCAGTGCAATTGTGTGGGTGGGGAGACAGATTCCCATTGCTTCCTACTCTGCCATCTTCCCAGAACCCTTACATAATCTATTTATTTAATTTTTCCCACTTGGTAACATCCCTCTGGGGCCTGCCTGTATGTGCTTAAGTCTGGACTGGCTGCTTTCTGGGCCTGCTACAAAGAGATATCCTGGGATTTTCTTTTTCCACAATCCTAGGAATGATCTTTAACCATCTCATGGGTAGAATCCTATTTCCCTGCTCTCATGCTTTCCTTTTTCCTGGCCTACTTTTTTTTTTTTTTTTTAGTGGAGAACACCTTACTGAGAAAAGGTACATAGGATATAAATTTTTGGAAAGCTTGTATTTCTGAAGATGCCTGTATTCTATTCTAATACTTGATTTATAGTTGGCTGAGTATTTGTGAACTAAAATAAAATCTTAAGAGTCCTTCCCACCCAGCTGACTGAATAGACCCCCTCTTGGCCAAGGGGACTCTGGAAATACCCTAAAGCTGAGTTGCTGGCCATGAGAAAGGAGGTCAGACTCACTTCATCATGCCCCCCTTCCCTTCTTGGAGATATCCTTTGTAACTCATTAACAGGCCTAAGGCTATACAAGACAAAACTTAAATCAGACCTGCAGGTCATCAGTTTACTTAATAGATCACTTGAGCCTAGGTATATGCCCAGTGGCTTGTCTCTGATTAACAGACTTCCTTATCTTAAGTCAAGGATTTCTTTTCCAATCACTCTGGATCTTTATACAAAGCTTAACTCTTTCAGCCAATTGTCAACTAAAGAAAGAATCCCTAAACCCACCTATGATTCCTAAGCCCCTGATTCAAGATGTCCTGGCTTTCTAGGCCAAACCAATGTATGCCTTCCATGTACTGATTTATGACTTTACCTGTAATTCCTGTCTCCCTGAAATGTATAAAACCAAACTATAACCCAATCACACCAAGTCCACTTGCTTAGGCTTCTTGGGTGTGGCACAGGCCATGGTCTTCAAACGTGGCTCAGAATAAGCCTCTTTAAATTATTTTACAGAGTTTGGCTTCTTTTTCATTTACATATTGAATTCTAGGTTGAAATAATTTCTTTCAGAATTTTGAAGGCCACTGTTTCTTTATTTTCAGGCTTCGTTGCTGCACCGAGAAAACAGATGTCATCTGATTCCTGATACTTTGTATGAGACCTGTGCTTGCTCTTCGAAAGTTTTTGGGATGATCCTCTCTTTCGCTTGATGATGTGATTGGTATATTTCTGTTTTAGTTTTTATTTTTCTGGATACATGGCACATCCTTTTTAATTTGGAGACTAATCTCCTTCAGTTCTGGGAAACATTTCTGTATTATTTACTTGATAATTTCTTCCTTCCTATTGCTCTCCCTGTTCTCCCTTTCTGATATTAAACCTCTTCATTGAGTTTTCTACTTTTTTCACTTGTCGTTGAAAAGACCAGGATGGCTAAATAGCATAAAGGAGAGCTTCATAGGCAATTTCAGTTTGCAAACTGGAAAAAGATATTCTCCAGACCGAACATGATCTCTTCAAAGAGGGAAAGCGCAGGTGGGTTTTTATGCTTCATAGCGTCTGTATTACACAATAGAGTCAGACATACATATTCACTAGGTTTGAGGGAAAAGCTATACATATTTATGAGGGGAGTCCAGCACATGCACAATGGGTAAACATACATGTAACATATATCACATGTTCCATTTGGGGTGGGTTTTTAGCATTAAAATGAAGTCTAATTTGGCTCTTTACATCAAAAGGTAAACTATACGGCAGTTTTGTTTTTTTGGTTTTTTTTGTTTTTTTTTGAGACAGAGCCTCACTCTGTCCCCCTGGGTAGAATAGGTCATCATAGCTCACTGCAACTTCAAACTCCTGAGCTCAAGGGATCCTCCTGCCTCAGTCTCCTGAGTAGCTGGGACTACAGGTGTGTGTCATGACACCCAGCTAATTTTTCTATTTTTAGTCGCTTGGCTAACTTTTCTCTATTTTAGTAGAGACAGGGTCTCACTCTTGCTCAGATCCTCAAGGGATGTTCCTGCCTCAGCCTCCCAGAGTGTTAGGATTACAGGTGTGAGCCACCGCACCTGGTCTCTAAATGCAGTCTTTTTAGACTGGCTGAAACTTGCTTGAGGTCTGCAGTTGCTTAAGGGGAAAGAGTATTTGTTAGGCCAGTCCTCTGTCCAATCAGAGTTGTAGTGGTCTGGGTTGTAAATCAGACTTAGAAAGGGTCTGACAATTTGCCTGGTAGCTCCTATTGTTAGGGGAGTTTAGCAACAGTGTGTTTTTTCTTGTATCTGTAGGAATTTAGGAAGTTTTCAAGCCAGTTGAGCCCTGAACCCTCAGCCAGTAGGTAACTTTTGTTTCCTTAAATTTAGGGTCCATCTTAGTTAATAAAGAGGCAACTATTTTGGTCTCTCAGATTACACACTCTTATTGTCACTCTTTTAGTCTTTTCTATTTAGAGATTTCCTTGAGTTTAACCTCCAATTGAATGTTTTTATTTTTGTTATCATACTTTTAATTTCTATCACTTTTTTTCTTTTCATTGATTTATAAAAAATAGCATTGTCTTAGTCCATTTTGCATTACTGTAAAGAAATAGCTGGGCTTGGGTAATTTACAGAGAAAAGAGGTTTAATTGAGTCATGGCTCTGCAGGCTGTGCAAGAAGCATGGAACCAGCATCTGCTTCTGGTGAGAGCTTCACGAAGCTTCCACTCGTGGCAGGAGGTGAAGGGGAGCAGGTATCACGTGGCAGGAGAGGGAGCAAGAAAGAGAAGGTAGGTGTTAGGCTCTTTTTAACAATCAGTTCTCCTGGGGACTAATAGACAAAGAACTCACTCCTTACCACAAGGAGGCACTAAGCCATTCGTGAGGGATCGGTCCCCATGACCCGGACACTTCCCACTAGGCCCCACCTCCAACTTGGGGATCAAATTTCAACATGAGATTTGGAGGGGACAATTATCATAACCATATCAAGCATCCTGTATTTGTTTCATGGATTGACATTCTCTCTTATATCTAAAAATATAAATGTCATATGTTTTTTAAAAATATCTTTATTTTTTATTGGATTGCTTATTGTCTTTGTTTCTTCCAGGCCTTACTTTTTCTTATTTGTTTTGGCCCTGGTTTTCCATATTGAAAGTTTTCCTCAGATGTCTTGTGAACTGTGACTCTACATTCATATCTAAGAATGTGGAACTAAAAAAAAAAACTGGTTAGAAGCCCTGTGTGTTTCAGAGAGGCATGTTGATGAATGGGTTTCATTGTGGGGTAAGCAGGCAGTGCGTTGGCTTTTTGTCAAGGGGCACCCGAGTATCAGTATCTGTGTTTTATTCTGGAACTATTCAGTCTCTCCAGAGAAGAATACTCCAGTTTTCTGTATGGTGGGTGAAATTCTGGCTAGTAGTTCACTGGTAGCTGCAAAGGAAAAGGGGTCTCGTTCTTCAGTATGGTAACTGTGGTAGGCAGAAAAATGCCTCTCCTTCTAAAGATATATTGACTTTGAATATTACCCTATTTGACAAACGAGTTAAAATTACCTTGTATAACAAAAGATGTGGTTAAGGATTTTAAGAAGATTTTTATCCTGGATTATCCAGTTGGGTCCTAAATACAATTACCCTTGTAAGAGAGAGGCAGAGGGAGATTAGGTGGTGACCCTCCCTCACAGAGGAGAAGATAATGTGATGGTGGAAGCCGAGATTGGAAGGATGTGGCCATAAACCAAGGAAAACCTGGGGCCACCAGAGGGTGGAAGAGACAAGGAGAGATTCTTTCCAGGAGCCTTGTGGGGGAGTGTGACTCCGCTGACACCTTGATCTCAGACTTCTGGCCTCGAGAATTGTGCAATAATAAATATCTGTTGTTTTAAAGCCAGCCAGCTTATGGTAATTTGTCATAGCAGCCACAGAAAATTAATACAGTGATTTTCACCTAAATCCCTGTTTTCAGTCTGGTTTCTTATTCTGTCCTCCCTTCCCTGGGTCACTCTGGTTCAATTTCTCTGGAGAACAAACCTCACATCTCCTGCTGGGAGTTTGCCTGGGTCTGGTAAGAGAAGAATGGGTGTGGGGACCTGTAAACCTTTATAAACTAGGAATATTATATAAACTATATAAACCTTATATAAACTCTCCCTTACCCCTGCCATCTGAGAGACTGGTGCCCAATTTCTTTTTTGTTTTATTTCAGCATATTATGGGGGTACAGATTTTAAGGTTTCAATAAATGCCCATCCCCCCCCAAGTCTGAGTCTCCAGCATGACCATCCCCCAGATGCTGTACATCTCACTCATTATGTATGTATATACCCGCCCCCATACAATTTCTGATCCTACTAGAATAAGGGAGTGAGGATGGGGGCATAAATTGACTTGCTTCCTGTTTCTTTCACCCTCTATGGGCATTTAGGCTTCAACTCTTTCAAAACTATAAATTATCACAGTTTTATTTTATTTCCTTCTTCCAAAAATATATTGTTATCTCCGATGTACTGTTGACTTCTCTCCTGTTGTTTTTGTGGGCTTATTCCTTTTTTATTCCTGTACAACATTTTAGAGGAGAGTGGACATAAATGCATGTGTTTCATTTACATATTAACTGGATTTTTTTCACTTGTCAAATTGATTTTTTTTTGTTACTTAGGAATTGCAAATGTTTAAGTGATCATAATGGCTTCTGAGTTTTGCTTCATACTTAGGAACACCTTTTAAAAATACTTTTATGGTTTGATAGTTGACATTTAAATCACTGGGGCTGGGCCCGGTGGCTCCCGCCTCGCCTGTAATCCTTTCACTCTGGGAGGCCCAGGCCGGCGGATTGCTCAAGGTCAGGAGTTGAAAACCAGCCTGAGCAAGAGTGAGACCCCATCTCTACTATAAATAGAAAGAAATTAATTGGCCAACTAATATATATAGAAAAAATTAGTCGGGCATGGTGGCACATGCCTGTAGTCCTAGCTACTTGGGAGGCTGAGGCAGTAGGATTGCTTGAGCCCAGGAGTTTGAGGTTGCTGTGAGCTGGGCTGACACCGTGGTATTCACTCTAGCCTGGGCAACAAAGCGAGACTCTGCCTCAAAAAAAAAAATAAAATAAAAATCACTGTTTGGTTCATAATTTATTCAAGTTCATTTTGTAACAAAGAGATCTAGCTTTTCTCCCTTTTTTTTTTTCCTTCTTTTTTTAAATAGCAAGTCTCCTTATGTTGCCCAAGCTGAACTCAAACTCCTGGAGCCAAGCAAGCTCCTGCCCCAGCCTCCCAAATAGCTGGAACTACAGGTGCACACCACATCGGCTCTAGCTCTTCTCTTTTATTTTATTTTTATTTATTTTTTTTATTTCTTGAGACAGAGTCTCGCTTTGTTGCCCAGGCTTGAGTGAGTGCCATTGGGTCTCACAGAAACCTAAAACTCTTGGGTTCAAGCGATCCTTCTGCCTCAGGCTCCCAAGTAGCTGGGACTACAGGCATGCGCCACCATGCCCAGCTAATTTTTTCTATATATATTGGTTGGCCAATTAATTTCTTTCTATCTATAGTAGAGACGGGGTCTCGCTCTTGCTCAGTCTGGTTTCAAACTCCTGACCTTGAGCAATCCACCTGCCTCGGCCTCCCAGAGTGCTAGGATTATAGGTGTGAGCCACCATGCCCGGCCAGTAGCTCTTCTCTTTTAATGACTGATCAGTTGCCCTAACTCTGCTCAATGTAAAATCTACCCTATCCTCACTGACTTGAAATACCATATTTGTGGCTGGGGGCGGTGGCTCACGCCTGTAATCCTAGCACTCTGGTAGGCCAAGATGGGAGGATCACTCGAGGTCAGGAGTTCAAGACCAGCCTGAGCAAGAGTGAAACCCCATCTCTACTAAAAATAGAAAGAAATTAGCTGGACAACTAAAAACATACAGAAAAAATTAGCCGGGCATGGTGGCACATGCCTGTAGTCCCAGCTACTTGGGAGGGTGAGGCAGAAGAATCACTTGAACCCAGGAGTTTGAGGTTGCTGTGAGCTAGGCTGATACCACAGCACTCTACTCAGGGCAACAGAGTGAGACTCTGTCTCAAAAAAAAAGAAAAATACCATGTTTATTATATGTGCAAAATCCCCCCAAATATGCTGTTTCTTTGATTATTGGGCAATATTATCTCTAATTTTGGAGGGATTGCCTCATTGTTGCTCCCATGTACCACCCTGGTAATTTCTTAAAATTAATAAACAATTTTTAGAGTAGTTTTAAGTTCATAGCAAAACTTAGCAGAAAATACAGAAAGTTCCCTAATACTTCCTGTCTCCACACATGCACAACTTCTTCCACTGTGACATCCCACACCACAGTGGTACATTTAGTGTAATTGATGAACCTATATTGACACATCATTGTCACTCAAAGCCACAGTCTACATTAGGGTCACTCTTCTTGTACAGTCTATAGGTTTGAACAAATGTATAATGATACATGTCCATCACTGCAGTATTACACAAAACCATTTCACTGCTCTAAAAATCCTGCGTGCTTTCCCTAGTTATACCTTCCTCCTCCAAACCTCTGGCAAACACTGATCTTTTTACTGTCTTCATATTTTTGTCTTTTATCATATAATTAGAATAATACATACAGGCTACATCATAGCATGTAGCCTTTCCAGATTGGCTTCTTTTACTAGTAACATACATTTGCATTTCCTCTATGTCTTTTCATGGCTTGAGAGCTAATTTCTTTGTAATGCTGAATAATATTCCATTGTCTGGATGTACAACAGTTCATTAATAAATTCACTTACTGAAGGACATCTTGGTTACTTCTCAGTTTTGGCAATTATGAATAAAGCCGCTATAAACATCTGTTTGGAGGGTTTATGTGGACTTAAGTTTTCAGTTCATTTGGATAAATACCAAGGAGTGCCATTGCTGGATTATATGGTAAGAGTATGCTTAGTTTTGTAAGAAACTGCCAAACTGTCTTCCAAAGAGGCAGTACCATTTGGCATTCCCACCAGCAATGAATGAGAGTTACAATTGCCTTCACATCTTTACCAACATCTGGTGTTGTCAGTGTTTTGGATTTTGGCCATTCTAATAGGTATAAGTGATAGCTCATTGTTGTTTTAATTCGCAATTTCCTGACGACAAGTGAGGTTGAACATCTTTTCATATGCTTACTTGCCATCTGTATATCTTATTTGATAAAGTGAGTCTTCAGGTCTTTTGCCCACATTTTAATTGAGCTGAACATTTTCTTATTGTTGAGTTCTAAGAGTTCTTTGCAGTTAGCATGGTGGCTCATGCTTGTAATCCTTGCACTTTGGGAAGCTGAGGCAGGAGGACTGCCTGAGGTCAGGAGTTCGAGACCAGCCTGAGTGACATAGCAAGACTCCATCTCTTCTCTCTCTCTCTCTCTCTCAAAAAAAAAAAAAATTAGCCAAGTGTCATGGCATGTTCCTATAGTTCTAGCTACTGGGGAGGCTGGGGTAAGAAGATCATTAGGGTCCAGGAGTTTGAGGTTGCAGTGAGCTATGATAATTCCACTGCATTCTAGCCTGGGCAACAGAGCTAGCCCACATCTCAAAAAAAAAAAGGTTCTTTGCGTATTTTGAATCACAGTCCTTTATCAGATGTGTTTTTGGCAAATATTTTCTCCCAGTCCATATCTTCTTACTGTCGCTCCTTTATTTAATTATTTTTTTTAGACAGGGTCTTGCTCTGTCGCCTGGGCAGTGGTGCAGTGGTGTTATCATAGCTCACAGCAACCTCAAACTCTTGGGCTCAAGTGATCCTCCTGCCTCAGTCTCCCAAGAAGCTGGGATACAGGTGTGCACCCCCACATCCAGCTAATTTTTTCCGTTTTCAGTTGCCCAGCTAATTTTTTTCTATTTTTTAGTAGAGACGGGATATCGCTCTTGCTGCAGCTGGTCTCAAACTCCTGACCTCAAGCGATCTTCCTGCCTCGGCCTCCCAGAGTGCTAGGATTATAGGTGTGAGCCACCACTCATAGCCAAGGTTGCAAATTAAAGGTGCTAAAAATTTGCTCACTGTTTCTACTAAAGCTAAACATACCTCTACCCTATAGTTAGGGTCTTTGGCCTCTCATAACAATTCTATTCTTAGGTATAGTCTTAAAAGAAATGAATACATATAGTCCCCAAAGGACTTATATAGGGATATTCATAAGAGCTCTATTCATAATGGCCCCAAACAGGAAACTACCTAAATACGCATCAAAAATAAATGGATAAATAAATTGTAGTACATTCATACAGTAATATACTACATAGCAATAAAAAGTAACAAATTACTGGTATATGTAACAACACGGATGAATCTCACAGATAATATGCCGAAATTAAGACAGACACAAAGGAGTATGTGCTGTATTGTTCCATTTATATGAATTTCAAGAACAAGTAAAACTGATGATATTTGTAGACATCAGAATAGAATACCTTTGACAGAGTACAGATTGGGAAAGAACATTAGGGACCCTTACGTGATGCCTGAAATATTCTGCATCTTGATCTGAGTGATGGCTTTAAAAAATCAAGCTGTATACTTAAAATTAGTGTACTTTATATATTTTATGTATGTTATCCCTCAATTTAAAAAAATCTGTGAACCAAGTATTATGTTAAGGAAAGAAAAACCCTATCTAAAACAGAAAAGGAGACCTGGGGCATCCACAAAATTATGTTCCCACTGTGGAACCCCTCCATCTAATAAGGTTCTGGATCCCACCAGAGAGCAGGTCTTCCCTATGCTAGCAGCAAAGCCTGGACTGTGGTTAGGAGTCAGCAAAGTGTTGGGTCAAGTTTGTCCAACTTCTACAACACAAAGCACTTGAAAATGGAGGACTTGCAGATTTGATATTACAACTAGACTGTTATGGCTTGAGACATATGTGCTCTTTTCCTGGCACTGAGAGGAAGCATCAAGCCCATGACAAATTATCAGAAATGTCCAAGTAGCCTATTAGGCCCTGTCTGGCTGAGCTATCCCCATTTCAATTAAGAGGGCCCTGAAGACCATGAATCAATCTCCAGGTCTTCCAATCGCTCTGTCTTTGATTCTTCTACAAAAGACATAGGGTCAACATTTCCTGAGCTTTCAGGAAACAGAGTCTTATGTGCCTCTGGGGGTTAAAAGCATAAAACAGCATCTGGAAATTCTTCTTGTCTTACAGCACTGCTTAGATTCAGAATGAATTTCCCCTTCATACTCTTCCTTTGTGCCCTCTTACCCTAGGACAGGCAGGGTGACAATCCCACAGCCAGATTGTGATCTGCAGGGGTTTATTATAAACACCAGAGAGGTATTTGTGCCCCTGTGGTGACTTGTTTAAGGAGCTATAGATGTTGCTTTTTTTTTTTTTTTGGCTAGGGTGCTGATTCCACTTAGAAACCATAAGACTAAGAAATAGGAAGGGAACAGAGATCTCTGAAGATCATGCTCCAAGACTGTGTGGCTCCAAGAATCAGCTTCACTGGGAAGGAGGGTGACACCAGCCTTGTAAAACATCCTCTGTAGTTTGCAAGGCTGTGTGAAGGCACTAGCTCATATTCTCTTTGCCCAGGAGGGATTCACAGGAAGGAGGTTCCGAACAAGTGGATTCACAGGAAGGAGGTTCCGAACAAGTGAATGCAAAGAAGGATAAAACCATTTAACACAAGATTAACACAGTAGGGTAAGGTCCTCAGTTCCAAGAAACAAGGCCCAGCACAGCCCTACCTGGTTGGTATGGCCTGGCCTCAGTGACTGCTTGTTAAATTATTTTTAATATTAGCACTGGTCAAATATTCCTCTAAAATCCTATTTTAAATTACCATATCATACCCTGTTATATGGTTTGGTAAATTGTTTAATGGCCACAAATTCCTCCCATCCCACTGTGCATGTGTCTTTGCAATGTGACTGTGCCACTCTTCCCATCCAGAAGTGAGTTTATTTCTTCACTCCTTTCAACCTTCACCAGCTTCTGGCTTGTTGCTTTCATCAATAGAATGTGGTGGAAGTGATGCTGTATGGTGTCTGGAGCCTAGGCCTCCAGAGACATTGCAGCTTCCACTTTCTCCTCTTTAGAATACTTTGCTGAGATTTCCATGGAAGAAAGCCAGGGTAGCTTAGTGGAGGATAAGAGGTCAAGTGGAGGGGCACCAAGGCAACCAAGTCCATAGCCATAACCACTGCCAGACATGTGAGGCCATCTTGAATTTTTAGACCAAGCAACCTCCCAGTGGAATGCAGCCACAGAGTGAGCCTGGGAGAAACCAGCAGAGGAACTGCCCGGCCAACTCACAGATTTGTGAGAAAAAAATAAATCATTGTTTTAAGTTACTAAGTTTGGGGCAGTTTGTTATGTAACATAGGATAATGAAACAATGTTTATACTTTAATATATTTTCTCAAAATGTATTTTTGGCAGTTTTTTCTTTCTTTTTTTGAGACAGGCTAGAGTGCCATGGGGTCAGCCTAGCTCACAGCAACCTCAAACTCCTGGGCTCAAGCGATCCTCCTGCCTCAGCCTCCTGAGTAACTGAGGCTACAGGCATGTGCCACCATGCCTGGCTAATTTCTTTTTCTATACATTTTATTTTATTTATTTATTTATTTATTTTTTTTTGAGACAGAGTCTTGCTCTGTGTGAGTGCCGTGGCGTCAGCCTAGCTCACAGCAACCTCAATCTCCTGGGCTCAAGCAATCCTGCTGCCTCAGCCTCCCAAGTAGCTGGGACTACAGGCATGCACCACCATGCCCGGCTAATTTTTTCTCTATATATTTTCTCTATATAATTTTTTCTCTATATATTAGTTAGCCAATTAATTTCTTTCTATTTTTAGTAGAGACGGGGTCTCGCTCTTGCTCAGGCTAGTTTTGAACGCCTGACCTTGAGCAATCCGCCCGCCTCGGCCTCCCAGAGTGCTAGGATTATAGGCGTGAGCCACCGCACCCGGCCTATATATTTTAGTTGGCCAATTAATTTCTTTCTATTTTTTGGTAGAGACAGGGTCTTGCTTTTGCTCAGGCTGGTTTCGAACTCCTGACCTTGAGCAATCCTCCCACCTCGGCCTCCCAGAATGCTAGGATTACAGGTGTGAGCCACCTTGCCCGGCCCCAAAGATCTCTTACATATCTTTCTTCCCAGCATACTCCTGTCTTATCGAGTTCCAGCTTTCTTTTTGAAAATAGGCAGACAGTTATGCATCATATCCACTTACACACATGAATGCACATGCATGCATGCACACACACATACACACACACACAGGGGTTTCTAAGAAAATGGGCAACAGGCAAGCACATGCATCCTTGGGATAAAAAACCTGAAGACTACAGTCTTCCTTAGGATCAACAGTCTTCTTTCTCATTTATCTTTTCTTATTACATTTTACATTTCAAAACTTCTTTCACAGCTAAGCAGCAGTGCTCATTGTGCCAAAGCTGCACACAGCTCAAACTCACGCTGGAGTTGTCCCTTCAGCACTTGAAATCCTTTAGCTCTGTCTTCCTCACTATGTGCAGCGATATACTTGTACACAGTGTCAGCCCTAACCCCACTGTCAAATTAATGAATTCAATTAAAAAAAACCAAAACACACTGGTGAACATACTATCTTTCTTAAGTAAGTTGGGGGAAAATGGGTCAGGGAAGAAGCCCCTCCCTCATGTCTCCCCCCATCAAGGGCAGCCTTCTCACCCCAATACCCCTCTCTGCAGCTGCTGGCCTGGCAGAAACAGAGCGAGGTCTTTTCCAGGTCTCTCATCCTCATCTAGTTACTACTTTCTTCAAAACGGGAAATCAATGCTGGACTCTTTCCCTTGCCAACCCCATATCAAGTCCTTTTCCCAACAAAAAGGGAGCCAAACACAGATTTCTCAGGCCCATGACAGTCCCCAAACATCAAGACAGATGTTTCCTGGTTTCACAGAGTGAAAACAGGAGGCTGAAGTGCTCACCCACATCCCAGCTCCCTTTGGGAAAAGCAATAAAGATGGGTCGGGTTTTCATGAAAGAAAAGGCTGGCATTCGCAGAAGGAGCGAAATCCCCTGTGCTGCCATCATTTTCCTGTCATCCCAGATGCTGAGAGAACACTTATACAACTTATTCCCCTATCCTCCTCCATGTTTCGGGGACTAGAATTTATTTTTTTTTGAGACAGATTCTCGCTTTGTTGCCCAGGCTAGAGTGAGTGCTGTGGCGTCAGCCTTTCTCACAACAACCTCAAACTCATGGGCTCAAACAATCCTGCCTCAGCCTCCCAAGTAGCTGGGACTACAGGCATGTGCCACCATGCCTGGCTAATTTTTTCTCTATATATATTAGTTGGCCAATTAATTGCTTTCTATTTACAGTAGAGACGGGGTCTCCCTCTTGCTCAGGCTGGTCTCAAACTCCTGACCTCAAGCAATCCACCTGCCTCAGCCTCCTAGAGTGCTAGGATTATAGGCGTGAGCCACCGCACCAGGCCCAGGGACTAGAATTTATCCCTTCATGCCACAGGCCCTGTGCTGGATAATGGCACCGTCTGCAGAAGGCTCCAGCAATGTCCAGGGAAGTCCTGTGGAATAGCACCTCTTTCTGAAGGGAGCACATCTTGGGCTCCCTCACACTTTGGCAGGAACTGAAGAACTCTGGATTTGGGTCTGAAGTCCTCTCAACTGAGCTGATGCAGGCCAGGGTCAGAGTGGGTTTGTGTGCAAGCTGCAGTGGGTGGGTGGGGGTGCCAGGAAGTGTTCATGTCAGGGGCTAAGAAAGTCTGGGGTATCATGGGAACAGAATGTTCTGGCCCAGTCCCTGAGCCATCCCCAAACCCCTCCCTCTTCTCTGGTCACTAACCAGTTTCAGCTGTGCACAGTCCTGGCCATCACTTCCCATATGGCTTCTAGGAACTTATGACTAATTAAAGGAGAGAGAGAGAGAGAGAGAGAGAGAGAGAGAGAGAGAGAGAGAGAGAGAGAGAGAGAGAGAGAGAGAGAGTAGGGTGGATCCTCCTAGAAACAGAGGTTTCCAGGGTAACAGCTGGGAAAACTCAATCCCACTCAGCCAAGGAAATCTCCCTGTCTCTTGACCCCCTTGGGGATCTGAGGGGAAAACAGGCCAGAGGCTAACACCACCCCCTCCCACATTTCTCTAGATCAAGGGCAGGGTCTGGGCCAGACCTAACTTAGTTACAGCTCACGTTTTTCTTACCTCCAGTTTCCAGCTTCAGGCTTACCTCATGCCTCTTTCTCCAGCTTCCTTGCCCCTCCGACCTCCACAGGGTAAGGATGTCTGTCAAAGGGGTGAGTGATGGTTTAGAGACTGGCTTCTCCTGGGCTCACAAACCTCTACAAACTTCTGTTCTCCACCCATAGCCCCATGGCCCCTGATCATTAGAAAATGCTCTCAGAAGTCTACCCTACTCCTTCCTGCTACATTTTAAAATATTTTAATTAAGAATATTTCTATAAAATTCTTCTGCAGGCTTGGTGAGTTGACTCATGCCTGTAATCCTAGCACTCTGGGAGGCTGAGGCCGGAGGATTGCTTGAGGTCAGGAGTTAGAGAACAGCTCTGAGCAAGAGCGAGACCTTGTCTCTACTGAAAAAAATTGAAAAAATTAGCCCGGCATTGTGACTTGGGCCTGTAGTCCTAGCTACTTGGGAGGCGAGGCAGGAGGATTGCTTGAGCCCAGGAGTCTGAGGTTGCTGTGAGCTATGATGATGCCACTGCACTCTAGCCTGGGCGACAGAGCAATACTCTGTCTCAAAACAAAAACAAAAACAAAAGCAAAACCTCTTCTGCCACAATCATGGGCAGAGAAGGAAACCAGTTTTCGGGAAGGGAACAAGCAAGCCAAAGGACCCAAGGGTTTTTTCTCTTAGAATCAAGTTCTCCTTTTGGGGCAGTCCAGCCACATGTCCTAACCCTTCCCACGCATTCCCATGTCTCCCTTAGTGAGAGATGACAAATTCAGAGGGAAAAAGAGCTGGGTCAGCCTGGCTCAAGGGGTAGGGGTTGGTGGAAGGGGTGGTCATGATGCTGTGGTGGGAACAATTAGTCATACAGTCCTTGCACATAGCTATGGGATGCAGGGGGTTTTTTGGCGTCATCATAGCTCACTGCAACCTCAAACTCCTAGGGGGTTTTGAGTGCCTGGGGGAGCTGAGGGGAGTCTGAAGAGTGCCATGCAAAGACCTCAGTTTTATTTTATTTTATTTTTGAGACAGAGTCTCACTCTGTTGCCTGGGCTAGAGTGCTGTAGCATCAGCCTAGCTCACAGCAACTTCAAACTCCTGGGCTCAAGCAATCCTTCTGCCTCAGTCTCCCAAGTAGCTGGGACTACAGGTGCACTCCACCACGCCTGGCTAATTTTTTTCTATTTTTAGTAGAGATAGAGTCTCACGGTTGCTCAGGCTGGTCTTGAACTCCTGACCTCAAGCGATCCTCGAGCCATGGCCTCTCAGAGTGCTAGGATTACAGACGTGAACCACCCTGCTGGCCAGATCTCAGCTTTACAGCCTGAGGCTCTGCTGATTCCTAGCTGTGAGACTTGAGGCTACCCATTAGAGACTTGGTTTCCTTTTGTGTAAAAAGGTGATAATATAGGCTCACACCTGTTGAGGTTTAAATGAGGTAAACTATTTGGCAGCTTTTACTATTGTACTCTCCCCTCTTCTGGTTCCTTAGTTGCTAGAATGTGGTTTGAACATTCCCCAGGCCTTCCAAGGCCAGAGTGAGTGCCTGCCCCTTACCTTATGGTAACCACCATGCCTATCCCTGACACACTAACACACACTTTTGTTTGTAGTTTGTTTACATGAGGTTTCTAAGGGGAGGGAGTAATTTGCTGTCATAGTCATCTTATTTTACCCCTTTCCCTTGCACTCCCCTTCCTGTCCCTGCCCCATTATCCTCAGTGGTTCCAATTGCTTTTTCCTCTGTCCCAGACATAGTCACCAGGGGGTGAGGCTAGGCAGGCAAAGCTGCAGCTGAACTCAGGTCTGCAGACAGTTTCAAGTCAATGCATCAAAATGTTATTAGCAGTTCTCTTTTGGGTAGAATTTATTGGTGGTTTTCATTTTCTCTCTTGTTTATTTTGATATTCTCCATATTTACTACAATAAATGATGGATAACTTTTAGACAGAATAAAGATAAGAAAACATTAGTCTGAAAACAATTATAATTTTCTTTTTTTTTTTTTTTTTTGAGACAGAGTCTCACTTTGTTGCCCAGGTTATAGTGAGTGCCGTGGTGTCAGCCTAGTTCACAGCAACCTCAAATTCCTGGGCTCAAGCAATCCTGCTGCCTCAGCCTCTTGAGTAGCTGGGACTACAGGCATGCGCCACCATGCCTGGCTAATTTTTTCTATATATATTAGTTGGCCAATTAATTTCTTTCTATTTATAGTAGAGATGGGGTCTCACTCTTGCTCAGGCTGGTTTCGAACTCCTAACCTGGAGCAACCTGCCCGCCTCACCCTCCCGGAGTGCTAGGATTACAGGCGTGAGCCACCGCACCCGGCCTATAATTTTCAATTGGTTCATGTCCTGTTCTTAAAAAAGGGACTAGAGGGTAGGGGGAAGAAAGAGGGAGAGAAGTGATGAGAAGAGCCCTGCAGGGGGCTGAGCAGGAGCTGGCTCCCAAACTCCAGCATTTCCTGGGTAGGCCAGCCTTGGTGATGGCCTCTGTCACTCATTGCTCAGAGGCTCTCTGTCCTTCCTTGACTGTCACTGGTCACTTGGGACTTAGTCACGCAATTGTTACCCAATTGGCTGGATGGGTCAGAAGGACCATCATCACTGAGGGCAGCAATGAGTCAGGAGTGTCCCCCTTGATCCTGGGCTGTGAAGGGTTTCCCTGTGGCCTCCCAGCCTTTCAGCCTAGGGTGTGGGAAGGGCTCAGAATTGGGGTCCTACTGAGAAGATAGTTCAGTAAGCCTTTTCCCCATTCCTATGTCTTTACTGTGCATTTGAACAATATGCCAATGTCATGTGATGTGTAAATGACTGTGGGACCTTCAGTAGCTCCTAACTATTGGAAAGAACACAGCTCTAAGAAGTCAGTGTGGAGAGAGCACGAGTTATGGAGTCAATAGAGGTATTTGAATATAGGCCAGGCTAGGTAGAAACTTCATGTTCTTGGTCAAGTTTCCATCTCTGACTCTTTATTTTATTTTATTTTATTTCGACGTATTATGTGGGTACAGACTTTAAAGTTTCAATAAATGCCTCTGACTCTTCATTTCCTCTTATAAAAAATAGCCAGAATATAGGCCAGGCAGGGTGGCTCTCGCCTGTAATCCTAGCACTCTGGGAGGCCAAGGCGGCCGCATTGCTCAAGGTCAGGAGTTCAAAAAATGGCCAGAATAATTCCTCCTTCCCATGAAGGTTGTGAGAATTAAATGAGATAATATATAAAGCACCTAGCACATAGCAGATATTTTTAAATGTAAGTTTTCTTCTTTCCCTTACATAGCATTTAAAGCCCTCTCTAAACTCTGGCTCCCACCCAGGTAATTCTTTTGACAAAGATTTATTAAGCACTTCTCTAAAGCATGGAGCGGGTCTGGGGTAGGCACTAGGGATTCAGTGGTGAACTAAGCAGTCCTGATTGTTCAGATTTACTCACGGAGTGCAGCAGGCTTTCAGCTCTGCACTTCTGCTCAAGACCTATACTCTTTCTGTCTCTTAGTAATCTTATCCCATCTGATTCTTAGCTGGCCTTCAAAGCCTTGCTTAAAACCTGCCTTCTTGGCCCGGGCCTTGGCCGGCGCGGTGGCTCATGCCTGTAATCCTAGCACTCTGGGAGGCTGAGGCGGGCGGATTACTCGAGGTCAGGAGTTCGAAACCAGCCTGAGCAAGAGCGAGACCCCATCTCTACTATAAATAGAAAGAAATTAATTGGCCAACTAATATATATATACATATATATAAATTAGCCGGGCATGGTAGCGCATGCCTGTAGTCCCAGCTACTCGGGAGGCTGAGGCAGAAGGATTACTTGAGCCCAGGAGTTTGAGGTTGCTGTGAGCTAGGCTGATGCCACGGCACTCACTCTAGCCTGGGCAACAAAGTGAGACTCTGTCTCAAAAAAACAAAAACAAAACAAAAAAATCCCTGCCTTCTCAGTGAACCTCCTCATGGCTCCAGGACCTCTAGGATGGGTTACCTCCTGCTTGGCATCCTAGCTCCCCTCTCTCCAGGTGTTTGAGTGTGCCTCACCCTATCTGTAAGCTCCCTGAGGCCAGGCTCTGGGCCCTTTATTTCTTTCTGCTCTTGTTTTTGTTGTTGTTGCTATTGTTGAGACAACCCAGAACAATCCCTGGGTTGAATGAAGTGATGTCACTGTAGCTCACCACAAGTTTCAACTTCTGGGCTTATGAGCGATCCTTCTGCCTCATCCTCCTGGGTAGCTGGGACTACAGGTGTGCGCCACAATGCCCGCCTGGGTTTTGTGGTTTTGTGTATTTTTTTTAATGTTTGTTTTTGTTTTTTCTGTTTTGTAGACACAGGGTCTCACTGTGCTCTGGCTGGTATTAAGCCCCTGAGCTCCAGCTATTTTCCCGCTTCAGCCTCCCAGAGAGCTAGGATTACAGGCGTGAGCCACTGCGCCAGGCCTGTGCTCTTGTTAAACCCCACATCCACTCACATCTTCTGGGCTCATTAAATGCTTGAAAAAATGACTTTTTTATTAAAGCAGACATAAGTAGGCTTAAAGATCATTTAAGTTACCATTGTAGTCTCAGATGCAAAGAAACAGAGACCTCACCCTTGATTCCTTCACCTGAAACTCAAGCTACCTCAGTTGTCTCCTACCTCTTAGCTTTGATTTATTTATTTTCCTATTCCAGAGCATACAGGGACACTTGAAGGTTGACCCAGAGGGATTTGACGGCCCAGGGTCCCTGGGGCACAGGAATGTCCAACTGCAGGGCATGGCTCTCCAGAGATTCTGCTTTTCATACTGCCAGGATGCTCACTCCAGGCCAGTATAAAACATCTTCCCATCTCCAGCAGAGGACACTAGGAAAAGGGTTTAGGGGCTCTCCTTTGCTTCCACTCTCTGGGAGGGCAGGGGTTAATGGTGAATTGCAACATATCTCTGGGCTGAGTCACCTCCCACTGCCACTTCCCCCCCAATTCCCCTCAGTTGAAGTTTTAAAAAGAGGACCAGAGGCTGGAGAGTACAAAGAACTAGAGGTAAGAGCCCCCCTGCCTAGCCCTGCTCCCTAGACTCCCAGAAATCTCAGGTCAGAGGGCACACACAGCCTCAGGAGCTCTTGTCCGGTGGGACCATGGACTGGCGGCAGCTGTGGCTGGGTTTCCTACTCCCCATGACAGTGTCACGCCGGGCCCTGGGGCCTGCAGAGAAGGAGGCAGCTGTGGTGAGTCCCTTGGGAAAGAGAGACCCAGGACAGGGGAGGGACAAGGGTTACTGCTCCACAGTCCCATCCAAGCCCCTCTCCTGACCTTCAGCCTGCCTGCCATTCCCTTGCTTTCTCTGCCCCATGGTCTTCCCTGCCCATCTCCTGCTACTTTCCCTTGTGCCACCTGAGTCCCTTCTCTAAGGTGCATCTCTTTAGTCCCTCCAGACTTGGCCCCTCTTCTCCTAAGGGGCTTGTTAGGTCACTAAGAAGCTTTACCCTGAGACTAATCTTCTTTTTAACCTGCTTACCTACCTCCAACCCATCATAGGAGTACCTGTTACAATATGGGTACCTACAGAAGCCTCTAGAAGGACCCGATGACTTCAGGCCAGAAGATATCACCGAGGCTCTGAGGTGAGAGGTCATAAGGTACATGCCTTCAAGACTGAGGTCACAAGGTCTTCTCTCTTTTCATTCCTTCTTCTCCTCAGTCTCACCTCTACCTGACCCATATTCGCACTGGGGACCTAGAGGATGGGTGGCTATCATTGCTAGGGTGGTGGGGCATGGGCTGAGAAGGGAATTCAAAGATGAGGAGCACAGTCATCAGATCTTCCTATCCCCTAAGCACTCTGTTGTGTGTTCCATCCCACATCATATCTCAAATACTAATACTTAGCTATAGCCCACATGAAGTATAATTTAATGTAGAACTGCAACTTGAGTTGAATTCTTAACATGATGTTACCTTTTGGGGACATTTAATTCAGCATTTATTCATTTCTATTCTATAGTTTTATATTTTAGATGTAATGGATTAGTTTTCTTTTTGCTCTCAGATATGTTTAGCTCCCTTGAAAAGCCCATAGGCCCAAAGATAGTCCATAGGTGCATGAAATTGCCCCAGTGCGGGCTGGGCTGGGAAGGGGTCCACCCAGCAGGGGAGAAGCTGAGGGAGGACAGGCCATTGGGTGGAAGCACTGGTGGGAAGATCTGCAGAGCAGGGGCCCAGAGACCTCCCCAAGGCAGATGGTTAGAAATTGCAGTAGGGGAGGAAGGCTATACCTGAGGGCAAACTTACTCAGATAACAGAGACTGAAAATGGGGAGGTGAAGTGGGAGTATCACCATTTCTGCAGAATGGAAGAGAAAGTCCCAATTATGAGGACTAGGGGCCGGAGTGACCCCATCAGTTTCAGAGATTCTGTACCACTCTTGGCTACCACCTTGGGCAGCAGGAGGCCAAAGAGCTATTAGTTCCCAGTCATTCTAGATTCCCCTGCTTTTTTGAACCCACCTCTCTCCCTCTTTCAGAGCTTTTCAGGAAGCATCTGAACTGCCAGTTTCAGGTCAGCTGGATGATGCCACAAGGGAGCGCATGAGGCAGCCTCGTTGTGGCTTAGAGGATCCCTTCAACCAGAAGACCCTTAAATATCTGCTGCTGGGTGAGGACTGAGCTTAGGAAAGGGGAGAGGAGAGGGTGGTGTGGCTCTGGAGTTCGGGTGGCATCAGGACCACCTGGACCAGCTCAGTGTTGAATGGATGACCACTTGGTTATCACCTGCCTAGAGGGGTTGTGAGCGCCCAGACCTAGGGAAGCTTTCTGGGGTTGGCAGAAGGATCTGTGTTTCTAATCTATTTTTTGGTCTATTAACCAGGCCGCTGGAGAAAGAAGCAACTGACCTTTCGCATCTTGAACCTGCCCTCCACCCTCTCAGCCCACACAGCCCGGAAAGCCCTGCTTCAAGCCTTCCAATACTGGAGCAATGTGGCCCCCTTGACATTCCGGGAAGTGCAGGCTGGCTGGGCTGACATCCGCCTCTCCTTCCATGGTCGCCAAAGCCCCTATTGCTCCAATACTTTTGACGGGCCTGGTAGGCAATATTCTCAGCTCCCACCTTGTAGACCCCTGAAATGACCTTTGTCTCCTTTGACTCTGGAACCTTAATGTTCAGGCTTCTACTTGTGCCACCTGCACCCTACACTCTCTAATCACCTTCTACTTGTGCCACCTGCACCCTATACTCTCTAACATTCTCTAGGGGAACAGTTGGTCACATACCTGTGGCCTTACCAAGCCACCTCTTTGAAGCTTATGCCTCCTTCCCTGCCTTGAATTCCCCTACTCTAGGCACACCTTGGAGAGGACTGGGCCAGTGGCTGGGGAGATAAAGGGACAGTGATGGGAATCCTTGAGAGAACTGAAGCATCATAGGGGAATCCAAAAGGAGAGAAAGAAGCATCCAAGAGACAGTGAATATAGCTGGGGAAATTTGAATTAGAGTTTATAACTGGCAGGGTATGCTTAAACCCAGTGGGCTCTGACCTCTTTTGTGTTTACCTTTGCCTTTGTCCAGGGAGGGTCCTGGCGCATGCCGACATCCCAGAGCTGGGCAGCGTGCACTTCGATGAAGATGAGCTCTGGACTGAGGGGACCTACAGGGGGGTGAACTTGCGCATCATTGCAGCCCATGAACTGGGCCATGCCCTGGGGCTTGGGCACTCCCGATATACCCAGGCACTCATGGCCCCTGTCTACGCTGGCTACCGGCCCTACTTCAAGCTGCACCCAGATGATGTGGCTGGGATCCAGGCTCTCTATGGTCAGTCCCTCTGCCTAGTGAGCATGAAGGTCAGTCTGACCAGCATCTCTCTAGGCTTGAAGAGACATATCTACCCTCCATGGAGGCAAATAGCTTGGTTTCTTTCTTTTCCTCTGGTCCAATTATTCAGGATTCTTCATTATCAGGAACAGATTCTCTCTGACTCTTCCATTTCTAATCTTCCTTCCAGGCCTCTCTCCCCTCACACCCATTCTTGGAGATGGAGGATGCACATTCTAGCAAGCCTCCTTCCCCCTTTCTGGTGCTTCTCAAACCTAAAATGTGTCTCCTGCTGATATCAATATGATATTGCCAACTATGAAGGAAAACTCTTTAGGATTAGTTTTTCCCCTCTCTATGGTGCCTCTGAGCAGATCTTACAGGAGATGAGTGGCAAGGTGCCATGAGTTCTCTCCCTAAATAGCATTATTCACCTTTCAGGCAAGAAGAGCCCAGATACAAGGGATGAGGAAGGAGAAGAGATGGACCTACCCACTGTATCTCCAGTGCCCACAGAACCCAGTCCCATGCCAGACCCCTGCAGAGGTGAACTGGATGCCATGATGCTGGGTGAGGCCCTTTCCCTCCAGACTGTTGGCAGGCTGTGGGGGCAGCCCACTGACCCCGAGGCCTGGACAAATAGGAATGACATGAGACTTCAGCATGAGCAATAGAGGTTAGACCCCAAGCAGGGGTAGAAAGGAGACTTGTGGCATGGAGAGGGAGGGTTCAGAGCCAAATTAAAGGTGGGCCAGCCAGGTGTTTATAAATGTTGCTACCCTCTCAGGGCCATTAGAACACATCTGGAAACACAGCAAGATGGAGAACAATATGTTAACCAGAATGCCTATTAGAGAGGGTGTTGCACGTGGTTGGAAGGACAACTTGGAAGCCACTTGGAGTAGAGGGAGAGGTTCTCAAGGAGGAACAGCTATCTGCTGTTTTGTTGAGTGGACCAAAGCTGAAATGCTCTGAACAACAACAAAGAGTTCTTGGTCCTCCTTCTCTGCCTTTAATTTTCTCTTTGAATTAAAGTTGAATGAATTTTTGAATCGGCCTTTAGGAGGAGGGCAAATTATTAGCCGGCTTGAGACACCCTCGAGTTTCTATTTGATCTCTTTTCGACTTGTTGACACATCTTTACTCTCAGGGCCCCGTGAGAAGACCTATGCTTTCAAGGGGAACTATGTGTGGACTGTGACAGATTCAGGGCCGGGCCCCTTATTCCGAGTGTTTGACCTTTGGGAGGGGCTCCCTGGGAACCTGGATGCTGCTGTCTACTCTCCTCGAACACAATGGATTCACTTCTTTAAGGGTAAGGAGGCTAGTTACAGCGTCTGAGGAGGGCCTAGTCTTACAAAAGCCTTAAAGAAAGGGAGGGAGAAATTTCTGAAAGGGTGGAATGGGGGGACCAAAGCTATCACCTGAAGACAGAGATGATTTGTTCTTTCATCACTCACTCTCAGAAGACAAGGTGTGGCGCTACATCAATTTCAAGCTGTCTCCTGGCTTCCCCAAGAAGCTGAATAGGGTAGAACCTAACCTGGATGCAGCTCTCTATTGGCCTTTCAACCAAAAGGTGTTTCTCTTTAAGGTATGAAGTTCAAAACAAGGGCAAATTGCTTTTTAGGAGGGGCGGGCAACCTCATGCTGGGAAGCAAAGACTTGCTCTTAAAGGGAGATCTGCAATTGCAGTGGGCTGGGGGTAAACCCCTGGGGATCCTTAAACTCTCTCCTCATCCTCCCCTTCTCCCCACCCACCCTACACCTAGGGCTCTGGGTACTGGCAGTGGGATGAGCTAGCCCGCACTGACTTCAGCCACTACCCCAAACCAATCAAGAAGTTGTTCACGGGAGTGCCAGACCAAGTCTCGGCTGCTATGAGTTGGCGGGATGGTCGAGTCTACTTCTTCAAGGGCAAAGAGTACTGGCGCCTCAACCGGCAGCTTCAAGTAGAGAAAGGCTATCCCAGAAATATCGCCCACAACTGGATGCACTGTCATTCCCAGACTCTAGATGTTACCCCGTCGAGTGGAGACAACATTCCCTCAGCCACAGATACTACCTTGAACACTGACCACTCACCCACAGATACAATCTTGGATGTTACACCCTCAGCCATAGGCTCCACTGCTCTTATATTCCCTGTTAATGTCACCCTCCCAGAAGCTTGAGACCAGGAATCAAATGTCTACTCACTAGACCATGCAGGTGCTGTAGCAGGGGCATGACCACAGACCTCCAGCCTCCAACAGTTCCAACTCTGGCTACCGTTGTACTGCACTCTTTCCCTTCTGGGAAGCGCCCCCTAACTTGGATTCAGCCCACAGTTCCATCCTGTCCTAGATAACACTTCCAATTTTGTCATCTACTCTCTGGAGGACAATGGTGGAGGGAGGTGTCAATCAGGCCTTTACCCAACAGGAGGCAACAGCTGATGTGGCTGGATGCCTGGGTCCTTGTTCTTCCTAACGTGCAAGAAAACAGCATGGCCAGTAAAATGAGCAAGGGCTTTGGAATCCTTGAGAACCACATTTACTTGCTTATGACTTTGGGCAAGCTAATTAACCGTGGATTCTCTATTTGCAAAAATAATTAATATCAATCCTGCAGGGTTATTGCATTAAATGAAATACACGTGAAGTGCCTGGCACAGTGTTTGGCACATTAATAAAGACTAACTCCATTTTCATAAGAGAGGACTGAACAGCTCTTCCTCTAGCTATGTGGATGTGTAATACCTTTAGTTATCTGTCTGACAAGGGTACCTCTATCAAATCTTTAGGGGGAAAATTTGTCAAGATGGCTAATTCTTTGTTTTGGGGTACAGAGAAAGAAAAGATCAGTAACAGGAGGCTGGACTCCCTGGTTCAGTATTCAATGTCATTTTATTCATATGCTCCCATGCTCTCCCTCCCTCCCAACATAACCTTGCTGCCCAGGGGAGGGATATGTCTTTCTTTATGTGCCTGGAGAACCAGGGAATGGATCTTGGGCTGGAGTGTCAGAGCAGGGAGAGTTAGAATGGGTTAGTAGGCCGGGCTCAGTGGCTCACGCCTGTAATCCTAGCACTCTGGGAGGCCAAGGCGGGCAGATCGCTCAAGGTCGGGAGTTCAAAACCAGCCTGAGCAAGAGTGAGACCCCGTCTCTACTAAAAATAGAAAGAAATTAATTGGCAAACTAAAAATATATAGAGAAAAAATTAGTCGGGCATGGTGGTGCATGCCTGTAGTCCCAGCTACTCGGGAGGCTGAGGCAGGAGGATTGCTTGAGCCCAGGAGTTTGAGGTTGCTGTGAGTTAGGCTGACACCACGGCACTCTAGCCAGGCAACAAAGTGAGACTCTCTCAAAAAAAAATACAATGGGTTAGTAGCTGGAATAAAGTTCTGGTTAAGGAAGAAATTAGTGTCCCCACAGTGAGAGGAAGAGAAGGCACTTGTCTCCCATGCTCCGAAGATCAGCCTTCTTTGGGCAAAAGGGCAAGACGCTGGCATGTGGGCCAATGCTCTCTCCTTGTCTCAAGAAGTCAGGTTTTGGGGGAGCCAGGTGCTAAGGTAGGCACTGCCCCATCATCTTCCCCAGGTTGAGAAGGAGAGAAGGGGAAACACCGCGGAGGATAATGCTCCCCAACTGAGGTAGGAGAAGGGGGCTCAAACCTATGGGGCCCAGAGGAAAGGCCAACTAGAAACCCAACTACCCACTAATGAGGGTCCTGGGGGCTGGAGTATCCTGGAGCTCCTCTGTGCCCTTCTCCCCATCAAAAAGCTATCAAATGCAGTGGGGGTTCTCTGATTTTCTATAGATCCTACAAAAACAAAACCCCTTATTTTACCATGGTGAGGCACACTGAGGTGGGTATTTAAAAGGCTAATTGGGGTCCCTTCAGCCCCCTACCTGCCACCCAGGATGAAGGTGGTTGGTAGATGGGCTCGGTGCCCAGCAGGGCTCCAGCACCCAGGGTCAGGCCCAGCAGGAGACCAGTCAGGAAGAGTCCAACACTGCCTATAATCCTAGCACTCTGGGAGGCTGAGGCAAGAGGATTGCTTGAGCTCAGGAGTTCAAGACCAGCCTGAACAAAAGTGAGACCCCATCTCTACAGAAAAGAGAAAAATTAGGTGGGCATGGTGGCATGCACCTGTAGTCCCAGCTACTGGGGAGGCTGAGGAAGGAGGATTGCTTGAGCCCAGGAGTTTGAGGTTGCAGTGAGCTATAATGACCCCACTACACTCTAGTCTGGGTGACAGAGTAAGACTGTCTCAAGGAAAAAAAAAAAAAAAGAAAAGAAAAAGGTTGGCCGGGCGTGGTGGCTCACGCCTGTAATCCTAGCACTCTGGGAGGACGAGGCAGGCGGATTGCTTGAGGTCAGAAGTTCGAAACCAGCCTGAGCAAGAGCGAGGCCCCGTCTACTAAAAATAGAAAGAAATTAATTGACCAACTAATATATATAGAAAAAATTAGCTGGGCATGGTGGTGCATGCCTGTAGTCCCAGCTACTCGGGAGGCTGAGGCAGAAGGATTGCTTGAGCCCAGGAGATTGAGGTTACTGTGAGCTAGGCTGATGCCACAGCACTCACTCTAGCCTGGGCAACAAAGCAAGACTCTCTCTCAAAAAAAAAAAAGAAAAAAGAAAAGAGAAAGGTTATTTGGGTATAGGTATAGGCCCTCCATGGTTTGGAGGGAATGGGAATTAGGGAGTCATTTTCTTTGGGGACTAGTGCACCTCTATTATTGGACAGAGGTAGATACTCATACTTTCTTTCCTCCCCCTTACCCACAAGACTTCTCTCTATCTGTCCTTGAAACATATCCCTACAGGACTGGTCTGGGTTGGAGCACAGATCCTAGCCCCAAGTCCAGGAGGTGGGAAAGTTTGTGTGGGGGTCTTGCGTGCTCAGGCCCTGCCCACCTAGTGTTCCCATGCCCTCACTATGGGTGGAGGCAAAAGTGGAGGTTTAGGCTCAGGTCTGGGTAGAACCAGAATGTGTGGTGAGGGGTACAGTGGAACCACAGTCAGAGTCCAGGTCCAGGATGGTGTGAGGGGATGTCGCCTGGGGGCCTGGTCCCAGCTGGCGCTCTCGAAGACTCTGGAGATAACTCTGGAGGTACACAGGGCAGAGAGGGCAGAAGGAGGGCCTGGGTCAGAGCCCCCTTCCCACCCCAACCATCCCTATATGCCCTCTGCCTCATCCCCCAGGGTGTCCCATCTCCCCTACTCACTGGAGCCAGACTGTCAGCAGGGCTCCGGGCATTGTGGGGGGACTGGCGCCGATAGCTGCTCTCACAAAGCCCCACCCCAGAGGGTGTCCGGTGCCACTTGGCCTCTTGTTGATGGATCCGAAGGAGTTGGAGATGCCTCCGCTGGTGGCTCAATACCACTGCTTGAGAGGGAGCAATACAGACTCAAGGAGGCCTCTTTAGACCCTGAATCCCACCCTGAAATGCACTCACACTCTAGAATAACCCATTTGGCCTTCCTGTTATGGTTTTCTCAAACTCACCTTCCTCCCATTTATTGTAAAAGAAACTCTTTGCAATTCTACTCTTTCCTTCTAGACTTCCCTGAGATCCTCCTTTCCTTCCCTAATAGTTCTCAATAACTCTTCTTTGCTTCCTCTGAAAATTCTCTTCCCATTCTTACCCAGACCTTCTTTGGCTCCTTCAGCTCTAACTTATTTTCAATGTCCTGCCCCATTCACATTAGACATCCTCCCCCACCCTCTTCCCTCAAGTATATTTCTCCCCTTCTCCTCCTCAAGCATAAGAACTGGGGACAGGAACAGGCACAGGTTGGCGATTTTGTACCACGGCACTAACTCACCGTTGTTGTGGACTCCATGTTCCTCAGCCATGAGCTTCCACTGGGCCAGGGCCCCAAGGGCCCCCAAGGCTGGCCAGGTCCCCAGCAAGACCCAGCTATACCAGCAGAGAGGAGGCAAGGCTGGAAGTGCCTGCAGGCGTTGGCCCAACCGACTGCCCAGTGCTAGCCCCTCCAGGAAGTAGTCAGCACAGGCCACCAGCACCGCAGCACCCAGCATGGCTGTGCCCAGAGTTGTGAATAGACGTGGCCACCGAAGTGTGAGCAGGGCTCCCAGCAGTGCCAGCCCCACCAGCCCCCCGCCTGGCACCCAGGCTGAAGGTGGTTGGTAGATGGGCTCGGTGCCCAGCAGGGCCCCGGCACCCAGGGTTAGGCCTAGCAGGAGACCAGTCAGGAAGAGTCCAACACTGCGAACCAGCATGGTGACCAGACCGCAGAGGAGTCCAATGCCTAGCGCGATGCCTGCGCTCACCTCCAGGCTCAGCTGTGTCTCCAGCACCCGCTCCTTGTGGCACAGCAGGAAGATCACCAGAGCTCCTGACAGCAGGCCCGAGAGAAACATCACTGCCTTGAAGCAGCGGTAGCCTGGGAAGGGAGGTGGGAGGCACTGAGAGGTAGAAAAGGGGTTCTATAGGGTCGGCTCTGATGAATTTGAAGGGAGAGGAATGGCTAGCCAGAGAAGCAGAAGACAGAAGCAGCACACCAAGGGACCTCAAAGCCAGGAGCAGAAAGGGATAATCTCAGGGAGGGCAGGGGGGCTTTTTAGGAGCTGTGAGGGAATGGGAGGGAAAATCAGGAGGTAAGATGAATGCATTGAGGGGAATAAGTATAGAAAGAGGGTCTAGTCCTTCCTGGGATGGCAGATAGGAAGAAATTAGCACAGGCTGATTCAGGTTTTGGGGGAAGGGTGAGAAGCCTTAAGCATGGAAGATAATTTAGGAATGGAGTTTTGAGGTAGGAAGCAAGAAGAGGGCAAATGATAGATGCCAGAGGTCAGACCCAGAGGACATGGGCATGGAGGATGGGCAAGAAGCTGGCAAGAGCAACATGGGCCACACTAAAGATAGGCATCTCCTGGTAGAGGAGGCAAGGTAACCCAGGAGCAAGGAAGAAAGCTGGCATCATCCTTAAGGGTGACAGTCTTGGGTAGCTGCCCCCCAGGACCTTGGTCCTGCTCTCACCGAAGCAGCAGTAGATGATTCCAAAACAGCAGCAAAGGGCACACACCAAGGCAGGTGCCAGTTCAGGATTGTCCTGGGGTTCCAAAACGCAACTTGGTTCTGGAGGCTCTGGGAGTTGTTGATTAAAGGGCCTGGATTCGGACATCACAGCCAGGGGCAGCAAGGCTTCCTCCATGGCCAAAGAGAAAGTGGTCACAGAGTGGGAGGTCACTGTCAGCTCCTCTCATCCATCCATGAAAGTCTTGAAGGGGCTGGGGAAACCTGCAAAGGGGTAGAGGGCAGAAACTCAGGTGACCATGAATCCTGAGGACTCTGTATCTCTATTTCTTTTGAAGAAGGGTCAATTTTGGGAGGGAGCATGACCCCGTTGGGATAACTGAAGAAATCTACAGGATTGGGTTGAGGGGAACATGGTGTCTCTTTACTGCCCTCTGAAACAAGAACACTAAGTAAAATTTAAATGAAAATCTCATTAGGCAATGAGCATTTGTCTGCCTTCCAGCTTTCTAGGGTGAGGGTGGGAGTGGCAGGAAACCCTGGCTGTGTGGAAGGAGGGGTGCAGAGACACTAAGGGGTCTGGGAGCTAGAGCCCCAGTAGCCTGTTCCAGTGGAAAAGAAAGCTTGACCCATCTGCAGCTGGGACTCTATGCTACCCCACTGGATTGGGAATGGTGGGGTTAATAGAGAGGGGAGAGGGAGGAGGAAGAGGAGAGATGAATCATGGTAAGGTCTCCCAACAGCTGCTCAGAACCCTAGGAAAGAAAGAGAGAAAAAAACAGACACCAAGAGTTTGAGACAAGGAATTAAGTTGAGACAGTCATCCACAATTTGTCGGGATTTTGAAGCCTCAATCTCATGCCTAGATAAAGTTGTTGGGGGAAGGGGCACTCTTCAAATCCCACAGACCCTCATGGAATAAGCAGGCGCCTTGCCTACGGCCATCTCACGTAGTGGTAGTCACTTGGTCCTCCCTTCAGGACACTGGTGGCACTCTTCCTACACTACCCTTCCCCCAGGGGTGTCAGGATTGCCAATGGTATTTGAATTCAGATCCGGAAAGGAGGACACCAAGAAGGGGCTGGCATTTGGGGCACTGTGGTGGCATGGGTGCAGGCACTTTACTTCAGCTGTCTTTTGGACATCAAGGTCCTAAAAGGCTAGAGGGTTGGCTTGGGGAATTCTTCGGGCTCCTCGCCTCAATCAGCTTGGAAGTCTGAGGACCCTAAACAAGAGGAGGTTGGGGAGGGGGTGTTAACTACTCACCACCCTGCCAGGGCTGAGGAGAGGAGGGGTGGAAGTGCTTTCCTAGACCCCCAGCTGCATCCCTGCCCGGAGGTCCTAGGCGCCCGGGCGGCTGTTGGTGGAGGGCAGCCCAGGGCCACTCTGTTCGTTGCCCCCTAAACTCTTGCGAGTCGTAGCCCAAGCCCTGTGAACTAAATGTAACTAGCTACGGGAGTGGAGGAAGGGGACAGGGTGTGTGAGTGTGTGTGTGTGGGGGGGGTGGGGGGAGTGACATCACGGGGCGGGCCCCTCCAACCGTTCTCCTGTGTGTCGGGGGGACCTAGGTTGCCTATTGCTCTAGTCTAGGACCAGAGACCCCGAACCACATAGTAGGGAAGGGTCTAGGGAGGCATCGCAAGAGTTTCTGGGAAAGGTTTCTGAATTCTTAGGAGATGATTCGACAACTCAAAGCTCTCAAATCCCCAGCTGGGGTCCCAGCGCCCCCCTGGACCCAGCTTGGTTTCTTCCACTTCTCAAAGAATTGGAGTATTGTCTTCTGGAGAGTCGGGTGGTCGGGATCGGGGATCCGGGGAAGGGACTTTTACTGGTCTGGGAGAGCCGGCGGGGGATTCATGGGTGGAATAACTTGTGGAGCAAGATGGGGCCTAGAATGGGCACTGACAGGAGCGCTGTAAGGCTAGCAGCATGTGCAGAAAAGGGAACCGCCGGAGAGGGGACATAGCTGGGTCTGCGTGGGGGCGGGGGCGCGTAACGACGTCGACAGAATCGCTTGGTATGCAGATGAGATGCAAAGCAGCATGCAGAAGAGTTCAGTGTTCTTTGGCACTCGGCTATGGTTCTGAGCCCAGCGGAGCTACGCTCCCAGTCCCCGGTACTGCTCCGTGACCGGGCCTAGGAGCTGCGTCCAGAGCCGCGGATCCGGGCCGTAGGAGCTGCAGTTATAAAAGGGCAGCTCTCCAGCTGGGTCAGGAGCGGGGGAGGCTGAGGGTTGCTGCGAAAGGAGTGGCAGCGCTGCCGACCCTGGGCGGGGGCTAGGCCGAGGCACCCTCTCCTGCGCTCCACCTCCGCTGAATACAAAGGGGCCTCTGTCCTCGCTGCAGCCGGCAGGGAAAGAATCAGGGCAGTGACTCCTTTGAGCTCCCTGGTTTTGTCTGCAAGGGAAACAGACTATGTGTGGCTTAGTGGCTGTCCTTCATCTCCCAGTTTCGGCAAAGCTCGGGAATACAACCAGAGCAATCCTGAGAGTCTGCCCCCAGTTCGCAGGCGTTGGTGCGCAGCCCACTTGCTTCGCTTCCAGCGGTGCAACTCGCAGAGATCCCATTCCAGCACGCGGAGGGCGACAGCAGAGGGCCCTTTAAGGGGCGGGGCCAGCGCTTCCCTAAGACCACCTCCTCTGATTTGACTCAGCGCTTGCTGGACTGGCTCGCGCCTTGGCCAACCGCTTTTTCTTTTCCTTCCCTTCTCTTCCCTGTTGACCCCGGAAGTGGAAGTCGGCGCAAGTCGGCGGCCGAGGGGGGACGGAAGGCGGAAGCAGAGTGTGAGCGGGAGGCGGAGCCGGGGGAGCTGCTCTCGTAGCTCCCCCTGGCCCCAGGCCCAGTTGCTCGAGGGGGAGGAGTTACCGCCGCTCTTCGGTACGTTACCTTCGCCCCTTCTACCCATCCGGTGTGTTCCCTGGTAGTCTTTTTCGGGGTCGATTCTAAGCTCCGCCCCCAGGTTTTCCTTAAGGGCCGCACAGTCTCCACCCTTTTCTTGGAGTCTGCGGCCCCCCTTTCCGGCCGTCTTTCCTTTTTTCCTAAGAGTGACCCCCCGACCACACCCTTTGCGGTAGCTCGTTTTTTTTTTTTTCTGCTTGAAGATTATAGCTTTCTGGGGAAAGAAGAAAAACTTAAGGGATTTGGAGGAGGGGGGGAGGGAGTAAACAGGGCTGTGGTTAGTGTGTAGTTCTGGCCTATTGCTAGGGGTAGCAAATGCCCCAGAAGAACTTGGGAAGACACGGGAGATGGGTGCATTAAATGTGCCTCCAATTTAAGATTATTTAACACTTCTCTCGGTCCCATCCTTGACCATTCCTACCTTGATATCTTTGTTACAGGCATCAGAACTTATCATGATGGCTGTGACCTAAGACCCTCAGGAAGCCCCGGGGTCATGGCCCAGAAGCACCCCGGAGAAGGAGGGTTGTGTGGAGCCCACCACAGTGGTGGTGCCCCCCTCAGGACTTTAGGACCCTCTGTGGACCCTGAAATACTTTCATTCTCAGGACTCAGGGATTCAGCAGAGACTCCTAATGGTACCCGCTGCCTCACAGAGCACTCTGGTCCTAAGTACACACAGCCCCCAAACCCAGCCCATTGGTCGGATCCAAGCCATGGCCCCCCAAGGGGTCCAGGACCACCTAGGGACGGAGAAGACCCTGATCAGAGTGAGGCATCTTCAGAAGAAGAGTCAGGAGTGGACCAGGAACTCTCAAGGGAGAATGGGGCTGGTTACCAGGAGGATGGGAACCCTTCTTTTCTTTCCATTCCATCTGCTTGCAACTGCCAGGGAACCCCTGGAATCCCTGAAGGGCCTTACTCTGACGGAGGAGATGGCTCTTCTAGCAACTTTTGCCACCACTGTACCTCTCCAGCCTTGGGGGAAGATGAAGAGTTGGAAGAGGAATATGATGATGAGGAACCTCTTAAGTTCCCCAGTGATTTTTCACGTGTGTCCAGTGGAAAGAAGCCCCCATCCCGCAAACAGCGGCACCGCTTTCCAACCAAGGAAGATACTCGGGAGGGTGGACGTAGAGATCCCAGATCCCCTGGTCGACATCGGCTAGGGCGGAAACGAAGTCAGGCAGATAAGCGCAGAGGCCTGGGATTGTGGGGAGCAGAGGAACTATGCCAGCTTGGACAGGCGGGTTTCTGGGGGCTGATTGAACTGCTGGTATTGGTGGGAAAGTATGTAGAAACTTGTGGCCATCTCATCTATGCATGCAGGCAGCTGAAAAGCAGTGATCTGGACCTTTTTCGAGTTTGGGTGGGAATCTGGGCAGGGCGGCTGGGTGGCTGGGCCCAGGTGATATTCCAATTTCTAAGCCAGGGGTTTTACTATGGGGCAGGGTTGTTTACCCGTCTCCTTAGGCTACTGGGTGCTTTGCTGCTTCTGGCTGTAGCCCTCTTTTTGGGCTGTCTACAGTTGGGCTGGCGGTTTCTGGTGGGACTTGGTGACCGATTAGGCTGGAGGGATAAGGCCACCTGGCTCTTCTCTTGGTGGGATTCTCCTGCCTTGCAGCGTTGCTTGACGCTGTTGAGAGATAGCAGGCTGTGGCAGCAGCTGGTAAGAATAGTTCAGTGGGGCTGGCTGGAGTTGCCTTGGGTCAAACAGAGGACTAACAGGCAGGGGAATACACCTGTAGCTAGTGGGCGCTACTGCCAGCCTGAAGAGGAAGTGGCTCGACTGTTGACCATGGCTGGGGTTCCTGAGGATGAGTTAAACCCTTTCCATGTGCTGGGGGTTGAAGCTACAGCATCAGATGTTGAACTGAAGAAGGCCTATAGACAGCTGGCAGTGATGGTGAGTACTTTCTGCTCAGTTTCCTTTTCCTCTTTTGTTCCCATATTTTATTTTCTAGTTCAATTTTAGGGAGAGTGGAATAAAGGGAAGGCAGAGTGAAAAGTCAACTTGAAGCTGAAGAATAACATATTCTTAGGAAAGAGTCATAAAAACTTTAACTCCTCTACTATGGGATCTGATCTTCCCTCCATTTTCAGTTTTTTGAACCTGGTATATCAGGCAGAGTTGAACTCACTAACCCTGGAATATTTAGGTGAAGTCCCTCTAACTAGGGTGAGGAAGAGGCCTGGTCAGAGAGTACCTCAGTTGCTCTCCCCTTAACAAATGAGGGGGTCTTTTTAAACATGGAGAAACCCAGCTATTTCTCCCAGAAAGGCAAGTATGGACTTAGTGTGGGGAAGGTTCAGGGAATGCCTGTGAATGATTATTCCAGGACCAGGTAGAAAAAAACGAGCTGTTTCAAGACCAGCAACTCAGAATAGGAAAGGGAAGGAAAATGTCATACATGAAAATGTTGCTTTTATTGATGAGGGGGTATACAGGTGGAAGTTGTGATGGACCGTATGCTTAAGGGAAATGGTTTAATACAAGCATGCAATCAAATTGCTATTAGAAGTAGATACTAAGTTGCTGTTATTAGATATGTGATTGTTATTCCTATTTCTGTACAAGAAAAACTATATTATAAAAATAAGTAATGTGTGTAAATTGTGTTGGAGGCACATTTTTACCGAGTATGTGGAGCTGGACTGGCAAAACATAACAGTGTGCAAATTACCTCAATGATTGCATGACACCAAAGAGAAATGGGCAACTAAAGTTTCTATTAATGATTAAAGGTACAATAAACCACCAAGCCTGTAAATTACTGAAGGACTAAACTACTTTGGTGAGAAATGCATGCTCCTTAGTGGACAGCCTGGGATTCTTAGAGTAGGTAACAAACTGATTACCCTCAAATTGTTAATAAGAGTAGACCTCTTTTCTTACCTTCATGTCTTTTAGCAGACATCCTCTCTTGGGGAATATCATTCTTACAAAACCTCTCATTTTTCAACTTAACTTTTCTTGGAGTAGAGATGTAGTTAAGTTCCCCCCACTATCAACACCTCTTCCCCTACACCCCAAAGATCTCTCTTGTTCTGAGCCAGAGTGTCTGGGCTTTGTAAGAACCTCATTAGGTCCCATTGTGAACATGACTAAAAAACTGTTCTATTAGCTTGGGAATGTGGGGAACTTAACAGCATTCTGTTTATTTGGGATCAGTCAGGAGACTAGCTTTATTGGGAGGGGGGAATGGGTATGGGAACAATCAGGAGGCGGTAGGAAGAGAGGATATTATTTATCTTGGAGAAAAGGCTGAGAAGTATATAAGAAGCCTCTGAGATCACAAAATACTATTAGGTTGGTGCAAAAGTAATCATGGTTTTGGACCCTGAATTTTTAATCATTATAACTAGGCTCAAACACATCTTTATTAATCAAAATAGGAACCGTTACAATCAACACATTGTTACCAACAAAAAACAAGTTTGTTTATTCCTGTGCTGTAAAAATCCATGCTTTGGGGTTCAACAAACTCTTAGAAAGCACTTTCTGCATCCTCCTGGTTGTGGAAGCATTTTCCCCACAAAAAGTTTTTGAGAAGCTTGAAGAAGTGGTAGTCGGTTGGCAAGACGTCAGGTGAATATGGCAGATGAGGCAAAACTTCGTAGCCCAATTTGTGCAACTTTTGAAGTGTCGGTTGTGTGATGTGTGGTTGGGCATGGTTGTGGAGAAGAATTAGGCCCTTTCTATTGACCAATGCTGGCTGAAAGCATTGCAGTTTTTGGTGCATCTCATTGATTTGCTGAGCATACTTCTCAGAGGTAATGGTTTTGCCAGGATTCAGAAAGCTGTAGTCGATCAGATTGGCAACAGACCACCAAACAGTGACCATGACCTTTTTTGGTGCAAGTTTGGCTTTGGGAAGTGCTTTGGAGCTTCTTCTAAGTGCAACCACTGAGCTGGTTGTTGTCGATTGTCATATAAAATCCACTTTTCGTCACACATCACAATCTGATGGAGAAATGGTTCATTGTTGTGTACAATAAGAGAAGACAACACTTTAAAACAACGACTTTCAATTTTCTGTCAGCTCATGAGACACCCACTTAACGAGCTTTTTCGCTTTTCCAATTTGCTTCAAATGCTGAACGACTATAGAATGGTTGACTAGAATGGTTGACATTGAGTTCTTCAGCAACTTCTCCTGTAGTTGTAAGAGGATCAACTTCCATGATTGCTCTCAAATGGTCATTGTCAACTTCTGATGGCCGGCCACTGTGCTCCTCATCTTCAAGGCTCTCATATCCTTAGCAAAAATTCTTGAACCTTCACTGCATTGTACAGTCATTAGCAGTTCCTGGGCCAAATGCATTGTTGATGTTGCAAGTTGTTTCCCAATGCTTTACAAACTTGAATAAGAAAATCGCTCAAGGCCCAGTGCGGTGGCTCACGCCTGTAATCCTAGCACTCTGGGAGGCCGAGGCGGGTGGATCGTTGGAGCTCAGGAGTTTAAGACCAGCCTGAGCAAGAGCGAGACCCTGTTTCTACTAAAAATAGAAAGAAATTAATTGGGCAACTAAAAATATATAGAAAAAATTAGCCGAGCATGGTGGCACATGCCTGTAGTTCCAGCTACTCAGCGGGCTGAGGCAGGAGGATCACTTGAGCCCAGGAGTTTGAGGTTGCTGTGAGCTAGGCTGATGCCACGGCACTGTAGTCTGGGCAACAGAGTGAGACTCTGTCTCAAAAAAAAAACCAAAAAATCACTTGAATTTGCTTTTTGTCTAACATTATTTCCATGGTCTAAAATAAATCTAAACACTAAGTAATAAGTGATTAGCAAAAATATAAGGCACGAAATGCTCATTAAAATGATGTATAACATAACCTCATTTATTTAATAATGTATTCCAACATCAAACGGCAAATTTCAACAATGCTTAAACCGCAATTAAATTTTGCACCAACCTAATATTTTATTTCTGGGACAGAAAGGCAGATTATTGTAGGAAGTTTTGGATATGAAAATTTTCTAGTTTAAAAAATGAGTTTGGCCGGGCGTGGTGGCTCACGCCTGTAATCCTAGCACTTTGGGAGGCCGAGGCGGGCGGATTGCTCAAGGTCAGGAGTTCGAAACCAGCCTGAGCGAGACCCCGTCTCTACCAAAAAAAAAAAAAAAAAAATAGAAATAAATTAATTGACCAACTAAAAATATATATACAAAAAATTAGCCGGGAATGGTGGTGCATGCCTGTAGTCCCAGCTACTTGGGAGGCTGAGGCAGTAGGATCGCTGAGCCCCGGAGATTGAGGTTGCTGTGAGCCAGGCTGACGCCACGGCACTCACTCTAGCCTGGGCAACAAAGTGAGACTCTGTCTCAAAAAAAAAAAAAAAAGAGTTTGAAGATGAGAGATCTTTGGAGCCTTTACTTTATGACTGATAATAAAATTAAAATGCAAGGGCTAAGTATATGCGTGCCAGGTAGGGAGACCAACCATCCCTATTCACCTGAATTGAGGGGTTTCCTAAGACATGGGATTTTTAGTGCTAAAACTGGGATAGTCCCAGGCAAATTAGGATGGAGTACCCTAGTGCCAGATTCTATACTATATACTTCATATGTATTCCTATTTAATCCCCCCAACAATCCATAAAAATGAACTATTGAAGGTAATATAGCTAATAAGTGACAGAGCTGTGACTTGAACCCAGATCTGTCTGGAGAGTCAGAGCAATTAATCATTAAGCTACACCGACTCTTCAAAAGGGCAATTAAAGGCTGGGCGTGGTGGCTCACACCTGTAATCCTAGCACTCTGGGATGACCAGGAGGGCGGATTGCTCGAGGTCAGGAGTTCAAAACCAGTCTGAGCGAGACCCTGTCTCTACTAAAAATAGAAAGAAATTAATTGACCAACTAAAAATATTTATACAAAAAATTAGCTGGGCATGGTGGCACATGCCTGTAGTCCTGGCTACTAGGGAGGCTGAGACAGTAGGATCGCTTAAGTCCAGGAGATTGAGGTTGCTGTGAGCTGGGCTGATGCCACGGCACTCACTCTAGCCTGGGCAACAAAGTGAGACTCTGTCTCAAAAAAAAAAAGAGCAATTAAAGAGAATCCTTTGATATGAGAATAGAACCAAGATACAGAGAAGGTTGGAATAGATTTGTGATGAAATCTGTCTTGTCTTGGTAGGTTCATCCTGACAAAAATCATCATCCGAGAGCTGAGGAGGCCTTCAAGGTATTGCGGGCAGCTTGGGACATTGTCAGCAATGCTGAAAGGCGGAAGGAATATGAGATGTAAGTTGGAGATGGGTAATTGTCAGATGAGATAAATGAAAAATCCATAATAGGAGAGACCCCTGGACTTTTACATGAAGGCTCTTTGAGGTGGAGAGAGCTGAAGTTGCTTGTCTTTCTAGCTAGCCATGGCCTGAAGAGGCCAATAGATCTGTCTCCCTTTGTCCTTCCCTCGGTACCCTCTGACTTAAAAAGTCTTTCTTCTCTTAGGAAACGAATGGCAGAGAATGAGCTGAGCCGGTCAGTGAATGAGTTTCTGTCCAAGCTACAAGATGACCTCAAGGAGGCAATGAATACTATGATGTGTAGCCGATGCCAAGGAAAGCATAGGTATGAAATAGGAGGACAGGGATGGGACAGCCACAGCTCAGGGATTGGGTAACCAAAGACTTTCCTTGGTCATTACTGGTAATTGTGAGATAGAGATGATGGATGAGTAAAAAGACTCTGAGGTTTCTACCTTTGCCATACTCTCAAGAGATAAAGGATTTGAATTAGCAGTAAGAAAAAAAAAATTAGCTTTAAGATGAAGGTTGAAGCCAAGGGGGTCCATAGGCATATGAAACAATTAAGTGGAGATAATTTTAGGTGTTTCAGCTGTATTTGTAATGATGGGACTACTAGCATTGCCCTAGGTAGGCCTGACAAATTATTTTTATTTATTTATTTATTTTTGTAAAACATTATGCTTATGGAGACTTGACAAATTATTAAGGAACTATCCTCTTGTTGGGCTGTAGGAGGTTTGAAATGGACCGGGAACCTAAGAATGCCAGATACTGTGCTGAGTGTAAGAGGCTACATCCCGCTGAAGAAGGAGACTTTTGGGCAGAGTCAAGCATGTGGGGCCTCAAGATCACCTACTTTGCATTGATGGATGGAAAGGTGTATGACATTACAGGTATTCTTCTGTCCTCTAAAAATACGGGCTTGCTGGGTGTGGTGCCTCATGCCTGTTATCCTAGCACTCTGGGAGGCTGAGGCGGGTGGATTGCTCAAGGTCAAGAGTTCGAGACCAGCCTCAGTAAGAGCAAGACCCTGTCTCTACTAAAAATAGAAAGAAATTAATTGGCCAACTAAAAATACATATAGAAAAAGTTAGCCAGGCATGGTGGTGCATGCCTGTAGTCCCAGCTACTTGGGAGGCTGAAGCAGGATAGCTTGAGCTCAGGAGTTTGAGGTTGCTGTGAGCTAGGCTGACACCACGGCACTCTAGCCCGGGCAACAGAGTGAGACTCTGTCTCAAAAAAAAAAAAAAATAGGGCAATTGCATTCCAGCATTGTCGAGGTCTGTGAGTTGTGATACTAGCAAAGGTGGGAATGGGACGTTGAGAAGATCTGAATGATAGAATTGCATAGGAAAGAAAAATAGCAACCAATTCAAGTAAATTTTCAAGCTTTTTCTTTTAGATAACATAAATTCAATAAACTTTTGAACTACAAAAGATAAAACAATTTAAAAAAATAAATAAAAATATGAGCTTATACTAAGTGATCGCATATGTGCTTTAAACTGTGATTTTTGGCTATTTCTCGCATTTGCAGAGTGGGCTGGATGCCAGCGTGTAGGAATCTCTCCAGATACCCACAGAGTCCCCTATCACATCTCCTTTGGTTCTCGGATCCCAGGCACCAGTGGACGGCAGAGGTAGGTGATGTTTCTGTCAGTAATCTATCCACTATTTTTTTAAATTAATTAATTTATTTTTCTTGAGACAGAGTCTTACTCTGTTGCCCGGGTTAGAGTACCATAGCGTCAGCCTAGCTTACAGCAGCCTCAAACTCCTGGGGTTAAGCAATCCTTCTGCCTCAGCCTCCCGAGTAGCTGGGACTATAGGCATGCACCACCATGCCCAGCTAATTTTTTCTCTATATATTTTTAGTTTGCCAATTAATATCTTTCTATTTTTAGTAGAGACGGGTGTCACTCTTGCTCAGGCTGGTTTCTAACTCCTGACCTTGAGCTATCTACCCGCCTTAGCCTCCCAGAGTGCTAGGATTACAGGCGTGAGCCACTGCACCCTGGCCCACTATTTTGGTTTTGAATGTGGTTTCAAATGACCTGCTGTTTAGGATACCTAGGTGCCTCATTTTCTGGGAAGTTTGGGAACTGACTGGGTATACCTGTGTCTTTAACTTAGGTAACCCTGGCTCTAATGCCACTTGCCTTATTATTCCTTCTGTTTTCTCTCAGAGCCACCCCAGATTCCCCTCCTGCTGACCTTCAGGATTTCTTGAGCCGGATCTTTCAAGTACCCCCAGGCCAGATGTCCAATGGGAACTTATTTGCAGCTCCTCAGCCTGGCCCCAGGGCCACTGCAGCCTCTAAGCCTAACAGCACAGTACCCAAGGGAGAAGCCAAACCGAAGCGGCGGAAGAAAGTTAGGAGGCCCTTCCAACGTTGACACCCCTTCTTTTCTTTCCTCAAATCAATGTCAGGGAGTCAAAAGGGCTGTGTACAGCACAGGATGGAGTTTGATTTGTTTATTTTTAAATATTTTAAAAAGGGAAAGCTTAAATTGTTACTCAGTACTTGTAGGAAGCCCCTGAACCACTCTCCCCTCTCCCCCAGTACCCAGTAACTGAATCTTGTCTTATGACAATACCAAAGAAATAGGGAGTGGCTAGAGCAAAGAACCTATAGGGCCTGGACAATATATCCCTTTGAGGTGTGGGAACTGGGTATTTTCCTGGGGTCTATATGCCTTTGTCTTGTCATTTGCTTTTAGAACAGATGACACTCCCCCTGTTTTTAAACTATCAATCTGTCTTCTTTCTTGACCTATTTCAGGAGGAAGTTTCCTCCTTCACCCTGAATAATAGTTAAAAGACAGAACAAGAAAGCATGTAGCCCTAATTATAGGAGATGGTAGAGTTCAGAGGGTGGAAACTCTGAATTTTCCCTTTTTCACCTTGTGGGTAAATCATCCAATTTCAGGCTTGTTGCTGCAAGGATGGCCAAAATTAATTTTTAAAAAGGAGACTCATGCCTGCTGCCCTTGGGTGAGGGGGAAGGCTAAGTGGGTTCCAAGAAGCCCCCTTGTGATCTAAGGGTTTGTATTTTTTTAAGTTTGTTCATATTTGTATGTATATATCTATTTAAAGCCAGGGGATTATCTTTCTATAAATATATAACTGGCAAATTGTACCTTCCCTCTCTTCTTTGCCCATACAGCTGGAGCCCTTTTTCTCATTTGAGAATCCTTTCCCTACCAAATGTGAGCCGAGAGTGAAGGGCACCTCCTATTGGACCAAAGGAGAGGGAATTAAAAAATTGCTTAAGGTTTTATACAGTAATTCAGTATTCTATCTTTCCTCTCTAGCCTTATGAGGACATCTCCCTACTTTGTTTCCTGATCAAATTGCAGCCATAGCTGAAACAATTTTCTTTATTATAAGGAAAATAAACACCAAAACAAAGCTAGAAGGTGGTAGGGATAGAAGATAAGGAAAAATGTAATCACCAAACAAGCTGCCCCAAACATGGCTTCCTGCTACAGAAGACAATGATTTGGCCCTTATCTCATTTGCCTTTCCTGATTGAAAGAAACTTGCCCCTACTAGGACTGGGCCAAGAGCCCCATTTTCCAATCTCTTCTCTTTCTGGGAGCTTGAGAAAAGTTGTATAGTTCTCAGGCTATCAAGATATAGAAGAAAGTATGGAGAAGAAGGGAAGGATATTATAGCCCCTTGTTCCAATGCTTTCCCCATGTCCATGGAGCTATCCCCAGCCCCATCCCTCAGTATTTGTTGATGCCAAAGACACGAACCCCATGGAATTGGGGCAACTTAGGCAGCAGTACACTGAGCAATGAGGCTGTGTTGATGAGGAAGTGGGCAGCATCATACTTGGTGTAGAAGCTGGCCAGGAGGTAGCTGGGGAGAGAAAAAAATAGGATGAGTGAGGTTGGCCTTTCCTATCCAAATTCATGCCTTTCTAGTGACCTTTTTTTTTTTAATTAAAGAAAGGTTTTTTTGAGATAGGGTCTTGCTATGTTGCCCAGGCTGGAGTGCAGTGTCCATTCAAAGGCACGATCATAATGCACTACAGCCACTGAACTGGGGTCAAGCAGTCCTCCTGCTTCAGCCTCCTGAGTAGCTGGGACTAGGCACTTGCCAGTTTTATTGCATGTAGTCCTAGGCTATCTGAAAATATTCTAGCTATATCAACAATGTTTACTTTGGAGTTCAGGAGATAATCAGATACCACCTTTAACTGGAGATGTAAGTCAGTTTATGTTTCTTCACTATTAATGATATGGCAAATGACAGCTGAAGCTGTTTCAGCCTGTATGACTGTTAGGGTCCTCTTTGCTTCCACTCCCTAAAGTGTTTTTAAAGATTAACATTAGTTCTGCCTTTATCTATTCACTTATTTTAGAAGTATAAAATCAATTAGTTTTACATGGCACTTTATTTTTTTCTCAGTCCCTTCATTCCCCAACTACTAAGGAGGCAGCAAGGGAAGGGAAGAGATGTTTGATTACAGCACTGTCTTCTACTTTTTTTTTTCACCCCAGCTAGAGTGCAATGGTGTCATCATAGCTCACTGCAACCTCAAAGTCCTAAGTTCAAGCCATCCTTCTGCATCAGCCTCCCGAGTAGCTGGGACTACAGGTGTGTGCCACTACACCTGGCTAATTTTTCTATTTTTTTGTAGATATGGGATCTCACTCTTGCTCAGGCTGGTCTTGAACTCCTGGTCTCAAGCCATCCTCCCACATTGGCCTCCCAAAGTGCTGGGATTACAGGTGTGAGCCACCACACTTGGCCCCACTGTCTTCTACTTTTAGTGCTCTCTGTGGACTTAGTATACCATAATATCTTCAAAGAGTCTTACTTGGATAGCCTACTTTTTAAAAGCTTCCCTATGGGCCTTTCAACTTGGCTCTTGGAACTCTTTTCTAACCCAGCATAGACTCACAGCACAATAGGAGAGATGCTGAGGAACTTGCGGGAAGAGGTAAACTGGAGCCCATAGTCCATCTGCTCCCAGTGTGTCAGTAGCCGAGCCTTTCCTTGGTCAGGGGTTTCAAAAGGTGTCCCTTTCACCGTATGTAGGAAGACATACATTGCCTGGGAAGAGGGAAGCGGGCAGTATGAAGGGCAGAAAATAGTTCTTCAGCCCAAGAATTATGCGAAGATCCCAAAAGGAAGACATAAACCCCCAAACAACTGGTGATTTTATTTTGGTTTTGGTTGGGAAAGGCCTGGGGTGGGTACAAAGGTGTGGTTCAGTGCTCACCAAGTTATGGATGACGTTGGTCAGAGTCCAGACAACAGGAATGCTGAAGAAGGGGATGCTGAGTAGAACCACATGCAGCAGTCCTACCAAGATGATGTAGGCCAGCCAGATGCCCCGGCTATTCATCACTCGAGTGTTGGGGTTTACTTCGCTGTGTGCCACCCCCACATTCATCCTACCATAATGGGTGACCAGGCAGGAGATCAACTCAATTTACTCTAAATCCCTTTTTGAGTTTGTTCTCCCATTTGTATCCCAAATAATCAAAATCCCCTGAACTCTTGGAATGAAAGAACTTCCTCATCACGCAGAAAGGAAAAACTGAAGACTTGGGGAAAACTTTAAATGGTTAAATAGAAGAGTCCTTACATTTTAGAGACATGATTAATTTTACTCTAATCTTTACACTTCAACTGTAACATGAAGGTGTAAGCCCAGCTTTGGGGCATCCACTTCAAGGAAGGAGCAAGGGAAACAGTGTCTCACTTCACTTTCTTGAAGAAGTTAATAAGGAATCATGAAGAGGTCACATACACCCAGGATTCCAGAAGACAGTCGTGGAATCAATCAGGGAACCACTAAGAAGGGATGAGAGTAAAGCTAACTTTAGGCCCAACCTTTTTCTCTGGGGCTTGTCCGCCCTGTCCCTCACGCCCGTGGCATTTAAGCAGCCGATATCCCCATTCCTTCTCTCTCGCTGTAAGAACTTAAGCCGGGCTTCTGGACTGGGCTAGGAAGGGACTTGAACTCAACGCTTCGAGAGATGGAGCCTTAGCCCTGACTCCAGGGGCAGGTGTGATCGTCTGAATTTGGGTGTTTAAAATCGTGCTAGCTGTAAAGCTGATGAAGCCTGGTTAGGAAGTAGCTCTTGCCCTCTCTACCTAAAATTCTCTAAACCCTAGTATTGAACCCGCCCCCTGATCCTCCCAGCTTCCCTCTCTTGTTCATGGGTTCCTTTCGGGGCTCTCTTCAGCGTTCCCCTTTCGGTTTTTAACTAGCCACCCTTTTCGCCGCCCATCATTTTTCTTCGGTAACCCTTTCCAGCCTCCTGATAGCTCCTACCTGCCAGCTTCAGAAGCCCGTTCGGCTAGGGGCGCGACTCTCGATTCCACACCTGTGGTCTCCAGGAAGAAGCCTATCCATCTGCGCTCTCGCTATTGGTGGAACAGAATCAGCGCTGCCATTACCCATTGGTTGGTGGTCTGTAATGAGGACGCACAATTGGCTGCTATTTCTGTCGTTCGGATCTTGTAGAACCCGCCCTTCTCCCCGTCCCACCTTTTGAGAGGCGTGGGGAAAGCTGAGGAGAGGAGTGAGAGCGACACCACCTATTGACTAATGGAAAGAGCTGATGGTATGGGGTGGGAGTAAGAGAGACAGTGATTGGTCAGCTCAGGATCTCTACGCCTAGGCGGGATCTCCTGGAGGCGGAGGCAGCGGGTGGGGGCCCTAGTGGAGTGAGGGGTAACAAGATGGCGACGGAGACGGTGGAGCTCCATAAGCTGAAGGTACTGTGAGGCGGGGAAGGGTTTAGTTGGACTTTTCTGGCGACTGAATTCTACAAGGTGGCTTGCGCCTTTTTCTCCTACGTGTTCTTCTTGAGGCTTTTCCACTTCGTTTCCCGGCTTCCGCCGTAATTCTTTTGTACCTCCCTGCCTCACTACGCCTTCCTAATTTCCTATTTCTTCTTACGGTTTTACCGCTATCGTTATCGGTTATTTCTGCTCCCATCTTAATCGTTGTATCGCCCATCACCCTTCCCCACCGGCTTCTGTAAGTGCTTTTTGCCTGTTATAGTCTTTATTTCTCGTCAGAGCTGCATTACGTCAGTGATCCCTCCTCTTTGCCCCATGCCGGACGCTGGACCTCCTTTTTCTCCCTGGGTTGATGCTTTCCCATTTGTTGTCCAAAGCTCAGATTTCCCTGTTAGCAGATGATGGCACTTTTGTGTATTGCAATCTGAATAGGTCTCAAACACGATCTAGAAAATGCTTTCACTCCCTTTTTCTAGGTGGGGTTACGCCCCCGGGCCGAATTTCGAAACCGGGGAGAGGCTTCTACATAGAAGCCTGGGGTTGAGGAGGCTTAAGAATTAGTAAAAGTACAGACACCTCAGATTTAAAAGTTTTTGGAGTCTTCTCACGCGGTTCTCCGCTTGCTGGCTTTTCCCTCACAGCATCCCCTACCACCACAGAGAACTCATAATTGAAGTATTTTGGAAAAACAATTACAAGGTTAGGGTTATCTTTGTCCCATTTCTTACCGCGGATGGACCTTATATCTCTTGGTGTCACCATTCGGTGACACTCTGAATCACAGAAGCTGTTTTAAATTGTCTTGGGAATCTTCGTAGCTTTCTCACTGGAAGAAACATTCTTTTATGTTGAATGAAGAGGATATCTTGATTCATTGTCTATTTGTGGTTGCACAAGTAGTTTTCCCATTAGATATTTTAGTCCTGTTACCCTGGGAACCTTGGACAAACCAGGCTGATTTAGCCAACACTGAAAACTGATCCTTTAAAGCCTGATGAGCTTTTTTTTTTTTTTTTTAAAGCTTTAAGGAGAGTAAGGGTGGGGAGAGGGCCTTTTAGTTGACACCAATTAGTCTTTCTATGAAAGCTGATATATTTCTTACTCTTGGATTCTAAACTTTACTAGTTGGTTTTTGTGTTATTCTGGAGTTACTGTTAACTCGGTGGTGCTGAAATGCAGACTGTGTCAGTGGCCTCCTAATATTTATTGTGATGAGTAAAAATAAATTGAACAATCACCTCCATTTTATACACATGATACTTATTTGTATATATTATATACTTATGTATCATTATGTATGTTATAAAACATGCAGAAAATGAATTTTTGAATGAATGGGATAAAAAGGAAATATGTATAGAAGAGCTAATGTTTTCTTCCTAATTTTGAAACCCCTGGAGTAAGTCACTAGCTTCCTCATGACTTGCTTTTATGGATTTTATATTGGGTTATGAAATTCCTCCTCCCATCACATCTGCATTTGTCAGGTCTCTATTAAATTTGTATTTGATTGGATAAGTCACTTTTACATAATGTCCTCTGACCTGATTTCAGGTATTACAGCCTAAGAGAACATGAGCCACTCCTGACACCCTAAAAAGAACTCACTCTTTAATCATATTTGCTTGTCTTTGCTTTTTCTCTAGAGTACTTCTTAACCTTTTGGAGGTCACAGATATCTTTGAAACTCTCATGAAAGGTATGGACCCTCTCCCCAGAAAAAGGCATGTACTCATACTTTGCATGCAATTTGAGGGGCTTCATAAAACTACCTTGTAGCCCTGAGGAGTCCATGGACCTCTGGTTAAGAACCCATGCCTTTAATACTGACTTTTACGACAGTTAATGTTTGTTTCCTCTGGTGATCTTGGTGGAGTTATCTTGACCTTGCGTTGACTTAGTGTTTTATAGCCTTTTAAACAATCTTTGTATCTTCATAAAGAGAATTTTGGGCTTTAATATGGGACCTCTGAGGAAAGGAATAAGTTTTGAAGTAGGGAGAAGAAATAGTGTATTATCTGTCTGAATTGATGTGTAAGTTCATATCAATTGCAAGTTTTTGAAGATTTTGTAGAAATGCAGTCATTCTAACATACTTGGAAAGAGAGATTGAACTGGGGGTGAAGATGCCTTGAACTGTAACAGTATCAGATTTCCTGTTAAACTTGAGAAAAGGAACTATGGCAGAAGAGAGGAGAAAGCTGTAGTAGTGTCAGAGTGTTGAGAATAGTGGAACATTTGTATAATTAAAACATAAAGGCTGGGCATGGTGACTCACATCTGTAATCCTAGCACTTTGGGAGGCTGAGGCGTGAGGATCACTTGAGGTCAGGAGTTCAAGACCAGCCTGAGCAAGAGTGAGACCCCGTCTATACTAAAAATAGAAATTAGCTGAACAACTAAAAATAGAAAAAGTTAGCTGAGCTTGGTGGCACATGCCTTGTAGTTCCAGTTACTTGGGAGGCTGAGGCAGGAGGATGGCTTGAGCCCAGGAGTTTGAGGTTGCTATGATCTAGGCTGACCCTACGACGCTCTAGCCCTGGCAACAGAGCAACACTGTCTTAAAAAAACAAAACGAAACATAAAGTGTGCATATATGTTGGTGGTTGAAGATAGTTTGGAAAGGAAAGTAGGTAAATTGACTATATAGGTAAACTGGAGTGTTATTGAAAAGGGCTTTCTAACTTGTGTGAGGAGTTCTGGTTCTTGTCATGTAGTCATAAGTAGTGCTTGGAGCCTTTGGGAATTGGAAAGGAGGAGGCTGATGTGATCAGTTTTTGTTCTTTTTTTTTTTTTTTTTTTTTTTTGAGACAGAGTCTCGCTTGTTGCCCAGGCTATAGTGAGTGCCGTGGCGTCAGCTTAGCTCACAGCAACCTCAAACTCCTGGGCTCAAGTAATCCTTCTGCCTCAGCCTCCCGAGTAGCTGGGACTACAGGCATGTGCCACAATGCCCGGCTAATTTATATATATATAATTAGTTGGCCAATTAATTCCTTTCTATTTATAGTAGAGACGGGGTCTCGCTCGTGCTCAGGCTGTTTTCGAACTCCTGACCTCGAGTAATCCACCCGCCTCGGCCTCCCAGAGTGCTAGGATAACAGGCGTGAGCCACCGCGCCCGGCCCAGTTTTTGTTCTTTTGGTTGTATGGAGGATGGAATCTGGAAGGGGAGGTATTTCAAAAGTTAGATGTTTGTAGTCGTTGTGATAGTCATACCTCTGCTTAAAACCCTTTAATTATTAATATATTCCTGACAATCTCTCCACCTTAGTTTCTTTCTTTCTTTCTTTCTTTCTTTTTTTTTTTTTTTGAAACAGAGTCTCACTTTGTAGCCCAGGCTAGAGTGTCATGGCATCAGCCTAGCTCACAGCAACCTCAAACTCCTGGGCTCAAGCAATCCTTCTGTCTCAGCCTCCCAAGTAGCTGGGACTACAGGCATGCACCACCATGCCTGGCTAATTTTTTCTCTATATATTTTTAGTTGGCCAATTAATTTGTTTCTGTTTTTAGTACAGATGGCCTCTCGCTCTTGCTCAGGCTGGTTTTGAACGCCTGACCTTGAGTGATCCTCCTGCCTGGGCCTCTCAGAGTGCTAGGATTACAGGTGTGAGCCATCACGTCAGGCCTCCATCTTAGTGTCTCACACTCCAACTACAGTGGCCTTATTTTATTTCATGTCCTCAGAATGACTGTGTTGATTAATTGCTACACTTATATAGCATTTACTATGTGACAAGCACTGATCAAATCCATTTACGCACATTAACTGATTTAATTCTCACATAACCCTATAAAGTAAATATCTCTATTATCACCATTTCAAAATAAGAAAAACTGAAGCTCAGAGAGGGTAACTAATTGAGTAATTTATCCTCAGTTGCATAGCTAATATGTAGTATATCAAATCCAGGGAGTCTCCAAAATTCATGTTCTTTTTTTTTTTTGAGACAGAGTCTCACTTTGTTGCTCAGGTTAAAGTGAGTGCCGTGGCGTCAGCCTAGCTCACAGCAACCTCAAATTCCTGGGCTCAAGCAATCCTTCTGCCTCAGCCTCCCGAGTGGCTGGGACTACAGGCATGCACCACCATGCCTGGCTAATTTTTCGTATATATTTTTAGTTGGTCAATTAGTTTCTTTCTATTTTTAGTAGAGACGGGGTCTTGCTCTTGCTCAGGCTGGTTTCAAACTCCTGACCTTGAGCGATCCACCTGCCTCGGCCTCCCAGAGTGCTAGGATTACAGGCATGAGCCACCGCGCCTGGCCCAAAATTCATGTTCTTGATTACTGAACACTGCCTCTCCCTCTTCCTACAGAATCTTCATATATGCTGCACTTGGAGTTTTCTTTTGGCTACAGTGCTTTTGCCACCCTCCCTCCCCCATGCCTTTATCTAACTACTTAGACACCCTCCAGATAACAGTCAAACATCATTTACCCAAGGAAGTCTTCCCTGTTCTCCCTATCCAAACACATGGTAAGGCTACTTTTTATATGCTTTCATAGGACGCTGTACTTTTTTTTTTTTTTTTTGAGGCACAGTCTCACTCTGTTGCCCTGGCTAGAGTGCTGTGGCGTCAGTGTAGCTCACAGCAACCTCAAACTCCTGGGCTCAAGCAATCCTTCTGCCTCAGCCTCCCAAGTAGCTGGGACTACAGGCATGCGCCACCATGCCCCACTAATTTTATATATCTATATTTAGTTGGCCAATTAATTTCTTATAGTAGAGATGGAGTCTCACTCTTGCTCAGGCTTGTTTCAAACTCTTGACCTTTAGCGATCCGCCCGCCCCTGCCTCCCAGAGTGCTAGGATTACAGGTGTGAGCCACCGCACCCAGCCCCCTGTACTTTTTTAAAAAAATCAGTTAAACACTATGTTGCCAGGCGTGGTGGATCATGCCTGTAATCCTAGCACTCTGGGAGGCTGAGGCAGGAGGATTGCTTAAGGTCAGAAGTTCGAAACCAGCCTGAGCAAGAGAGAGACCCCATCTCTACTAAAAATAGAAAGAAATTAATTGGCCAACTAAAAATATATAGAAAAATTTAGCCGGGCATGGTGGCGCATGCCTGTAGTCCCAGCTACTGGGGAGGCTGAGGCTGAGGCAGAAGGATTGTTTGAGGCCAGGAGTTTGAGGTTGCTGTGAGCTAGGCTGATACCACGGCACTCTAGCCCCGGCAACAGAGTAAAACTCTGTCTCAAAAAAAAAAAAAAAAAGAAAATGAGTTGAGATCTAATGATGAAGATTTGGGGTTTATTAAAAAAAAAAAAGGCTTATGGAACACCTGCCATGTGACAGTTACAATAGGTGGTAGGATACAATGAACAAAAAAGCAGTGAACAAAACAAAGTCCTTACTCTCATGGAGCTTATGTTTTACTGGAGGAAGGCACAATAAATAGGTAAAATTTATAATATATCAAATGGGGATAAGGTATATAGAGAGAAGTAGGAAAGGGGGATATAGTACAGTACAAAGAGTATTGTAATTTTCAATGGAGTGACTGGGGAAGGCTTCATTGAGAAAGTGATATTTACACAGACTTGAAGGAGGTGAAGGAATAACCCGTGTGCAAAATGTTAGGAATAACACAAGGGCAGGTTGGCTTTTCAGAGTGAGCAGTGGTAATAAAAGGTAACAGTGGAGGAGGGGGAGAGCAGATTGTACAGGGCCTTGTAGGTTATAGTTAGGACTCAGGCTTTTAACCTTATTGAGTTAGGAAACCAGTGGATGGTTTTTGAATAGAGGAGTGGCATGTTCTGACTTAAATTTTCAAAAGATCACTCTGACTACTTTATTGGGAATAAACTATGTGGCAAGTGCTGAAGAGCTTTGACAGTAATCTATGTGAGACAAAGACTAGAGTAGTAGTGTTTGCAGTGGTGAGAAGGGATTAGATTCTAGATATATTTTGAAGGTATAGCTGATAAGATTTACTGATGGTTGGATTCAGGGAAGTGAATTAGCCTTTGAAAGAAGTGGAATGAGAAGGCCAAAGAAGGAATCTTGAGTAGAGAGTAGTAAAGGGAGAAAGAGAGAAAGAAAAGAAATGTCAGTATGTTGGTAGTTAGGATTGGGTTTAAATCAGAGAGACCTGAGCTGGCATATTGGCTCTACTATTTAATAAGCTGTGTGATTTTAAGTAAGTTATTGAAGCTCTTTAAGCCTCATTTTCTTAATTTATGAAGTGGTGTCATAATACCAACCACTTAGGTTTGTTTGTAAGGATTAAATGAGAAAATACATTCAAAGCACTTAGTACTTTGCCTGGCACATACTAGTTTTGAAAATAAATTTGAATTTCTATTGTATGAAATGTTATAGGTGATATAAAACATCTCTGAACTCAAAGAGTTTAGAAACTATGTGGAGAAATAACAGATGAAAAAGATTTTTTTTTAAAGATGGAGTCTTGATATGTTGCCCAGGCTGGTCTCCAACTCCAACTCGTTGGGCTCAAGTGATCCTCCCACTTTAGCCTCCTGAGTAGCTAGGATTACAGGCACTTGCCACCATGCCCAACGAAAAAGATTTATAATAAAAGATTTTAGTCAAAATTCAAGATTAGTAAACTAGAAGAAATCACAGGATGATGCATGATTAATGTCATTTGTATTATGGGTCAGTTGATCTGTTCTTTCTCTGTAGGTTGGATGGGGTAGAATGGAGAATTCTTTATTGATACTGACAAACAAGATTTTTAAAAATTAAATTTTTTTTTAATTTTTATTTTTTTGAAACAGAATCTTGCTCTGTTGCCCAGGCTAGAGCGCCATGGTGTCAGCATAGCTCATAGCAACCTCAAATTCCTAGGCTCAAGTGATCTTCCTGCCTCAGTCTCCCGAGTAGCTGGGACTACAGGCGAGTGCCACCATACCCAGCTAATTTTTCTATTTTTAGTTGACCATCTAATTTTTTTTTTCTATTTTTTATTAGAGATAGGGTCTTGTTCTGGCTCAGGCTGGTCTTGAACTCTGGTCTTGAACTCCTGACCTTGAGCGATCCTCCCGTCTCCACCTCCTAGAGTGCTAGGATTACAAGGCGTGAGTCACCTTGCCTGGCCAAAAAATTAATTTTTTTTTCCCAGAAGACAAACGCTGTGTTCCCTGCAGCACTGTGCCTTGCACATTTAGAGGCCCTGACCAGGAGCTGTTGCATTAATGAAAGAATGGGTAGGCCAATGCCCAACCCCTTCCTGTTAGATACCACCTTTTTTTTTTTTTTTTTTGAGACAGGGTCTCACTCTGTCACCCTGGTTAGAGTGCAGTGGCATCAGCACAGCTCACTGCCACCTCGAACTCCTGGACTCAAACAATCCTCCTGCTTTAGCCTTCCAAGTAGCTGGGACTAGCCCTGCTAATTTTTTTTCTATTTTTTGGTGGAGATGAGGTCTCTCTCTTGCTTAGGCTAACTTTTCTATTTTTAGTAGAGACGGGTCTTGCTCTTGCTCAGGCTTGTCTTGAACTCCTGAGCTCAAACTATCCTTCTGCCTCAGCCTCCCAGAGTGCTAGGATTACAGGCTTGAGTCACCACCTGGCCAGCCTAGCTACCACCTTTTAATCCTCACTACAGCCCAGGGGCTGGGAGAGGTTACAAAACTGCCAGAGGGCAGGCAGCTACTCCCAAGTGGTAGGGCTGGAACTGGGAGCTGGTGGCCTGACTGCAAAGCCCCAGCCCTAGGTTGTTAGAGCCAGGCTCTGGGAGGCACTTGGGTGGGTGGGGTTATGGATTCCACAGAGACATGGTCTCTGTCCTCAAATCTAGTGAGAGACAGAGAAGCACATACCATGTTTCCCCGAAAATAAGACCTATCCATAAAATAAGCCCTAGCAGGATTTCTAAGCATCTGTGCAATATAAGCCCTACCCCGAAAATAAGACCTAGTGATGGGCGTGGCTACGCAGCGTATCTGCAAAACCCATGCATTTCATTGAGGAGCGGTAAAGAAGAGGAGCAGCCCTTCTCATCTTCCTCATTATGACAGCTACTATCCCACAGGTGACTAGAAAGGTGCGGGCAGCCCCACCAACAAGGTCGGCTCCCCTGTCAGGTCCCGGCCATCCTGTGCGTGCTGCAAGCTGAGGCTTTGAGAGGAAAGTCTCCTCAGTAAAGTGAGTAACCAGGCGCTCCACTTTAGGTATTGTGTATTCCCAGGAGAAAGAAAGAAAGCTGTGGCTGCCATTTTACTATGGTGATGTTCCAGAAGAAGATGACTTAACTACATTTGAATAAATGTAGATTGTTGTGCCGTACTTAAAAAAAAATAACACATCCCCTGAAAATAAGCCCTAGGGTGTCTTCTTGAGGAAAAATAAATATAAGACCCTGTCTTATTTTCTGGGAAACACAGTAGATAAATCTAAGAACAGTGCCTGGCAAATAACAGGCACCAAGAAATATGTTTTGTTGTTAAACAGGTTAATGGCAAGCAGACATTCCTGTGGGGCCCAAAGACTGTGCCTAAATGTGTCGGAGGAGGGGCTGAAAAAGACTGGGGTTGGGAGTGAGGGACATTTGAGGTAGACCTTGAAGGAAGTGTAGGAGTTTGCCAGGAGCCAAGGGGCCTGGAGAGCGGGAACAGCAGGGAGGGATGAAAAGAAGGCAATCTGAGAAACTGGATTTGGAAGAGCTCTGAACAGTGGTATCAGAACTCCCTCAGGTACCCTGGGACCCCAGATCAGTCCGAGATCACACGGTGCAAGGGCCTGGCCAGGCCTACTAACTGGCCACGAGACTGGCAGCAGTGGGGTGCCTGCCCTGCAGCCCAGCCTCTTTGGAGGACAAGGCCACCTCCTGCTTTCTCACCCTCTGCCCCCTCGGATCACAGCAGAGTCGACAGTGTGACCACAGCACCGCAAAAAAATTAATTTTTGAATAAGTAATTATATACAAGTTTACTATTCTAAAGGTACAAAAGGGTATATGGTAATAAGTTTCCTTCCTACACTTGTTTCCAACTAGCTTCCTTTCTCCAGATTCAACTACTGTTAACTTACCTATTTCTTGTCCAGCCATCTTGTATATATATATCATACAGGGATGTGTTTTGTGTGTGTATTATTTTTTACATTCATGTTAGTATCCTGTATACGATGTTCTATAGGTGTTTTTTTTTTTTTTTTTTTTTTTTTTTTTTTTTTTTTTGAGACAGAGTCTCACTTTTGTTGCCCAGGCTAGAGTGAGTGCTGTGGCGTCAGCCTAGCTCACAGCAACCTCAAACTCCTGGGTTCAAGCGATCCTCCTGCCTCAGCCTCCCAAGTAGCTGGGACTACAGGCATGCACCACCATGCCCGGCTAATTTTTTGTACATATACTTTTAGTTGGTCAATTAATTTATTTCTATTTTTAGTAGAGACGCAGTCTCGCTCAGGCTGGTTTCGAACTCCCGACCTCGAGCAATCCGCCCGCCTCGGCCTCCCAGAGTGTTAGGATTACAGGCACGAGCCACTGCGCCTGGCCTCTATGGTTTTTTTTTTTTCCTTCTTTTTTTTTTTTTTTTCTTAGTCTTTATCAGACCTGATCTCTATATGTTTTTAATAGCCTTATTGAGATGTAATTCACATACCATACAATTCACTCAATATACCTTGCTTTTTAAATACCTTTTAAAATATTTTAAAATCAAATTTATTTTAAAATGGGATAAGATTTGAGTGAGTTCTTCTTTGAAGTTTTAAAAAGTTTTGGTTTGGCCGGGCGTGGTGGCTCAAGCCTGTAATCCTAGCACTCTTGGAAGCCGAGGCGTGGATCGCACAAGGTCAGGAGTTGGAAACCAGCCTGAGCAAGAGCGAGACCCCGTCTCTACTATAAATAGAAAGAAATTAATTGGCCAACTAATATATAGAGAAAAAATTAGCCAGGCATGTCGCATGCCTGTAGTCCCAGCTACTCGGAGGCTAAGGCAGTATGATTGCTTGAGCCCAGGAGTTTGAGGTTGCTGTGAGCTAGGCTGATGCCACGGCACTCATTCTAGCCTGGGCAACAAAGCAAAACTCTATCTCCAAAAATAAATAAAAAAAAAGTTTTGGTTCTATTGACATATATTTATGAAAAGAAATTAGTTCATTTTCAGCTATTTTGTGTTTCTATTAATCTGTTTCCCTTTTAAAATAATGTTGCAGTGTGAACCCACAGCATAGTGAAGGAAATAATACAACATTACATAAAAACTATATGTAACAGTCCTATTTGACCAGAGAGGAAACATGGAGGTGCTGAGAGGACCACTGAATCAGCCGGAGACCTTGGATTGGGGACTAGGAGCCACTGGGGACTGGGCAATGATGAGAGGCAATGGCATGGTCAGCAGTGATGAATGCTGTCCATACCAGTGGGAAATAATTGTACTTCTCTGTATGTCAGCTCTAAGTCTAGATTGTACCATACTAGATGAGCAGTCAGTGCAAGAATTGTCACTGACTCCATTTCTCTGTCACCTGGCAGGTTTTGTAAACTTTTGCGCTATGTCTATGTAAAATTTTGGCAAGGAGAAGGGAGGAACAACTCTGTTAGAAAGCTGAACTCTGAATTGTGTGAATATTTACCAAAAAATGTTACTTAAACTGGGGGTGGGGGAGTAACGGAGGGAAGATTAGGACTTACCAGGAGTAAAGAAGCTATATTTCTCTGTAAAGGAACAACCAACATCCTTCCCTCACCACACACACTGCAAAGGAAATATGTAAAATGTTAAGTGTCTGGGATTACATAGGACTTATTTTCTTTCCTCTGTACTTTGCAGGATTTTCTAACTATTCTACAGGGAACATAATGTTTTTATAACAACCAACAAAAAATTTTAAAGTGTAACTAAAATCAAAAGACTCATTCTCTAGAGAGCTGAAAGAAAATAAAGAGGCCAGACATGGTAGCTCACTCCTGTAATCCTAGCTCTCTGGGAGGCTGAGGCAGAAGAATAGTTTGAGCTCAGCAGTTCAAGACCAGCCTGAGCAAGAGCGAGACCCATCTCTACTATAAATAGAAAGAGGCCGGGCGCAGTGGCTCATGCCTGTAATCCTAGCACTCTGGGAGGCTGAGGTGGGCGGATTGCTCAAGGTCAGGAGTTTGAAACCAGCCTGAGCAAGAGCTAGACCTTGTCTCTACTATAAATAGAAAGAAATTAATTGGCCAACTAATACATATAGAAAAAATTAGCCAGGCATGGTGGTACATGCCTGTAGTCCCAGCTACTCGGGAGGCTGAGGCAGCAGGATTGCTTGAGCCCAGGAGATTGAGGTTGCTGTGAGCTAGGCTGATGCCACAACACTCACTCTAGCCTGGGCAACAAAGCAAGACTCTGTCTCAAAGAAAAAAAAGAGAAAAAGAAATTAGCCAAATAACACAGAGGCGTGTGCCTGTAGTCCCAGCTACCTGGGAGGCTGAGGCAGGAAGATCACTTGAGCCCGGGAGTTTGAGGTTGCTGTGAGCTAGTCTGACGCCATGGCACTCTAGCCCAGGCAACAGAGTGAGACTGTGTCAAAAAAAAAGAAAATACCAGTGTGAGAAAGATCAAGATTCTTACTTAAGAAGTGGACATTAAAGGTTATTCAGAGTCTAGATTCTTGATTAATGTTGTTGGCCAGGTATGGTGGCTCACTCCTGTAATTCTAGCACTTTGGGAGGACAAAGGAGGAGGATCACTTGAAACCAGGAGTTTGAGAGCAGCCTAGGCAACATGGCAAGAGAGAGATCCTGTCTCTACAAACATTTTTTAGTAATTAGCCAGGTATGGTGATGTGCACCCATAGTTCCAACTACTTGGGAGGCTGATGCAGGAGTATCACTTGAGCTCAGGAGTTTGAGGCTGCAAATGAGCTATGATCACATCATCGCATTCGAGCTAGGCAACAGAGCAAGAAAAAAAAAGGATTAATATTATTTATAGTGTGGTCCACAGGTCCGTGCTTATTCATCAACTAGCTGTCACTGGTTAGATATGCAATAAATAGAAAAATTGAGGGTAAGCTTTTAGAAACTTTATAGCAGCTTGACATCACTGCTATATCCAAAGTATGTGCTCATTTTTTTAGGAATTGATTTTTTTTTTTTTTTTTTTTTTTGAGACAGAGTCTCGCTTTGTTGTCCAGGCTAGAGTGAGTGCCGTGGCGTCAGCCTAGCTCACAGCAACCTCACACTCCTGGGCTCGAGCAATCCTCCTGCCTCAGCCTCCCGAGTAGCTGGGACTACAGGCATGCGCCACCATGCCCGGCTAATTTTTTATATACATATCAGTTGGCCAATTAATTTCTTTCTATCTATAGCAGAGACGGGGTCTCGCTCTTGCTCAGGCTGGTTTTGAACTCCTGACCTTGAGCAATCCGCCCGCCTCGGCCTCCCAGAGAGCTAGGATTACAGGCGTGAGCCACCGTGCCCGGCCAGGAATTGATTTTTATTGTTTATAAAAGTATTGGTTTATGACCTGGTTGGAATATGATAAAAAGCAGCTTTATCAGCCTATCTATTTAAATATACATTGAACCAGGCTCAGTGGCACATACCTGTAGACCCAGCTACTCAGAAGGCTGAGGCTGGAGGATGGCTTAAGACCAGGAGTTTAAGTCCAGCCTGGGCAACAGAGCAAGACACCCTGTCTCGAAAAACCAGTCACTCAGTCAATAATGAATTCATTCATTCGTTGATCTGTGAAATTTCAAAATATGAGAACCATTGATTTTGTGTAATCTTGTTTAATCCTTCACCCAGTGTCTAACACAAAGTACTCACTAGTTGCCAAGTACTGTTCTGTATAAGTACCGCGCGCTAACCGATTGCGCCACTGGAGCTCCATACTGTTCTAAATACTTTTCAGAATTTACTGGTTTAATCTTCAGAACAACCCTATGGGATAGATACTGTTGTTATTTTTATTTCACTGGTAAGGAAACTGAGGCACAGAGAGATGAAGTTAGTCACCTGAGGTTACATATTTGCAGGTGGTAACGCTGGAATTTGAACTCAGGTAGTCTGACTTCAGAGGCTATGTTCATAACTACTATACTCTATAGTCACTCTCCCCACCACCACCCAGCACCCTACTCTGCAGTTACTCTGCAATCATTTTTTTAAAATAGGCAGAAGCCTTAAAAATGATTTTTCCATTCTTGGGATACTTCACTTAGTGGTATGGGTTCCAGCTCTATCCAGGAAAATACAAGATGTGCTATATCACCATTGTTTCTTAGAGCTGAATAGTACTCCATGGTATACATATACCACATTTTATTAATACACTCATGGATTGATGGGCACTTGGGTTGTTTCCACAGCTTCGCAATTGTGAATTGTGCTGCTATAAACATTCGAGTGCAGGTGTCTTTGTTGTAGAGTGTCATTTGATCTTTTGGGTAGATGCCCAGTAATGGGATTGCTGGATCAAATGGTAGATCTACTTGTATCACTTTAAGGTATCTATCTTCATATTGCTTTCCTTAGAGGTTGAACTAGTTTGCAGTCCAAAACAAACACCACATATACTCACCAGCAAATTGGTATTAACTGATCAGCACCTAAGTGGACACATAGGAATTACACTAATTGGGTATTGGGCAGGTGGGAGGAAGGAGAAGGGAACGAGTATATACATACATAATGGGTGAGATATGTACTGTCTGGGGGATGGTCACACTTGGAGCTCAGACTTGTCTGGGGAGGGAGGGCAAGGACATCATGTGAAATCTTAAAATTTGTACCCCCATAATATGCTGAAATAAAAAAAAAAGCCAAAACCCCCTGCTAAAAAAATAAATAAAAATGATTTTTATTATTTATATTTATTTATTTATCTATTTTTTGAGACAGAGTCTCACTCTGTTGCCCTGGCTAGAGTGCCATGGTGTCAGCCTAGCTCACAGCAACCTCAAACTCCTGGGCTCAAGCTATCCTCCTGCCTCAGCCTCCCAAGTAGCTGGGACTACAGGTATGCACCACCATGCCCAGCTAATTTTTTATTTATATATTTATATATTTTAGTTGTCCAGCTAATTTCTTTCTATTTTTTTTAGTAGAGATGTGGTCTCGCTCTTACTCAAGCTGGTCTCAAACTCCTGAGCTCAAACTGTCCTCCTGCCTCAGCCTCCCAGAGTGCTGGGATAACAGGCGTGAGCCACCACGCCTGGCCTACTTTTTTTATTTTTTTCAATTCTGGCTAGAGTGCAGTGGCGTTATCATAGCTCACTGCAACCTCAATCTCCTGAGCTCAAGTAATCCACCACGGCCTCCCAGAGTGCTGGAATTATAAGTATGAACCACTGTGCCTGGCTCAAAAATAATTTTTAATGAGTGATTACCTGCCTTGCTTCTCAATAAGGGATACTTGCTCTTGGCTTGTTGGGTAGGCCAGTTCTCTGCATAACATCCCAGCCTGCCCTACTCCCTAAATGTTCTAACAATCATTGTGGTATGTTAAAAAAAAAAAAAAGCTCCACTCTCCATTTCCAGTGCTCCCCTTGTAGAGATACAGAGCGTACTCTGTAGTTGTAAAGTTCTTCTGTAGGAATCTGCTTTCTAAGTTCTATTGGTTGGTCTTAGATCAGTACTTCAAAACCAATAGGTTATCTTTAGATCAGACATCTATTTGTGTGCTGATGTACATATAGGATTTCTGGAGTATTTCTTTTCCTGCTTGTTCTCCTTGTATCAGCAGGTCATTATGCTTCATAAAATAAGAATATAGAATCCAGTGAGGCCACTTACATTATTTGTTATTGATTCTATGTTTCAGTTACCTATGACTTAGAATTATGTTGGTAGCAAATCGTACTGTTAACTCTCTTTGCCTAAAACTGTAAGGTATTTATCCTTTGATTTATTGTTGAGCCAGATCTCCCTCATCCCGTTTTTGTACAACTGAAGTTTTGAATATGTTATATCCTGTTTCTTCTAAACTGAGTCTTCATTTTGGCTCATTGTTCTCCCTGAAGAGGTGGTTTTTTTTGTTTGTTTCTGTTTTGTTTTTTAAGCTTAGTATAATCCACCAGTTCTTCCTCCTACTGTCTGTAAAGTTGGTAAGCATGCTTTTTATATCTTTAGTCAAGTTACTGATTTTAAAATCTTCAACAGAGCTCTATAGCGTACCGTTAGATATTTCTTTCCATTTTGACATTGATTGTTTAATCAATTCATTGTTGACATTAAGGTAACTAACATATCTGCTAATTAATTCTACAGTGGTTAGATCTGTATGCATGTATGTGGTAGATTATAATAAAGGATCTGTGATAATAGGTGGTAAAGAGTATCTGGTTTTAGATCATTGGGTTTTCTGAAGGTTCATTCTTCCCATGTACTAGCTGGCACAGTAACCTTTAGGAAAAAACCTTTTTTCTCCCAGAATTATTCCAAAATAACAATATTTGTGATAATAAATAGATACACAAATAGATCAGATTTTTATTAAAGTGTGATATTTACTCTTCAGCATCTATTAGAAGAATCCTTTAGCATATTGAGTATTGTTAGAGGAAAGTAGATCATCTTTGTAGACCTAGAGTCTTGGTAGGATTAAGGATGGTAATTTGGGATTGATCTTTATTTTCTGGTGAGAACTACCTTTTTTTATTCCTGGCATACATCTGAATAACTAAGGAAAAGTTTTATTTTTTTCCCTCAGCTTGCTGAACTAAAGCAAGAATGTCTTGCTCGTGGTTTGGAGACCAAGGGGATAAAACAAGATCTCATCAACAGGCTCCAGGCATATCTTGAAGAGCATGGTGAGTGCCTTGTGGAAGCAGAGTAATGTGAATGAGGGGATTAATTTTCAGGCTTTGACACTTAGAAGATTTCTTCTTTTTTTAGGTAATTTGTAAAGCTCTTAGATAACAGCATCAAAAAAACTGTTTATCCAGAACAGTGATTATATGGCAAAGAAATACTTCCTTTTTTTAAAAGACATAATGTTATTTCAGCATGTTATTTAAAAGGTAGCATGATAATACAAGTATCATTAGGCTGGGAATTGGAAGACTTGAGTTTAATTTTTTTAATTTATTCCCATTCCTCATTTCACTTCCTGCAACCCCCATAGGCAACCATTTTAATGTGTTTGGTATGTATTACTCATAGAATACTACATGGATTAATACTATATGTATGTAATAGTAGGTATTATATTACAGTTTAAGTATCCCTTATCTGAATGCTTAGGACCAGAAGTGTTTCAGATTTCAGATTTTTTTTGGTTTTGGAATATTTGTATATATATATTGAGATATCTTAGGGATGTGATAAAAGCCTAAACACAAAATTCATTTTATTGATTGATTGATTGATTGATTGAAACAGAGTCTCACTTTGTTGCCCAGGCTAGAGTGAGTGCCATGGCGTCGGCCTAGCTCACAGCAACCTCAATCTCCTGGGCTCAAGCAATCCTACTGCCTTGGCCTCCCAAGTAGCTAGGACTACAGGCACGCACCACCATGCCCAGCTAATTTTTTTTTTTTTTGAGACAGAGTCTCGCTTTGTTGCCCCAGGCTAGAGTGAGTGCCATGGCATCAGCCTAGCTCACAGCAACCTCAAACTCCTGGCCTCAAGCAATCCTGCTGCCTCAGCCTCCCGAGTAGCTGGGACTACAGGCATGCGCCACCATGCCCAGCTAATTTTTTGTATATATATTAGTTGGCCAATTAATTTCTTTCTATTTATAGTAGAGACAGAGTCTCGCTCTTGCTCAGGCTGGTTTTGAACTCCTGACCTCAATTGAGCAATCCCCCTGCTGAGGCCTCCCAGAGTGCTAGGATTACAGGCATGAGCCACCGAGCCCGGCCCTAATTTATATATATATATATTTTTGGTTGGTCAATTTCTATTTTTAGTAGAGATGGGGGTCTCGCTCAGGCTGGTTTTGAACTCCTGACCTCGAGCAATCCGCCCGCCTTGGCCTCCCAGAGTGCTAGGATTACAGGCATGAGCCACCACACCTGGCCTCATTTATGTTTCATATACACCTTATACACATAGCCTAAAGGTAATTTTGTACAATATTTTTAATAATTTTGTATATGAAACAAATTTTTGACAATGACCTGTCACATTAGGTCAGGTGTGGAATTTTCCACTTGTGGCGTCATGTCAGCACTCAAAAAGTTTTGGATTTAGGAGCATTTCAGGTTTCAGATTTTCAGATTAGGGATGCTCAACCTGTAGTATATAGTATACTATTATTATGAAGTACTTCTTTCGTGCTCTTATGTTCCTGTAAGAATCTTTTGGGGTATATACCCAGGAATGGGATTGCTAATTATTATATATTTATAGATATATACTTAATATCATTAATCACTGCCAAATTATTTTCCAGAATTGCTCTATCAGTCTATACTTTCATCACCAGTGCATAAGGATTCTTGTATCTCTACAAACCTAAACTTGGCACTGTCCTATCAAGTGGCCTAAGTTTATTTTTTTTTAGTAGAGATGGGGTCTCACTCTTGCTCAAATTCCTGAGCTCAAATGATTCATCCGCCTCAGCCTCCCAGAATGCTATGGTTATAGGTATGAACCACCATGCCCGGCTGAGTGGCCTAAGTTTTGCTAATTTGTGGGTTGTTTCAATTTATATTTCTCTATGAAAAATGTTTGAACATCTCTTGTGTTCATGGTTCTTTGGGCTTCTTCGTTGCCCATTTTTCTGTTGGAGTTCTCATCATTTGTTTGTTGGCTTGCAAGCATTTCTTTTATATTGTAATAACTATTCCCTTGTAGGTTTTAGGAACAAATATCTTCTTTGTTATTTGTCTCAAGTTTTTTCATGTCATTCCTTAAAGAGAAGTCCTTAGTTTTGAGAAATCATTAATTTTTTATTTTTCCTTCTGTTTTTTTTTTTTTTAACAAATCCTTCCCACCACTAAATCTCAAAAGACATTTTTCCATATTACTTTTTAAATTAATTTTGTAGTTTGACCTTGTTACATTTAGTTCTTCAGTCTAGCTGGAGTTCAACTTTGTGTTAATGTTAGGTGGAGGTCTGGTTTTAGCTTCTCCACGTATACCAAACTTTGTGTCAGTTCTGCCTTCATTATTGAATTTTATTTTGGGAAGGCAGAGTGATTATAATTTTAGCCTTAATACAGTGATCAAGATAGTTTTATAGCAGGGCTTGACCTGAATATTTTAATATTCTTTAGCTGAAGAGGAGGCGAATGAAGAAGATGTACTGGGAGATGAAACAGAGGTGAGTTGGATAAAGTAAGGTTAATCATTGGCCTGGTAATGTGCCCCTGCTTTGGCCACATTGCTTAGCATCTATCATTGGAGGATTTAGATGCTAATTTATTAGGGGAGCATAAGAGGGTATGAAGGTTCTGAGGGACTGTTTACTTTAGAGTTCTGATATTTTTCTGTTGATGGGTATTTACTCTTCTGATTTATGTTAACCATCTTGTTTTATTTGGTTTTAGGAAGAAGAACCAAAGCCCATAGAACTTCCTGTCAAAGAGGAAGAACCCCCTGAAAAAACTGTTGATGTGTAATTATCCTTTTTTATAATCTTTTTTTTTTTTTTTTTGAGACAGAGTCTCACTTTGTTGCCCAGGCTAGAGTGAGTGCCATGGCGTCAGCCTAGCTCACAGCAACCTCAAACTCCTGGGCTCAAGCCATCCTCCTGCCTCAGCCTCCCAAGGAGCTGGGACTACAGGCATGCACCACCATGCCGGGCTAATTTTTTCTCTATATATTAGTTGGCCAATTCATTTCTTTCTATTTATAGTAGAGATGGGGTCTCGCCCTTGGTCAGGCTGGTTTCAAACTTTTTTATAATCTGAGTACAGAATAGGCAGTTCTGTTTCTAGTGGGTTTAGTGCTTAACTTTGTTTACCTCTTACATATTCCCATTGGCCTTTCATTTCTGCTTAGTTCCTACATTTTCAAAAGGGTCTACTTCACTCAATAGTTTGTCTCCAGGTAGTTAGAACCAGGTGACTTCAAGCTCAGACACAGTGTAGTTCTCCTAGCCTTTGTTATTCTTTTGTTGGATCACCATAATAGATTATTCTGTTACTGTAAGGAGAATCTATACAATTGTCTTTATGGTGTAAAACTGTAAACTCTCTTGCTCTTTATAGAGTTCTATACTTTTACAGAAAAGTATAAAACTGTATATAAGGAGTTTTGTAAGGGAGGAGGGTGTTGGGCAGAGGTTATGTTTCTCAAGTAACACTGTATTCTCTCTTGCTTTTTGATTTACAGTGGAGGAGGGGAGGACAAAATCTAGAGTGGAAAGTGGATCTCGATTTGTTTAAACTATCCCACAAGGTCGATCATAAACATCTTTGATTTGGGGCTCTTTCCACAAATGTCTGGCCATTTTGTACTTCAGCACACTAAGAACAGTTGAGTCCCTTTTAACATTTTTGTTCCTCATAGCTGTGTTAATGCATTAATTATAAAAGGCAATATATGTACAAGTAAAAAGTCAAATAGTACATAGAGGAGTATACAAATTGAAAATTAAGTACCTCTTGTATCCACGGCCATCTGACTTTGCAGAGGTTTTTAGTACAGTACATTATTTTGGAATATTTTATATATTGTGTCTGTGTATGTATGTATATATGTATATATAGATGCATATATACACACTTTCTTGATTTTTTTTCCACATCTGGAGATTTTTCTATATCTTCATAATAATGTCCTTATTTAAATGTTAGTTACATGCTAGACATGATTGTATTTTACATGTATCCTTATTTAATCCTCACATTGACCCTATGATGTAGGGATAATTATAGTAAGTAGTCTTTTTTTTTTTTAGCTTGTTATGGGAAATTGCAAATATATACAAAAGTCATAAGAAAAATATAATAGACCCTCATCTACCCATCACTGAGATTTAGTAATAATCAACTTAGAACCTTATTGTTTTCTTTTTTTTTTCTCTCTCTCAGTTTGAATCTGGATTTCAAGAACCTTATTCTTTCTGGCATCTAATAGTACTCCATTCTGTGGTTGAACAGTAATTTATTTCACTAGTCTCCTGTTGATGGACATTTAGATTACTCATAAAAGAAAAAAAGTAGCCTTGTATGTCCTCATCCAACTATTTGTAGTTATGCAAGTATGTTCATAGGATAAATTCCTAGCAGTGGATTTGCTTCATCACAGATGGTGTACAGTTAATATTTTGGTAGATTTTTGTCAAATATTATTTCTAAAGCCATTTAGTTATCTTCCCAGCTTAGGAGGTTTATGATTAGATATAGTGCCTTGAGAAAATGACTTAGTAGAATAGTTTTAAAATAGAGATGTTTTGGGGGCTTCTGGGACAAAAAGGAAGATCAAGTGAATACAATGATAATTGACTTTTGTGGGTTAAAAAAATAGAGGTTGTAAATTTGAAGAAGTTCATTATTCACAGAATATGTAAAATGTGTAATTCTCTTGTTCAGGGGGCTTTAATTCTATTAAAAAATTTCAAAACAAGGAAATTGAAAGTGTGTGGGGAGTGGTAATTTTGCTTTTTGGAGGGATAGTTATGGTTAGACTAAAGTATGTACAGAAAGATTCTGGGTCCCTGTATTTTAGGGAGTGTTTTATATGTGACTGTGATAGGAGAGAAATTTTTCAGTGAAGAGTGGAAATTTCCCGTGAGTCCCAGAATGTGATGTGTATTTATTGCTTGAGTCTAATTGTGCCTGAAGGAATTGGAATAGAGCGGAAGGAAGCTTCCTCTCTGTAGTTCCCTTTCTGCCATGAGATGTACTGCAGTGATTGTGCTTCAGGATGAGAATGTGGAGGAAGTCATTACCCTGGAGTTGATGGAGAAAACTGCTCTCTTTATGTCATTAGACTTCAAGTAAAACATTAAACTTTTTTGGCCTTTTGTGCCTGAATAAGGCAGAGGGTTAGGAAAGGATGTCCAGGAATGGGACGAATTTAGAAATTTCTTTAAAAGTCAGAATATTCAGGACTAATTTAGATTCTTTGAATATTTAAAAGGAGATCCCGTTACTTCATCTGAGGTTCTTCAAAAATATACCTGTGTTTCTAGTTTGATCCCCTCCAAACACCAAAGCCATTAAATATTGTAGGACTTAGTTATGGTCAGTAGGGGGCACCCATTGCTAGTCTGTCAGTCCTAGGACCTCCAACAAAAGGATGGAGGAGCGAGTAAGTTCCTGTTCTAGAATTGCTTCCTCTGAAAATGTCATTAAGCCATTACTACCTTTCAGGACTTCAAATGGGAAAAGTGTCCGGGATATTGGAACAAAAGCCGCCCATGTCTCTAAATGAGGGACCTTAATGAGACTGGTTATGACCCACAGTTTTATGGGAGTTGTTTGGTGGAGAGTTAATGCCCTTCCATTTATCCTGGGTACTTCTGAACCTTCTCTCCCGCCCCTATGGTCCCCCCTCTTTTGTTTTCTCTTAAACCTTTTGACCAGTAACTTACTATGTTTTCCTAATTCAAATTCCCCTTAGCCTTTTTTTTTTCCACTGCCTTTGGCATTTTTATTTGTTCCATTTTGACTGTTTGAGGTGGAGCTACAGTCCCCATGAGAGAAATAAGGGATTTTTAAAAGAAGGAAACCAGGCCTTATAGGAGTACTCATTAATTGTTGTTATGAGAATTTAGAGCTGGTATTTAAATGAGGGTTGGAAAGATAGTCCAAAAATAAATTTTAAAATTCCTGAAAGCTAATGAGATGGTTTCTGGTGTCTTTTAAGTGTTTCTTTTCAGCCCAATGTATTTATTTATTTATTTGTTTGTTTGTTTATTTGTTTATTTATTTATGACAGAGTCTAGAGTGAGTGCTGTGGCATCAGCCTAGCTCACAGCAACCTCAAACTCCTGGGCTCAAGGAATCCTGCTGCCTCAGCCTCCTGAGTAGCTGGGACTACAGGCATGTGCCACCATGCCCAGCTAATTTTTTCGATATATATTAGTTGGCCGATTAATTTCTTTTTTAATTTATAGTAGAGATGGGGTTTCACTCTTGCTCAGGTTGGTTTCAAACTCCTGACCTCCTGACCTCGAGCAATCCGCCCGCCTTGGCCACCCAGAGTGCTAGGATTATAGGCGTGAGCCACCGCTCCCAGCCAGCCCAATGTATTTAACCAGACTTCTTCCCTGATTACTTTCTATACCCCTTAGCTAAAGTAGCTTAATCTGTTATTTGAACTCTTCTAAATAGATGACAATTCAAGAATCAAAGTTCTAATGGACTTGATGTTTCTTCATACTAAGGAGTGGCAGAGCTATAGGGCAGAGGATGTGAGTCACATCAATTCTTGTACATTACTAAGGTTTTGTTTTAGAATATCAGTTTTCTGATTTTTAAAAATCTCTTTCTTATTTAAAAAAAATAACTAAATGCCACAAAAAAATCTCTTTCTTCTTTTCCAGGGCAGCAGAGAAGAAAGTGGTAAAAATTACATCTGAAATACCACAGACTGAGGTAGGTATTCTTTTCCCTAGTAGAACAGTCTCTACATTTCTCTCTAACCTTTCATTTTATCTGCATTATCATTTTAAAATTTATTTACAGGCAGAAAGTCAGTATTGACAGATTTTGATGTTGATAACATTTCTCTGCCAGTCATTTTTTGGAAAATATTTGGTCTGGCACAGTGGGTAGTCACCTTTGAAGCTGTGGTCTTTTTTGTATATAGTACCGTGACCTTAATGGTGTCTAGCTCTTTAAGATGTTTACCAACCTAGGATTAGAGTTCGGAATGTTTGTACCTTGAAAAAGTAATGGTAGATGTCAGTGTTATATTGCTACTCGATAGTAGATGAGATTGAAGTTTCTCTGAATTGTCTCAGTATCTCCAAAACCATGTTGCAGTTGAGATCCTGTGTTCAGTTTTGTACCCCTCAAAGTAGAGAATTATTAAACTGTTTTCTAATGGCATAAGACAACACTGTCTCGTTTTTAACTGAAAGAGTACTGCTAGTGTTGGAACTAAGCTGTTCTTTTGATCTCTTTTCAAAGGTCAACCAAACATAGCTTTTTTTTTTTTTTTTGAGACAGAGTCTCACTTTGTTGCCCAGTCTAGAGTGAGTGCCGTAGTATCAGCCTAGCTCACAGCAACCTCAAACTCCTGGCTCAAGCAATCCTACTGCCTCAGCCTCCCAAGTAGCTGGGACTACAGGCATGTGCCACCATGCCCGGCTAATTTTTTGTGTATATATTTTTAGTTGGTTAATTAATTTCTTTCTATTTTTAGTAGAGACAGGGTCTCGCTCAGGCTGGTTTCGAGCAATCCACCCACCTCGGCCTCCCAGAGTGCTAGGATTACAGGCGTGAGCTACCACGCCCGGCCCAAACACAGCTTTTGTCTTCTTAGCTTCATGCAGAATGTAGGTTTTATTTTATTTTATTCCTCTCTTTTGTTTTTGAAGGAATGTATGTAATAATAGCTTATTGTGTTTGCTTTCTGGAAAGGGCTGTTAATTCCCAATATGGACACAATCTGATATCCTCTAGGATTGTCAGTATTGTCAGTTTATACCTTAAGAAATTACTCCTGATGTTCTTAAAATACCCACCTATAACCAACTTTTTTTTTTTTTTTTTTTTTTTTTTAAGACAGAGTCTCACTCTGTTGCCTGGGCTAGAGTGCCGTGGCATCAGCTTAGCTCACAGCAACCTCAAACTCCTGGGCTCAAGCTATCCTCCTGCCTCAGCCTCCCCAGTAGCTGGGACTACAGGCATGTGCCACCATGCCCGGCTAATTTTTTCTATATATTTTTAGTTGGCCAATTAATTTCTTTCTCTTTATAGTAGAGATGGGGTCTCACTCTTGCTCAGGCTGGTTTTGAACTCCTGACCTCGAGCAGTCCTCCCGCCTCAGCCTCCCAGAGTGCTAGAATTACAGGTGTGAGCCACCTCGCCCGGCCTATAACCAACTTTTTTAAACCAGAAATTAAATTTTTCTCTACCCCTTCTTTTGTCTGTTTTCACTTAGAGAATGCAGAAGAGGGCTGAACGATTCAATGTACCTGTCAGCTTGGAGAGTAAAAAAGCTGCAAGGGCAGCTAGGTGAGTGCCCCCAGCCTTTTGGGCCTGAGATGGTGATATGGTATAAAGGGAAGGAGACATGATCCTAGATTTTAGATATAATTGTTGATTTTAAGTAGAATACAGACTTGTTGAAAGGAAATTAACACTTTTGGGGCTCTATTCAGAATATCTTTACTGATTTGGATGTAGAGCTATAGATTGGGCTTTGGTATTATTGAGCAGGGTTTTTGTAATGATAAAAGTCAGGAACTGACTGCTACTCCTGATTCTGATAATGTTTCCTTTTAGCTTATTCTCTGGACTCTTAGTGAGAAGGAGAGTAAACTGGACCTCTTTCATGGGGTTGTTAGAATTAGCTAATGATTGCAAGGCTTGAGATCAGAAGCAAGAAGTGTCATATGTATACTTGAAACGGAGATAGACAACCAGGAGTGAGAACAGCTTCCTAAAATTTAGCTTGTTCTTTTTTCTATAGATTTGGGATTTCTTCAGTTCCAACAAAAGGTAAGTGTACAGAGACTCCTCTGAGAAAGTTATCTTCATATTTCTTTTCTGGCACAGCAGATTTCATTTCTCCAAAATAAGGTAAACTTGTTAGTTCTAGAAGCCCTTAAGAGGTTATAACATTAACCTCTTTGCTTTAGGTAAAATTGTAATTGCTTTCTTGGACATTTAAGAGAAGGTACTGGCCGGGCGCAGTGGCTCACGCCTGTAATCCTAGCACTCTGGAAGGCCGAGGCAGGCGGATTGCTCAAGGATTTCGAAACCAGCCTGAGCAAGAGCGAGACCTCGTCTCTACTATAAATAAAAAAGAAATTAATTGGCCAACTAATATACATAGAAAAAATTAGCCGGACATGGTGGTGCATGCCTGTAGTCCCAGCTACTCAGGAGGCTGAGGCAGGAGGATCACTTGAGCCCAGGAGTTTGGGGTTGCTGTGAGCTACGCTGACGCCATGGCACTCACTCTAGCCTGGGCAACAAAGTGAGACTCTGTCTCAAAAAAAAAAAAAAAAAAGAAGGTACTGAAGTTGTAAAAGGTTAGGAACTGCCACCCTTTGTCTTCCTTTCTTTGAACATCCATCATTAGAGAAGTTTCTGATACTTTGCTTATTTATTCTAGTGTCTCATCAGCATAGAATTATTGTGTACCTATCCAGTGTTACACTAGCTAGTATAAGTGGTAAAAGGGAAAAGAATATCTTTTATCTTAAAACAGTTTTACTTCTAGGAACTTGTAAGGAAATAATTTTGAATGTACTTAAAGATATCGCTACCAGGATTGTCACAGCATTATTTATAGTGATCAATAAATAGAAACAACCAAATATATAACAGAATTGGTTAAATAAACCAAATATATAACAGAATTGGTTAAATAAATGTGTGTCCATAGTATAGTTTATAGTATTGAAGACCTATACTATGTTTAAAATGATATTGAAAAATATTTATAAAAGACATATTAATGAAGAAAGATAGAATAGCATATTCCCATTTTAGTTATTAAAGAGTGCATTATGGATAGGGAAAAAGATTAGAAACTATAGAATTGAACTTGAACTATGGGTTTGAAGTACATGCGTCTACTTATACTCAGATATTTTTCAGTAAATTCATTTGGCCCTCTGTATCTGAGGATTCATCACAACCAAACTCAGTTCAAAAATATAGATACAGTATACTCAGGATGTGAAACCTGTGGATATGGAGGGTCAACTTTTCATATCTCCTGTGGGACCTGAGCATGTGTGGACTTTGGTATCTGGGGGAGGGTTCTGGAACCAATTCCCTCCGTGGATACTGAGGCATGACTGTATACTATTATGAATTATTAGCACTCATTATCTCTGATTGGTGGAATTTTGCATGGTTTCTTTTTGCTTGTCTGTTTTTTAAATCCATACGATGACTATGTATTATTTTGGTAATAAATTAGTGGAAATATTTATTATTTTGAAAAAGAACATAGCCCCCTGTTCTCAGAGACTTAAATTTAAATGTAGTCTTCTAGTCTAATCCAGTCTTCCTAGTGACCTGTCAGTAGTTTTAAGTTGGTAAGAAAATGTCAGAGGTAAGAAGATCTCAGAGATCTTGTTGTAGTATTTTTCTGTGCTTTTAAGAAGACAAGAAAAATTCTAGACACTTTCACTAAGTTCCCCCCACCCTCTACCTGGGAGATAGGATCTTGCTATGTCGCCCAGGCTGGAGTGCAGTGATGCTATCATAGCTCACTGCAACCTCAAATTCTTGGGCTCAAGTGATCCTCCTACCTCAGCCTTCCAAGTAGCTGGAACTATAGGTGTGTGCTGCCACCCACACCTGGCTAATTTTTAACAATTTTTTTGTAGAGACAGGTTCTCGCTATGTTGCCTAGGCTGGTCTTGAACTCCTGGCCTCAACTGATCCTCCCACCTTGACGGCACAAAGTGCTGGTGGGATTATAAGCATGAGCCACTGCACTGGCCTCACTAAGTATTAGAAACAAAATATTTTCTGGCTCTTAGTTATATCAAGAGAGATATTATAGAATTGGCGAAAATACAACAGAAATGATTAAAGATGGTGCTATTTGAGGAAAGATAAAAGCTAAAAATGGTCTGAAAAGGAAACCTGATCTATAAAATAATGTATAGATAACATTTGCAGTATTATATAATTGTGACATCCTAGAACTACAGATTAACTCTTTAAAGAATAGAATTTGGAAACATTTAAAAGGAAGTTTTTTTTGAATGAAATTCTGAAAAGTTTAACAGAAATAATATAGGTTAGGGTTGAGCCTAGAGGCCAATTTACTACTTGCTTCTCAGTGGTACTTTCAGGAAAGAAAATTGGTCTTAGGAAGCCATAATTTCAACTCAGGTTAGTAGTTTTGCTTGTTTGTCCAGATACATCTCTTCTTTATTAACAGCTTTACTGAGATATAATTCATATATCAGAGAGTTCATCCATGTAAGGTATATAATCCATTGTTTTTTTACTATATTTACAGGGTTGTGCAACCATCATCACCCCAAAAAGAAACCCTGTGCCCATTAGCAGTTATCTCCCATTCCCTCTTCCCCTCTAGAGAACCTAAGCAACCTCTAATTTTTTTCTATTTAAATTTGCTTTTGTATAAATGAAATCGTACAGTATGTAACTGGGTTCTTTCACTTAGCATAGTTTTTTTTTTCCTTGAGACAGAGTCTCACTCTGTTGCCCAGGCTAGAGTTCCATGGCATCAGCCTAGCTCACAGCAACCTCAAATTCCTGGGCTCAAGCGATACTGCTGCGTCAGCCTCCTGATTAGCTGGGACTACAGGCATGTGCCACCATGCCCAGCTAATTTTTTCTGTATATTTTTAGTTGTCTAGCTAATTTGTTTCTATTTTTTTAGTAGAGACAGGGTCTTGCTTTTGCTCAGGCTGGTCTCAAACTCCTGAGTTCAAACAGTCCGTCTGCCTTGGCCTCCTGGAGTGCTAGGATTACAGGTGTGAACCCCTGGGCACAGCCTCAGTGAGCATAGTTTTCAAAGTTCATCTATGTTGTAGCATGTCTCACTATTTCATTCCTTTTTATTGCTGAATAATACTCCATTGTATGAATATATCACATTTTATACAATCAATTGATGATGTTTAGGTTGTTTTCACTTTTTGTCTAATATGAATAATGCTGCTATGAAGTTTGTGTACAAGTTTTTGTGTAGATACATGTTTTCTTTTTTCCTGGATATATATCTAAGAGTGGAATTGCTGGATCATATGTAACTCTGTGTTTAACTTTTTGAGGAACTGCCAGACTGTTTCTAAAGTAGCCGTATCATTTTATGTTCCCACCAGCAGTGAATGCAGACATGATCTCTAGATGCAATTTCTACCTTTTCTTTTTCATCATAGGATAAAAGGACATGTGTTCTATATACTGTTTTTCTGTTGTCTAATTTGATTTGAAGATTGTTGACTTCTTTTATGACTAATAAAACTATTTTAAAAAACTTTATTTCCTTTCTTAGGTCTGTCATCTGACACCAATATGGTAAGAAATCTTATTTTATTCCTTGCACACCCAGCTCTTAACTCTGTATAGCTAGTTTTAAAGTTATAGACTCATATCGGAGGAACTGAGTTCATGAATTTGGTGACTGTTTCAGTACAATGTTGTATGTTCTGAATTTAAAAAAAAAGTTTGAAGTACTGACAAGTTAGGAAAATGGCCACATCTGCAAAGTTACTGCAGTCATCTTCCATCCTACTAGTACTCCTCTTTTTTTTTTTTAATTTTTTTTTAAGATTAGTTAAGTGGGCTGGGCGTGGTGGATTCACACCTATATTCCTAGCACTCCCGGAGGCTGAGGCGGGTGGATCGTTTGAGCTCAGGGATTTGAGACAAGCCTGAGCAAGAGTGAGACCCTGTCTCTACTAAAAAAAAAATAGAAAGAAATTAATTGGTCAACTAAAAAATATATATATAGAGAGAGGAAAAAAATTAGCTGGGCATGGTGGTGCATGCCTGTAGTCCCAGCTACTTGGGAGGCTGAGGCAGGAGGATCGCTTGAGCCCAGGAGTTTGAGGTTGCTGTGAGCTAGGCTGATGCCACGGCACTCTAGCCGGGGCAACAAGAGTGAGACTCTGTCTCCAAAAAAAAAAAGATTAGTCAACTACAGTAGTGAGGAGGGGGGAAAGTAGTAGAATCTTTTTGAAAAGATCAATAGATTTTGTTAGCTAGTGGACAATCCATATAACCCCTTGTCTTACGTAATGGAGTTTTAGGCCTTTTGCAGCAGTTTTAGATAATGTCTAAGTCTAGGCTCTGTTGCCTAGGCTAGAGTGCAGTGGTATCATCATAGCTCACTGCAACCTCAAATTGCTAGGCTCAAGCAATCGTCTTGCCTCAGCCTCCTGAGTAGCTGGGACTACAGGCATGTGCTACCATGCCTGACTAATTTTTTTAATTATTTTGTAGAGACGAGGTCTTACTATGCTGTTTAGGCTGGTCTCGAACTCCTGGCCTCAAGTGATCTTCCTCCTAAAATGCTAGGATTGTAGGAGTGAACCACCATACTCAGTTGTATAATGTCTAATTGTTAATTGCCATAAGAGAATCTATGGGAGCAACTTATGAGTTCTATTTACAGATTTTGCTTGCTTTTTTGTTTTTTTAGAGATTTGGAGACAGGGTCTTGTTCTGTTGCCCAGGCTAGAGTGAGTGCCGTGGCATCCACCTAGCTCACAGCAACCTCAATCTTCTAGGCTCAAGCGATCCTACTGCCTCAGCCTCCCGAATAGCTGGGACTACAGGCATGCGGCACCATGCCCGGCTAATTTTTTGTATATATATATTTTAGTTGGTTAATTAATTTCTTTCTATTTTTAGTAGAGACAGGGTCCCGCTCAGGCTGGTTTTGAACTCCTAACCTCGAGCAGTCCGCCCACCTCGACCTCCCAGAGTGCTAGGATTACAGGCGTGATCCACCACGCCCAGCCTCTATTTTTTTTTTTAAACACTATCTGTTAAATATAAAAGCAGGGAATTAAGAATGGTCTTCTAGGCCATTGTGACTAGTCAGCATGTTTAGAAAGTGGAAACAAATACTTGTTGAAGTACATTCATCTCTGTGAAATCTCACTTTTGAGGTTACTGTTTAATATTGTAAGTGAAGGTTAAATATCATTGTTAATGAAAATGTCTTAAACATCCTTATGATAACAAGTTCTATATACCAAGGCTTCCAAGAAAAAGGAGGGAGAATTGAGTTGGGTAGTGGTGGTAGACTATATGCTGAAGAAGGGAGTGCTTCAGTGATAGTTCTTTTTGTTTGGAGTTAGAATTAAGAACTATTTGCAGAGACTGTGAGACTATGTATTTGGAATTTGATTTTGGACTGTTAATGGTGGACTTGTTTGGAGGTGATGATGTAGACATATATGTTTGCTTTTTCCTGCAGAATTTGGCCTACTTTGATCTTAAACCCTCCTTACGCTCTTGCTATCTTTGTTGGGTTTTGTGTATTATTTTTTTTCTTTTTGCCTTTTTTACTTTTTTTTTTTTAGATTTAGAGACCGGGTCTGACTGTGCTCAGGCAGTGTTCAGGCTGGTGTCAAACCCCTCAAGCAGCAGGTATCCACCCGCCTCGGCCTCCCAGAAAGCTAGGACGACAGGCATGAACCACTGCACCCGGCCTTCTTGCTATCTTTGATGAACAAAGGAAACAGGGCTGAATTTTTCATTGCATTCCAGAAGAGAATGAATAATCAATGGGATGGATAGGTGCTGCTTAGTTTCCTAATTTGGCACATAGGGCATCTTTCATGTTATATGCTTGTTTGGACTCTTAGCTTTGGATCATAATTTATGCCTTTTCAATTTTCTGTTTTGATTTTTTAAAATATGTTCTCCCCCCCCCCCATGTTTTATAGGTTAACCTAGATAAGCTAAAGGAAAGAGCTCAAAGATTTGGTTTGAATGTGTCTTCAATCTCCAGAAAGGCAAGTACACTGAACAGAAGTGCTGTTTTTCCAACATTAGAGCAGCTTGGGCTATATAGACTGCAGATGACTCTCATGAGAATATAGCTGGCTACTTAGCACTTTATTTGACTTACTCTTTTGAATATTACCTCCTCTCACTGACTATTGGTTACATTATAGGAATTGTTTCACAAGCTATTATATTTTTCCAGAGATTGTTTTCATAGCTTTCACCAGACTGAGCATGGTCTATATTTCTCTTGGTTAAGATGTTTAATTCAGTGATATTAAAACTTATTACATGTATTTTAACTTCTCATATAGATATAACGGAAGTAAAATAACCAGGAGAAGACAGTTCTGTCTTTAGGTCAAAAGTACTAAAAACAAAACTTGAAGTTCTATGGAACAAAAATAAGAAAGTTATTTCATTCTTTCTGTCCCTTTGCTAACTGATACTGTTTAGCTTATTAAGCAAGATGACTTTGTTGACACCATGCTTTGTGGGTTGATCAGCTCTCCAAGGCATAGCTGCTTTTGGAGTTTTGCTAGGCACACTGGAGAAATGTTAAGGCCTTACTCTCCTTCTCCTATTTGCCTAGAGGGAGGTGGTCTCTTAATTTTTTTTCTTTGAGAATGAGAGCATGTTTCTTGTTTGTTGAAGTGATGGCAGGGTATTTTAAAGAGAAAAAGCATTGCTAAAAAAATACTTATTTCCGACTTTGGTATGAAAACATTTAGCTCTCTATAAGGCCATTAGAAGAAACTGAACTGATATTGGTTATGTTTTCTGCTTAGGGAAAAAACTAAGCACTAAAAGTAATCATTATGCTGCTATGGAACACATAACTTCGCACACAACTTTGCTCCATCTTCCTTCCATTTAGATTATGTTTTTGTTGTTTAGCAGAAATATAAAATTAGGTCTGTGTGTGTGCCTAATGTGATGTGGAGATATAGATGCTTAGAGGGAATACTAGCTGATTTATGTGAAATAAGAACAAATGAGTTGAGAGGCAGGGTATGTGATTTTTAAACCACATACAGGTTAATTGAGAAGAACCATTATAAACCAAAAGGCATTTGTGTTGTGCTAGATGGCCAGGGAGAAGGGTGCCTTGGATCTAGGGCCCTGGTTCTCATTTGTCTCCGTTTGTGTATGTGGTCTAGATGTCTGAGAACTCAAGCAATAACTTTACCCCATCTTTGAGGGAATTGTCTGTGTTTCTGTATTCTTTCAGAATTTATAAAATTGAACATAATATCTGTACTATTTGGTTCATATGGACACATTCCTAAGAGGAATTTGTCAATCAACACTATACTGTCTATGTGAGTTATTTTTATAGTATTTTATTTCAGGGATATTGGCTCAGCCCTTTCTCTTCCCTTCCCTAGAATCTTTCTCCATATTTGTCCTGTTTTCAATTTTAGTCCACAGGAAGCTGAATAAAACAAAGAGATACATTTATTAACTTTGTGACCTTGAGCAAATTACTAAACTTCTTTGATCCTCATCAGCAAAGCTTAGAGTAATACCAAAAACCTGATTGTAAGAGTAAATAATTATATAGAGTATTTGAAATTATCTAACATAGTAACACTTTGACCCTCAATAAATGTTAGTTTTCTTCCTTTTTCTTAGTTCAATTTTGTCAGTAAGCTGGCTTTATGACCTTAATTGAGTCAATTAACTTTTGTGTTTAGTTATCTCATCATTGATAAGATTTCATTTCCTATTTTAAATCTCTGGAGGGTGGTAATCTGATAATGGTAATTGGCAAAACTCTGGCTATGAGCTTCCTTCTCTGACAACATTCATTGTCAATATATATAGTGCATATATATATATATATATTTGCTAGAATAGTGCTTCTCAAATTACCTGTGCCAAACTAGTTTTTAAAAATTTCCAATTTGTTGCAGAGTGATACTTTTGTAAAATACAATTAAAATGTCACAGCAATGTTAAATTATTGTAGAAGTTTCTAAACATGTTCAATTCTTGGACTACTGCAAACTGGTAAGAAACAGTTTGGAGACCAGCATCGGGAGGCAGACCATATTTTGAGTAGCACTTCACTATACATATATATGGTTTCCAGGGACTACTGTGCTTTGTGGTTTATGACTTTTTGAGATGTCCTTTTTCAATAATAGGTTTTGTTTAAATTAATCTAAATTTTCAGAACCATCCTAATTTAAACAGTTTACTCTAATTTGCCCATAAACCATTGCAGTGTCCCAGAAATGGTGATATTTTGCTGTCTAGACCAGTATTGACCAATAGAACTTATTTTAAGCAACCACATGTGGCTAGTGGCTACTGTATTAGACGACTCAGGTCTAACTTACATCTTCCACAAAACTTTGACACTTGGAAGTAGCATAGAAATCCTTTATCAGACCATGTATTTGGACCATTGTTTCTGTAACCAGGATTTTTTAATACATGTAGAAAATATAAGCAGTTTCAGAGTGAATCTGTGGAAGGAGAGAAGTTAGAAGAAAGGGAATAAGAGATAGGAAAAGGAAGGATTTTTTCCCCTAGAACTTAGTGTTCTAGACCCAAATTCTAAAGTTTCGAGTGGCTACTACATTTTCTGGTTAGAGTTGCCTGGTTCAGAGTCTTGTGCTTAACTAGTCTTTATCACCAGAGATGAATAGTGCTACCTAGTATTTCTTTGGTTGGCCAAGGTTAATGACATGATTGAGTTTGTATTTATGGAACACTCAGATCAGCACACATCTGTCCACCTCATTCTGGGATTTTGGGTTCCATTATAACCTCCTAAGTTTTATAATTCTCTAAGCACATATTTTATTCAGTTAGATATGGTACAAATGGTGGAAATAAGTAGGTAATGTGAAGATGCCTCTCTTCCATCCTCACATTCTAAACAGAACAATGAGAAACTCACCTTCTGTCATCACTTTTTTGTTGTTGTTGTTGTTGTTGTTGGAGACAGAGTCTCACTCTTGTTGCCCAGGCTAGAGTGCCATGGCGTCAGCCTAGCTCATGGCAACCTCAAACTCCTGGGCTCAAGCGATCCTACTGCCTCAGCCTCCCGAGTAGCTGGGACTACAGGCATGCGCCACCACGCCTAGCTAATTTTTTCTATATATTTTTAGTTGACTAATTAGCGTCTTTCTATTTTTAGTAGAGACGGGGTCTCCCTCTTGCTCAGGCTGGTTTCGAACTCCTGACCTTGAGCGATCCACCCGCCTCGGTCTCCCAAAGTGCTAGGATTACAGGTGTGAGCCACCACACCCGGCCTGTCATCACCATTGCACAGGGTTTGAGTTTGCTTAATCCAGCTTAAGGCCCTGATTGCTTGCTATTTCTTGTCAGTGAACTTCACTGTAGACCAGTATAGTATATGAATAAAGAGAGGAAGTGTGTGAGAGCAAATGAGCCATAGATCAAATAAATAGTGTTTATGATTTTTTTTTTAAACTGTCACAATCAGTTCATCTTCTCTTCGTATTTTATTTATTTTTTCTTTCTTTTTTTTGTTTTCTCAGAACATTCAGCTTGATCCTCTTCATATTTTCGATTCGTGGTTTGAGCATATTACAAATTTGAGGAAACTGAATCTTTGCTATTCTTTCTAGGCCGACTTTTGCATGACTGCTCATATATTTCAGTTTGCAGCTCCACTAGTATACTATACACACATTAAGCACTACACAGAAAGTTAAAGAAATCTGGCTCTCCCCTGCCCGCCCCCCAAATCATCTCCCCTTTTCTCTCTGCCCAAGAAAAGTTTGTTCATTCATGTTTCCAGCTCAAGTCTCAGTGAATAGAATTTTGTTAGTTTAGGGTAATGGGAAGTGACAGGGCAAAGAATGGCACTGGCATTTATAGACAATTCTTACACAAGAGGCTGTAAATTGTCCCTTCCAACTCTTTGGACTATTTGAGGATAGAATGGCATGCCTTTTCTCATAACCCTCATGGTGACTGTGGGCTAAGAAACCTCCCACCCCCTCAAACAAGACAAAACCCAGATAAATAACATCTGCCTGGTTGGTTCTGATTGATCCTTAGCTAGGTTTTCTGTCTTGTGCTTGACCAGTTTTTTTTTTTTTTTTTCCTCCATTAGTTTTCCATGCCTCCCAAGAGAAAGTAGTGTTTGGGTCAGTACTGTTGGTGAAGTACAGGACTTGGCACATAGAAAACTAATCTTGAGTGAGAGATGCATAGAGGGAATAAAGAAGGGAAGCCAGTTCAGCTAATATATGATGGTCAAAAGACATTGGTTTGGGTAAAATCTAACCCTGGACTTAGAACTATAGTGTTTACTGATGTATTAATAGCTAATTTGAGTGTATTGTTTTACTTTTTCAAATACTGGCATACTTGGGAAGGAGAAACTTGATACTTTAGGAAGTTATAGGAAATCCCCATCAAGGTGAGGTATTTATTTTTTATTTTTTAAAGACAGGGTCTTGGCCGGGCGTGGTGGCTCACGCCTGTAATCCTAGCACTCTGGGAGGCCCAGGCAGGCAGATTGCTCGAGGTCAGGAGTTAGAAAACATCCTGAGCAAGAGTGAGACCCCGTCTCTACTATAAATAGAAAGAAATTAATTGGCCAACTAATACATATAGAAAAAATTAGCTGGGCATGGTGGCGCATGCCTGTAGTCCCAGCTACTTGGAAGGCTGAGGCAGCAAGATTGCTTGAGCCCAGGAGTTTGAGGTTGCTGTGAGCTAGGCTGATGCCACGGCACTCACGCTAGCCTGGGCAACGAAGCAAGAATCTGTCTCAAAAAAAAACAACAAAAAACAGGGTCTTGCTCGTTGCCTAGGCTAGAGTACAGTGGTATGATCATAGCTTGCTGTGACCTCAAACTCCTGGGCTTAAGGGATCTTCCTGCCTCAAGCCTCCCATGTAGCTGGGACTACAGTTGCACACAGCCACGCCCAGCTAATTTTTAAATTTTTTGTAGAGATGGGGACTTGCTATGTTGCTCAGGCTGGTCTTGAACTTCTGGCCTCAAGCTATTTTCCTGCCTTGGCCTCCCAAAGTGCTAGGATTACAGGTGTGAGCCACTGTTCCTGGCCTAGGTGGCTATTAAAAAAAAACAAAAGGAAAATAAGCCCAAGCTTAGGCACTAAGCAGAAAACTGGAGTGTGGTTGATACTCTCTCTGTGCCCCTAGGAATGTGAAGGGCAATGCGTTACTGATTCTTGATTAGTAGTAGATGATATAGGCATTTGTTATCCCTACTGACCTTAGTATATTTTCCTTTTCCTCTACTAGAATATTACTAAGGTGCTCTCCTTGTAGCTCTTCATGTAGGATACTGTCCTAATGAGTTATCGTAAGGCATATTAGCCCCAAAGCCTACTTTTCACAGGTTTGTGATTTTTGCTAGTTTTCTTCCCTTATGATTGTGGTCTGTGTTACACAGTGTCAGAATATAAAAAGGTTGAAAACAAACTATCCCTCCACTGATCTTCTTGTTGTTGATGCTGGTGGCTAGAATATTGTTGGGTAGCTACAGTGATTATTTTCATGAGCCACTTCATAGTGCGAGAGATATATGAACCTGCCTTGTTTTTGACAGCTTGTCGATGAAATGTGCCAAGATACCAAAGAGGAAGCTGAGAGAAAGAGTTAATTCTAAGCACAGTAGGGCACCAGTATCTTCCAGCATATAAATTTCATTGTGGCTAACTGATGGTAGTCTGGTCTCAATTTACTCTCTTTTGGAGGGCCTATTTGATTCTATTTGGAGTTTCTTCCACCATATGAAATAAATGAAGAAATATTTGTTGTTTGTTCCTTCCCTTAAGTGCTGGGTTTTGGTGTAGAGGTTAGCCATTAGGATGTGGAGAGAAGGAAGAAGTTCATACAGGAGTCCTTCCTTATCTGTGGTTTCGTTTTCCATGATTTCAGTTACCCTTGGTCAACCACAGTGCTAAAATATTAAATGGAAAATTCCAGAAACAAACAAATTCGTAAGTTTTAAGTTGCATACCTATTTGAGCAGCATTATTAGATCTTCCTCCCTTCTGCTCCAGGGACAAGAACATTGCTTTGTCCAGTGTATCCACGCTACTGCCTATTAGTCATTTAGTAGCCATCTTGGTTATCACATTGTCATGGTAGAGCAGTGCTGTGTTCAAGTAAACCTTATTTTACTCACTAATGGCCCCAAAGCACAAGAGTAGTAATGCTGGCATATTGTTATAATTGTTCTATTTTATTATTAGTTATTAATCTCTTACATGCCTAATTTATAAATTAAAGTTTATCATAGGTATGTATATATAGTTGAAAACATAGTATACAAAGGGTTTACTACTATCTGAGGTTTTAGGTATCCACCAGGGTTTTGCAGTGTATCCTCCTAGGAAAAGAGGAACTACTGTCATTTAGAAGTTAGTCACCAGCCTTCTCAGAGGAATCTATGAGGAATTGTTAGTTTAGGTGTGAGCGTGTATACCTTTTCCAAAGGAAGAACTGTGGTGCCTGGCCTGGGACATTGCCAACATGGAACTTTATAAACCTAAGGGACTCCTCATATGGTAAGGAGTTTGGGAGGATATTTTTAAAGGGGATAGTGGTAAAAAAAATTAGATCCTAGGATAAGTTGGAAAAGTAGCTTGCTGAGTAGGTTTGGGTTCTATCCAGATATGCTCAAGCAGCAGTGCCTAGGCCAAGTATAGAACTTCATTATCCATTCCCCTTTTCTCAGAGGGCCCATGGGATCAAGAAAAATATAGATCGTAGGATTGTAGGTGGGAAAAAAATAATCAGTGTACGCTCTCCTAGTCATTGTATCTCATTGATCAAGAACCTTTTGGGCCTGGGCTCAGTGGCTCATGCCTATAATCCTAGGACTTTGGGGAGGGGGGCGGGAGGTTCACTTGAGATCAGGAGTTTGAGACCAGCTCTGAGCAAGAGTGAGACCCTCATCTCTTACCAAAAATAGAAAAATTAGCTGGGTATCGTGGTGTACACCTGTAGTTCCAGCTACTTGGGAGGCTAAGGCAAGAGAATCGCTTGAATCCAGGAGTTTAAAGTTGCAGTGAGCTATGATGACATCATTGCACCGTAGCCCGGGTGACAGAGTAAGACCTGGTATAAGAAAACAAAGCAAAACAAAAAACTTTTGGGTGAATTTTCTCCATTCTTCATCCTAGATTGACAGTTTTCCCAAAAATGCTTCTTCTATTTGAAAAATTATATTCTTGAATTAACCAGCAAGAAAAGAAGATAAGAGTTGCTTACATATGTAGTAGATGGACATAACAATTGAGAGTGGATACCATAGAGGGTGAATTTCAAGAAAGCTAAAACTCAACCCACGTAGTCTTCAGGATTTCCTTTTTTTTTTTTTTTTTGAGACAGAGTCTCACTTTTGTTGCCTAGGCTAGAGTGAGTACCGTGGCGTCAGCCTAGCTCACAGCAACCTCAAACTCCTGGGCTCAAGCGATCCTCCTGCCTCAGCCTCCCAAGTAGCTGGGACTACAGGCATGCACCACCATGCCCGGCTAATTTTTTGTATATATACTTTTAGTTGGTCAATTAATTTCTTTCTATTTTTAGTAGAGACGGGGTCTCGCTCAGGCTGGTTTCGAACTCCCGACCTTGAGCAATCCGCCCGCCTCGGCCTCCCAGAGTGCTAGGATTACAGGCGTGAGCCACCGTGCCCGGCCCAGGATTTCTTGGATAACACTTCTTAGAGCATTTTAAGGCTTAACAAAAATTAATAACTCCTTTAAATTCACTTCTAATGCATAATACTTTGTAAAAAAATATTTGGCTGTTTCATGGAAAGACACAATATGCAATCCTATATCTGATTTTTTCTTCTCTGCCTCCTCCCCTTTACGATAAAAAACATACACTGCTCTCTACCCACCCAGCGGAACAAACTTAGAGGGAGTGGTAAAGGAGCTGTTTCAAGATGAAACAATAGGGGAAACTCTCTGACCTCAGTTTATCCCATCATCTGGTTCTTCATTTGTTCCTGCTGAGGAACAAAACTTGTCTTTTGTCTGTAACACAAATACATCTTCACCTCCCTCCCTTCCCAGTTTCTCCCCCTCCCTTCTACTATGGTTCCAATCAGTGATGTTATTATGTATGTGAGCCATTCAACTGCTGCTGAACCACTTAGCTATAGGAATTTGGAAGAGGGAAGAGACAGAATGGAATTTTTCCCTCCTACCCAAGGCTCTTGAAAATGTGTTCTAATTTTCACTAGAGAAATAGGACTTGAATTTTTCTTTGCTCAAGTTCTCCTTCTACCCTCCCACTATGTCTTAATCCTCAGACACACACTGTTTACCTAGCCATGTATGAGGAAAAAATTGGACAAGAACTTTTGGGAATATAAATTGAACACTTGAAGGGGAAAAGTTTTTAAAATTTGGTGAAGCAAGGTGAAATTTTTCATGCTAAGTCAGTATTCATCACTAGTACTTTGGCCTGTTTACTATAAACTGGATATTTGAGAAATTTTTGATAGAGGTTCAGACTTCGCTAAGGGTACATGGTGGACCACTAAGCTCTTGTACGTTTTAATTTTATTTTTCTCTCTGATTTCATTCATCAAGTTTGAACCTGAAGAACTACAGGTAAAAAACTTTGTAGTAAGAAAAAAACTCCTTTCTGTTTCACCTTCTCAGTACCCCATCCCCCACTAGTGTCTTTGCATTCCTTCTTTTAACATGTCAGAACTTATGACTCTGATAAAAAACAAGTTGTGTGCCTCTCTGTGGTCTCCCCTCTAGTCTTTACCCCAAGAGTAAACATTGCCTGTAAAGGAGGGCAGTGCTGTGTTCTGTTGAGTCTGTTTTACTTTTAATTTTGTTTATTTTATTTATTTATTTTTTTTAAGATTTTTTTTTTTTTTTTTTTTTTTTGAGACAGAGTCTCGCTTTGTTGCCCGGGCTAGAGTGAGTGCCATGGCGTCAGCCTAGCTCACAGCAACCTCAAACTCCTGGGCTCGAGTGATCCTTCTGCCTCAGCCTCCCGGGTAGCTGGGACTACAGGCATGCGCCACCATGCCCGGCTAATTTTTTTTTTTTTTTTTTTTTTGAGACAGAGTCTCACTTTGTTGCCCAGGCTAGAGTGAGTGCCGTGGCGTCAGCCTAGCTCACAGCAACCTCAAACTCCTGGGCTCGAGTGATCCTTCTGCCTCAGCCTCCCGGGTAGCTGGGACTACAGGCATGCGCCACCATGCCCGGCTAATTTTTTATATATATATCAGTTGGCCAATTAATTTCTTTCTATTTATAGTAGAGACGGGGTCTCGCTCTTGCTCAGGCTGGTTTCGAACTCCTGACCTTGAGCAATCCGCCCACCTCGGCCTCCCAAGAGCTAGGATTACAGGCGTGAGCCACAGCGCCCGGCCTAATTTTTTATATATATATCAGTTGGCCAATTAATTTCTTTCTATTTATAGTAGAGACGGGGTCTCGCTCTTGCTCAGGCTGGTTTTGAACTCCTGACCTTGAGCAATCCGCCCGCCTCGGCCTCCCAAGAGCTAGGATTACAGGCGTGAGCCACAGCGCCCGGCCTTGTTTTACTTTTAAATACCTTCAGTTTTTGCTAGTCATATTCTTGAGGTGGGATCATTCTAAGTGACAGTTTTTTTTAAACTACCACTTTTAGTACATAAGGTTAATTATTTTTTAAATCATATTATATTTGCTTGTTTATCGTTGTATATCTAATTTTGGGGTGACCAGTAGCTGACCTGGCTTTTCTAAGTGGAGCAATATCTATCCATTCCCAGATACTCTTCTTGGCTGTGATGAGATATTAGCTAACTATCTGAAGCCAAGTACGACTAGTTGGTCCTCTGTATCTCTGGATTCTGAATCCATGGAAGAAGTGCCTGGAAGGTGGTTTTTTGTAGGGTATGTTATTAGAGTTTTTTTGGTAGGAAATTTTGGTGTTCACAGGTTCCTCATGATGTGAGAGCTATGACAATATAGGAATGTTTAAGATGTATTTTAATACTTGAGAGGCTAACACGAGTAATAACTGTTCTTTGGATTGGCATTGATAAGAAGAGGAGGTAACATTTTATGTATATGGGTTCAATTAAAGTAAGATTTCATAATTAACACGATAGTGTCAGGTTTCAGTGTGAAAATATTGGTTCTTGGCGTGCCCATGGTTGAAGAATGACCAGATGCACCAGAGTAAGCAAGCACAAAATGAAGTTTATTGAGAGGAGAAGAATAGGATTATAGAGCAAGATACAGGTTTATAAAGCATGATACACAAGCCATAGTTGATGACTGGACCCATTGTCGCAACAAAGGGAGAGCAAAAGGAAAGACCCAGAAAAAGGACTTGGTTATGGTCTGCATCTTGTTTCATAGTGCCCAGATTGGGACCTCCCTAGTGGCTTAGACGTCACCATGGAACCACTTTGATTGGATAGTTGGGAGTTGCATTATTACTACGCATGTAGGTTGTTCTAGGTCAATTTCTGGACTCTACGATTCCTATGCCACTTGGCATGTGAGCTAGATAGTCCTCTGCATTCTTTTGCAGCTGGTGTGCTAAGTTGATTGGCAGATTCATAGGGTATTCCCTCCTCCCCAGGTGGGGAAATTGCACCAAAGCAACAGTATCCTCTTTTGTCCTTAGGAGAACCAGAATCCTTTGCTATCTCCCTAACAATAGTCCATTTTCTTATGTACTCAACAAAATAGCAACGTTGCTTTTCATGCCTAAGAGCTGAAGGAGGTCAGATCTGTGGTATTTTGGAGATGGAGGTTGGGAAGAGTCAGGGCATTAAATTGGGGGAAATTTTACAGGGGGGATGCTTGGTGGTGGTGTTCATAAATTAGCAAAGGCCCCATTTTTAGTAACCTGAAATTCCTTGTTAAGATTCAGAAAATGTTAATTCCTTTTTGTGTTCTTAAGAAATAGTATTTTAGGGCTGGGCGCTGTGGCTCACGCCTGTAATCCTAGCTCTTGGGAGGCCGAGGCGGGTGGATTGCTCAAGGTCAGGAGTTCAAAACCAGCCTGAGCGAGACCCCGTCTCTACTATAAATAGAAAGAAATTAATTGGCCAACTGATATATATATATAAAAAATTAGCCGGGCATGGTGGCGCATGCCTGTAGTCCCAGCTACCCGGGAGGCTGAGGCAGAAGGATCACTCGAGCCCAGGAGTTTGAGGTTGCTGTGAGCTAGGCTGACGCCACGGCACTCACTCTAGCCCGGGCAACAAAGCGAGACTCTGTCTCAAAAAAAAAAAAAAAAAAAAAGAAATAGTATTTTATTTAGTTGTGTTTGGTGGTATGCACCTCTATAGTCCCCAGCTATTTGGGAGGCTGAAGTACAGGATGGCTTGAGCCCAGGAGTTTGAAGTTACAGTGAGCTATAATTGCACTACTGCATGCCAGCCTGAGCAACAGAGCAAGACCCTGTCTCAAAAATAAACAAATAGACAGGTAGATAGATAGATATAAAGAAATAAGTGTATTTTCAGAGTGTTCCACACTTGGAGTTCATATCAAATATTAAATCTGGAAATCCCTAGCAGTAGAGATGTGTTATTGAGAAGGAGATTATGTTTGAAATGCTTGGTCTGTACTTTAGAAAGGTAATTATTGGTGGGAAATTTATTATTGGGGTATAAAGTAGAGGAAACAGTTTTAGAATTCTTGTACCATGCCCATGCTTAGGTATGAGATGGTTAAGGAAAAAGAGCAATTGGAAATGAACAGAGAGGTATGAGAGGGCTTATAGGATGGACCCGTTAATGCTCTAAATGAATAAGCAAAACACATGAGCCTTCAGAGAAATCCTGTTTCTCCTTTCCCCACTTTATTGTTATTCCTTTTCTTCCTTTGTATCAGTTTTATAGGGAAAATGCCTTTGTGTGTTTGAGCCTAGTTGCCTCCCTCTTTTCCCCTCACACCAGAGGTGTGCCCTGGTCTTGTTTTGGCATGCTCTTCCTGTATTGAACTATTCTGGTGAAAGATTCTCTTTGCTTCTCTAGTTGACTTCTGGGAGAGCAGTAAGACAGATGTACTACTCAGAGCTCTCTGTGATTCCTTTACAGCTTTTTTTTTTTTTTGCCTTCACATCCCTGCAACTGAAATATCTTGTTTGTAGGAAGCATACACTTTGGAAAGGCCCCTTGTGTTTGTGGGGAAAAATTGGCATGGAATGGCTGCCTTATTTGGAGTTGATGAGAAATTTGAAAAAAATTTTGGTCATATTTTGTCAAAGCTACTTGCAATTATCCCTAAATACAGCTGCACATAAGGATTACCAGGGAGACCCTTTTAAAAATACAGCTCTATATTTTTAAAAATACAGTAGGCCTGCTCTTTCAAGGTTCAGATTTGTTAGATTGGGGTGAGGCCAGGGATCTGCATCTTTAAATACTCCAGGTAAAAAGACTGTTTTCCTGGTGCTTATTTAAAATTTATGAATGGTCAGGTAATTGCTCTTCATTCTCTTTATATTTTGGCTAAGATAGCATTCACCTCCCCTCAAAAGTTTTAGCTTCCCTCTGCTGACTTCTTGACATTTCTGCCAAGCTCTGCATCGCTTATCCTTAAAAGCAACAGCTTCCTGTAAGGGAGGGAGATGGGGACTTTTAATAGAAACTTGGTTTCCGGGGGTCTCAAGTGTGAAGCCTTCATTTCCTCCACCTGCCTTGCTTTGTCCTACAGTCAGCTAGAGCAAGACCGAAACGACCTCCTCTGGGGTTGAAGAGGAGTGGGGGTTGTGGGGAAAGAGCTTGATTTGGACAAGAGAAAGAAAAAATGATGGGAGCTAGTGAGTGAGAAGAGTGTTTGGTTCTGAGCTGTATTCTTGGGTTTCAAATCTGTGAAGATAGGAGGAGATGCAATCCTGTATAGTCTCTAATTCTGGTGTAGCTTTAAAGTTCCCAGCACCCTACTGGCCCTAAAAAGTTGATTCTGATCTCGCAGTTGAAGGAGATTGCTGAGAGTAGGTAAGATGGATATATTGGGAAAGTGTGTTAGGTGTATTTGTGTGGAGAGTGTTGGGGTGTCTCTTAGCAAATACAATATTTGTTAAGGCAGTATACTCTCTGCTAGTCTAGTCCTTTACCTTTAGTCTGCTTAAGCTCTGTGCATTTTTTGGGGGGACCACCCCATGTTCTGTGGTCTGGATGGCATAATGCATTTCAGAAACTAGGACAGGGAGGTGACAGCTGTGTGTTTAAGCATTGAAGTGTTTCTGAGAGAAAAACCATCAGTTGCTGTCATTCACCCTGAGAGTATGAAATTGGAAGCTCACTTACCCTGGAGTGTTTCATAACCTTTGCCTCTGGGAAGTCAAGGCCATGTCATCATTAATCTACCATCGCCTGAAAGCCCCCGGGCTCTGCTTTTCATCCTGCCATTAGTCACGTGGCAGTGAGGTTCAGAAAAGTGACCATAAGGCTCCCTCTTTTCCTTTTTGCCTCACTACCTTACATTCCCTTGGAAAATCAGACTGGCTTGATTTTCCTAAGTAACATTTTAATATGGTAATTCATTCACAAAAGGGGTCAGTTAACTTGTTTGTTATTTTTGCAAAATATGACCATCTTAGCTCCCTGTGAGCCTCTCTTCCATCACTCCAGGGAACTGAGGGGAAATATAGTTGCAGTACCTGAACTTCCCTGAAATACCCCTTTCTACTTGTAAGCATACTGACTGAATTCTTTAGATTGGAATTTCTGCTTCTCACACATAGTATAAGGAGAGGGATGATGAGTGAGTGAGCTTGTTGCACTGACCAAGAATAATGCCTGCCTTGGTTAATTCTTTTGGTCTCTTCAGAAAATAGTGAGGGGCCGGGCGCGGTGGCTCACGCCTGTAATCCTAGCTCTTGGGAGGCCGAGGCGGGCGGATTGCTCAAGGTCAGGAGTTCAAAACCAGCCTGAGCAAGAGCGAGACCCGTCTCTACTATAAATAGAAAGAAATTAATTGGCCAACTGATATATATATATAAAAAATTAGCCGGGCATGGTGGCGCATGCCTGTAGTCCCAAGCTACTCGGGAGGCTGAGGCAGAAGGATCGCTCGAGCCCAGGAGTTTGAGGTTGCTGTGAGCTAGGCTGACGTCACGGCACTCACTCTAGCCTGGACAACAAAGCAAGACTCTGTCTCAAAAAAAAAAAAAAAAAAGAAAAGAAAATAGTGAGGATATTTATATTTGAATCCAGTAAATACTCGTGCTTTGTGTTCTTGGGAGTTAACCGAGTTCAAATTCCCTAAATATGCCTGGGTTACACTTTGGGTCACTGTTTTGTTTCTCTTATTTTCCTTTTATGGTCCAGAGTGGCACTGGTAATAAGATTGAAGAAGGTGAATGCTTTCAGCACATGGCCTATCGGGTGCTAATTAAATCAAATTGGGCTCCTTTTGGCAGAGCACATAGCCCTAGAACACAGGCTAGGAGTAGTATTCTTTATTGTATTCAGGATGATAATTAGTAAGTTTTGAAAAGTGTTTTTTTGAATTTAAATCTTGAAGACACAAGTTGAAATTGGAAAATAACAAAGCCAGAACTCCATTTTGGGTAGAGATATTAATGTTGGTTCTCTGCCATAAAAAGGGGGCAGTTACTTTAGAAAACACCTATGGTATTCAGCTGCCAATTGTTGCTGTTGCATCTGATCTTTCATTTGGGACTTAATTCCTGGCTACAGTGTATATGCCATGGAAATCATTGCCAAGAGCCCTTAATTTAAAATGTCTAGTTATAATCTGGTAATTCCTTCCCCTCTCTTTTTCCTTCTCAGGTAATTGGGGTATTTTTAAATAAATTCCATTATATTTATAGGAGTAGGTTCTTAAGGGCCCAGTAGCAGCCCTGACTAACTGCTCCTACCTCTGGATCTAGGTGTTTGATCTCTGTCTCTGGTTCTTATGTTTCTCTCTCACCTCAATACTTCTGACCTCTCTTTTTAATAGAAATACAGGTGCTTCTTGACTTATAATGGGGCTATATCCCAATAAAAGCCCATTTTGAGTCAAAAATACATTTAATACACCTAACCTTCTGAATGTATTACTTAGCCTAGCCTATTTTAAACTTGTTCGGAACACTTACGTTAGTCTATAGTTGGGCAAAATCATCTGTTTCATAATAAAGTGTTGAATATCTCATGTAATTTATTGAATACTGTACTAAAAGTGAAAAACAGAATGGTTGTATGGGTACTTGAAATATGGCTCATTGCTTTTGCACTATCATAAAGTTGAAAAATCTTATGTTGGACCATTATTCATCAGGGATCATCTGTATTTTCAAAATCACTTGCCAGAGATAGGCCATATATTTGGCTCCAAACTTTATGGCAGCCACTAAGTAGGGGAAAGCACAGTTGCACTGTTTTCAGTGATTCACAGCCTTCACAAGGTAAAAACTGACAAGTTGCTCAAGAAAAACATAATAATTTTGGTCCTGGGGACCAGAAAGAAAATTTCCCTATGAGTTCTCATAATGCAGCAGTATAAGGAAAATAATAGCATACATCTTTAGAGTGATTCAGTGATGAATTCATAAGCCTCATAAGTTTATGGATCTTTATCTTACCAATCTCTATAATTCTCTTTTTTTTTTATTTTGGCATATTATGGGGGTACAGATTTTAAGGTTTCAATAAATGCCCTTTCCTCCCCTCCCCCCACAAGTCTGAGTTTCCAGCATGACCATCCCCCAGATGGTGCACATCTCACTCATTATGTATGTATATACCCACCCCCCTCCCACCTGCCCAATACCCTATTACTGTAGTACCTATGTGTCCACTTAGTCTATATTCTCGATGCTCCAAAAAGTGCCTGATCCAAAGTAGACACTCATTTGATAATTTGAATGACTAGTGAATTAATTAATGCTATTGAAAATGTTGATTGAAACGATGTCACATAATTCAGCAAAAGTGATTTCTCAGGGGCCCTTGGAGTACCTGGGATTGGGGTCTATGTAGAGGTTGGATGCTTGCTCAGTCCCCTCAGATATTATCTTTTATTGATTTTTTTAGATAGTCATTAATTATTAGGGTTGATTAAAATCAGTAAAGCTTGATTGATTTTCAAGGTCCCAGAAAGAGAAGAAGATAGTTAATGGTACCTGGTGGAGAAGACTGGTTTCGTCTAGTTACTACTCTGCCACACCCTAAATTTTAACCCTAAGTCTAGCCATCTGTCCAAATAGGTACTCATTGCTCTTACAGCTAAAGGGAGTTTCCTTTTTGTCTTAGTAATGGATGTGCTTCTTACCACACTTTGGTGATTTCTCTTATCTAGAAGAATGAATGATATCATTAGCTTCAAAATTTTGTTGGTGATCTCAGACTTTCTTTCAAGGACCAAGAGGAATGTGGCAATAAAAGTAATAGCTAACACATATTGAATACCTCTTATATGATTGTTCCTATGTACAAAGAAAGCACTCTCAGCATGTGTAATTTGTATCTTAGAGCAGCCTTGAATGTCTGTCTTTTCCCTTAGCAGGTATCACTTTCTTTATGTTGCCTGAGGATTTTCCAAATACAAAAGGGAAGAGCCAGGGCTGGTTGGTTCACGCCTGTAATCCTAGCACTCTGGGAGGCCGAGGTGGGCGTTGCTTGAGGTCAGGAGTTCGAAACCAGCCTGAGCAAGAGTGAGACCCCGTCTCTACTATAAATAGAAAGAAATTAATTGGCCAACTAATATATAGAAAAAATTAGCCGGGCATGGTGGCGCATGCCTGTAGTCCCAGCTGCTTGGGAGGTTGAGGCAGCAGGATTGCTTGAGCCTAGGAGTTTGAGGTTGCTGTGAGCTAGGCTGTCACCATGGCACTCATTCTAGCCTGGGCAACAAAGTGAGACTCTGTCTCAAAAAAAAAAAAAAAAAAAAAAACAAACAAAAGGGAAAGAAACAAGGAGAGAAGTGAATTTTGAAAAGTTGATGGTGTCTTTTAAAGGGTTCAGTTTGGAATTATCTTTATTTCTTAATGGAAATACTGTGATAGTGATTTATGATAGTATTTGCTTTTATTAAATATAAGATCATTCTTTCTGTTCTTTTTATTTGGGTGCTCTCTCCTCTTTTGTACAGTCCTGTCTCATTTTTTATAAATGAGATTTTAAAAAGAAAAATGAGGCAGTTATTGGTTGCCATGAAGATTGTATATTGAAATTACCGGCATCATTCAGGTAGTTGGCTTGGTGTTTTAAACCTTGAGGAATGAGAGGATAGAGGAAATGAAATATAGGGATTAGTCTGAATATCCAGTACCTGTGTTTGGTCACTGAGGACATGTTTCCTCCCTGATTTGGGGTGTAAGTTACACATTTTGAAGAGTTTGCATTTGATAGGAATAAGGGCACTTCAGATTCAAACACTTATCTTCCTGAATAGGAGTATGCATGGGGGAAAAAAGAGATTTGTTAATAGTTGAGAGTTTGGGGGAGGGAAATGAGGAGGGATAAAGAAGGGAAAGGTTTGCAAATGTATATGACACTGAGCTAGAGGGGTCAGTGCTGCCTGCAGATGCACAACCCCATTTGTGCACTTGAGCATGGCCCGGGGGAGCATTGGCCTGATGAATGCAGAGAGAGATGCGTTTTGATCGAGGCCCTCAGATGGGTCCCGCCATCCCATGAATCAAAACCTGTCAGCAAAGAGCTAAAGATGGAGTGAAGTTTATTGTACATTTGTTTCCATGCGACACCGTCACGCTAGAAGGGTCAAGTGAGAGAGATCATTAGAACCGTGTTGATTTACTGGGCCTGGTTGTGCACTTTCCCTGCAGGGCAAGGAGGAAAGAGACTTTAAGAGGGGTGCTGGGTGGGGAGGAAAGGGCAGGCTATTTGTGGGAGGTGGGGGAAGCTGTATTGTTTTGTTTTGTTTTGTTTTGTTTTGTTTTCCTCAACCCCCACCCCGACACCCCCAGCTCCCTGATGGACTTAGAGCAGATGCTCTGCCTGGATCTCTAGAAGAGGCACCAAAGATCTGATTTTAAAAAGTGAAGCTCATGAAGAAATCTCTGACACTAGCCTTAGTGGTTAGAGAAATGTATTCCCCCTTCTTTTCCTATTCCTTGTTTTCTCTTCAGCTTGAGCTTAAAAGGAAATACAGGAAATTTAATATAGAATTCAAACTTCCCATTTCAGGATGTAACAAAATTAAAAACCAGGAGGGGAAAGACTCTCCCACACGTTCCAAATGGAGATAGGCTTTGTGAGGGGAGGCCTTGGGTTTGTGCTGAGATAATGGCTGGGTTTCAAAAGTAGCCTCTCCTCTGTGGTTTGAACTTTGAATGAAATAGTATGAAAAATTGAATGAAAAAAAGGTATACTAGTGGTATTTCGGCAAGAATTGGGCTGCCTCTCCCAAAGAGGGGATGCTCCTTTTGTTCTTCCTGAAACTGTTTCCTACTTGGCTGGGAGACTTAGTGAAATAGAAATATGTCATCTAGAATATTCCAGAAGTTCTCATTTTCAAATTTCTATTTATATCCCTCATTCACTTTTATCTTAGTATAGCAGACAAAATCAAGAAAACGTTTCTCTTTGACTTTGGTAGTGAAAAATATAGTGGGACTTTTGTTTGCTGGGAATCCTCCTAATTATTTTATTACAATTCAACAGATGGAATAGCCAATTAACCAAAATTAGAAAAATTCAGCTGAGAAAAACTTTAGTACAAGATTACTAACAAAGTGGGTGTGGTAGCATGCCAGCAGTCGCAGTTACTCAGGAGGCTGAGGCAGAAGGATGGCTTGAGCCCAAGAGTTTGCAGCTGCAGTGAGCTATGATTGTACCATTGTACTCCAGCCTGGGCAGGAGTGAGACCTCATCTCTAAAAAAAGAAAAAGAAAAGATTACTAACTAGAGTCCTTTACTTGGATTCCTGGTTAGTTACAAAGTGGTGACATGTGGTATGGTACCATGGGGATGGGATCCTAGTATTGATACAGTTATTTGAGTGAGGTGAAGTGGTTAGAGTAATTTCCTTTTAGCTGTGTGTGTGTGTGTGTGTGTGTCTGTTTGTGTTTGATCCTTCTCCCTTGGGAATTAATAAGGACTTCATTCTGCTAATGTTCTTTTTAAAAAGTGCTTATGTTAGATATCTGAGGAGATTGTAAAATTAGGAAAGTAGATTCTTGAGTAAAAAAAATGGCAAGTTGCTTAAACTCCCTAAACCTCAGTTTTCATATCTATGAATTTAATCACAGTGCCTACTTTTTTCTTGAAACCTGGCTTAGTGTTTTACAGTAGCTTGGATGGCATTAATTAGGCACCCCTTGCCCCCCCAATGGATTTGCTGATGTTTATAATGAAAAAAGTGGAAAACTGTATAGACAATAGTTTATTCTGGTAGTACGCTATGATTAAATAACTCATGTGTAGGATTATTTACTCCTTCATAGACACCATTCTTTTTTAGCACCTTTCCTACTCACTAGAAAGCAGTGCGGCAAAAGAGAAAAATATGAACATCTTTCTCAAGCTGAAAGAGTCAAAGTAAGACTGAGATAGTACTCCTGCCTGCTGTGTTCAGAGATCTGGACTAGTTAAATAAATTGAATGCAAAAAGCTGGATTGCTGCCCTGGTTTTGATTGTAGAGGTGGCTGCTGTGGTCATAGGGACAAAGGCAACTCCTTGGTTGGGGTTGACAGTAGAGGCATTAAAAAATTCCTGTGTTTCTGTAGGTTTGTTTTTTTGTTTTTTGTTTTTTGTTTTTGTTTTGAGACAGAGTCTTACTCTGTTGCCCAGGCTAGAGTGCCATGGCGTCAGCCTAGCTCATAGCAACCTCAGACTCCTGGGCTCAAGCAATCCTTCTGCCTCAGCCTCCCGAGTAGCTGGGACTACAGGCATGCACTGCCATGCCTGGCTAATTTTTTCTATATATTTTTAGTTGGCCAATTAATTTCTTTCTATTTTTAGTAGACGCAGGGTCTGGCTCTTGCTCAGGCTGGTTTCGAACTACTGACCTTGAGCGATCCGCCTGCCTCAGCCTCCCAGAGTGCTTAGGATTACAGGTGTCAGCCACCTCACCCGGCCTCTGTAGGTCTTTTTGTTGCCTTTGTGTGGTTTTGGAACACCCAGAGACACAGCCTGCCTGTAAACTGTAGGAATATGAATTCCTTGGGGTTTAAAAAACATCCAGCTCAGAAACACCACACAGTTTCAAAGTTTGTTCAAACTCTTCTGAGCTGGCCTCTGTTGGGTTAACTTTTGTAAATAAAGTCAAAGAAACTGTCCTGCTCCATGGTGAGGATGGGTATATCTGTATGGCATGGAAAATCTGAGAGAGGATGTAAGAGGATGGAATCCTGTAATTCCATCCTGTAAGAGGATGGAATCTTTATATAGACGTGCCAAGTTTTACTTACATATATATGTAAGTGTGTGTGTGTGTGTGTGTGTGTGTGTGTGTGTGTGTGTGTGTAGATAGATATGGGGTCTTGCTTCAACACCCAGGCTGGAGTACAATGGCACAATCATAGCTCACTGTAACCTTGAACTCCTGGGCTCAGGCAGTCCTCCCACTTGAGCTTCCTGAGTAGCTAAGACTACAGGCATTTGCCACCATGCATTGCCAGGTTTTAGAAAATCCTTCTGGCAGGCAGGGCACACCTGGGGAACCCCCCTGGGTCTGAGGTTTTGATTACTGGTCACTGGATGGAGGGGAAGGTAGAGAAGGGAAAAAAAAAACTGTTAAAATGGGATAAATAAAGTGATAGGGTTTAAGGTCCTGATAGGAATATATATGAGACTCTTTGTATTGGATGTAAATAGTAGCTTAACACCTATTATAGGAGAATGGCCAGCTCCAACTAATGGTAAACTGAAACATTCTTCTCTGCTTACTAGCCAGACATCATGAGTCTCATGGATGCTTAGAAAAGGTCCAGAGCATATCAGATGACTGTAGCTGTCACCTTGACTCATCTTTTTTCAAAATCATTTTGAACTAATCAGAGCCTTCTATAACTTTGCTGGGTGTTTCAAGCAAACACTTGGCTTGCTTTATAAATTTTTAGGAAATAACCACTCTGGCCCTCTTCACCTTTCCTTCCTTAGTAACTTGTAATCAGTGTTTAACAAGTAGTTTCAGGGTACCTTCTGCCAACCTGTTCTCTGCAGATGTTACTCAGTGAAACCTCAGTTTTCCATGTCTTTGAACTGCCAAAATCTCTTGAGCACAGAAGTTTGTTTTATGGGTGTTTCTTGCCATTTCTTCATTTTACTCGTCTTATTTTGTTTGTTCTGAGCCAGGGTTTTGTTCTGTTGCCCAGGCTGGTCTAAAACTCCTGGCTTCAAGCAGTCCTGTCTTGGCCTTCCAAAGTGCTAGGATTATAGGTGTGAGCCACCCCACCTGGCCTCTACTTGTTTTATTAGTATTGAGGCCCTACTTAAAATTAAGTTTTTAGTAATTCTAGATACAACATGCTGTATGCTAGCTTGTTCCATTTCTTACCTGTCTTTACTGTTTGTGTGATCCTTAGTTCTTGGCACAAGGTTGGCTGGCACATCATGACCAATAAGTTACAATTTCACTCCCATTTACTTTGTGAATGGAGGCTAGTTTGTCTCAACCCTTTTCTTTTTCCCTGAACAGTCTGAAGATGATGAGAAACTGAAAAAGAGGAAGGAACGATTTGGGATTGTCACAAGTTCAGCTGGTACTGGAACCACAGAGGATACAGAGGTAAAATATACCTAGAATGCTTCATAGAGCTCTTGAAGGGAGATGAAGGTGAATAAACTGAGTGGTGAGTGGAGAAACACTGTTTCTCCATCCTACTTCTTTTTGAGACACAGTCTCACTCTGTTGCCCAGGCTAGAGTGCCATGGTGTCAGCCTAGCTCACAGCAACTTCAAACTCCTGGTTTCACGCAATCCTCCTGCTTCAGCTTCCCAAGTAGCTGGGACTATAGGCGTGCCGCCAAACCTGGCTAATTTTTTCTATTTTTAGTAGAGATGAAGTCTCACTCTTGCTCAGGCTGGTCTCCAGCTCCTGGCTTCAAGTAATCCTCCCGCCTTGGCCTCCCAGAGTGATAGGATTACAGGAGTGAACCACCACACCCGGCCACCCAGCCTACTTCTTAAGTGCCCAAATGACAAGATTGTTTTTTCTTTTGCTTGATAACTTTTCTCTGGATGAAGTGGTTACACTGAATTTCATCAGTATAGCAAGTTCAATGTTAGAGTCTATTAGACTAGTGGCAAAGAGCATAAGATTTGGAAGGAATCAGGTAGGATTGGATTTAAAGCTGGCTCCATTACTTAGTATTAATAAGTTGTAGTACTTTCTTGGGCCTCAGTTTCCTCATCTGGAAAATAGAATTAATATACCTACCTCAGAGTAGTATTTTAAGAATGAAATGAAATGATTCTGTACAAATGGGATAGTTCTATGTAAACTGTTGGGATGATGCTGTCATATTGTAAGTATTCAATAAGTAATAGTGTCTGTTATTATTATCTGCTGGGCATTGATCATTTAGTGAAGCCCATCTCCAAGCGAGATACCAGTATAGTTGTGCCTGACTCCCCTTTGGAATAGGACAGTAGACTCAAATGAGACTTCTGTGTCTTACTACTTTGTTTACATATAGTTTCTCAAAATGAAAGAGTGGCTTTTTTAAAAAAACTTATGTTCATTCCTATCTCAGGTTCTCTTGGGGTAACACACATTCACTAAGATTGATCATTTGACAGTGTTGTTTTGCTGATTTGAGAGTATAATGGTGACCACCTGTCACCTGGGGTGGGGTGTACATAAAGAGCAACTGAAATGATATTGCAATAATGAATATTTTTAGAATTATAGAAAGCCTCTTGATTACCTTACACACTCAAAATCTTATGAAAAGTCTTTTTATGAATAAATACCAGAGTCAATCTTGTAAATAAACCCTGAAAATTTTAGGATCAGATCACTTTACACTCTTCACTAGGAAAAAGCCAAAGGAGTTTGTATTCTTTGTGCTACTGAGGATAAAATGCCACTCATCTAAAGTATTTGCTTGCTTACTGACTTACCAGAATGAGCTAAAAGTAAACTTTCACTCATTTTAATTCTTGTTAAATTACTCCTTCCAGCAGATCACTCGAGGTCAGGAGTTCAAAACCAGCCTGAGCAAGAGTGAGACCCCGTCTCTACTATAAATAGAAAGAAATCAATTGGCCAACTAATACATATAGAAAAAATTAGCCGGGCATGGTGGCGCGTGCCTGTAGTCCCAGCTACTCAGGAGGCTGAGGCAGAAGGATTGCTTGAGCCCAGGAGTTTGAGGATGCTGTGAGCTAGCCTGACGCCACGGCACTCACTCTAGCAACAAAACGAGACTCTGTCTCAAAAAAAAAATTACTTCCTCCTTGCCAAGGAAAACATTGTTAAACCAGGCATGCTCACTAAGTAGGTAAAGATGATGAGGATTTTGTTGGATAGCAAGGAACAGTGGCTTTTGTTGGGAGAGTCAGTGTATGTAAGGGAGTAGTAATTTCTGAGACTGATGGCATTTACATGAACCTGATGATTTTTGTTTGATTCCAAAGAATTGTGTCACTCACTATTCCAGGTGGAGTGGGCTGCACTTGTGTGCATTCAACTTCCTTTTAATCTATATTAAATCTCATGTGTGAATGGAATGAGAAAATGTCCCCTCTTTTATGGGGGCAGTGATTGGGAGTGTGGATGAAGGATTCAGTACTGTTTTGTGAGTCACTTCCAGAACAAAAAAGCTCCCTTCTCCACCCCATCCCACTTTTGTGCCCTCTCTTTGATACTTCCTTCCTTAAGAGATCCGTGCAGGGACTCACCTGCAAACACCACTCTCAATTTATTCTGCTGGCATTGTAGATTTATATGCCTCTTTGTGTAGTGGAGGGCTAAGGAATAGCCACTATCTGGGCCATACTGCTCATAAGGGCATCCCCTCGCCTTCTCCAATAATTGCATTAGTTAACCCTTTGTCCTCTGAAATCTCCCATCTCCCCAGTGATTGGAAGACTTTCCCCAGCCTGTTAAGAGCATTAGTTTGTAAACTAGCCTGCTCTAAGGCTGAATAGCACTGTTTCCTTCAGGCATTTTTCCATTTTCTACCACTTTTCTCTTCCTTTCTGCCCCTTCCCCCTTCCTTAATCTTCTTTCCTCATCCTCCTTTCCCATTAAACCTTCTCAGCTCTAGCTGGATAACTAGACAGATTTCAGGAATGAAATCTCTGGCTGCCAAGATTTCAAGTTTGGGCTATCCCTCCTTCTTGGACCTTGTGACAGTTCATGTGAGTTTGGATTAAAGCAGCCAAGAACCCAGGCAACTGTTTTCTTACAATTTAATTTTTTTCTTCTTGCTTTTTCCTTACAGGCAAAGAAGAGGAAAAGAGCAGAGCGCTTTGGGATTGCCTGATGAAAAGTTCTTGATGTTTTCTGTTCTCCAGTGGTTTCAATTTCTCTGATTCTTCCTGATCACACATATATCTAAATGCACAGTCATGTGCTTACATCTTGCCTCGCAGTGAGGGAGCATGTACCCCAGGTACATCTGTGAACTCCAACAGCAGTTTGACTTATTGCTGTTCCAACTCTAAGGTGGTTGTGTTTTTGTTTTTAATTAGTTTGCTTGTTAATAAAAAAACAGAAAAGAGAACAATGTGTTTTATTAGGTGCTCCTTTGATTTCTTGGAGCCAGATTAAACCAGATAAGGGGAGCTTCAGGGGAAAATATTATAGGGAATTAACCATAATGCCTTTACCCTTTAGAAAAGAAGACAAGGAAGAGGATTAAGTTTACTCTTTATCCCTTCTCTCATACTCACAGGCATTCTTTTACCTCTTTATCCTCTGGGAACAGGCCAGATTACTCCCTGAGTTTTTGCTTCATATTGGAATAACCCATTATAGGGAAAACTAAGGAGATTTTAAGTGGTGCAGAGCTGTGGCCTCCAACCCCCAGGCTGGAGAACAGTACCCCCAGCATATTAGGGATCTGACCTGGGCCACAGAGCTCCACCTCACCTACCATCAGTGGAAAAATTATCTTTCCACGAAACTTAGGAGGGGGGTAGGGGTACCACACAGCAGGAGGCAAGCCATGACAAGTGGACCAAGCTAGTGAAGCTTCATCTGTATTTACAGCTGCTCCCCTGTCACCTGGCATCACTGCCTGAACTCCCCCTTCCCCAACACCCACCCCTCCCTAGAAGAATTGTCTTCCACGAAACTGGTCCCTGGTGCCAAAAAGGTTGGGGACCACTGTTGCAGAGGATATAAATGCAAGGGTTAATGATTGCAGTCCTCTATTATGAACTAATATTGAAGCCTTTTTCTTGGATAAAATCACAGTAAGGAGCAGGGCCCTATTTTCAGGAGTGGCTTGGTGTGATACTCTATGGTTCCAGCAGAGCCAATATGTAGGACCTTGTTGGTTAGGCAGTCCAGGAAAGGAGATGGGCTGGATACAACTCAGAGATAGAAGAAAGTATAGGGATTCAAAGCATGACAAAGGATGTCAGTGATGTTAAATGTTATTAACTAGATCATTGGGAACAAAAGCAGTGGAACTGGAGGCTTCTACTTTCTAATCAAACCTTTTTATCCTCTTCTGTTGCAAAAGGATAATACTTCAGTGTTAGTGGTAATGTTTCTTGGATGTTACTAAAAATCATTTTCCTTGCTGAGCCTCCTACTTAGAAAATGTTTGACTCTCCCAAAGGCGGCTGGCTGTTTGCATTCGAAGTTCATGTAGATCTGAGACCTGCTTACTTTATCATTTTGGATGTGTTAATATGGGGTTTCTTATCTAAATATTTTTGGACATCTATATAAGCTTGGTTTTGGGGGTTTTTTTGGTAATAAAACTTATGAGCCTGGCACCTTACCTGAGGACTTTGGTACCATGATCAGTAATCCTTCCTCCTTATTTCTACCAAAACATACCTCATTTTGTGATTAATAGAAAGGTAATTGATGACCTTCATAACATGAATAATTTCTATTTCTACAAAGTCCTTGGTTGGTGAGGAAGACAAAGACCTTAAGTTTAGACACATCAGGAAAACTGCCTTGGAGAGCAGATCCAGAGATTTCCCAATTGTTGTGAATTTTGCCTCATTCTGAAATGAACAAAAGGCAAAGCTGGTTAAATTTTTGATACCTCCTCAACCAAATAAATCTTACAATTGGAGTAACCTTCCCTCTCTTCCCACTGGTCTCTTTTGTCTGCCTCCCTTTTCTTTACTTCAGGCTCTGATCCTTTCCTCTCTCTACTCCATCTTTACCAGAACCAGAGAGAATAGTTCTGTTTTGTAATTTGAGAGAGATTATAGATTGAGTAAGGGTTTCTACCGCAGGATGGTTTTTTTAAAAAAAAAGAATAAGGGAATAGAGCAGATGCTGATAATGAAGTGTAGCAATGGGTCCTTCAGAAGTTTTCTTCGCTTTGTCTCTATCCTCCATAACTTTCCAGAAAGGTATTCAACCTTACTCCCCAGGATTCTCTTAAGCCTAATTAGTCTCCTTAGCTCACTTTCCCTAGATCTTTATTTATTTTATTTTATTTTATTTTTTTGAGACAGAGTCTCACTTTGTTGCCCAGGCTAGAGTGAGTGCTGTGGCGTCAGCCTAGCTCACAGCAACCTCAAACTCCTGGGCTCAAGCAATCCTCCTGCCTCAGCCTCCCGAGTAGCTGGGACTACAGGCATGCGCCACCCTGCCCGGCTAATGTTTTTTTTTTATGTATATTAGTTGGCCAATTAATTTCTTTCTATTTATAGTAGAGACGGGGTCTCGCTCTTGCTCAGGTTGGTTTCGAACTCCTGAGCTCAAACGATCCGCCCGCCTCAGCCGCCCAGAGAGCTAGGATTACAGGCGTGAGCCACCGCGCCCGGCTTCCCTAGATCTTTAATACCAGTGTTTCCCAATTTGTCAGGAGTTTTTACTGACTTTTTTTGTCCCATTTTAGCAGCTGTTCATGTTGGTCAGAAGCCTCTAACCTCCAAGCCTGATCACCAAATCCTCCTCTTCCTGTCTTATTGTAATCATTCCATACATACTTTTTGAGCATGAATAGTTCAGATGCCTATGTCTTTTTCCTAATTCAGTCTTAAAATACTCATTTGGAGACACAACAGACATTGAAGTTTATAATTCTTTATCTGGGATTCTAGTACCCTTCCTTCATATCCCTCAGTCTTCCTAGTGTAGCATCCACATGTGGTTAGCTGACTTCAATCTTCTTTTCCTTGTCCTGAAGCTGTGACATTCTCTGCATACCTGGAAGCTTTTAATGAGGGCCTCTATAAAAGCTGTGGAGAGAACTAGCTTCCTCAGCTGTAAATCTGCACCTTTTTATGGTTCTCTAGGATCATTCTCTTTTTCTCCACCATCACTCTAAACTGCCCTTCCCCCCACCCTAACATTTGAGACCTGCTAATGATAGAGGTTAGAAGCTTCTGTGGGAATGAGGGCTAAAGGAAGGAAGATGTGGGTGAGGGCAGGACTTCTTAGTGTTGGGCTGAGTCCTGTTGCTATGTCTTACTTGAGAAACACAGATGAGGAGGGAGGAAGGAACTTATATAAATAAGGGAGGATAATTGTTTTTCCTCTGTTCTCTTATATGAGGGCCATTGACAAGCAATGCCACTTACTTCTGATTACTGAAATTCCCCCAAAATCTAACCACCTCCATCTCTTGCTATGTCCAGACTGTTCATGTTTTCCCCTCAAAAGGGATTTAAGGCCGGGCGCGGTGGCTCACGCCTGTAATCCTAGCACTTTGGGAGGCCGAGGCGGGCGGATTGCTCATGGTCAGGAGTTCGAAACCAGCCTGAGCGAGACCCCGTCTCTACCAAAAATAGAAATAAATTAATTGACCAACTAAAAATATATATACAAAAAATTAGCCGGGCATGGTGGCGCATGCCTGTAGTCCCAGCTACTCGGGAGGCTGAGGCAGTAGGATCGCTGAGCCCCGGAGATTGAGGTTGCTGTGAGCCAGGCTGACGCCACGGCACTCTCTAGCCTGGGCAACAAAGTGAGACTCTGTCTCAAAAAAAAAAAAAAGGGATTTAAAATGACACATTTCACATCTTTGTAGACCCTTTGAGCCCAAAGTGTTCCAAACTTTCTCATTATCTCTTTTTTTTTGAGACAGAGTCTCACTTTGTTGCCCAGGCTAGAGTGAGTGCCATGGCGTCAGCCTAGCTCACAGCAACCTCAAACTACTGGGCTCAAGCAATCCTTCTGCCTCAGCCTCCTGAGTAGCTGGGACTACAGGCATGCACCACCATGCCCAGCTAATTTTTTCTATATATATTAGTTGACCAAGTAATTTCTTTCTATTTATAGTAGAGCCGGGGTCTCTCTCTTGCTCAGGCTGGTTTTGAACTCCTGACCTCGAGCAATCCGCACGCCTCGGCCTCCCAGAGTGCTAGGATTACAGGCGTGAGCCACCATGCCCAGCCCTCTCATTATCTCTTTCCGCTCTCTTGTCCCCATATTTAGTTTTCCACTTTTCAGATTACTATTAATAGATTATAATGTAATACTGTATAGCAACTTACTTGGGTTTAATTTCTTGTTCTACCACACTAGCTCTGAGACCCTGGGCAAGTACTTAATTATCCTGTGACTCTGTAACTGTACCAATAGGAACCCCATTGTGAATGTTGCCTTGAGAGTTAAGTGATATCATATTGTGTACTCAGCACAAGCTGTTTACTGTAATTAAAATAGCAATCATTAAATAAACATTACCTTTTTTTTTTTTGAGACAGTCTCTCTCTTTGTTGCCCAGGCTAGAGTGAGTGCCATGGCATCAGCCTAGTTCACAGCAACCTCAAATTCCTGGGCTCTAGCGATCCTACTGCCTCAGTCTCCTGAATAGCTGGGACTACGGGCATGCGCCACCATGCCTGGCTAATTTTTTCTATATATATTAGTTGGCCAATTAATTTCTTTCTATTTATAGTAGAGACGGGGTCTCGCTCTTGCTCAGGCTGGTTTTGAACTCCTGACCTCAAGCAATCTCCCCTCCTCAGCCTCCCAGAGTGCTAGGATTATAGGCATGAGCCACCACGCCCAGTCCCAATTAATTTCTTCCTATTTTTAGTAGAGATGGGGTCTTGCTCTTGCCCAGGCTGGCCTTAAATTCCTGACCTTGAACGATTTGCCCATGTCTCAGCCTCCCAGAGTGCTGGCATTACAGGCATGAGCCACCACGCCCAGCCCATAGCTTAATTTTACTCAGTTATTAGAGTACAGTGGAAATATTTGTTTCCACAAAGTAGCTTCCAGCTAGAGTGAATGGACCAGTTTGACCATGTATATGTGTACACATACCTACTTATACAGTTGTATTTAAGACTAGGAAAAAAGGTAGGAAGAGTCTCAGTTGCTCCCTCAAGCCCAGCTCACTGGCCAGAAAGCTGACATTATTGCCTGGGGCATTGACTCTTCTACTTCTGCCCTGCTACAGAACAAAAGCTATAAATTCCACTGTCTGCTGGTTCTTAGTTTGGGGCCTCCTACATCCAAAATATGGGCAAAGGCAGAGTATAAGGTAGCTGCTCATGCATTGGGTTGGAGGATTTAGGATAAGGAAAAAAAACTTAAAAGTCATCTTGTAGTCTGTTCTCTGAATGCAGGAAACAATTGAGCAATTAGAGGAGAAAACCCATTTTTGGCTCAGGCCAAAAGCTAGGGGTAAATGTGGATAAAGTAGTTCCCTTGGGAAGATATAATACGTAACATTTTTGTTACTCAACTAGTGCCAATCTCAATCTTGTAGTTGGTTTGGGTGGGATCAATCTTTTTTTTTTTTAGGCAGAGTCTCATTCTGTTGCCCTGGCTAGAGTGCCGTGGCATCAGCCTAGCTCACAGCAACCTCAAACTCCTGGGCTCAAGCGATCCTTCTGCCTCAGGCTCCCGAGTAGCTGGAACTACAGGCATGCACTACCATGCCCAGCTAATTTTTTCTATTTTTGGTAGAGACAGGGTCTCGCTTTTGCTCAGGCTGGTCTCGAACTCCTGAGCTCAAACTATTCTCCTGCCTCGGCCTCCCAGAGTGCTAGGATTACAGGCGTGAGCCACCTCGCCCAGCCCAGACAAGATTCTTTTTCCATTTCCAACTCATATGTTCTAGGAATTGTGCTCTACATAAATGAAAGAAATGTTTATAGTAAACTCAAAGAATATTTGAGATGCTTTTGGCCTCTCGTTACAGTCAAGTTGAATGGTTATGTTGGTTTGGTATGGATTTTGATAAAACTTTCTTGAGGAAACAGGATCAGAGACTGCAGGAGAATAAGAATTAGCTGGATCATCGCAAGAGAACTTTGAGATTTTCCATTCTGTGGAGACTGGGGAAGGGGGTTTTTTTGTTTGTTTTTTTCTTTTTGAGACAGAGTCTCACTTTGTTGCCTAGGCTAGAGTGAGTGCCGTGGCGTCAGCCTAGCTCACAGCAACCTCAAACTCCTGGGCTCAAGCGATCCTTCTGTCTCAGCCTCCCAAGTAGCTGGGACTACAGGCATGAGCCACCATGCCCAGCTAATTTTTTCTATATATATTAGTTGGCCAATTAGTTTCTTTCTATTTATAGCAGAGAGGGGGTCTCGCTCTTGCTCAGGCTGGTTTCGAACTCTCGACCTCGAGCAATCTGCCCGCCTCGGCCTCCCAGAGAGCTAGGATTACAGGCGTGAGCCACCGCGTCCGGTGGTGGTGGGGGGAGGGGGTTTTGTAATCTTTGGGATTTTGTAATTGTTTTGGATTAAGCTCTCTAGAGAAGGGTTGTTCTATGTGCCCTCCCTTTCCCATCCTCCCTTGGACTGTGTGTCCCAACCCTCATCCCACTTGCCCTTAGTGTTTTCTCTCTTGCTCCCAAGGATCTTGTTGTCTTAGTCCTTGAGCACAAGGTTTCCTCTCTCAGATCTGCTTCCTGGTCTCTGAAGTATAAATGTGGCGCTTGATTATAGGGAGAAGAGCTCAGCACTGAATTCTAAACTCTTTAACTGCTTTTATTTTTCTTTTTTCAGGTTCAAGTGCTGGATTGTGTCATGTGACCATCCCAAAACTCAGAGCACCCTATGGCCATCTTTGCCCTCTGTCACATAACTTGAAAACTGCCTGATGGCCTTTTTGCAATGGTTCCCTCCAGGAAGCCTTGATCTCAGTGAAGAAGTCCTTTCCCGGCATTCCAGTGCCCCTTCAATCCCCACACTCCTCAGACATCCTTAACAAACAAAGGCTATCAAGCACACAGTGTAACAAATACACAAATAATAATTACACTAATGATATGTTCGGAGGGGCACTGGCCAGGTCCACACACAGCGGGAGTGGGGGGCAGGTAGCTCCCACTGGGTTGCAGAGCTATGCCCCCAAGCCTCTTTGGGGCTAGGGAGGAACAGGGGAATGAGACTTAAGCTCATAGATTTATGTTCGTAAGAGAAAGGCCTCCCTGCCCCCACAAAGGTCTTTATTTGGTGGTATTAAAGGGGCAATATTCTAAGTGTCCCCCACGTTTAATGCCCCAGCTCTCTACAATCTGTAGAGGGAAGTTACCTGATGCTTATTGCCCAACCTCTACCCTGTGCCAAGATCGAGATATTTGACCTTGGAGGGAGTCATCTTCTGTTCTTCACTTCTGTTCCTCTCCTTCCACCATGGAAATGTGAGTGGTGTTGGTGGTCAGATGTGTCTTGTTCTCCAAGATTGGGGCAGAAAGAAGGATGAAGAACAGGGCCAGAGAAGAGAGGCTTGGGGTTAACATAGCTGCTAAATGGGAGAAGGCAAATTGACAAGCTTAATAGTCCCTGCCCATTTCTATACTGAAACACCTTATTTCACTTTCTCATTATGAGAATAGGAAAAAGATGCTAAAGCTCACCACCATCACCTTTTCAAGGGTGATCACAGACCTTTGCCTCTTCTACCGTCTGGGCCAAATGGGAGAGTCATGCTCTCAGGAAGAACTTGCCTTCCAGGTCTGCTATCCAGCTTAGGCTTTACTTTCATTTAGTACTGTTCATATCAGACCCATAACTGCTATCTCTACTTAGAGTGATAATTTTGCTGAAGGTTCTTCCCCCCTCCTCTCCTGACATTCTCTAGGCTCTTGCCTGGGGCCAAGAGGTCTGGTCTGGTGGTGAGGTATGGATGGGGTGTGGATTAGGAGATTCTCAACTCCTTGGCTTCAGGCACTGTCCAGCTGGGAGGCAGAGGGAAACTTGTACTCTGAAGCCTGTGACTCTTCTAAGCCTCATCTCTTCACCACTATTCTGGTGCCCTGGTTATCTGTCCCACAGCGAGAGGTATTTTATGTCCATAAAGTGCCCGTGGTAAGTGCTCAGAATTCATCTCTTGGCTGTGGCGGGTGCTGCTATTTTTCATTCCATCGAGGGGAAGAAACTGAGGCATGGTGAGTCCAGAGGTGGGTGGGTCAGAATTGTGGGAGGAATGAATGGGCCTAGCTAGTGACTTGAAGTGGCAACAAGTCTCTGCCTGCTTCCTAGCCTTCCAAACCAGGGAGTTTCCATCCTTCCCATCCTCTGCTCTAACTGGCCTTGGCATATGCTTTTCCCCACTGTACTTACTATCCCGCCCTGCTGTCAGGTACTGTTAGATTCTAAAAATAAAAGGTAAAAATAATTATAGACACTCTTCTCCCTTGTTCTCCCCCCTTCCACCCTGAGCTTTGGGGTTGGGGGACTAAAATGTCCCCCCTTCAGAATCCCTTCCACCTTGGTCTGCTGGCTCTATTCCCTAGCCCAGAGCAGTGATTTGGATTCAAATGCCCTGTAACCTTCAGCCTCCTTACTATTCCTTTCTTGACCCCTCCTAACCCTTACCAGACCCAGGGGACTTGGGAATCTCTATACTCTCATTTTTATTGACCTGAAGATAGAGGCTGGGAGCAGGGGCATTCCACAGGCTCTTTGGTCTCTCTCTTGGCTGAGGGAATTTGGGCATATGCAGGCTGCACCCTCTGGCTAAGTAACCCAGTATCATTGAAGGTGGACCTGAGGGTTAGTTTAGTGGCTCTCCTTATATAGATCCTGGATGTTGAGGGTTCCCGTCCCACCCCCTCCCCACCCCCAGCTCTTAAATCCTAACCTCATACTGTTTCCATGACAATTGGCTTCAGTTCAACCTGTTTGGCTCAGAAAGATTGAGTTAGGGTGATCATGGGTTAGAAACTTCCATGTTAGCCCTCTTGCCCTTTACTCCCATTCCCAACCCTGGAGGCTTTATACAAGTGCTTAAGTGGGTGGGTATTGAGGGAGAACAGGGTTTGGGGAATAAGGGATAAATGGGACACAGTGGGCAGGGGCCCTCCTATTCCAGTAAAGCCAAATACCAAAAAAAAAAAAAAAAAGTCACAATAAATAAATAAATAAAATTCCCAAATCCTTATTTTTGCCCCTGCTCTCACTTCCCTTCCCCTGGCCACTGTTGGAGGGAGAGAAGGAAGAAGCTAAGAATAGATTTTTGATTTCCTCTGTTACTGAGTAGTCAGGGGATCTCCCCAAACTCTACCAAGCCCCTCACCTTGCCAGTGGAAGAAAAGAAGCTTGGTGTGGGGCTTTCATTTATTACTCCATTTCAGTTCCTTTCTCAGTGTTTGTCTCTGCCTAGTCTGTCTCCTCTGCCTCTCCCTCCCTTTGCCTTCTCACTGCTGCTCTTTTTGTTCCTCTGTCTCTATCCCTCTGTCTCTATCTCTGTCTCTACATCTCTCTGTCTTCTTGTCAAACCTTCTCATCTGCAAACTTCAAACAGTCCCCAACCTGACCATTCCCCTCCTTCCTTTTTCCCCCAAACCCCTCACCCTTCAGTCCCCACCTGCCTCCCTCTGTTGTATTGCACACTGCTTGGTTGGGGAACAAGGTGTGATGTTCATGGGAAGAGGTGGAGGGAGCTCTAGGGCTTGGAGGGCTGGGGGCCTTGGGGTAGGGTCTGTCAGGGAGGCATCCTCAGTCCCCCACCTTAAGAACAGCCACAGCGATCCACCACCATGCCAGGGATCTTGCCGTAGATAATCTGCTGCTTGTCATTGAAGTAGAGCATGTTGATTGGGGACATCTTGGTGGGGGTACAGCAGGGCCCAGCAGAGCCTCTTGGATTGGCCTGTTGCACCAGGTGGGTGTGCGGATATTTTTGCATGAACATGTACTCGCACTGGCCGGAGCAGTAGTTGGCCTTGTAGCGTTTAGGTGCGATGATCCAGTCCCAGCCAAAAGCCTCAAAGTCCACTGTGAGGGGATATCGGCAGCAGCGGGACTCGCTTGAGTGCTCATCGCAGTCCAAGCCCAGGTTCCGCCGGGAACGTTTTGTGTTCTCTAGGACTCGAAGCTCCATGAAAGGATGCTGAGGAGCAGGGAGAGGGGAAAGAGATGTGAAATAGCCCCGAACCGTTCCTCTTCCCTGTTCCTTGCTCACCTGCTTCTCAACAGGGGCACCAGAATAGAGACCATTGACTTCTCAGCTTTTCCACTGATCCCACTCCCACATCTTATCCTCTATCCGCTTTTCTTGCCAGCTAGCCATCTCTCCTTCAGTTCACCTTCCTTAATTCTTTCTTTCTTGGCAACCTAACCCTCATCAGCCCCTTGGCCCAAGGCCTTACCAATGGCAAGTTTCTGTTTCCCACGAGTCTCCCATTAACTGACACCTTCAGCTTCAAATTCAGTTTTCAGCTGTTGTCTGGCTTGGATCCCTGAAAAGTGATAGTTGACACCCCACCCCACCCCCAACTCCTCTAAAATCAGCTCCTGGGCTCAGAGAAATAATGCTAGTCCCTAGCTCCCTCCACATTCCTGGTCTACATTTTCCAACATCCCTATCTCCTTAGGGCCAGATTACACATATCCACCACCACCTAAGGCCCCCTGCTCACCAGCCCCTCAGCTCCTGGCCCCAGGGAGGTGACAGCCAGATCTGTGCCACTGGGATCAAAGGCGTTGATCTCGATGCCCCAATTGCTCTGTGGCTGGCGGAACCAGCTGTGTAGCACTTGCTTGAAGTCGATGCTCTGCCAGTGGCCAGAGCGAGAGTGCAGCTCAATCTTCAGTGAGCGGATACGGATGTGACGCCGGCCTCCGCCCCCTCCCCCTGCAGCCCCTTCCCCAGTTAGGGGTTTCAGTCGCAAGATCTGCAGGTAGACTGTGGCTGGACGGGGCACGGGTCTCAGGTACACCCACAGCTGAGCCTTCAGTACCTTTGTGAACATCACCTTGGGGCTGAAGTGGAAATGGCAGCAGAGAGGGCTGCCATCTGTCTGCACTGCTGGGTCCGCTGATAAGAAAGAAGGGAGCACAGGATTAGCAAAGGGCACTTGTGGAGACCATCAGCAGCCCTGGGTGGCACTGGCAATTTAGACTCCTCAGCCTGAGTTTTCCAATTCTTTTTTTTTTTTTTTTTTTTTTGAGACAGAGTCTCACTTTGTTGCCCAGGCTAGAGAGTGCCGTAGCGTCAGCCTAGCTCACAGCAACCTCAAACTCCTGGGCTCAAGCAATCCTACTGCCTCAGCCTCCCAAGTAGCTGGGACTACAGGCATGCGCCACCATGCCCGGCTAATTTTTTCTATATATATTAGTTGGCCTATTTCTTTCTATTTATAGTAGGGAGGGGGGTCTCACTCCTGCTCAGGCTGGTTTCTAACTCCTGACCTTGAGCAATCCACCGGCCTCAGCCTCCCAGAGAGCTAGGATTACAGGTGGGAGCCACCACACCCGGCCGAGTTTTCCAATTCTTCACCCTTCTCCCATGCCTGTCTTATTGACTACTGTGTCTCTGGTACCCAAAACACTGCCTCTCCCTTCATGGCTTTGTCAGGCCTTACTGATCTGTACCCTTTCCCTAATCCATTTGCCCTAGTGCAATAGGTTCCCCTCTACCAGATAACCTGCTAAGATAGTTATCAAGAGATTCTCCCTTCACCAGCCTCCTTTCCTTCCTACAACTTTTCTCAGCTTGTAGAGCTCCACCTTTTTCTGAATCTTTGATGGTCTTCAGAGAAGTCATACCTCTTATCCTTATGTCACCTTGCCCCATTTCTGCTCTGATTTGTCTGATGGGCAGGTGGAGCTTGGCACAGCCCTCCTCCCACCAAAAAACACAGTATCAGAGGAGATAAGCCAGGGTCTAGATAGGGAGCATGGGCTAAATTAATCCCATTAAGTAAACCAGAATTCAGATCTATGCTTCTTGCCTCACTCCCATTAAGAATAATACACCCAGCAGAATGGAACTAGCCATGTACTTCTGTACATCTGTCTCCCCATTCCTTCTCCCCTAAGAACAAGTTTCCTCCTTACCATCACCTCCTAACCATCACCATTACTGCTCCAACTCTTGAGGAAGGGAAAAACTACCTCCCTATTGTTTCCTCCTATTTGCCCAGAGCATCAGAAATAATCAACACAGCAGATCAACTATAATCAGTCCTCTTTTCTCCCCTGAGCTTCCTTTGGCTTCAAGTGCCAGTAAGTCTTTACAAAGGTCCAACATCCCAGCTTTACATTTTGACCCATTTCCCCTTGCTCTGGGCCATAAATTGACCCTTCTTGGGTCTAAAGGATGATGCTCGATACATAACTGTTTCTGCTTCCATTTCAGCTCCTCCCAGTTCCCCTTCCTAATCTCTTAAATCAGTTGGGAGAGTCCTATATCATGTCTCCATTGGACAGAAATATCCATTCTCACTCTAGATAGGGAGAATCTGGAATGAGGTTCAGAGCCATATAAATATGGTCAGGAAGTCTAGGCCCTTAAGTATCATGTCCAAGTCTCACGTTCTTCATAATCATGAAGGACTTACATGTTGTCTCCCACCAGCACTTCCCCTACCCCCTACCCCAGGAAGAGGACCCTTCAAGTGAGAAGGAGAAGAATGAAACTGCTTAATGATCTTTATATATTCAGGACATGACACACAAAAATCTCTCTGTAGCTTCTTTTTCTTTGATTCTTGTCCCAGGGCTCTGGTATTCCAGTTACCCTACTGGCTGGATCTTCAGTGATGATGCAATGGCATAAGGTTAGGGGAGTGAAGATTCAGAGATTAGGAGTAGCTGGGGCAGGGAGGATACTGGTGAGATTGGAAGTGACAAGCAACGTTCCAAATGTCATACTGTGCCTAATTCCAGCATAGGAATTGTCTGTTTAATTGCCTTTAGGTACCAATCTCCTTGACACACTGTTGATACTGGGTCTATTTTGCTCACCATTGTAGCCTTAGTGCCTCCCATAGTACCAGGCAGTCCTCAATAAATACATGCTGAATGAACTCACTAAACTCCCAAGCTTAAATTATACAGGCAAGTGCCTGAAAGTTCTTCCTGGCATCTAAGCTGTTCTTTGGCTACAATTAAAGTGGGTTTAATCACTGACTCCTTGTTAAGCAGTATCTCACCAAATTTCTCAGCGTGGTACAGATAATAATTATTGCTTCACAGGAGTGCTTAATAATGTGAAAATAGTAGCAGCTTCTCAATAAATGTTTGTTGGTTTTCTACTCAAAACTTACCCCCGTACCTAAGGTGACCCAGTGTTTGAAGGTGAGAGACTAGGCACCAGGGCCCCATCTGAGTCTTTGGTTTCTTAAAACAAGAGTCCCCCATGTCCACCCCAGAGAATCACCATACTTGTCCCTCAGCTGATACGGGGACAGGACATAGGGAAAAAGAAGGGAAAGGGGAAGAGGCAGGAGAGAGATTTGAGATGGTGAGGGAGATACTAGAGAAGAGACTCTTAGGGATGAAGGCAAGTTAGAGGAGATAGGCAGAGAAATGGAGCCTAGAGTAGAACAAGAGAGGGAAGATCATGGTAGGAGATGAAATAAGTTTGGGAGTTGGAGAACACTGGAAGGAGTATAGAGGAGTGAGTGAGGATTAGAAATCTAAAGGTGGGAGGGAGCTAAACATGGTGGGGTAAAGAAGAGAAAGGATAGAAAGGGTACAGAGTGAGGAACAAAGGAGAGATAGGTAGAGCAACAGAGGGAAACTGGGGGATTGAGAGAGTCCCCAACACACACAGGCCCAGCTCCGATGGGGAGGGGAAGGGGCCACATCTGTGTTGGATTGATTGGGTTGATGGCAGGCAGCAGGTCAGGTTTAGTAGGCTGCGCTGGTGGAGAAGAGAGGTCATTGCACTATTTTCAGCAAAAGCCCAACCCCCTCCCTGCACACCACCTCCCCTTCCCCCTACCCCAACCCCTCAACACACACACACACACACACACACACACACACACACACACACACACACACACTCCCAACCCAGGCAAGAAGGCCTAGGGGCAGGAGGTTGGGCTGAGAGGGCAGGGGCCTCTTGGTGTGGGGAGGAGAGAGAAACTCAGGGGCTGGGCTTGGCTCCCAGAGGGCAGGGGGCTGGGTTCCCAGGATGAAGGCTGGGTAGGAGAGCCTGAGAGGGTAGAGGGAACTAGGGCAGGCAGAGCAGCCTTGGAGGGGTGGGGGCTGGGGTCCAGGGTTGAGGCCTGGGGGAGGGGAGGAAGGGGGAGGGGAACGGAGGCCATCTCTGCTGACAAACACCTCCCCCGATTAGCAGAGCACAAGTCTCTTATTAAAGCGGGTCCCTGGGGATTAGACTATAAAAGTCTCTTTTTCCTTTTCCCCCCCTCTCCCTCCCCTCCTCTCCACTCTCCCTCCCTCTCTTAAGAGCTCAGCTAAGCTCTTAAAGGGGACGTACAATACCTGGCCGGAGACCTAGTTCCCTAGTTATCCAAGTCCTGGGGTGGCATGGGGGTGGAAGTTGTGATGGGACCCCACCTGCTGTTGTGTGTACCCCCCACCCCAGGCCTAACCTGCACTGCCCAATCCATGCATGCAGGGCCCATTCATTTCCTGCATCCCCATTACCAGAGCTAACTCTGGGTTCAGGCCTGTTGGCTAAGGGATGCTAGGAATAGTGAGGGGCACGGGGAAATCCATAGCGCCATCACCCATCCTAGAAATCCTCACACACTCCACAAAGACCAGAGTATCTTTTCTCTCTGTACCCTTCATCTTCTTTCAGCAAACTCTTAATCAGAATTCCTCTACAACTCTGTTTCCTAGCATCCCCACCCCCCACCGCTGCCCTCAGTCAATCTCAGACTGACCTTAGGTTTCATAAGCAGAAGCCTTAAGGACAGAAGGGAGACTGAGGGACAGAAGACCATATCCCCATGCCTTCAGCTCCATTCCCATTAGTTTCCTGGTTCTTTGAGTTTTCTTTACAGCCCTGACGAAGTGCTGTGGAGTTGAGGTCTGCAGAAATATGGGTGGCAGTATGAAGCACTCAGCCTCCCAGATGCACACCTGAGTTCCTGTGCCTCTCCCATGGGGGTGGGCCACTAGGACTCCCCTCAGTCCCCAGCTTTTTATGACCCATCTGCCAATAAACCAGTTTCCCCCCTCTTCTGTTCAGAGCCATAAAACCAAACAGTGTGTGTGTGTGTGAGGGGACCTTGCCAAGTCACTAGGGAATAAGAGAGGGCCTGGTTCCCTGGAGTTGAAGTGGGGGGGGGGGGTAAAGACCTCAGTCTCAGTGGGGGAGGGGAAGAGGGAGTCACCTGACCCTAGGAAGAGCTGGGGGTGGGGGGAGCTAGTATTGGCCTGGATTTTCCAGGCCATAAAATTTCAAAGCAGCCCATGTCTATTAACATGTTCATCTTCCGTTTGGCCAGGGGCTCGGGATGCCTGTGTCCTCCCCACCCTCCATCTCTTTCTTTCTCCCTAGGTATTCCTCTCTCCCCTACAGTTCAGCTGCGATAGGGGCGGTTGAATAAAAGATGGAACACTAAGCTTAGAGTAGCCAAATAGGTGTCTTCAGTCTCCAAGCGCAATGAAGTTGAGTTCCAAGAAAGCACAGCTTTTCCAGCCCCTTGGGATACCCGGTATGAGACGAGGCTCAGGATGGAAAAGGCTGCCACCTGGGCTGCCAGAAGGGATACTAAGCACTGGGATCCTATTCCTGAGAGAGGGAGAGGAGCAGCACTCAGTTCTCTGCAGCCGGTGGGCGCGTTGCGGAACACCGGGTGGGGAGTTGGTGCCAAGGCCATTGGGAGGCAGATAGCACTGCAGTCCAGCCGGGACTTCGGGGGTCCCGGAGATTCCTGATTCTCTTTTCCAGCTTCCCCACTACGGCCCTTCAGGACAGAGTTTCTGTCCGGGCACCTCCGCTGCGGGCCCCAGCTTCCCCGGACTCCTTCAACACGGGTCTTCTTCGCACACCCGGGGTAGGAGGCCGTATCTCAAAACCCGCCGGTTTGCCCGCCCCTCATCCCCCGGGAACGGGGCGTGCACTCAACTCCTCAGCCCATTTCCACCGCTCGAAAAACTTCTATGGAGTAGCCCCCGCTCCTCAATCTATCAAGTTTTCTCAGAAAAGGCTTCCGGGCCAGGGCAACCAAGGAGCGCCCCGCTTGGGAGCGGAAGGCGCAGTTCCCACAGCCAGAGCCAGCACCCCACTGCCCACGCCCCGCAGCCCACTTACTCTCCTGGGCCATACTAATGACAGTTTCAGTGGTGGCGTGGTACTCGTCCTCTTCCAGGAAGTCCTCGGGCTGCAGCGCGTCGCCCTGGAAGTCGTGCAGGTCTAGGATCTGCTGCAGCGGCGGCGCCTTGGGTAGCAGCTGCTTCACCACCTCGCGGCTGATGTTGGGCGCCTCCTTGAGCCGCAGTTTGCTCAAGATCTGCGACTTGATGCTCTCCAGGCGCAGCTCGCGGCTGTGCTGCCGCCACACGCACACGGGGCAGCCGTCCGGCTCGGGCGCCACGGACGGGGCTGGCCGGCTGGAGCGCTCCCCCCCGGCCCCCGCTGCCGCCGCCGCCGCCGCCGCCGCCGCCGGCGCCGCGGGGCCCTCGGCCGCCTCCCCCCGGGGCCGCAGCTCCAGGGCGAGGAGCAGGAAGCCCAGCAGCAGCGGGGCCGCGAGCACCATGCTGGAGGGGAGGGGAGGGAGGACTGGGGGGCGGGGACGCCGGAGTCCCGCGGGGAGGGGGCGGAGGGAGGAGGGAGGGAGGAGGAGGGGGTCCGGGCGGCGCGGGATTGGGGGCTGCCCGGCCGAGGGGGGGCCGGGGGGCCGGGGGCGGCGGGCGCGCGGGCGGGGCGGGCGGGCGGCCGGGGCGGGCGGCTGGGGGGGCCCGAGCCCGGGCCAGGCCCTTTATAGCCCCGGCCCCCGTGTCGTCAGCGGCGGCGATTGGCTGCGGAGCCAACAAAAGAGGCAGCGCTGTCATCCGAGGCGAGAGAGGGAGCCGGAGAGAACGGAGGAAAAGAGAGAGAGAGGGAGGGAGCGAGGGAGCAAAGGCCGGAGAGAGATGAAAAGGCAGAGATATGAGGGGGAGGGGAGAGACAGAGAGGGGAAGTCAAAGAGACTAGTGAGAGACCGAGAGATAAAGAGGGAAGAGACATATTCAGAGAGAGAGATATGGGAAGAGGCGGAGGAGAGGGAGGGAGAGACAAAGAAGGACAAGAAGAGTCAGAGGGGGGAAGACATAGAGGCCAGAGACTTGCTAGAGAGAGAAATGGTGTGTCTGAGGGAGACACAGAGCCAGAGGAGGAGAAAGACCGGGACAACTGTGGGAGAGTTAGAGTAGAGCGAGCCAGAGACAAAGATAGGGTAGAGCCCAGAGGGAGAGAGAGAGGTACTGCTAGACGGGGAGGGTGGAGGTCCAGAGAGCCAGACCACAGGAGATCGGGGGCTCTAGAGAGGAAACAGGGGCAGAGGAACTGATGAGACAGACCAGTACCCTGGGAAGGAGAGAGAAGGAGAGAAAGCATGATGGGGAGGAGAGAGAGGGCAGAGACTGGAAGATACCAAGGGAGCCCCTGGGGAGGCAGATTCAGGGGATCAGGGGGAAGGCAGAGACTCCAGAGAGGAGGGACAGCCACAAGAGTCAGCATTGGTGGAAGCACAGAGAGCCCAAGAGGGAGGAGAAGAAGAACTTGAGCCCAGAGGTGTCCCAGCTACCAGAGGTAGCCCAAAGATGTTTAAAGAAGCCATGGAGGGAAGCACTGGGCTAGGCTTATCAGAAGGATTAAGGAGAATAGGAGAGGAAGAGTCCAGGCACAGTCTGAGAAGGTGGTGAGGTGATGGGAAGAACTGAGACAGGAGGAAGACTTAGCGCTGGGAAGATTGTGAGCTTGAAATTGGGGCTCAACAGTGCTAAAGGCATCAGCCGGATGGAAAAGGCAGGATCTGGGGGGCATTGGAGGAGGAATGGGAGGAGGCAGAGCTGGAGGCCACTATGCTTGCAGAGGAATCTTGGCCCCTGGGAGAGCAAGTTGCAAGTTGAGCTGGACACAGCAAGTTGCAAGCAGAGAAACCCAGACATGGGACCAGCCCTAGTCTTCGCGTTTGACCCTGGACACACAGGGCAAAGTGAAAGAGTGCCAAAATGATAAATGCTTTGAATGTGTTTAACTTCTGATTCTGGCTACTTCTCCCTACATCTCAGTTTCTCCAGGCTTATTTCTTGATCCCAAAGTCCTGGATCAATAGACAAATTGAAAATGTTTGAAGGGATCAGGTCTTGTTCATTTTCTGGTATACACAATGTTTGTTAAATAAATGGATGAACTTCATTATTGGGCTTCTTGGACAGAATAGAAGGAGAGGCATTGGTTTCCTCTCTGGAATTAGAGTCCAATAAAATATCTGAAAGTTGGCTTGGCATAGGCATAAAGAGTACCAGGCATAAGGACAGAGTGGGTTGGGGAGCTGGAGTAGAATGAAGGAAGAAACTGGAGGTGCAACTCTGAAGGGAGAAGGTGGGGGTTAAGAGGACCAAGCTGAGGAGCTTTGAAGAGACAATCCATTTCCATGGGAACAGAACAAAAACTTAGCCAGCTGGTTCCCTCCCATGCTTTGGACCAAGACATGGGCATCTCAGAATTTCATCAAGTTTCTTCATCTATAATATGGGAATCACAATTCCTACCCTCAACTCGTTGTGAGGATTACATATTAATCAATCAGCAGTGGCCTTTGTCAGCTTCTCTTTATGATTCTTTTCCTTTCCTTTCTGATCTTCCAGCGTAGTAATTGCCTTTACCACATATTGTGCCATATCCTATTCTCCAAAATGTTTCTCTGGTGTCATTTCCTCAGCAAAATTGCAAACTGTGAGAGCAGAGTTGGTGTCACCTCCTTATGCTCCCTTAGAGAAGGCAGTCTAGCTTTCACTTCCTCACCAAACATGTATCCAGTGGCAGGTGCAAAGATAAATGAGATGCAAAGAAAAATAAGACTCAGTTCCTTTCCTCAGGGAACATACAGACAAGATATTAAGTGAACAGTACCAGCCAAAACTCTAGGCCAGATGCCTCCTGATATCTTCCTCTGGATATTCCAAAGTACCTCAAACATCATAGGTTAAATAGAGAACTCCTTCTCTTTTCCTAAAATATGCTCTATCCCACAGTTTTTCATTGTAGTGAATAATACTCAATTATCCATGCTAGAAACCCAGATGTAATGTTCCACTCTCATTCTCTTGATCATTTCTAAATCTTTGCGTAGGTTGTTTCTTCTTCCTAGAACAACTCCTCCTCCTACCTCCATTCCCTCCCAGCCCCCCCAATCTCTTGGCCAAATTTACTCTATTCTCAGGTCTCAGTATAGATGAGATTGTAGACATGCCATCCAGGAGTCCTTTCCTGACTCCCAAGTCTAGAGTAGATACACCTCCTGGATATATCTGCACCATTCTGTGAGATGTGGAGATTAATCACATAGCTTCTAGACTACAACTAGGCTGACTGGGTTCAAGTTCCACCTCTCTCTTTTCTGTTTATGTGAACTTGGATAAACTATTCAACTTCTTTTTTTTTTTTTTTTTTGAGACAGAGTCTCCCTTTGTTGCCCAGGCTAGAGTGAGTGCCGTGGCGTCAGCCTAGCTCACAGCAACCTCAAACTCCTGGGCTCGAGTGATCCTTCTGCCTCAGCCTCCCGGGTAGCTGGGACTACAGGCATGCACCACCATGCCCGGCTAATTTTTTATATATATATCAGTTGGCCAATTAATTTCTTTCTATTTATAGTAGAGACGGGGTCTCGCTCTTGCTCAGGCTGGTTTTGAACTCCTGACCTTGAGCAATCCGCCCGCCTCGGCCTCCCAAGAGCTAGGATTACAGGCGTGAGCCACAGCGCCCGGCCTATTCAACTTCTTTATATCTCAGATTCCTCATCTGTAATATGGGGATAACAACATTGCACCTAATTTATAAGGTTATGAGGACTAAATGCCTGACATACTGTTCTAAATGCATTAATTACTACTATTATCCCAAATTATAACTCTCACCCAGTGAGACCCAAGAGAACAAGAACTTTTTCATCAAAGTATTCTTCTGGGGCTTTGAATAAAGAATGAATGAGCCCTGTCAAGTGAACCTGGTCAGAGCTGGGGTCGGGGGTAGAGAAAACTGAGTTTTTGTGTCCATGAGGGGTTACTGGTGTCTGCAGAATACCAGGGAGTTAGAGGCAGGAACAATTTGTGAGACAGAAAAGGATTTTCACCTCCCGGTTTCCTTTCCAGCTTCCAGGACGGCACTTAAGAGGACAAGACTACCATCTGGTGGCAAAATGTGGAATGTCAGCTCCTTGGAGGTTGAACCAAAACCACCGTTTTGGTAGCTGTGTGTTTTCTTGGGGGGGGGGGGGGAGCACACTTTGCATATTTTCACTTTAGATGTCTAGTCCGAGAAGTTCTATGTCGTAATACATTAAGCCTTGTCCTTTCTCAAACCCCTCATAGATCTTGCCTCTTTCTTTCCTTGAGGAAGTTCCCTTAGGCTTGGCCCTGTTGCGTTCCCCTGAGTTTCGGAAACTAACCCCTAGGAGGTTTCTTTTAGGAGCTTTAGAATTTCAGCGCCCCAGACCCAGTCCTGAGGAAGGGGTCCTGGTAGCTTTACAGAGAAGGAGTCGGAAGAGATCTGGACATTTATGTCTTTCCTTATCCTAGTACATGCTAGCCAAGGTTTGCGGCCCCGCCCACTGTCCTGGTCTCCCTGGCAACTGTCTTTCTGCCAAGGGTGGCCCTCTCCCGGAGTTACCCAGGCAACCTCCAGGCCCGCCTCCTTCAAGGTCCTGACTGGTTCATAGCAAATGTGGGTCAGGGCCTCAGGGAGGCGTTTAGGTTTGAAGGGTGTGAACTGCCGGGAGAGAAGGAGGCAGGGGGAGGGTGTGAAGTTTCAGGACCTGCTGGACGGAGAGAGGTGTCTGCACAGCCTTGGGTAGAGGGTCTGTGACATAGTCAGGAAGAGCTGCCGCTCCTTGGAGCCTGAAAATGCTTGGGCCACTCTCAGAGGTGCTGCCAGAACAGGGGACCCACTCACTGTAGAGGAGGAGGGACTCCTGCTGTCCTGCATCTCAGCACGCGGGCGCTCCCACACCCACACTGCCTGGTCCATCAGAGTTGGGCTCAGTGAGGAGCAGCTATCTCTCTTTTCTCTCCAGGGAGGATCCCCAATCCTACTCCTTTTCCTTTTTCTCCTAAAGTTCCTGTTTTAGATGTCAGGCAGTGGACTCAGTCCTTGGCACTGCAGGGCATTCTAAGGAGAGGAGGGCCTGGTGGTTGAGATGTAGCAGAGGAGAGAGAGGCTTACTTGCACCTCCGCTGCCCTCTTAGCTTGTGCGTTTGGGGATGTGGGGAGACTATTCTGGGCTGGGGGTGGTAATGGACCCCTCCCAAGCCTCTGCCCACAAACCCTGCAGCCCCCAGAGAGGACCTCACTATGTAATTACCGTCCTCTACCATACCATACTAAACCCTCTAATTATCTTGCCTATGTCCCTTGGCAGCCCTGTTAACCTCTTTAGCCCCAAGGCCCTCTAAGAGAAGTTGGGAGTTGGGAGAAGGAAGATGAAGAATTTGTGTCTTAGGAAGGGCAATGTTGGTAATGGAGGCAGGATACAACTGGGGGACTCTAAGAATCATCTGGGGTCATGCCTTGCTTTGTCTCTGGCCTCCCAAAAAAACCCTTCCCCTGCCCTCAATCAGTCTTCCCCCACCCTCTCAGGACAGGCCATCCATCTAGCTCCACTGGGTGTAAGCCCTTTCCTATCTTCATTCTTGGCCTCCTCAGGCCTCCCCACCTCTTCCCTGCCTCCAGGCTCACTCTCCAGGCCCAAGGTAGGTCCTTCACACAGGCCCAGCTCTGGACAGTGGCCTCGGCTGGCTGTATTGCTCTTCTGTGCCAGCAGGAGGCACCACTGTTCCAGCTGCTGCTCAAGGAAAAAGGAGTCTGAACGCAATATCCAGTTCTCCAGGAACACCCAAAGGCTCGCAGATGAGTGGATCCAGCAGGTAACAAAACTTGATCTGGGCTGCCAGGTGAGCGAAGGAAACTGGAGGATGGAGGATTTAGAGGGAATCCAGTCTCCACCGAGAAGCAAGGAGAGAGAGAGAGTGCATGCACGCGCACACAGCAGTGAAGGCAAAGGTTGTTGCCAGATGCGGGTGTGTGTGTGTGTGTGTGTGTGAGCATTGACCAGAGGGTCTGGCTGGCTCTGGGAATGGGAACCTGAAATTGGAGATGTGAGGAGGGGACGTACCCATCTTAGCTCTGCTTAGAGATGCTGGCACGCCCCCACCCATTCCAACCCTGCCTCTTCTCACCTCTGTTCCCTGGGCTGCAAGACCACATTCCTGGGGAGCAATCCAACCACTTTGAGAACAGCCCTGGTGAGAGTCCCCTCAAAGTCCCTCATTCCTCTGCAGGCATCTCAGGTCCTGCTGTGTATCTCCCAGGCTATGCTAGGCAGCCCCAGCACCTTGGGCTTCTTTTTGTCAGAGCCCTCACCACACTGTGTTTTTTGTCTGTGCCTACAAGGTTGTAACGGCCCAGAAAGCAGGGGCATGTCTTGCTCATGTCCATGTAGTCCCAGTGCCTGCATGTTTAGGCTTCCAACATATGGATGAATAAATGAATGAATTCTTCCTTAGCTGCTGTCTAGGCCTCTTGGCCTTTTACCCACAAGGAACAGGAACCTGAGGTAACCATCCACCCCCAGCACCACCTCTTTCTCACTTCTGCTACATCCATTTCTGCTCCATCCTAGTTGTGAGGCTCTGTGACTCCGAGGTGGTACCTCTGTGCTCCTGAGCTGGGTGCTGGACCAGAACCACATGGCAGCTAAGATCCTGGCCAAGGCAGCGCACAAGGAGGCCATGAGCCCGGATACTCTCTGCCGAGCTGGAGGGGCTAGAGCTGCCCATTCTGCCCACTCGACAGCTGGGCATTTGGACTGCCCCCATTGTTAATGGGGAGGAGGCTGGGACAGGAGCCAGGGAAGACTGGGCAGCCTGAGGTTAGGGGCTGGGCCCCAAGGAGTAGAGAAGGGAATGGGCAGGCCCCACGGACAGAGCCTGGCAGGGGTGAGTGGAGGTGAGCGGGGTGGAGCTAGAACAGGAGCTAGACCTTGGGGCTTAAATTGTGGTTCTGGCCCAAGGCCAAGGGGGCTGAGAGGGCTGGAAGGAGGCTGGGTTGTCTCTTCTAACCCTGCCTTTGCCACCTCAATTGTGGTGGGATGTTCACATATTTCTCAAAGCAAAGTCATTTTAGTTCCCATGAGTCTAAAAACAGGGTAGGATAAAGCCTTATCATTCTTTTTTTTTTGAGACAGAGTCTCGCTTTGTTCCCCAGGCTAGAGTGAGTGCCGTGGCATCAGCCTAGCTCACAGCAACCTCAAACTCCTGGGCTCAAGCAATCCTGCTGCCTCAGCCTCCCGAGTAGCTGGGACTACAGGCATGTGCCACCATGCCCGGCTAATTTTTTCTATATATATTAGTTGGCTAATTAATTTCTTTCTATTTATAGTAGAGCCAGGGTCTCGCTCTTGCTCAGGCTGGTTTCAAACTCCTGACTTCGAGCAATCCACCCGCCTCTGCCTCTCAGAGTGCTAGGATTACAGGCGTGAGCTCCAGGCCAAGACTCTGATTCTTACTTGCAGGTTGACCCTTAATGAATGGCTTCATTTCTCTGAGCTCCACTTTCCTTGCAGTGAGGATATAAGCGGACTTCAGTGATGTATTCTCCTGGGTACCATGGTGACCTATTCTTGCCCACCATGAAAGGTGTAGCCTCCCCAGACAGCTGGGGCAGTCAGAGCTTGCCACCCAGTGACCAGAGACCCCCCTGCCATGTCCCCAGACTCCCCCAGCCAGTAAGTACATCAGTGGTGATGTTGCCCTGGAGCCAGCGTGGGGGCTCTTCCCCTCGGGGCTGCACTCAGTGCTGGTGCTGAGCCTCTTACCAACTCCCTGGGGAGCCTGTGCTGGGGGTGGCCCATAAGCTTTTCTACCAGCAGGCCCCACAGACCTGCAAGTGCAGCCCCTCCCTTCACCCTTGTTTTGATTTCACCCTGGAGGCTGTGAGCTGCCATCAAGCACTCATGCCTCCCTCATTATCCAAAGTTGCAGCCTCTGGGTTTAAATCTCAGGCCCCCAATTCAGACCCAACCTCTTGACCTTAAATTCTATCCACTACTCTCCCTCTCCTCCCTGTTTGGGACATGGTCCTGATGCTGATGCACCCTTGTTTCCTTCCCTTCTCCCATCCCTGTCTCCTCTTCCTTCTCCCCACCTCTCTCCCTCACATCTCTTTCTTCCTCCCCAGTCCCCATCCTCCCCCTGCCTCCCGCCCTCCCCTGGTCTCCCACTTCCCCTGGATGTCCTCACTCCTCTCTCAACTCTCCCCAGCTCCTTTCTCCATCCCTACTTCTCCTCCTGAGTAGTCCCAGCTACTCAGGAGGCTGAGGCAGGAGGATCACTTGAGCCTAGGAGTTTGAGGTTGCTGTGAGCTAGGCTGACGCCATGGCACTTGCCCAGGCACAGAGTGAGACTCTGTCTCAAAAAAAAAAAAAGAAGAATCAGGGTCTTGATGTACCAACTCCAGCACTCAGTCCATCACACCCACCACCAGCACCTCCCTCATGCCTCCTCACTCCTTTCCTCTGTGCCTCCACCCTGCTGGCCTCTGCAGTTCACTGTGGCCCTGCCTATCCTATCGTGGCACCCGCAGTGGCCCTGCTGAGTGGGGAGGCATCTGTGCAGCAGGTGCTGGGCTCCCTCCGTGGATCTGGGCTTCAGGAGGCTTTGGGTGCTGGCTGCCGCGCATGGCAATGGGACGACCTGATGCCTGCGTGCTCTCAAAAAAGCAACGCTTTTCCTCGGGACACATGTGGCCCCATGCTCTGCTGCTGGGCCTGGGTGGAGGTATGGCAGAGCGGGAGGGCAGCCTGGCTTTGCTTCATGGGGAGGCACGAGGGTCCCCACCCCAGCTCTCCTACCACCAGCTCATGCCAGGCACACAAGGGGCAGCAGCCTGGGCCAGCTGGGGCAGCTTGGGGGCGTATCTGGATGCCAGGCACTTGGAGCAGGTGCTGGAGGCTCTGAAGGATGTGGTGTGAGGGGCCAGGTATGTCAGCCACTCAGAGGTCCTTCCGTCCTGGAGCCCAGAAGACATGCAGGGCTCTGTGCTGACTCTATAGGCTGCAGGAGTGAGCTATTCTTTATTATTATTATTATTGTGGTAAAACATACACAACATAAAATTTATCACTTTAACTATTTTTAAGTTTAGTGGCATTAAGTACATGCAGAAACTGAAACTCTGTACCCATTAAACACCAACCACCCATGTCCCTCACGCCCCACCCAGGCATTCACCATTTTACTGTCTATAAATTTGTGGTGGAAGGGGCTATTCTTGCCCTGTCCCTTACCTCTCCCTCCCAACCCTGTACAGGAGAAGTCCGAAAACTTTTTAAACAGGGGGCCAGTTCACTGTCCCTCAGACTGTTGGAGAGTTTGCACTGTGGGCCCGGGAGGAGTTGGCTGCTAAGGAGGACAGGCAGCGGCAGCAAAAACACCCAGAGGGCCGGATAAATGTGCTAGGTGGCCCCCATGTGGACCTCGGGCCGTAGTTTGAGGATGTCTGCAGTGTATAGGCTTCTCTGGGTCTCCCTGGCCCTGTCCTTTCTCTCCCCCTTTCTTTGCCAAGTTGCTGTCACCACCCCACATTTGCCACAGCTTGCTTTCAGCCCCTTCCCCTGGTGTCCCTCTAGGAGGGTCCAATTCTCCAGCCCTCCCCGACCCACCTGATGTTTCTGCCTCCTCCTCTCACCCCTCACCTGGCAGGTGCTCCTGACACTACTCTCCAGGCCGAGGCCGCCCCATCAACAGCCTTCTCTTGCCTTTCATTCAAGTTGCCCACTCTACACTATTTGACACTTCTGGCCACTGTTCCCTCCTCCTGTCTTGAGGTTCCTTTTTCTCTTGGCCTCCTAGAGTGAGGGAAAAAGCACAGGTTTTGGAACCTCAGAGATTTGGGTTCAAATCCTGACTGCCTTTCACTGGATTTGACTCTGGGCATGTTACTCTGTGTCTCCAAGCCTCAGTTTCCTTATCTTTATTTATTTATTTTTCCATTTATTATTTTTTCCCTTTTTAAATTTCAGCATATTATGGGAGTACAAATGTTAAGGTTACGTATATTGCCCATACCCCCTACCCCCTTCTTTATCTTTAAAACAGGAAAAATAATACCAACCTCACAGAATTGCTGTCAGGTTAAACCCTGAGCTGGTGGCTGTAAGAGCCCAGCACAGTGCCTGGTGTAGTGCAGAGGTCCAGCTCTGCAAGGACCTTTCCCTTTCAGCGCCTTTAGTGGCTACTAACCCATACCCCCATGTTCCTTAAACCTAAGGGCTCCTCGAGCCTCTATCTCTGTTTCTTTCCCTTGCTCTGGCCCTCACCCAACCTCGGATTTAGATATCACTTTTATCTCTAGTCTGATTCCTCTCTCCTGAGTTTCACATCCCCAGTTCCCAGTAGGACATCTCCACCTGGATGCCCCTTGTGTGCTTCATGCCTTGGGTGGCCACCTCTTCCTTCCCTGCATGTCCAGATGATGGCTGTCATCATCCTTCTCTTGGACCATGGCCGTGATGTCTCAGCCATCTTCCAGGCCACCTGACATTCATCCTTCTCATTTCAATGCAGGCCCAATCTCAAGATAGTGTCACCTTCTCAAAAACTTTTCACCTCTCCCATTGCCTTCAGAACATACCCAACGTAGTCTTCTAGGTCCTTGATGGTCCTATTACCTATATCACCTTCTTTTTGTTCATTGATTGTTTTGCAAAGTATTCCAAAGGAAATTACAGACATGACATTTCACCATTCAATATTTTAGTATGCATCTTTAAAAAACAGAGAAATTTCCCTACATAATCATATCATTATCACAGCTAACAAAATAATTTTCTCATGTCTAATTCTCAATCCATATTCACATTTCCCTTATTCTCAAAATGTCTAGTTTGTTCAGACAAAGATCAATCAAGCACCAAGCATTACATTTGATTGTTATGCACCTAAAGTCTCTCAATCTTCTTCTTCTTTTTTTTTTTTTTTTTGAGACAGGGTTTCACTCTTTTGCCCAGGCTGGAGTGTAGTGGCCTGATCACAGCTCACTGTAATCTTGAACTCCTGGGCTTAAGCTATTCTCCTGCCTCAGCCTCCCAAAGTGCTGGGATGGGAGCCCATGTCTCTCAGTCTTGATCTTCAGACCAACTTCCACCCACCTTCACTACATCTCCCCAGCCTTTTGAGCCAGCCAACCCAATCTGCAATGTACTTTAAAAAAATGCTCCTTTTAGTAATCCCAGCACTTTGGGAGGTACAGGTGGGAGGATCACTTGAGGCCAGGAGTTTGAGACCAGCCTGGACAACACAGCTAGACCCCATCTCTAAAAAAAAGAAAGTTAGCTGGATGTGGTGGCATGCACCTGTAGTCCCTGTTACTTGGGAGACTGAGGCAGGAAGATTACTTGAGCCCAGGAGTTCAAGGTTGAAGTGAGCTATGATCGTGCCACTGCACTGCACTACAGCAGCCTGGGCAGCAAGAGTGAGACTCTGTCTCAAAAAAAAAAAAAAAAAAAAAAAAAAAAAAAAAAGGTTCCTTTTTACAGTGGCTGAAACTAAGAGAGCTTGCCCCTTTATTCCTGTATTCTCCAATCTCCAACGTCACCTTGGAGAACACCACCCACCTCTGTTAAACACATTTTCCTCCCACTGTCCCTCCCTCTGAGCTTATACAGCTGCAACCAGAGGCTCTGCCTTTCTTCACAGTGTGGACAGAACTTCCTTCTGCCTGCTGGCAGAGGCCACTGTCTTCTGCTACTTGCTGCCCATGTGCATGGCACATGCCTGGCATCTAGTGGCAGCAGTGAATACTCCTTTCTTCAGCATCTTTGCTCCTCCTCCACAGCCTGCTGCCATAATAAAGGGGGGCAAGGTCCAGAATGGGCTTGGTTTGTCCCACTGGAAACTGGTTTTCAGCCCCGCCCATATCTACTTCCTTTTGCTCTTATGATTTCTTTCCTTCTTTGTGTACACACACACACACCAAGACTCAGGAAGTGGTTCTTGAGGCAAGACCATGAGAACATAAGTAGTAGGGCCCTGGTTGGGGTACCAGGGTGTGACGACTTGTCTGGTCATAACCTTTGTCCTATTCATACTTCTGAATAGGACATACTTTGTCCTATTCATACTTCACAGTTTCTGCCAGGACCCCCAGTGGCACACAAGGGAGGGAGGCAGCATGAGGCCTCCCTCCCCTCTCAGCCCTCTCCTGGCATTTCCTCCTGGGATGAGAATAGCTGGCTGTCTGCTAGGATGAGTTGGGGAAACCCAGGGGATATAAGCCTGTCTTGGTGTCTTCCCCCATGTCTCCACCAGGAGGAGCTGATCCAGGAGCGATGGGAGCATAGACCTTGTCAATCCTCCCCCAAAGGGAGGGACCCCACTGACATGCCATGGTTGACTAGGTACCAGTATGGACTTCCTCTCCTTTTCTCAGACCAGGCGCCCTGGAAAATGGAGAAGCTATGCTAACAGAGGGGACAAGGAACCCACACTCTAGAATGTTGGGAGACTCCTACGACGCGAGGCCAGTGACTTTCTGGAAATGTTTATTCTGGCCCCACCCGTTCCCAAGCAGTCCACAGTTCGCCGGGGATGGGGCTTGAACAGAGTTGGAGCCAGAGGTGGGAGGTGGGCTCCAGGGGAAGGATGAGGACGCCTCTCTCAGACCATCTTGCAACCTCGATTCAGCTCTGCCGCCCCGCCGCTTAGAGGGTGACTGTTGTCCGCGCGTCCCTCCTTTGGCTCTCGTCCGCCCCCTCCGCCTCTCCGAACCAGCGGGATCCGGGCGGCGCTCGGTCCGGCTCTCCCACCCCGAGTTGGCACGGAGGTGCGGGCGCCAGAAGGCCCCAGGCGCCTCGAGGTCTTGCCCTGGGTGCCTTCCCTTTGCGGGGGTGGGCGCTGTCTTCCGGGTGGGGGCCACGTGGCTCCGGCCGGGCGGGGGGCTCGGCCCTCCCGTCGCGGGCCCCAGTGACTCAGGCCGCAGCTGTTCCCGCGTCACATGAGGGAGGCGGCGGGGGAGGGGGCTGTGGCTGGAGCCCGGGGCGGGGCGCTCAGGAGGCGGGGCGGGAGCTGGGGGCGCAGCTAGAGAGCCCCTGAGCCGCGGCGGGAGAGGAGCGCACAGCCTCGGGGAGCCCAGGTGAGGGCGCGGGCCCACGGCGACCTCGGCGCGGGGGGCCTGGGGGCAGACCGCTGGCAGTCCCCTCCTCCAGGGACTCGCCCCGGGCCTCGGAAGACCCGCCCCGCGCTCTCCAGCCGCTCTCGAGGCCCTCGGGCAACTTTGCTTCAAAGTTCCCGAAGCCCCGGCAGGGTGCGGTGCGGGCGCTCGCCGCACTTTTTGGGGGACGGGGAGGACAGAGCCCGGGGGAAAGTGGCCGGGGCATCGGGTTGGGCTAAGGACCGTTTTTCAGGGCTGGTTGGGCGGGGAGGGGGTGTTTGACGCCTGGGGGCAGGCGGGCCGATGGCTGGTGTCAGGCCCGAGCCCCTGCGGGGCAGCCCTCGGGTCCGTCCTGGGCCCGGAGGCGGCGGGGCGGGGTCCGGGCCTCGGGCCGTCGCGCCCGCCCCTCTCCCGGCGGGCAGGAGAGGGGGCTGGGAGACGTGGATCTGACCGCGGGGTTTCCGGGTGGGAGGGGCCGGGAGTGGGGCCGGGCAGGGAAGGCCTCGAGGGCCGAACGGGAGCGGAAACCGAGGTCCCCCTCGGGCAGTTCTAATCCCCCCGCCCTCCCCTGCGGCCCAGGCCCGGCAGCCATGGCGGTGGAAGGAGGAATGAAATGTGTCAAGTTCTTGCTCTACGTTCTGCTGCTGGCCTTTTGCGTGAGTGGGGAGGGAGTGCGATGGGGGCTCGCTGGCAGGGTGCGGGGAGACCTGGCTCCGGAGTGGTGAGTGCTGAGGGACCAAGAATGAAGGCAGCTGGAGACCAGATGTGGAAGGAGAGCCCCAGGAGAGACAGCACGGCCACCCCTTCCTCCCGCGTTCGTGGACCCCTGAGACTTATTTCGACAGATAATGACCATGACCATCCCGGGTGTGAGGCACCTCCCATACCCACCCCTGCTGGCCCTTCCTGTCTGGTGACCCAACCACTTGTGATACAGGGGCAGTGGGGCAACCAGCCAACGGTGCCTGATGCTATCGCCACGGGGCTTTCCTCCACGCTCCTGTCTCCCCTCGCTTCCTCCTCCACCCCCTCATCCCTCCATTCCCTCTCCGCCCAGCTGCTTGGGGGCCAGGAAGGCCTCTGCCCACCTCAGTTTGCTCTTGCCCTGGGCTCCAGGCTTGGGAGGCTACCGTTTGCCCAGGGAGGGGCACACCACTCTTGTCCCCTTTTCCTCCTCCCTGGCCTAGCTGGGAGGAACCTTAGGCACAGCTGATGCACGTGAGGTGGGCACTAGAAGGTAGTGATGGGCAGTTCTGGAAGAGAATTGAACTGGGAGCCCATGGAAAGCACCAATCTAGGTCAGGAATTTGTGCCCTGGGGTCAGGGCTTTCCAGGAACTCTTTTTACATTTGCTTATCCCCCTGGTGGAAAAGCTGCTTGGAGAAAGGCCTGGCTCCTGACTCCCGACTCCCTTTTCCCTGAGTGTGCTGAACACTTCACCAGCCTTCACTGGAGACAGTGGGGGGCAAGGATGGGTCATACCCCTACTCCACAGTCAAGTTTCCTGGGGGTGTGAGGATCTGTCTCCTGGTTGGGGTGAAGTCTGTGTCCTGGTTGCACTCCCTGCCCTCCCCTGTGAAGGACTGCTGGGATATGGGTATGGCTTAACCTCACCTGCCCTCCTTTCAGGCCTGTGCACTGGGACTGATTGCTGTGGGTATAGGGACCCAGCTTGTCCTGAGTCAGACCATCACCCAGGGGACTACCCCTGGCTCCCTGTTGCCTGTGGTCATCATTGCAGTGGGTGCCTTCCTCTTCCTGGTGGCATTTGTGGGCTGCTGTGGGACCTGCAAGGAGAACTACTGTCTTATGGTCACGGTGAGTGGAGTGTGGGACCCCCGCTCCTTCCGGATGCGTGTGGGACTGCTGGAGGCCATTTTTGTGGTTGGGATTCATGAGGGTGGGTGAGGAAGACCTTTGTGAGTGGTCCCGGGACTGGCTGTGCTACAGCAAGCCCTTCTCATCCATAGACTCCAAACCTGACTCCTGTCCTTTGCTCCTGTAGTTTGCCATCTTTCTGTCTCTTATCGTGCTGGTGGAGGTGGCCGCAGCCATTGCTGGCTACGTGTTTAGAAATAAGGTAAGCAGGGAATAAGGGGAGGGCCTTCCTCAGCCTGGTGTGGGACCCAGGTGCCTGAATTCTGACCTCAACAGTGAACTCCCTACTCTCAGGTGAAGTCAGAGTTTAATAAAGACTTCCGGCAGCAAATGGAGAATTATCCAAAAAACAATAATACAGCTTCAGTCCTGGACAGGATGCAGCAAAATGTGAGTGGGGTTGCTGGGAGCAGGGGTAGTGGGGGAAGAGAATTCTCATCTCCATATTGAAGGCAGAGGTTCACTTAACTTTCTCCCCCATATCTCTTCCCTTTCCTAGTTTAACTGCTGTGGGGCTGCTAACTACACAGACTGGGAGAACATCCCTTCCATGGGCAAGAACCGAGTCCCTGATTCCTGCTGCATCAATGTCACTGTGGGCTGTGGGAGTAATCTTGAGAAGATATATACAGAGGTAGGGAGGAGACTGAGATAGTATGGGACTTGGGAAACCTAGGAAATGTTTCAGGAGGCAAGAGACCTGGGATGGGGGTGGACTGGGTCAGGGATGGGGAGGGGATTTGGAAATGCCCAGAGGGCAGGGAAGAGACAGATGGACCAGTGGAGGTGGATGGGAAGTTTCTGATGGTGCTCTTGCATTGTGTGCCTGCCACCCTCTAGGGCTGTGTGGAGAAGATTGGGAGCTGGCTGAGGAAAAACATGCTGTTGATAGCTGCAGCAGCCCTGGGCATTGCTTTTGTAGAGGTGAGAAATAGCCTGGGCAGGGGCTGTGAGTCCGTCCAGGGCATCTGGGGAGTGGAAGTTTGGGGAGGAGGGTACTGAGCAGGAGGTACTGGCCTGGAGATGGTGTGTTTGGGGTCTCTTGCATGAATCTGGGGTAGCTTGCCCTTCAACTCCTCTCTACCCCCATCTCTACCTCTCCTTCCAGGTCTTGGGAATTGTCTTTGCCTGCTGCCTCATGAAGAGTATCCGAAGTGGCTATGAGGTGATGTAGGGGGTCTGGTCTCTTCAGCCCCCTCATCTGGGGGAGTGTAGTAGTATCCTCCAGGTTTTTCAATTAAATGGATTTTTTCAGACCCACAAGAGAGATGGTCTCAGTTTGTCTAAGAGTGATATATGTTCCCTTCCCTCTCCTCCATGTTTCCTGTCCTCTGGGACCTTGCTCTGTGCACCTCTGGGACAGGCAGGCCTATTTTTTTTGGAAGGGGAGAGGTGTTTGGGAAAGGGATTTTGCTGAAGGTGTTGGTTGGGCTGGCAGCAGGAGAAGTGGGGATCCAGAGGAGGCTGTGGCCCTTCCTGTCCTCTAGTCTTGTACAGCCAGGCTCAGCACTGGAGCATTCATGAAGCCATCTGCTGCTAACATCAGTGATTTCCCACACAGTTCCTACCTGAGGGAGCCCAGCCCTACCTTGGACACCTCCTTGGCCTTCTGCACACCTCTAAGGGCCCAACAACTAACTCCCTGGCCCATCCTTAAAGGGATCCGGCTACTTTCAGGGTGGTACTAACTTGCCTTGACATCTGAGTGGCCAGTGTTCCTCCTTCTTGACTTCTTAGATAGTAGGAATTAAGATAAGTATTGTCTTTTCTTCCATGGCAACCACCCAGCATGACCCTGACCTCTCTTCACTTTCCCTCCTCTCCCAAGAAAAATAAAGGCCATTCCCAGTACAGACACGGAATTGCAACCTTACTCCGCGTAGAAAATAAAGGAAATCTTCGAAAGTGCCCTCTGGTGGCCAACTCCTGGAGGTGCAGCTTCGAAGATCAGCCATAGATGCAAGACAACTTCCTTGTGCCCCGCAGTGGCTGCTAGCTGTTTTGCAGGCACTAAACAGGCCAGAGACCTCGGGCTGTAAGTCAGCTTAGGGTAGTTAGCACTTAAGTGGGCTCAGTCTGCCCCTGGGCATCTTCATTTTGGCCCACTTTTTTTTTTTTTAACAATACACTTTTATTGAGTGTCTATTTTGTGACAGACACCAGCCAATACCAGGGCAGGGACATAAATAAAAGTCCCTGCCCTTGAAAAACAATCTCTTGCGGGAAGGCTGGGTTCAGCAGACTGCCTGGGCAGGCTTGGGAAGGACCCAGGTGAGCACAGCATCCACCAGGCTGGCTGGCAGGTAGGAGGCGGGCAACCAGAGCAGCTTGGCATCCCAGCCTGGGCTGTAGCGGGTTCGGGGGTGACGAGCAGTCAGGGCATGCTCCACACACTTGCTCACCTTGGTGAGGTCTGGGTCACAAATCAGGTTCATGATGCGCCGCTGCACTTTCAGGTCTGCAGTCGGAGAGTGGTTGCAATCAGTTTCCCTTCTCCACTCCAGCCCACCTTAGGTCCTATCTTCTGGGTCCTAGGGCTTGTTGCCCAGCAGAGGTGAGAGGTATCCTCAGTCCCCTCCCCAATGTGGGGTGTGGGCGGGTTCCACACGGCCAGGGCACTCTCCTGTGCATCCCATTCATACCCACCTTCTCCTGACAGGCTGATGTGGGGTGGGATTGGCCTTGTTGGTGCTCTCATTTCCCTTCAGGTACCCCTATGTATGGGTCCAGCTACTCACACTTGGTGAGGAAGGCCTCCCCATAGAGGGCCTGTGTGGCTGGAGGTAGCCGTGCCCAGCAGGCCTGCAAGGTGTTCTCCAAACTCTCCAGGTTGGTCACAGGGGTTCGGAAGAAGCCAGGCTCCACGATGCAGACTCGTACCCCAAAGTGAGCCATGTCCCGCCTGAGTGGGGGCAGAGGGAAGTTGCTTGGTCCTTGCCCTGTAGGGAGGGGACTTTCAGGGACATGGGTGGAGCAGCTAAGATGAGAAAGTTACCAAAGATCAGGGACAAAATTCCTGATAGTAAGGAGATTCCTGCTGCTCTGGGACAAGGGGCAAGTGGGGCAGAGGGAGGGAGGCATTTTTGAGGTTTTTCTTTCTTTATATTTTCTATGATCTAGAGCAGGGGTCAGCAAAATTTAAAGAGCCAGAGAGTAAATATTTTAGGCACTGCTGGCCAAGAAACAAAATTAATGATATTATTAGGTACTTACATAACCATTTACAGTATAACCAGTTAAAAATGTAAAAACCATTATTAGCTTGTAGATGGCTGCCTGGACCTGGTCTGAGAATTGCAGTTTGCCAATTCCTGATGTAGAGGTGCCCCATTCCCTAGCTCCCAAAACAGGGTTGAGCCCTGAGTGCTGGATATGAAGGGTATAGACTGGTATTTGCTGGAGGGTAACCTAATGGGGAAAGATACATCCCATTGCCCTGCACAGATGTAGAAATCTAAGTATAAAGTATGTGTTCTATGATGCCAACTGGAAAATTAAAGACTGAAGGATAGGGACAAAGACATTTAAATTTTTTGCTGAGTGGTGGTGACAAGGGCAGGCTTTCTTGGAAGGTGGGCTCAACTTAGGCAACTTGAACTTCTCAAAATTCAGGCCCTGCTCCTCTGCCATCCTCAACAAGTCTCCTTTGTATTCCCATGGAACTTTGAACATTCTTGTATAAAGAAGAGGGGCAGGAGAACATTATGACCAGGCTCTCCAGGCAATCAGATGTGGGGGTGAGATATAGTGCTTCCCCTAACTATTAAATAGTTGTATATTAATACCTACCCTTATAAGGTTGTTGGGAGAATTAAATGAGGAAATGTTATGTAAAGCTACTAGCTCACTGTAATAGTTATTTTTGAAACAGAGTCTTACTCTGTTGCCCCTGCTAGAGTGCCGTGGCATCAGCCTAGCTCACAGCAACCTCAAACTCCTGGGCTCAAGCAATCCTTCTGCCTCAGCCTCCTGAGTAGCTGGGCCTACAGGTGTATGCCACCATACCTGGCTAATTTTTTCTATTTTTGGTAGAGACAGGGTCGTGCTCTTGCACTCCTGAGCTCAAACGATCTGCCAGCCTTGGCCTCCCAGAGTGCTATGATTACAGGTGTGAGACACCGTGCCTGGCCTGTAATAGTTATTATTATTATTTTTTTTGAGACAGAGTCTCAAAAAGTTGGGTCCTTACATGTACCTCATTTCACTCACAACCCAATACCCATGAAGCAGGTCTTCTCATCCTGATTTAACAGGTGAATTAGTTAAAAACTGGTAAAGGGGGTGGTTTGGTGACTCATGACTATAATCCTAGCACTCTGGGAGGCCCAGGCAGGAGGACTGCTTTACATTAGGAGTTCGAGATCAGCCTGAGCAAGAGCGAGACTCCATCTCTACCAAAAATAGACAAAATTAGCCAGGTGTGGCGGCACACACCTGTAATCCCCACTACTCGAGAGGCTGAGGAGGATCACTTGAGCCCAGGAGTTTATGGTTGCAGTGAGCTATGATGATGCCACTGCACTCTACCTGGGGCAACAGAGTCAGACTCTGTCTCCAAAAAACAAAACAAAACAAACAAAAAACCGGTAAAGAGTAGTAATCTACTTAGGGTCACAAAGCTCACGAGAAGGCTGGGATTTGAACCCATGGTCTAGCCCTAAACTCTCTCTTCTTAAATATTTCACTATGCTGTGTCTTAATCATCTCTGCCAGCCCATGCCAGGCAATAATTTGTTTGTTGAGTGGGCTGCCCTTGGGCTTAGAGCCCGGAGCCCTGTACCCCTCACCTCAGGCTGTCAGAGAAGGCCTCCAGGCCAAACTTGGAGATACAGTAGCCCCCACCATTGGCTGCCAGGCGACCCAAGACACTGGTGATGTTGACCACCCGTCCCCGTGCCTGCTGCAGCAGAGGCAACAGGGCAAGGGTGACCCCGATGGGACCCAACGTGTTCACATTCAGCACCCGATGGAAATCGTCTTGTGTCAGCCATGGTGTGGGCCCGATGATACCAGCCACACCAGCATTATTCACCAGACCAAAGAGCCCTGTGGGGAGATGAGAAAGACACCAGGGGTGGGTGAGGCACTCACCCATTCTCCTTCCTGGGAGCATCTGAACACTGTTCCTCCCTAACTAGTCCCTCTGGCTTCCTGCAGCCCCTGCAAGAAGCGGGTACCATAGAGATCAGGATCTTCCCACACTGTGTTCCTGTGGCTGCGCCATACTCACCTGCTTCTCTGACGTGTGTCTCTACCCACTTGGCTGCCTGATGGACACTCTGGGGATCAGTGACATCCAGCAGGGTGGTGTGGAGGCGGGAGGAAGCCAACCGCTGTAGGTCTTCTGCCCCTGAGGGGGTCAGGCAGCTGGCCAGGACTCGGAAGCCCCTCTGGTCCAGTTGAAGTGCCAGAAGGCGCCCGAAGCCAGAGTCACAGCCAGTGATGAAGACGAAGGCATTGCTGGCAGGCAGGCTCTGCCGGTCTCTGAGCAACCACAGCACTGCCCAGAGCAAGGCACCCAGCAGCAGTGGCAGCCACATGGCCGGAACCCACGTGACCTGCAGATGGCAGCCTAGGTTGGGCAGGAAAACTTGTCCCATTTACTTTGGCCCTCAAGCCCTTTCTCCTAATAGCTTTCCTAGCTGGAAGTGTCTGGTCTGAGCAGATGGAGAAATTACCTGCCTGGCAGATAACTGGCTCATCTATGCATGCAAAACCGTGGGCAGACCCTATATTTGAGGCTAACAACTAAAAGCCAGGTCCTGTATGGGAGCAGAGGCATCTTCTTGCTTGCTGTCACACCTCTCCTACTAAAACCAGGGACAGCTGAACCCTCTAATTGTAAACTGGGCCTGGTTTTTAGAAACACAAACAGGGCCAAGAGCCTTGTATTTTAGTCCTGTGCCTCCCAAACTTGCTGTGTGATGCTGAGCATCTCACTGCATCTCTGAACATGTTTTCTCATCTACTATGTGGGGCTAACACCCACCAGGCCTACCTCAGAGTTGTGGAGGATCAAAGGGGATAGTGTGCGAGGGAGCAAGTTAAAAGCTTAAACTCGTCTGTCAACGAGTGTAATATCTAGGTAGACTTCCCACAGCACCCTCAGCTCCCACTATCCCACTTACCTCCTCTGGGGAAAGTTGGCAGGGACTACAATGCCTGCAGCTTCTTCTTTTGCTTTTGTCGGAGAGACTGTGCTCCCAGTCTTCCCCGGCTCCCACACTAGCCACAGGAAAGGCCAAAGTCTAGACTGGGTGGATGTGGGTGCCAGGAATATTAAGTATATGTGTGCTGGGGTGGGCGGAGGGCAGAGGAGGAGCCAGAGAGGCTGGAGCCTGCCTGGGTAAAGCCCAGGCTTGGCAGAGGCCAGGCATGCCCGGCCCCCTCCTTGGCTGTTTTTCTCAGCCTAGGTTCCTGACCACCACCTATGTCATAGTCTCCCAAGAGGATGGTGCTGTCAAGGATGGCAGCTGCCCCTCTTTGTTGGTAGCCTTCCACCTGTCATTCTTCCCCCTTCTCAGCCCTGAAATGCCCCCAAGAACTAATCTCCCACCTGGCTCAGACTCATGACACTGCTTAGTGTTAGCCTGGGAGAGGCCATGAGCACGTGGAGAGGCAGAGAGCCAGGCCTGCTCCCTGTCTTATTTCTCCTCTGCAGGAAACTGAAGTCCTGAATTAGGAAGCTTGGGGCAAGGGCTAGAGGGACCTTCTCTGGGAAGGTATGGGAAACTCCCACTTTCTGCTTACCCCACAGGCACCTACACCAGGCCAAGGAAAAGAGAGTTGGGATAGTAAGAGGAAGCAAGTTCCACCCTCTACCCAAAACATACCTGTCCTTCAGGGAAACCACCTTTGAACCTGCTACTCCCACTCCCCACACTGGAGCTAGTAGCTCCTTGAAACACACCATAGAAACAGAGGCTGTTTTATTCATGGCCCGTCAGTCTCTCTCCTGTCCGAATAGGTGAAGTAGGAAGGATGGGGTGGGGGAGGCACAGGGACTAGGAAGGGGCAGATTGCAGCTGCCCTTTGTAGACATATTCCAGTGCGGTGGCAATGGTGCGCATGTCCAGCTCGATGCTCCGAGCCCAGTTCTCCACATCCCCGATCTCCTGGGAAGAGGGAGAGGAGGTAGGAGGCCCAGGAATCAGGGGGGGTGGAATGTGGCTTCCAGGCTGGGGGGTACTTTTCATCTATCTCCTGGAAAGGGCTTTACCTGGATCCACCAATGGCTTTTATTTCTTTCTCTAGCTTCTCTGACACTGGGGCCATACATGGGGTTTCTAGGACCATCCCCAGTTCCTCCTTGTCCCAGAAGTGACCCAACTGGAGAGAGCCAATAGGGGCCCAGGAAATGGGTAGTGATGTAGGGAGCGTGGCCCACCTTGAGTGCCTGGTTGAAGTTCTCCACCATCCCGATCCACTGGCCTGTCTGCTTGGCAAATTGGGCAGCCTGGACTTGTAGGGTCTTCACCTCATGGTCCAGCTTTCTCTGGTTCATGTAGGCCTGGGCCACACTGGAGGTTGGAGGAGGAAGATCAGCTCATCCAGCCAGTGGGGGTGGTCTCCAGGACTAACATTCCATTGCAGTAGTGGGAGGTCAGCCAGGAGCCAGGGCTGGCGAGAACCTCATGATTTTGGCCATTTTTGGATGTGATGCAAATGACTACCAGTACATGCAAATGAACCCAGCTCCTTCCTCTCACTCAGGGGATTCCCAGGAGAGCCATGCTGGGAGCTGACCAGAAACATACCATCTCCAACCCCCAAAAGGAGTTCCTGCAGCTGGGTAGGGAAGGAGAGGGTTAACCTTGGGGGATATCCCTAAGGAAAAAGATGGGTGGGAAAAGGGGACATAGCAAAACTGGGAAAATCCAGCAACCAGGACACATCTGGCAGTGATTGGAAGCCCAGGGATCTGTCCAAGTAGTTGGGAAGGGGAATTGGGGCCCCTCCCTCAATCTGGGGTGGGATGGGAGGCAAATCCCCTCCCCAGGAACCCTGGGTCAAGAGAGGATATCCCAGGGGTTTCTCCTTGGCTCTCAGTCTCTCTACCAACCCTTCTCCTTCGCCCACACAGATGAACACACACACACACACACACACACACACACACACACACACACACACTCACTCTCTCTCTCTCCTCCTTCTGCCCTAGGCAATAGTTTTTCCTTTCTCAGTCAATCAAGGTGCTGGCTGTAGTTACCACTGTTACATTGGGGTTGGTGTCTCCAACCCTCTGCTAATGTTTCTTGCCTCTCTACCCACCACCCCCAGCAATAATTGTTCTTCCTTAGTGGTTCCTGATGAATATTTCACTTCCTACCCCAAAGCTCTAGTCAGCCAGGAGACCCCACATCTGGTACCCCCCACCCACTGGAATGTGTGGGGGCTGAAAGGGGAAAGGGGTTGGGGGATTGAGAGAGTGGGCAGGACACCTGACAGGGGCTAAGACAGACTGAGCCTTTGTTTTCTTTTCTGGGGAATGAGAGGAGCCGTGGGCAGCAACACAAAACCCTTTCTAATCTGGCTTTGGTTTAGCTGCCCTCTAAGCTAAGGAAGAAAAGCCTGGGCCAACCTCACAAATGATAGGCACAGCAGAGCCCAGGAGGCCCCCATGTGGGAGAGAGAAAAGGGGATAGACCCTGTCCCTTCTCTTCAGGAGATAGCAGGGCCACCTTAGAGGGTGGGGCAGGAGCTGAAACAGATTCCTCTGGGAGTTCTTAAAGTCTGTTTTCCCTATTGACCTCCTGATTCTATCTTTACACTGAGTGAAGAGAGCCACCTGGAGGGAAGGCCCCAACCACAGCTTTCTTTTTCTCTAGTCTCCCCTGCCCTCACCCCGGATGAGTAATAAAGATGACCCCAGGCCCTGCATGGCTCACTTGGATGACTCAGTCTCTGGGTTCACAATCAAGCTGTTCTACCCCTTGCCCTGGGGTGGAAGGTATTATACTGCCTCCTTTCTTCCAGCCGACTGGATGCACTATCGAATCATCATCTCTATGCTCTTCTGGGTCACTCAGGGTCAAGAGAAAATATTCTTTGCTCCTTCCCAATCTTTGGCTGTTACTGGCATTCTCATTTAGGGATGGAGTAGGAGTGGTCCCTGGAGACCCAAAAGGAAGCGAAGAGACATCCTGGACCTGCCACAGTTCCTGGCATTGGTTCTACCCTCATCCCTACCAGCTGTGCCATCTCTTTCCTGCCAGCTGCTTCCCAGACTTGCCAGAGGGTGGGAAGTGGAGGAAAGGGTGGTAAGCTGTGGTGAAGGAGGGTGCTTTCTCTCCTGCTGAAGTGACAGCTGGACTTGGAAGGGCAAAGGGAGCTGGGCAGATGGCATCAAGTTGTAAGCACCAGGGAAGTTAATGTGGGGAGAGGGAAATTTGGCTGTTTCTTCAATCACTGCAGCTGCTTCTCCCTTGCCCAATAATGGGGGTGAGAGCTGACTCAAGCCTCTCTCCATAAAGCTGGGAGGGGCAGGGGTAGAATAAGGGAAGGAGTGGAACATCCCATCCCTTTGAGTGCAGTCTGAGGGCCAGACCTTGCCAATGCCTAAACTTGGATGAGTTGAGGGAAGAGGTTCATACCCCACATTGAGGTGATCCACCAAAGCTTCTGTCAGGCAGGTCGCTGCAGCGATAGCCTCTCGCCTCCTCTTCTCTGGGGGGAGGGGAAAAAGGGATTGGAGATTTTTTTTTTAAGACAAGGTTTTGTTCTGTTGCTCCAGCTAGAATGCAGTGGTGGCTGGGCGTGGTGGCTCAAGCCTGTAATCCTAGCACTCTGGGAGGCCGAGGCAGGCGGATTGCTTGAGGTCAGGAGTTTGAAACCATGCTGAGCAAGAGTGAGACCCCGTCTCTACTACAAATAGAAAGAAATTAATTGGCCAACTAATATATATAGAAAAAATTAGCCGGACGTGGTGGCCCATGCCTGTAGTCCCAGCTACTATGGAGGCTGAGGCAGCAGGATTGCTTGAGCTCAGGAGTTTGAGGTTGCTGTGAACTAGGCTGACACCACGGCACTCACTCTAGCCTGGACAACAAAGCAAGACTCTGTCTCAAAAAAAAAACACAAAAACAAAAAAAACCAAAAAACGAATGCAGTGGTGTCATCATGGTTGACTGTAATCTCAAACTCCTGGGCTCAAGCAATCCTCCTGTCTCAGCCTCCTGAGCATCTGTGACTACAGGCACATGCCACCACCCCTGGCTAAGTTTTTGTATTTTTTTGTAGAGACAGGGTCTCGCTATGTTGCTCAGGCTGGTCTGGAACTCGTGGCTTCAAGCGATCCTCCCACCTTGGCCTCTCAAAATGCTAGGCATGAGCCACTGCAACCAGCTGAGCTTTGTTTTAATTTTCCCACCCATTTCTGCTATTCTGCCGGAATCATGTCAACTAACCTCAGAATGGCAGAGCTGAAGAGCACCTTGAAAAACATAAAGCAACCCCTTTCATTTTAGAAACGAAGAAACTGATACCCTGAGAGGTGAAGCGACTCGCTCAGGGACACCTAGGAATCAGTGGCAGTGCCCATGACTCCTGACTCCCAGGCACTCTTTGTCCACTATCTTAGCCGAAGAATCTTTAACTGCGGGATTCCCAGCCCGAATTCAGGAATAAGAGCCCCACCTGAGTTCCGGTGTTTTCTGGGCTTCCAGAATTCCCTCTCTGGGCCGTCCCCCGCACCCTCCATCCTGAGGGGTGGCCCTTCCTACTTCCAGGAAGAGAGGCTCCCTGGACCAATAGGCATGGCACTCCGTGAGCGGGAGGCGGGGCTGGAAAGCCGCCGGATTGGGGATTAGGGGCGTTGCCGAAAGGGGACCAGAGTGTTGCCAAAGGGACCAGCGCCCGTCAACAACGGGACGGAATTTACAAAAAAGCTGCTCCATGATTCCCTCTCCACTATTCCCATTGCCCGCTAGCCGACGCCCTTCTCTAGATCTGGGCAGTTACTCGAGGTCCAGGCTCCGGGCTGAAGCTAGGCCGCAGCAGGAGAGAAAACAGCAGATGGGACATTCGGCTTACCCTGCAGCTCCTTGCGTTCATTTTGCTTGGCCTGGTGTTCTTTTAGCAGGCGGGACAGCATGGTCGCGACGGGTTGGGGGCTTGGGGCCGGGGCACGCCGGGCCCCCTCCAGCTCCGGAAGCTGGAACGCGCACCGTGGCTCCCCCGGGCCCAGGTCACGTGACCACCACGTCACGTGAGGCTGGGACCCGCCCTCTTTTTGAGAAGTGGGGTGGTTGATAGTGAAGATGTCGGTGGGCAAGGGAGGTAGAGGGTTGGGGGAGGGGCAGGTGATCTCTTTACTGGGAACTCACTTTTTAGTGAGTGTTAGAAGTATTTTTTAAATAGCCACGTTGCAGAGCCAGTTTTTAACATCTCCTTTGGATCTCAGGCTGAGGGGTGGAGTTGATGTTGTCAGGCCGTCCAGACCATTTGGTTGTTGGGAGAGCAGAGGCTCCCTGGACTCATTGAAATTCTTTTCCTTCTCTGGTCTTACCTCCTGGCAGTGCTGGCCCGTTCTCGGTTGAGTCCCCGGCTCATTCCCTCTAGGAGAGAATACTTTCTTCTGTTTTCCAACCCACTTCTCATCACCCCTCCGAGGTCCCTAAGCTCTGGGTGATCATTGTAGGGAAGCATTTTAGGCGTTTCAAGCGGCCTCCTAGGGAGCTTGGCTAATTTGGCCGGCTGTGTGTGGTGAATGTACAATTCCACCTCTGTCCTTTTGTGGTCAGGGAATGCAAACCCATTTCAGTCTTAGCAGAAGCATAAGTTCTGTTGCCAGAGTAAAGTGTAAATTATGTAACGCCTCTGAACTAAAGAGAAATGCTTCTGGGATTAACTCCAACACGAAAAATTATAAACATCTACATATTCTTGCTATTGCTACAATATCTCATGGTGCACTTTACACTAACATGCTGGGTGACTTTGGGCAAGTTGCTCACCCACTCTGAATTCTAATTTTCAGTAAAATAAGGGGATTTGATTAAATCAGAGGTACTCACGCCTGGTTAAACATTAGAATCACATGGGGGAGCTTATAAAAATGCCTTGAACCCAGACTAAGACTCTGAGGGATGGAGCCCAAACATTAGTATTTTTTTTTTTTTTTTTTTTTTTTTTTTGAGACAGAGTCTCGCTTTGTTGCCCAGGCTAGAGTGAGTGCCGTGGCGTCAGCCTAGCTCACAGCAACCTCAAACTCCTGGGCTCGAGTGATCCTTCTGCCTCAGCCTCCCAGGTAGCTGGGACTACAGGCATGTGCCACCATGCCCGGCTAATTTTTTATATATATATCAGTTGGCCAATTAATTTCTTTCTATTTATAGTAGAGACGGGGTCTCGCTCTTGCTCAGGCTGGTTTTGAACTCCTGACCTTGAGCAATCCGCCCGCCTCGGCCTCCCAAGAGCTAGGATTACAGGCGTGAGCCACAGCGCCCGGCCTCAAACATTAGTATTTTTAAAAAGCTGTTCAGGCCGGGGGCCGTGGCTCATGCCTGAAATCCTAGCACTCTGGGAGGCCAAGGCTGGTGGATTGCTCAAGGTCAGGAGTTCAAAACCAGCCTGAGCAAGAGCGAGACCCTGTCTTTACTATAAAGAGAAAGAAATTAATTGGCCAACTAAACATATATATATATATATATATATAAAATTAGCCGGGCATGGGGGTGCATGCCTGTAGTCCCAGCTACTCGGGAGGCTGAGGCAGGAGGGTCGCTTGAGCCCAGGAGTTTGAGGTAGCTGTGAGCTAAGCAGACTCCATGGCACTCTAGTCCTGGCAACAAAAGTGAGACTTTGTCTCAAAAAAAAAAAACAAAAACAAGTTGTTCAGGTGATTCTAATGTGTATCCAAGGTTTAGAATCACTGGACTGAACCATATCTAAAACTATAATATTTCCAACGTTGACTTTTTAAATTTTATTTTAATTTTTAAATTTTCATTTTTTTGAGACAGAGTCTCACTCTGTTGCCTGGGCTAGAGTGCCATGGCAACAGCCTAGCTCACAGCAACCTCAAACTCTTGGGCTCAAGCGATCCTACTGCCTCAGCCTCCGGAGTAGCTGGGACTATAGGCATGTGCCACCATGCCCGGCTAATATTTAGTTGTCCAGCTAATTTCTTTCTATTTTTTAGTAGAGACAGGGTCTCGCTCTTGCTCAGGCTGGTCTCGAACTCCTGAGCTCAAAAGATTCACCCGCCTTGGCCTCCCAGAGTGCTTGGTTTAAAGGCATAAGCCACCACACCCGGCCCAATGTTGGCATTTTTACATTTGTGGTTCAGCAGCTTAGTTGAAATTAACTTCATTATATCTACCTTACAGGGGAAGGATGGAGGCTGATTGAGTTAGAATAAAACATTCTTGACTTTTATTTTCTTTATTTTTTGAGACAGAGTCTCAAAATTCAGAGTCTCTTGCCTGAGCTAGAGTGCCATCCGTGGCATCAGCTTAGCTCACGGCAACCTCAAATTCCTGGGCTCAAGCGATCCTCCTGCCTCAGCCTCCTGAATAGCTGGGACTATAGGCATGCACCACCATGCCTGGCTAATTCCTTCTATTTTTAGTCGGTTTTGGCTAATTTCTTTCTATTTATAGTAGAGACGGGGTCTCACTCTTGCTCAGGCTAGTCTTGAACTCCTGAGCTCAAGCAATTCTCTTGCCTTGGCCTCCCAGAGTGCTAGGATTACAGGTATGAGCCACCGCGCCTGCCCCATTCTTGAATTTTCTGAATAAGAGTTGAGAATTACTGATGGATTGATTCATTTAGCTATTTGCAGAATAATATCCTAAATCCTGGGAGATATGCAACTGTAAAAAGATTAGTGAGAGGAAGCACATGAAATGGTTAAGTGGCAGCATAAAGCAAAACATGAAGTGCCAAAAGGAAAATTTTTTTTGTTGTTGTTAATCCCCTGAGTTTACTAGGACCAAAATAAAAATTTTAACAAAAATGTTGGATTCTGGCTTGGCGCAGTGGTTCATGCCTGTAATCTCAGTGCTTTGGGAGGCCAGGAGTTCTATACTAGCCTAGACAATATAGCAAGACCCTGTCTCTAAAAAAAAAGGTGGCATGTGCCTGTAGTCCCACCTTCTCAGGAGGCTGAGGGGGCAGGGTAGCTTGAGCCCAGGAGTTCTAGACTGCAGTGAAGTATGATGATACCTCTGTACTCCAGCCTGGGTGACAGGGTGAGACCGTGTCTCAGAAAAATAAAAATGTTGTATACTGTGTATATATGTTTCTGTGCTTGTATGTTTACTATACCTTCTTTTTTAAAAAACACTTCATGAGTACTTACCATAAGGTAAACATGTATTAATTCATATAATCCCTAGAGCAATCCTGTGAAGTATTATTGTTATCCCCAATTTGTAGATGAAGAATCTGCGGTACAGGGCAGTGAAGTAATAGAGCTTATAAGTGTAGAGCTAGGATAAGAATCCAGGCTATCTGACTCCAGAGCCAGAATGTTACCACTGTATACTGCATAAACCATGGGTGAGACCCCAGAAGGGGAGGCCTGGAAGTACTTTTCTGGGGGCTCCTTGTCTCTTGTCACTATACCCTTCTGGCTTACTGGGCATGAGCTGTAGGGAATCCTGGCAGGAGAAGAGTGTTTGGGAAGAGGCTCTGCTCCAGAGAAAGGCTGATCAATAGATGCGGGAAGGGTGACAGCATCATAGGGCAGGCTGGCTCAGTCTTCCCCTCTCTCTGGCTCCAGCTTCCAACAGCAGTGAGCAAGCAAAATAGAGCAGATTGGAAGATGCCCGGTGCTTCACCCCCAGAGCTGTGGGGGCAGGGAGAGAAGGGCATGGGTTGGAAGGGGTGCCAGAGAATGGTGACATGGGGCAAGTTAAACAGCAGGTGGAGCTAATGGGGGGGGGCTAATGGGGATTTCAGGGGTGAGTCTGTGAATGTTAACATTAGGCCTGCTCAGGGACAGTGTCAGGCCCACGTGTTACCCTCACCCTCCTTGGCACAACCACCTGAAATTTTCACAATCAGTGTAGAGACTGCCAGGATTCTGCAGACATCAGCCCCACCCTCCTCTCCCACACACTGGCTGTTCTTTTGCCCTAGAGCTGGGCAGAGGACATGGGTACCTATCTGGGGTACCTATCTGGGGACCCCAGCTGATCCCTCCAGGGTTACCCTTCATCTGTTCTTTCTCTGGGCCCTTATTGTTCATTATATAACCTCAGTTTCTGCCACAGTTGAAGCTCAGCTCAACTTGCCTTTGGTAGAGATGGACACAAGTTGCACACAGAATGACTCTAGAAATTTGAAATTTTCTTTTGTTTTTGAGACACAGTCTTGCTCTGTCACCCTGGCTACATTGCAGTGGCGTCATCATAGCTCATTGCAACCTTAGACTCCTGGGCTCAAGCGATCCTCCTACCTCAGCCTCCCAAGTGGCTGGGACTACAGGCATGTGCCATCATGCCCGGCTAATTTTTCTATTTTTTTGTAGAGTTGGGGTTTTGTTTTTGCTCAGACTTGCCCTGAGCGCAAACGATCCTTCTGCCTCAGCCTCCCAGAGTGCTAGGATTATAGGTGTGAGCCACCTCACCCAGCCAAAATTTGAAATCTCTTTCTGCCCACCTCTCCCTACAATTTCTGAACCAGTTTATTTTCCCTTAGAATGAATGAAGGCAACTCCACGCTCCTTTCTTCACTCATTGCTCTGTTCTTTTGAGGTCTCTTTCAGAGTTACCTTTAATTAGCAAGTTCTAATTTGACTGGCTGGGCCACACATTAGGACTGGAAGCTGCTGAGTTGTTAGGGGTTGAGTGAGGACTGAGGGAGGACATGGAGTGAGTGGACAAAGCTTCACATACTTCACAATCTGGCTGGGTTTCCAGAGAGGGGGCCGTTGGTGTGGCCAAGTTCCAAATGTTGGCCCAAAGCCAGTGCTCAAAGAAAAGGGGCCCTCAGAACAGTCTAAATGGCTCCCTGTGGGAAGTGACCTCCCAGTCCTTCTCCTCAAGATGCAAGGATCCTCAAAGAGTGGTCAAGCCATTTCCCCACTGACTTCCCTCAATTACATTTATGTTCTTTCCCTCCCAGCCACTCCCACAGTTCAAGCTTTGGCTACAGCCAGAATTCAGAGGAAGGCAGGATTCCAGTGCTGGAGAGATGGGTGGGGTGAGAAAGTCCTCATGTTGTGGATGTTAGGGAGGAAAAGCCTGACCCTGGGGACACATGCTCCAAGCCTGTGTTGCCAGATGATATGGAGGAAGAAGTTAACCCTGGAGAGTGTGTTCTGGAAGTGTTTGCATGTAAGCTGGAAACAACAGCTAGAAAAACTGCGATCTGGGGGAACTGAAAAATAGGGATCCCAGATAGGGGGAAGAAGGTGTTAAAGGGGGAAGGGGCTGGAGAAAACCTCAGCTTCCACTCAGACAAGGGCCAAAGTCTTTGCTGGCTCTAGGCATTTCTAAATTTTTAAAATTTTGGAAATTGCTTTGAAATAAATATAGATTTAAAAGAAGTTGCAAAAATAACACACAAAGTCCTGTGGACCCTTCACTCAGTTTTCCCCAATGATGATATCTTGTGTAACTGTACCACATCAACACCAGGAAGCTGACATTGGTATAGTACTGTTAACTAGTCTACAGGCCTTATTAGTTTCACCATTTTTAAAAAAAACATGCATTCATTTTTGTGTGTGTAGTCCTATGCAATCTTATCTTAGATATAGATTTGGATAACCATTACCATAATCAAGCTATGAAACACGTCACTGTAAAGGAACTCCCTTGTGCTATCTCTTTATATTTGTGCTCATCCCCCTTTATCCTTGTCCCCTGGCAACCACTAATCTGTTCTTCATCTCTATAGTTTTGTCATTTTGAGAATGTTACATGAGTGGAATAATAAAGTATCAGCATTGGTTTTAAATTAAAAAATATTTTTTTCTTTTTCTAACTGTACTTTGAGTTGTTTTATGCATTGTTTTTAAATTTAATTTCTAAGCTTTTGGCTCAAATACAAGAAATTCTCTGGCAGGTAATTTATTTTAATGTTGAGTTTCCTCCATTCTCTGGATCCCTCTAGTTTCTAAATTCCCTCCTCACCTACAATATTATTGTTCACTCCAACATTCTAGTCTCATTTCTCCTTTCGGGAAGATCTACGTGTCTAAATTTACTAGGCTAGTCTAGAGCTCTTGTGTGTTCCCTGCCCTCCTTTGACCCACTATTTATAGCCAGGCTAATTTTGGGTGGCCTCTCTCTTTCTTCTTTCCTGCTTCTTCCTCCTGTGGTGGGTGAGGTGACTTCTCAAATATTTTAGCAGAGGAGGTCAGAAGCAGATTCTTGGCATCTGATTTCAGTTTCTGATCACAGAAGCTGTTGGAGTGGAGAGGGAGGCAGACAGAAGCTGCAGGTGCAGAGAGGAAGACAGCTGCAGAGCTAAGGCATTTTGACCCAGGTTGAAGACCTGGGCTACTGATTTTGCTATTCTGCATTCTTTTCAGCTCCTCTATACTGTCTGGGGCTCCAAGTTATAAAACAGATGGACAGGGAATATCTGGGGCATAATGAAAGTACAATCTAGGTACCAGCCCTGCTGGCAGCACATGTATTTCTTCCATAGCACCTGTTTAGAGGTGTGTTAGTGCTCTAGAGGGGATATCCACAGCATTCAGCATTGCACAAATGGAAGGCCAAACCTTCAAATGTATGTTAACTTTCCCAGGGCAAGGATTGTCCCAGGGCCAGCAGAGTGAGAGCCTACCTGTTTGGTTTTTCCCCCCCCCCCCAAAGAAGGACAATCCTGAATGAAGAAATAAGAGAGTCAAAGGGAATATGGAAAGAGGAATTAGGCAGGCCATATACTGGAGCTTTTAAGAAAGGGAAGGAGGCCAGTCTCAGTGGCTCATGCCTGTAATCCTAGCACTCTGGGAGGCCGAAGTGGGCAGATCATTTGAACTCAGGAGTTGGAGACCAGACTGAGCAAGAGCAAGACCCCATCTCTACTAAAAATAGAAAGAAATTAATTGGCCAACTGAAAAAAAATATATATAAAATTAGGTGGGCATGGTGGCGAATGCCTGTAGTCCCAGCTACTTGGGAAGCTGAGGCAGAAGGATTGCTTGAGCCCAAGACCTTGAGGTTGGTGTGAGCTAGGCTGATGCCACAGCAGTCTAGCCTGGGCAACACAGCCAGACTCTGGCTCAAAAAAAAAAAAAAGAAAAAAAAAAGAAAAGAAAAGAAAGGGAAGGAGAAGAGAGAAAGATTCCAAGTGTGGCAGAGACAAAAGGGGAACAAAAATAGAATTTGGGATGAGACAAAACCAGATTGTGTGGCTGGGCGCGGTGGCTCACGCCTGTAATCCTAGCACTCTGGGAGGCCAAGGCGGGCAGATTGCTCGAGGTCAGGAGTTCGAAACCAGCCTGAGCAAGAGCGAGACCCGTCTCTACTATAAATAGAAAGAAATTAATTGGCCAGCTAATATATATAGAAAAAAATCAGCTGGGCATGGTGGTGCATGCCTGTATTCCCAGCTACTCGGGAGGCTGAGGCAGTAGGATTGCTTGAGCCCAGGAGTTTGAGGTTGCTGTGAGCTAGGCTGATGCCACAGCACTCATTCTAGCCTGGGCAACGAAGCCAGACTCTTGTCTCAAAAAAACAAACAAAACAAAACAAAACAAACCAAACCAGATTGTGAGAGAGAGAAGGGAAAGATGGACAGATGAATATAGACCAACATCAGCAAGAAGGAAAAGTAGGAAGGGGAAGTGGGAGCAAGCTAGGTTCCAGTAAGTGCCAAACTATTTCACATCTCTCATTCTGGCCCCACTTCTGGATTGGAGTTATAAATAGCAGAAAGTTGGAAAATGCCCTCCCCTTCTGTCCCAGCTGGGCAGAAAGGCAGAGGAAGAGGGACAGGCCATCAGGTCCCTGTGGAGATCCCTCCTCAGCCCCACCCAGATCCTGCTTGAGCCAGTTCAAGACTCTACCCCCTCCGCTCTCCTCCCCTGGTGAAGGGTGGGAAATGTACAGTTCTGGGAAGGATCTGGTCGCTTTACATCCTTCTGTCTCTCGGGTGCAGTCTTTTCATCTTTGCCGTCCTTTCTCATCTCCATTCCCCCGTCTTCCTTAATTTGCGCTTCCTGTATCACCCTCAGTCTTTTTTCTGGCTTTCTCCCTTCTTTCCATCCCTTGTTGATCAAACTTTGGCCCTTTTTTCTCCCTCTCCATTCCTTTTCTTTTTCCATCTCTCCGTTTGTTCTCCTCCCTACACCTCTCGAGTTTTTCTGTCTTCTTGTCCCCGTCTTTTCCTCCGCTCCCCTGAGTGCCAGCGGTGTGGCTAGCATTGCTGTCGCGGATGGGATGCGGAAGGAAGGGGTCTGATGTGGAGGGCACAAGGGGTGCTCTGCGTGACCATGAGGAGTAGGGAGCACGAAGGGACCGCCCTGGATGCAGGTCCAGGGCCTCTCCCTTTGTGTCTCCTCTCTATCTGCACATCCCTGCGCCCAGGTTGCCCTTTAGCCGCAGCGCACTTCTCATCTCTCACCCTCTTTCCTCTTTCCCGGCCCCTCTCTATCAGTACTTCTCTGTCCTCCGCACGCACTCGTAGGCGCCGCCCGCACCTCTCACTGGCTGGGGTGGAGGGTGGAGAGGGGCGGGCGGAGCTGGTGCTGGGCTGTGGGGCAGGGAGGGGTGGAGGGGAGCAAGGGCAGGGCCCGCCCCAGCGGCCGCCCGCCCGGCCCGGGCATCCCTGTGCCACGAGCTCTGGTCTCCACCTGCCGCGGGAGCGAGGGGCGGGGCCGGGGCGGGGCCTGGGCGGCACCCCGGGAGCGGAGGCTGGAGCCCGAGTGGACGCCGGAGCCGCGGCTGCAGTAGTCGTCCTAGCGGGTGCTGGGCGGTAGAGCGGCGGGAGAGGGAGGGCTGGCGAGGCATAAGATTGGGAGACCCCTGAAAGACCAGCGAGACTTCGGAGAGGCTCCTGGGGAGACCCGGGACCGGGGGCGCGCAAGAATTTCTTTGCACTTGAGGAGAGCGTGCGCGGGGTGGGTCCCATGGCCGGGACTCGGAGCCGCGATCCTTGGAGAGCCTCTGGGATTTGCTACTTTCTTGGCTCCCTGCTCGCCGGACTGCTCTTCTCACGGGCTGTCGCCTTCAATTTGGACGTGATGGGCGCTTTACGCAAGGAGGGCGAGCCAGGCAGCCTCTTTGGCTTCTCTGTGGCCCTGCACCGGCAGTTGCAGCCCCGACCCCAGAGCTGGTGAGTCACCACACCCGCCCTGAGTCCCCATGCCCGAGCCACAGATCAGCCCCCTCCGCACTCTCCGGCCATCTCATCTCTCAGTCTTCCAGTCCCACCAAGATTCAACTGCCCACAGACATCCGCATCCCAACCTGCATCCTTACCTCATCTGTCTTGGGTCTGGGGATGCACCCCAGGTCTGAGACCCAGGTTCTTGCTTTGAGGATGAGTTGGAGGCCAAGGTCTTGTCTTGGCAGGAAACTATCTCCTTCTACCTTTCCCCCCAACTTGCTCCAGCTCCAGGGTCTCTGGCTCCCTTTCTTCTTCCCACGGCTAAATCCCCCAGGGAAGGAGACTGACTGACCATCTGTCTCTGCTTAGGACATGAAGGTAGGGAAAGGACAGAGAAGTTGAGGGTACCATGGGAGGGATGCAGGGTAGACTCCAGAAATAACTTTCTGCCGTGGGATGGAATGAGGGCAGCAGGGCACCGGGAGGCCAGGAGAGAGCTGCCTCTTTTGTGGCCAGAGACCACGGGAAGATTGGGAGAGAACCGGGGAGGGTCTGGCAAACTGCGGTAGGCGGTTTGGTGACAGAGAGGGGCAGAAAACCAAGCCCCCAGAGTAGTAGTAGTAGCAGCAGCAGCAACAACAGGGAGAGAGATCCAGGAAGGATGCTAGCCAGGCTGCTCCTCTTCCTCCTCCTTAGGAAATTTCCAACTCCAGGAATCTCAATAGCAGGGAAAGGCAGGGAGGAGTAAGGGGCAGAGGACAATTCTCGTTTTTTTTTTCTAATCAGTTCAGGACCCATGGGAGATGGATACACTTTTGTGTGGGGCCTGTGGCTGGTCATGCTTCCTGTATCCTTGTCTCTTCCTACATGTGCGATTGTAAAAAGAGAGGCAAGAAGGGGAAGAAAGCTTCCTACTCTCTCCTGCCAGGGGGCTTTTCTCTCTCCAGCCGGTGCCTAAGCCACATTAAGTGTCCATTACTGGGATCAATGCTGTCCACTGGGACTGTCTTTTCCCCTCTACTATTGGATGGGGGCATGGGCCAGGGGCTAGAGCTCATTTCTCCTCACCCACAGGGAGCAGGGACTAGCTCTAATCATTCTTCTTGCATTATTCCTATCATCTCGTAGCAGGGTCAGTGGTCTCCCAAACTTTAGGGGTGATAGAAAGCAACTGACTTCACCTCCTCTTCTCTCTGCCATCTGCTTCCTCCATCATCCTTGTTCCCTCCCTCCCTCCCTCCCTCCTTCCCCATCTGCCAGAGTTCCAGGACTGGAGGCCTTTTTAGGACATGCTGAACTCTCTGAGCTATTTCCAGGCAAATTCTAGGTTATTTTTAATAGCTTGATCTCTTGTCATTTCCCACTCCTCTCTGAAGGTGGCCCCTGATTCTGTCTCCCAGAGCCAAGCGGAGGGCATTCCTAGAGGGGCCTGCCTGCCTAACCCTGCTTTTGCTCCAGCAGGGGGTGCTCTGCTGCTTGTGGCTCGTCAGAGGCCAGGTACCTGCTCAGTCCATAGCTTTTGAGTTGCAGGTCACCTGTCTTAGCATTCACTCATAGAAAGACCTTCTCACTCATTGAAAGACCTTTTGAAGTCTTTCAATTTAGCCCTGGGATGAGACTTTGAGGTCTAACCTTACTTTGCTCAGTGGTTTCAGCCTCATTTATTTCCTTCAACTGTGAAATAGAGATAAACAATACGACCACAACGTATGTAAAATGCTTAGAGTAGTGCACAGCCACACTGAGTGCTATGAGAGTGTTAGTAGTACTGCTATTCTTGTACTGTGATTCACAGAGCTAGAGAACAGCCTTACAGCTACCCTGGATCCAGAGGCTTGGCTAGAGGGCCTCCTAGGCTGAGCCAACCTTCCAGGCCAAGCATTCTCCCCAGAGGGACACCCAGACTGAGAGAGGTCAGAAAGGGTCCGGAGCCCTGGAGGGTGTGGAGAGTTGAGAAGTGTAGTGGTAGTGGGCTACTGCTTCGTCTCCACTTAGCTGGGCTCCCAGGGGTCCCTCTGCCCTCAGTTGCCTATACTTTTTTGTTTTTTTTCTCTGCAGTGGCTGCAGTTGTGGCTACTGTTCGGTCCAGAGGCCTAGGGTGGCCAGAGCTCATGGGATGAAGCCAGGCGGGAGTGTGTGGCTGGGGCAGAGGTGGAGGGACTGGAGAGGCTGCGTGTGGGTGCTCTTGTTCCCAGGAGGATTGGCTGGACTCCTCTCCGCCAAGAGTGGGGCTGGGCAAATCTATGCACTCAGCTTCTTTCATCCTTTTGGCCTCTAGGAGGGGAGTTGTGAGCATGGAGCTTCTCTGGGTGCCTAGCTATGCACTGACCAGCTGAGGCTGTGGGTGTCTCTGTGAGTCCACATAAAGCATGGGTTCGGTAAACACATCCTGATGCTTCCTATGGGGCAAGCGCAAAGATGAATAAGACAGCCCAGTACTCCAAGAGATGGCCACCTCTGTGCTTTGGGGTTGAGGACACTGCTGATTTGTCTGAAGGTTAGCATTTGTTTGCACATGGCTGTGTCACCCAGTTTCCTTTTCTGCTCAGGGTACCCTCCCCTCCTCTTCTGCTTCTTCCTTTCCTGGAGTGGTCTCAGTGTTCTCGAGATGGACCAGTCACTGGGTGGAGTGACAAAGTTTTGGAGTTAGGCAGATGTGGATTTGAATTCCAGCATTTGCTGCACAATGTCTTTGAGTAAAGTTTCTTCATGTGAAAGACAAGAAAAGAATTTTTACCTTATAGGATGCTTGTAAAGACTAAATGAGACAAGGTATGTGTCCACCAGGCTTACCTAGCCTGGTGCACACATACATGGACAGTGATAAATGTTAGTTCCTCATATCCCTGATGTCTAGCCCAGGGCCTAACCCTGAGTAGGTGCTGAGTAAATATTATTTCCTTGTTTCACCAGTGCCTGACCCAGGGCTTGGCATGTGACAGGGTCTCAATAAATAGTTGTTACATGAAGGCCAAATGTATGTTCTCTTCCCTACCACTCCCCTCCCCCTTCTCTCTTGACACTGGCTCTGACACGAGATGACAGCTGCTAAGAGATGAGGAGGAGTTGTGGGAAGGGAGAATGGCTCTGTGCCCTCCCCTCTGTGCCCGCAGACCTGGCACAGTGCCCACAGATGCCTGTTTGTAATATTGCCCAACACAGTTTGAGCCTTGCCCCCCAGGAAGGAGATGGAGGAGAAGAGTGTGGCAGAGAGGCTCGGGGTTTGTCCTGCTGCCACTTTTGAGTTTCTCCTTCTGCAAAGAGAGGACCTGTGTAGCCAGCCGGGTGTCAGTCACCTCACTTTACCCCCACCTTCACTCCTGGACTGGGGGTTCAGCCCCAGGGGACCCAGGCAGCCTCCATTCCCAGCACAGTCCTCCCCTGGGGAAGACGCCTTGGCTGTCATCATGGAAAATTGTCCTGCCAAGAAAGTTGTAGCTGGGAAAGAGTCTGAGGGGGAGGTGGGAGAGAAGACTGGGTGGGGGTGGGGGTGGGGGTGGGAGGCACAGAGAAGATCGTGGGTGTGAGAGAGAAGGAAGGATGGGGAAGGGGATTCAGGATGTGGGAGGGAGAGTGGGGGTAGGACTGGAGACAATGAGAAACTTGTCCCTACCTCCCTGCCAACCAGAATGACTGATAGAATGGTGGGTGGCAGAATTGCTGGGAGGTGGATCTTTGCTGGGCCCTTGATGAGGGGAGGCAGGCCCATATTGGGCCTCTTGCCTGGCCTCTGAAGCTAGTCCCTGAGCCACACTGTGGTGCCAGTCTGGGTCCCTGTTACTTTTGCTCAGCATTCTTGGCATTTCTGGCAGGGTTTCAAATGGAATGGGGTTGGGGAGGAGGGCAGAGCTTGGGGATGGGGCCAAGGAAGGGGGAGGGAAGGCCTGGTCAGGAACAGGTGCTGGGAACAGGGGGTTCTTTTAAACCAGCAGTGCTGGCCCAGCTGCTCGGGTTGGCGTGTGTGTATGTGTGTGTGTATGCTGTGTGTTGGCCCCTTGTCCATACTCTATGTGCATATGTAACATGGTGATTGCATGGCCAAGTATGCTAATTTGTCCTTGCCAGGACTTGAGAAAATGGACTTTGCCCCTTCTCTTTAGTCCTTGAACACTCTCCTTCGTACCGAGTGGTTGGGCCTGGGCAGCTCTGCAGCGGTTGGACCACTCTGACCTCTAACTCCTGCCCCTGTCCCATCTTGCAGGCTGCTGGTGGGTGCTCCCCAAGCCCTGGCTCTTCCTGGACAGCAGGCAAATCGTACCGGAGGCCTCTTTGCTTGCCCCCTGAGCCTGGAGGAGACTGACTGCTACAGAGTGGACATTGACCGGGGAGGTGCGGCCCTGCACGGGGCGAGTGGGGGAAGCCTGGGAGGAGGGGAGGAGAGGACTTGGCCTCTTCTTCCTTCCTCTAATTCTCAGTGTCCTGCCTCCAGCTGATGTGCACAAGGAAAGCAAGGAGAACCAGTGGTTGGGAGTCAGTGTTCGGAGCCAGGGGCCTGGGGGCAAGATTGTTGTGAGTACTACTTCTCGTGACTGAATGCAAGGCTGTGTGTGTGCGTGTGTGCGCGTGTGTGTGCTGTGTGCATATGCACAGATGTTCTTGCAAAACACAAGTTGGGCACATGATATGATTCCCAGGACATTGGGGAGATATAAAAATATGTGAGTGGCTGGGCACCATGGCTTATGCCTATAGTCCTAGCACTTTGGGAGGCTGAGGTGGAAGGATCACTTGAGGCCAGGAGTTTGAGATGAGCCTGGACAATTATAGAGGTCCTATCTCTAAAAAAAAAAAAAAAAAAAGGAAAAAAACCCCGCAAAAACAAGCCCAAAACAAAAAAACAAATTGTGAAACATGATCTCTGTCCTTATACAGTTAAAAACGTCTATCCATTCATTTATCCATCCATCCATTTGTTAAACTCCTATTGAGAAGCTTTAAGCATCAGGCATTGTGCTAGCTACTGAGAGAGGATATATAAAGACAGGGGAAAGACCGGTCCCTGCCAAGTAGCTGTGGAGATTCTCATTCGCTCTTTTTCTGTGTCTCTCTGTGTCTTTCACTAACATGCACAAACACACAGTTACCAATACCAGTCGCTGTGGAGCAGAGTATGATTACTGTTAAGTAAGTGGTCTGGTCTCTCCAGTCTGTGAAAGTCTGAATGAAGGGTGGGGAGAAGAGACTGCTGCAGGTGATTTGAACCAGGCTTTTAAGAATAGATAATACTTGGAGAGTGGAGAGGGGAGGAAGTTCTTTGCGGATGAGGTGGTGGCCCTGACAGAGGTCCAGGGACAGGACCAAGAGCATTTTGAAGGATTGTCACATGATCGGGAGGGAAGGCATACATCCTGTGTGCTGGCTTAGTGGTGCCAGTGGGTGACCAGGCAGAATGTGGAACAAGGATGTCTTCCTGTGAGGTCAAGGAAATGGGTATAGATGGGATACTGGGTTATGTGTGGACCTGCCCAACACTGGCTGGGTAATGGGCCTCGATTGATACTGGCATAAGGATGTGTGTGTGAGTGTGTTTGTATACACACATGTACTGTGTCTGCCACATGTCTGCATGTGGGCAGAATGCCTCAAGCAGGTCCCTGGCCCACACAGTGACATGACCCCTTCTCCCCCTTCTTCCCACAGACCTGTGCACACCGGTATGAGGCGAGGCAGCGAGTAGACCAGATCCTGGAGACAAGGGATGTGATTGGTCGCTGCTTTGTGCTGAGCCAGGACCTGGCCATTCACGATGAGTTGGATGGTGGAGAATGGAAGTTCTGTGAGGGGCGTCCACAAGGCCACGAACAATTTGGATTCTGCCAGCAGGGCACAGCTGCTGCCTTCTCCCCTGACAACCACTACCTCCTCTTTGGGGCCCCAGGAACCTACAATTGGAAGGGTGAGTCACTCCTCGGGGAGGGGAGAAGGGGACTGAAACCTCTTCCTACCCCAGAGACGGGGTTGGGGGCAGCACATGGCCAAGCATGACCACATGTTCACTGCCATATAGCCCAGGGGCACTGCCATGCCTTCCACTCTCATGTGCTAGCACACACGTGAATGGGGGTACCTCCTCTCCTTCGCACGCCAAGTGTCCCTCAACACACTGGCATGAGCCGCCATGCACGCTGGCCTGGCCCTCCCAGCTGGGGCCTGCATGCCCCAGCGCACCAGCCCACACCTCATCACTGCCATTCCCGTCTCTGCACGCTGCTGCTGGCTGAGCTGACACTCGGTGAGTGTGATGCCAAGTCTGGGGGGCCCTGGGAAGCTTGGGCTAGGGTGGGGGTGGAAACAGACAGGGCTGGAAAGGAGAGGAGGGGCTTCCCTGTGTGCCTGTCCAGCTCAGTGTCTGGCCTGAGGGGTGCTCCTCGCTCCTTGCCCTGGGCGCTAACAGCACTGTCGTTGCAGGCACGGCCAGGGTGGAGCTCTGTGCGCAGGGCTCAGCGGACCTGGCACACCTGGACGACGGGCCCTACGAGGCGGGGGGTGAGAAGGAGCAGGACCCCCGTCTCATCCCAGTCCCTGCCAACAGCTACTTTGGTAGGGTCGCCTCCCCAGCCCAGAGCTGCTCTAACCCTCTGCTCCTCTCTCTTGTCCTCCCTCTCCATGCTCCCGTCCTTCCATCTCTGTCTGTCTCTCATCCTGTCTCTCTCTGTCTTTCTGCCTCTGCCTCTTACCTCTCTGGTCTCTTTGTCTCTGTCATTTTCTTTCTCCACCTCTTCCTCTGCCACCTTCTTCTTCTGGTCTTTCTGTCTGGCTCTGTCTCCCTACTCTGTGGTCCCTCCTCTGGTTGCCCTTTCCCCGGTGTGTTCCCCCACCCCCCATCCTGCACAGGGTTGCTTTTTGTGACCAACATTGATAGCTCAGACCCTGACCAGCTGGTGTATAAAACTTTGGATCCCGCTGACCGGCTCCCAGGACCAGCCAGAGACTTGGCCCTGAATAGCTACCTAGGTTTGTAAGCTCCCACCTCCTGGGCCCGGGGGTGTGGCCCGGGCCTCTCCCAGCCCCAAGGGAACACATCCTTCTTGCCCTGTAGTCCCTGCTCCCCAGCACACACCCGGGGGAAACACGTATTGGGCCCAAATTACAGAGAAGACCAGAGTCTAGTGACCAGGCCTGAGAAGAGGAGGCCCCAAGGGTGACAGCCTCAGGGGCTGTGGGTGAGGGTCTCCGTGGAGGAAGGTCCAGGAGGAGTGAGAGGGCAGGGCTGAGACTATCCTGGGAAGGATGGTCCTGACCTCGAGGGGACTTTCCCTGAGGGATGGATGTGGGCACACGCTGGAGAAAGGTCTAGTGTTATTGGTAAGTCTCTCTCATTGTCTCATCTGCATCCTTCTGCAGAGGAGGAAACGAAACCTGGGAGATATGTGGGTGAAGTGAGCTCTTCCTCACTCCCCTTTGTCTCCCCCCATCCATGTGAAGACTTCCTTTCCCTGCCAGGATGGTAGGCGACAGAGGGGACAGAGGGGACAAAGAGGATACACTGGGTGGGATGGGGGCCTCCTAGGGTGTGTAGATGGGATAGGGACCAGCTCCTCTAGTTCCCTGGGTATGGACATGGGGGCCTCGGCCTCAGCTCCTGCTCAGTCTCCTGGCCTTCTCCGTCATTGCTTTTCTCTCTCCGGCCCTAGTCCCTGAGGCTGACCTCACCATACTTCTTGTGCCAAACTCGTCTCTGGGCCTGGTGTATGTTGGGGGGATGCTTGTCCCCTGGAGGGGAGGAGAGTGGCCCAGCTGTGGTGCTGATGACTTGGGGGCACCTCCATCTTTTGGCTCTGGGCCTGTTGGGACGGGGCAGGGACAGGGAGAGCGGTAGCACATCCCGGCTCCTGAGTCTTGGGGGAACACTTACCAGTAAGTCACCCTCCCACCAGGTTTCTCCATTGACTCGGGGAAGGGTCTGGTACGTGCAGAGGAGCTGAGCTTTGTGGCAGGGGCCCCCCGTGCCAACCACAAGGGTGCTGTGGTCATCCTGCGCAAGGACAGTGCCAGTCGCCTGGTGCCTGAAGTTATGCTGTCTGGGGAGCGTCTGACCTCTGGCTTTGGCTACTCACTGGCCGTGGCTGATCTCAACAATGATGGGTGAGTGGGCAGAGGGGAGTGCAGCCTGGGGGAGGCATGTCCAGGAGCTCTGAGTGGCCTTGGCATCTCCTCCCGACTGTCTCCCTTTCTCTGTAGATGGCCAGACCTGATAGTGGGTGCCCCATACTTCTTTGAGCGCCAAGAAGAGCTAGGGGGCGCCGTGTATGTGTACCTGAACCAGGGGGGTCACTGGGCCAGGATCTCCCCTCTCCGGCTCTGTGGCTCGCCCGATTCCATGTTCGGGATCAGCCTGGCTGTCCTAGGGGACCTCAACCGAGACGGCTTCCCAGGTGTGATTGGGAACTGGAGAGGCTCAGTGGAGGGTGGGGCCAGGGCCAGGATGGGGAAGGCCCTCAGAGTCAGGGGTGGTCTTGTGAGGGCCCAGGCAGTGGAGGAACCCGGGCTTACATCTGAGCTTTACCATTTACCAGCTCTCTGACCTTGGGCAGGTTACGTCACCTTTTGAGCTAGCAATATCTGCGGGGAGTGGCTGAGAGGATTAAAAAGGATGTTCATAAGGTGCCTGGGATTTAGTGGCCTCTCAGTAAAACAGGACTGAGTGACTGAGGGAAAGTGGAGGCCTGGCTGTTGTCCGCCACCCCTAGCTTACCACTGCCTTTTCCCCACGCCCTGCAGATATCGCGGTGGGTGCTCCCTTTGATGGGGATGGGAAAGTCTTCATCTACCACGGGAGCAGACTGGGGCTTGTCGCCAAGCCTTCGCAGGTGAGGGGAGTGTTGGGGTGGGGAGTGGGTGGGGTGGAATGGGGGCAGGTAGAGGCCTGGGGAGGCAGTGCTGGGGAGGCTGACAGCTGTCCTCCAGGTGCTGGAGGGCGAGGCCGTGGGCGTCCGGAGCTTTGGCTACTCCCTGTCTGGCGGCCTGGATGTGGACGGGAACCATTATCCCGACCTGCTGGTGGGCTCCCTGGCGGACACCGCCGTGCTCTTCAGGTGAGCCCCTCTCTGTCCCTGCTGTCTCCCTCTCTGAGGCCGTCAGTGCACCCTGTGACTCTGACCCCCACTCCAGGGTCAAATCTGATGCTGAAGTGTTTCCCAGCCTCATGCTCTCATGTTTCTTTCGCCCTTGACCCCCATTTCCCCAGGGCCAGGCCTGTCCTCCATGTCACCCATGAGATCTTTATTACTCCACGAGCCATTGATCTAGAGCAGCCCAACTGTGCCGGTGGCCACTCGGTCTGGTGAGGTGGGACCCGAGGGGAGGGCAGGTGAAGTGCCAGGGTTTGGTTTCCCCTCACCCCCATTCTCCCTTTCTCTCCCCAGATGGGACTGGGGGCTGGGGCTGTGGCAGGAGTGGGCAGGGTGTGGCTTGGGGCCTTGGCCTATCCCTTGTTTGATGCACTCAGGAGCCACCCTTTGCCCCACAGTGTGGACCTAAGGATCTGTTTCACCTACGTTGCCACCCCCAGCAGCTACAGCCCTGTTGTGGGTGAGTGAGGTCCCTCACCCCCTGCTCACCCGGTTGGGTTTCCAGACGGGTGGAGAGAAGAGCACCTTGGGGATGGGGTCGGCTGGGGTAGTTCCCCAGCTCACTGGCTCTTCTCCTAACTCGTTGCAGCCCTGGATTATGTGTTAGATGGGGACACAGACCGGAGGCTCCGGGGCCAGGTCCCCCGTGTGACCTTTCTGAGCCGTAGCCCAGATGACCCCAAGCACCAGGCCTCAGGCACCGTGTGGCTGAAGCATCAGCATGACCGAGTCTGTGGAGACACCATGTTCCAGCTACAGGTGGACACTGACATCTTGGCCTCTGAGGGTCATTGTCATGGCATGATCTCTTTTCCTTGATTCCTCTTAGCTTCTTCCCTATCATACTCATGGCTCATTCAAAGATCTAGACATTTGGGAAGCCTCCCTTCTCTCCCTTGGAGCTCACCTCCTCCTTGCCGGCTGCCCTCTTATGTCTCCTGTCAAATTCTGCATTCTCTGGAGGTGGAGATGGCAGCTTCCGTCATCACATCTGGTCCTTAGAACCCTAAGTCCTGGGTCTCTTTCCCGCCCTTGTCTCTCCTTGCTGCTTGCTCCTCCACTTCTCTCCTTCATCTCCCTCAGCTTCTTCCCAAGTTTCAGAATCTGCTCTAGGTCTGGCTGGGGCTTTGGACAGGGCTGGGGCCCGGGGATTGTTCTAGTGAGGAACAATCTTTCCCCTTCCCAGGAGAATGTGAAAGACAAGCTTCGGGCCATTGTGGTGACTTTGTCCTATGGTCTCCAAAGCCCTCGGCTCCGGCGACAGGCTCCTGGCCAGGGGCTACCCCCAGTGGCCCCCATCCTCAACACCCACCAGCCCAGCACCCAGCGGACAGAGGTGAGCCTGGTGTCTGGCTTGGCCCAGCACAGGGAGCGGGGAGGAGCGATGATCACGGGCCCTCCCCAGTGACACGCATTCATGGCTTGCAAAGCTCTTTCACATGTGCTACCCCAGTAATCCCTCATATCTCTGGGTGCCCAAATGACCACGTGTTCCTAGTTATTGGGACAGTGTGCTTCACTCCGTGAAGACTACACTCTGTGTAGTCTTTCAGGGGGAGTCTGGCATCTTCAAATGTGGCCTCCAAGCTCCTTTAGTCACCTTCATCCAGCTGGCAGGGGGACGGGAAGCTCCTTGCATGGATCTCATGGCCAGCCCAGAAGTGGTGCTCTTCACTTCTCTTCACATATCTGGAATTTGTTACATGCAGGCAAGCTGGGGAGATGTGGTCTAGCTGTAGACTAGCCTCATCTGAGCCCTTGCGGGATGCTAGTCTCTACCATGGCATGGTAGTGCTCCCATCGTTTTCCTGATGAGGACACACCTCAGAGTGGTTAAGTGACCAGCTCAATATCACACAGCTAGTAAGCAGCAGACATGAGAGTTGAACTAAGGTGATTTAATCCTGTGATCTTCTAACCCACCATATGCCTTGCTGACACATTTGCCCTTTGCCTTGTCCCCTAGGAATGACCCCCTCCTCACATCTCTCCCCAGATCCACTTCCTGAAGCAAGGCTGTGGTGAAGACAAGATCTGCCAGAGCAATCTGCAGCTGGTCCGTGCCCACTTCTGCACCCGGGTCAGCGACACGGAGTTCCAGCCTCTGCCCATGTGAGGGGGCTGGGAGCAGCTGGGGTGGGAGGGCAAGAGTTCAAGGGATGAAAGGAAGTCCCCTCAGGAGGACCAGACAGAGGGAGGTGCTGAGCCCGCAGAGAGGGCAGAAGGCTAGTGGGGACCTGCCTGGAGACTGAGATGAGGGCTGGTGATGGTGCTGCAGGCTGCCCTGGTGGGGAATAGTGACCCCTCACTGAGCACATGGTAATGTACAGTCTGCATGCCTGTGAGGAGGGAATTATCAGTCCCATTTTATAGATGGAGGACTGAGACCTAGGGCGGTTTAGCTACTTGCCCAAAGGAAGTAAGTAGGGGAGCTGGGAGGAGAACCGCAGTCCCCGACTCCCAGTCATGTGTGGAGAGGCCTGAGGCTTGGATGATGTGAGGTGAGGACCTGGCATGGGCTGAGGGGCCTGGGGCATGGAGTCAGACAGGGCACCAGGGCAGCAGGCGGGGGAAGGTATCCAGAACTCAGAGAACGTGGGGTCTGACTCTCCAGGGATGCGGATGGGACGACAGCCCTGTTTGCACTGAGTGGGCAGCCAGTCCTTGCCCTGGAGCTGGAGGTCACCAACCTGCCCTCGGACCCAGCCCGGCCTCAGGCTGATGGGGATGATGCCCATGAGGCCCAGCTCCTGGTCACCCTCCCAGCTTCACTGCGCTACTCAGGGGTCCGGGCCTTGGACCCTGCGGTGAGGACTTGTGCAGGTGGGGTGGGGGCTTGAGGGATTCCAGGGACCCAGACTGACCCCTCTTTCTCCCCACTCCAGGAGAAGCCACTCTGCCTGTCCAACGAGAATGCCTCCCAGGTCGAGTGTGAGCTGGGGAACCCCATGAAGAGAGGTGCCCAGGTTGGCATGTTTGCCCGGATCCCTATCTGATGGGCCCCTGCTTGAGCCCCCAGCACTGCTGTGACTCTAATCTCCCTCCACCCTCGGCCTAGGTCACCTTCTACCTCATCCTTAGCACCTCAGGGATCACCATCGAGACCACGGAGCTGGAGGTGGAGCTGCTGTTGGCCACGTAAGCCTGGTGGGGTGAGTTGGGGGCAGGTGGATTGGTCTCACCTGAGCCCTTGGGGGGTGCCTGTGCCTGCTGCCCACACCTGCCTCTGCCCACTCACCAGGATCAGTGAGCAGAAGCTGCACCCAGTCTCTGCTCGAGCGCGTGTCTTCATTGAGCTGCCACTGTCCATCGCAGGGTAAGCCCTGCCCAGGCGGGCACCTCTGTGGGAGGGAGGGGGCATTGCCACTCCCAACCCAGACTGGCTCTGCCTCCCTTGGCCTTGCCCTCCTGACCTCCATTAGGCCAGGTCACTGGCCTCCTCACTTCTGTTTTGACCCGTCCATGCCAGGGTGGCCACTCCCCAGCAACTCTTCTTCTCCGGTGTGGTGAGGGGCGAGGCAGCCATGCGGTCTGAGCGGGATGTGGGCAGCAAGGTCAAGTATGAGGTCACGGTAAGTGTCCTGGATGTGGTCCCTCCATGGTCTCCCTCTCTCCTTGGCTCAGAGGACAGGCTGAGCCATGTCCTAAGGGCTAGGGTTCTTCTACCGTGTGGCATTGTGGTGATGCAGTGAGTTGGAGGCCTCTGGCCTGCACCTGGTCCTTGGCTGTGGGCAGCTGTTTGTCCTGGTCCTTTCTGTCTGGCTATCTCACCTGCTGGTCGGGGGGCCATGAGAGCCCAGGAAAGCTCCTCTGCTGGGGGTCTCAGCTCGGATTGGGAACACGGGGGTTGGGTGGATGTCTCTTCTAGCACACTTCCCTTTCTTGGCCAGGGCCTCTCCTCACACCTCCCAGGGATACCTCCAGGCTTTCCTGGGTTTGGTGTGGGGAGAGAATGGGTCCCGGTGGCTCTAGGATCCTGAGTCTTTGTTGAAATTATGCTTCCTGAGGGCCCTTCCCTCAGCCCTTGTCCCTTCCATTTCTGTAGATTTAGGGTCTGCTTGGACACTGAGCTTCCTTCCTTCACTCTCTCTTGTGCCCCCAGGTCTCCAACCAAGGCCAGTCGCTCAACACCCTGGGCTCTGCCTTCCTCAACATCATGTGGCCCCACGAGATTGCCAACGGGAAGTGGCTGCTGTACCCCATGCGAGTGGAGCTGGAGGGTGGGCAGGGGCCCGGGCAGAAAGGGCTGTGTTCCCCCAGGCCCAACATCCTCCACCTGGTGAGGCTCAGGCAGGGCTGGGGGGTTCGACACTGGGAGGGACGTCATGGGGTGGGGGTAGTGTGCGTGGCCTGTGGGCCAGGAGGAAGGGGTGGGGAGGAGATACCATCTTGGGATTGCTGCGTTTGGAGGGACACTCACTGGGCCTTCCCTCCCATGTCCAGGATGTGGACAGCAGGGATCGGAGGCGGCGGGAGCTGGAGCAGCCGGAGCAGCAGGAGTCTCATGAGCAGCAGGAGCCCAGCACGTCCTGGTGGCCGGTGTCCTCTGCAGAGAAGAAGAAAAACATTACACTGGTGAGGGCAGGGAAACTTGGTGCAGCTAGAGTGGGTTTGTGCGGTGTCATAGAGGATGCCGGGGGCCACGGGACTCCAGGGTAGGGGTGTCCAGGGAGGGTGACTTGTCAAGACGTGTGATGGTCACACGCCTGGAGTAAGTTGATTAGACAGTTCACATCACAATTCATGGGGGGCTGTCTGGGAGGCAGATGCTGACACCACAGATGTCCCCAGCTCGGCCCCCACAAGTGCTCTCTCCAGAACATGGCACCCGACCTATAGCCAGTCAAACAACTGACTCTCCTCATGATTTTTTTTTTTTTTTTTTTGAGACAGAGTCTCACTTTGTTGCCCAGGCTAGAGTGAGTGCTATGGCGTAAGCCTAGCTCACAGCAACCTAGGACTCCTGGTCTCAAGCAATACTGCTGCCTCAGTCTCCCGAGTAGCTGGGACTATAGGCATGCGCCACCATGCCTGGCTAATTTTTTCTTTCCTCATGTTTTTATCAAGCATTACATTTTATAGTGGATGGGGTCAGCCCATCCTCAAACTTTGACATTTGTTGTTCTTTTGAACGCTTTTAGGTAAAAAATGTCAATTTGTATAAGGACACCTGCTTGATTTTCTTTTTTTTTTTCTTGAGACGGAGTCTCGCTTTGTTGCCCAGGCTAGAGTGCCGTGGCGTCAGCCTAGCTCACAGCAACCTCAAATTCCTGGGCTTAAGCAATCCTCCTGGCTCAGCCTCCTGAATAGCTGGGACTACAGGCATGCGCCACCATACCCGGCTAATTTTTTCTATATATATTAGTTGGCCAATTAATTTCTTTCTATTTGTAGTAGAGACAGGATCTCGCTCTTGCTCAGGCTGGTTTTGAACTCCTGACCTCGAGCAATCTGCCTGCCTTGGCCTCTCAGAGTGCTAGGATTACAGGCGTGAGCCATCTCGCCCGGCCTTGATTTTCATAATGTCAAAAACACTAAGAGTTTAAAAGTAGTAATAATGAAAATAACAGTGTACTATGTGTGATTCATTGTCCCTTTTGAGTAGTTTTGCTTCCCCTTTTTCTACTTGTTTCACAGAGGTTTGTTCTTTAGGTGAATATATTGATATTACTGTCATCTGCGACCATGTTGTTGTTAGGTGACCACCATTTTACTCTTCACTTTTAAGAGTTCAACATTTTACATTCCACATAAAGTGAGATCATGCAGTATTTATCTTTCTGGGTCTGGCTTATTTCACTTAACACAGTGTCTAAAATAGATTCTTTTACATAAAATTAAGGCAGAAGGCCTTGCTTTTTAGACATTTAAGAATTCCATTTTTTTTTGAGACGGTGTCTCACTTTGTTGCCCAGGCTAGAGTGAGTGCCATGGCATCAGTCTAGCTCACAGCAACCTCAATCTTCTGGGCTCAAGCAATCCTACAGCCTCAGCCTCCTGAGTAGCTGGGACTACAGGCATGTGTCACCATGCCCGGCTAATTTTTTGTATATATATATTTTAGTTGGTCCATTAATTTCTTTCTATTTTTGGTAGAGACGGGGTCTTGCTCAGGCTGGTTTTGAACTCCTGACCTCGAGCAATCTGCCCGCTTCGACCTCCCAGAGTACTAGGATTACAGGTGTGAACCACCACGCCCAGCCTAAGAATTCTTGAATTGTTCCAAAGTGGCAAAATATTAAATAAAACATGACAATTCATTCTCAAAGCCGTTCTTCTGTATATGAATTGTGGTACGATGACTACTATAACATAACTTTCAGGCAAATGTGTCATTAGGTAGTGATTGGGCTAAATGGATTTGGCCCAAGAAGCTCCATGGGCAGCCTCTTCCTCCTTCAGTGAGTTTGGGCTCAGGTGTGGCTTTGCTGAATGAATATGGACCTGCGTGAAAATATTTGCTCCACCACTTAATGGCTTTGCCAGCTCTGTGACCTGAGGCAGGTCACCTGGCCTCTTTGGGCCTCAATTTCCTTGTCTGAAAAATGGGAATGGGGCCGGGTGAGGTGGCTCACGCCAGTAATCCTAGCACTCTGGGAGGCCAAGGCGGGCGGATTGCTCGAGATCAGGAGTTTGAAACCAGCCAGAGCAAGAGCGAGACCCTGTCTCTACTATAAATAGAAAGAAATTAATTGGCCAACTAATATATATAGAAAAAATTAGCTGGGCGTGGTGGCGCATGCCTGTAGTCCCAGCTACTCGGGAGGCTGAGGCAGCAGGATTGCTTGAGCCCAGGAGTTTGAGGTTGCTGTGAGCTAGGCTGACGCCACGGCACTCACTCTAGCCTGGGCATTAAAGCGAGACTCTGTCTCAAAAAAAAGAAAAATAATAATGGAAATGGCAGGAAGATGCACTTGTAGGACTGCTGTGAAGCTTAAATGGGATGTGTTTGGCAAGTTGTAGGTGCTCAATAAATAGGACCGTCATTAGGTAACATGAGCATCAATTGGAGAAGCTGCTTTGCCTGCTGCTGTCATGTAAGAGATCTTCTCCGTGTCCACCATGCACTTCAAAGCCAAATAGCTCAGATTTGAGGTAGGCAGCTGTTTTTTTTTGGACCACAAGGTTAATTTGGGAAGACTTCTTGGCTGAGAGGAGTTTGAGGTCAGGTAAAGATAATGGGAGAGATGGCAGGCTGAGCAGGGTAGGGCTGAGCGGCTTAGAGCCTTGCCTGTCCTTATTTCTAGGACTGCGCCCGGGGCACGGCCAACTGCGTGGTGTTCAGCTGCCCACTCTACAGCTTTGACCGTGTGGCTGTGCTGCATGTCTGGGGCCGCCTCTGGAATAGCACCTTTCTGGAGGTGAGGACACCACCGGGGTTCCAGTCTGGGTTTCTTCTTCCCCAATAGCCCCTCCTGGACTCACTTCTCCTTCTACCTCCTCCCTGTCCAAATGCAGCATACTCTTAACCCAAGCCAGGCAGAAACACCCTCTGTTTTGGGCACCATTCCATTTCAGGAGTGGGGGCAAGGTGGGGGAGACTGGGGCATTTAGCAGAAGGATCTCCTTTCCTACTCTCTTAGGAGTACTCAGCTGTGAAGTCGCTGGAAGTGATTGTCCGAGCCAACATCACGGTGAAGTCCTCCATCAAGAATTTGCTGCTCAGAGATGCCTCCACAGTGGTGAGCTCCAGGGCTGTGGGGTGAGAACTCTTCTTCCAGCTCCCTCCAGTTCTAGCTTCATTAACCCCTTGCTCCCCAGATCCCAGTGATGGTATACTTGGATCCCATAGCTGTGGTGGCAGAAGGAGTCCCCTGGTGGGTCATCCTCCTGGCCGTCTTGGCCGGGCTGCTGGTGCTGGCGCTGCTGGTGCTGCTCCTGTGGAAGGTGAGGCCTGGGGAAGGCGGGGCGGATGGGGACTGGGCTTCCTGGTCAGGCGGCAGCCTGTTGCACTGTGGTCCTCTCACCCAGCCGTGCACTGCTGTGTTCAGCAGATCTGCAGTATGCACCTACCCTTTATGTACCAGGAACGCTGTTAGGCCCTTAATGTTTTAGTAAGTCAGATGCAGATCTTGTCTTCAGGGACTTTATAGTCTAGTGGGGATGGTGAGCCTGTGGTTAAGGCCAAGGCAGAAGGTGCTGAGTTGAAAAAATGCAGTGGGAGTTCAGAGGAAGGCAGGCTCGAGCGGAGGTGGCACTGGAGCTGGGCCTTAGGGGAAGGTGCAGTAGTAGGGACTGGATGTAGGAAGATGAGGGGACGGTGGGCCCTGAGCCTTCCAGATGTCATGGAGGCAGGGAAGTGTGGTCTGATCTAACTAGACTGTGGCAGTGAAGAGTGGAAAGGTCACTGTGGCCAAGAAGGCCAACAAGTGTGGAGAACTACCTCCAAGGAGCTGCCTCCAGAGCAGAACTCAGAACTTCCCTGTACCAGGCTCCACATGGAGCCGTTCTTGTATACACAGAGCTGTGTACAGAATCATACTGGCATCTGGGGCTCCACATAAAAGCACACACATGCACATGTCAGTACAGGGAATCATAAACATCACCGGGGTCATGCCCTGAGCCACATGCCACATCTGGGGCTGTATGCAGAACCTTGCATGTCCTTGGGGGTCTGTGGAGAACGTCTCTACCCCCTACCCTTTGCCAAATGTGAGTCATCAGTGGCCCAGGCTCTGGAGGGGCATCCAAGCTGTCTTTGGGAAGATTGATGCCTTCATGAAATGGCCCCAGGATCCCTGCTCCCTGCTTCCATGGAAGGGAGACAGAGCAGAGATAAGGGCCCTCAGCCTTCCTTGGTCTTCCCATCCTCTGCCTCCTTTGTCCCTCTCCCTCCTCAACATCCCAGTGTGGCTTCTTCCATCGGAGCAGCCAGAGCTCATCTTTTCCCACCAACTATCACCGGGCCCATCTGGCTGTGCAGCCCTCAGCTGTGGAAGTTGGGGGTCCAGGGACTGTAGGGTAACTGTTGTGTATGTGCATGTGTATGTGTGTGCGTATGTATGTACATGAGTATAAGTAGAGCTCCCGGCATTCAAGGGATCAGGAATGTGCAGGGTGAAGAGATAAGCTTGCATGAGTGTGATGAGTCCTAGGAACTGAGGTAAGAGGTGATTAGAAGGGTGAGGCTATGAGGGTGAGTATACCTTGCCTGGGGCATGCACAAAGGGTTGGGGTGGCTTGTGGAGTGTGAGCATGTGGGAGTGTGGGGAGGTCCTATGCACCTTTCTTCTACGGGCATGAGTGTGCAGAGATGAATGCGAGGAGACGTGCCGTCTGAGCATGTGGGAGGTATGGGTGGTCCTAAGTGTGAATGTGCAAAGGGCACGTTGCCACCTTGGTATGTAAGGGCTGGCGTGGTCATGATTTAGGGAGGGACTAGACTACCATATTCATGGTGAGAGGTCCTGCTCTAAGCAGGATGTTGCTCAGTATACAAGTACACAGGGTGTATGTGTGTGAGGCTTGAGAGGCATTGTTCCAGGTACGCAGGGGTCTAGGAAGCCATTTTCTTCCTCAGATCTTGTTTATGTTCTGGGGGACACTACTGGGTTTTCTAAGAATCTTGGGTAGGTGGAAACCTTTGGAGTCAGAGGTCCTGATGTTCCATCTTCAAGTCCCTCTTTCAGAGGCCAAGGGAGAGGTCCTAGGTGCTGCACCTTGGACCCCCTCCTGGTCTTTCTCTTGCATGAGTGAGCAGCTGGAGACCCAGCACTGGTGGCAGCACCATGGGGACTGCCCATTGCACGGGATGCTGTTCAGTCTGTCTCCCTTCTGCTGCAGCTGGTTCTTCCTGTGCCAGGGGTGGTGAGGGCAGGGAGCTGGGCTCTGCTGGGTGTCTGCTCCAGGGACCTCAGCTCTGGGCTTTTCATAGTCTGGACTCCTGTCCTCACAGATGGGATTCTTCAAGCGGGCGAAGTACCCCGAGGCCACCGTGCCCCAGTATCACGCGGTGAAGATTCCCCGGGAAGACCGACAGCAGTTCAAGGAGGAGAAGACGGGCACCATCCTGAGGAACAACTGGGGCAGCCCACGGCGGGAGAGCCCCGATGCACACCCCATCCTGGCTGCCGATGGGCACCCTGAGCTGGGCCCCGACGGGCATCCTGTGCCAGGAACTGCCTAGCTTCCTTCGTCCCAGCCTGGCCTGTGTGTCTCCCCTCCACCGCCTCCCCCGGGGAAGAGGGTGGAGTGCGTTGCTGGTGTCGCATCAAGATTTGGCAGGATCTTCTTCCTCAGGGGCACAGCCCTCTCCCCGCAGTGAGACTCCAGCCCCCCAACTTCCGCTTAGGATGCTGTGAGATGAGAGGGCGTAAATCAGGGATGGATGGGGCCGTGGGGTGGGGTGAGAAGGGTAGGATGTCCTGACACGAAGGTGGGGAGAAGGGATCCTAATCCCCCCTCTCCCATTCACCCTGTGTAACAGAACCCCAAGGACCTGTCTTCCCGAAAGTGCCTTAGCCTAGAGGGTTGGAGAGGAGGTTGTGTCGCTGACTCAGGGGCTTCTCCCTCCCTAGTTTCCCCTCTCCTCTGACCTTAGTTTGCTGTATCAGTCTAGTGGGTTTTGTCTATTTATTAAAAAATATTTGAGGACAAAACCTCCGACTCCTTTACTGGGTCTTGCTCCCTCACCCCCAGCGTCTCTGATTCTCCCTGGCGCCCCTGGCCCAGGATGAAAGTGGTAATGGGGAGGAGGGTCAGGTGGTCCGGCAGGGATGCACATACCAATGACTTTTGTGACCAGTTCCTAGAGGCGCACAGTGTAGCCTCAGAAGGCGGGCACGGGGAGCTTTACCATGCGAACAAAGAAAGGGGTGGGTGACAAAAGGTGGGAGACCAGTCCAGGAATTTGTGTTAAAGACACAGCAGGGTATAACTGTTTCCTCCCTCTGGTCAGGGCAGGAATAGAGCTTTTTCACTGTGGAAGGAGGGATTGAAGTGAGAGCCTTCCCTGGCAGGGGTGGGGGAGAGCGGGACTGGGGTGGTGAGGGAACGGCTTTTCTCATTCTTCTGGTAGAGCCCTCTCTGCAGAAGACAGGTGAGGCTGGTGGGTGGCTTGTTCTGACTGGAGACTGGGGAGGGAGCAAATGGCCTCCTTAGGGGCTCAGAAAGGTTATTTCACAGCCTTTCCCATGATGTGGGGCCCACCAGGTAGCCACTTGAAGAGAGTGGGCTGTTGTTCCATTGGGATGTCAGAGAACTGGGCATTCTCGAAACCCTTCCAGGTCTCTGGTGAGGCAGCAATGTGTTTCCCCACTGTGTTTCCAGGTGGGCTCTAAAACTTCCTGCCACATGAATGGGCCACGTGCTCCCAGAAAAATAGCAGTCCTCCTTGGGAGGAAGGAGAGAGTGACTGTCACTTATCTGTTCTGTGCTGCCCCTTTCCCCCAGCCTCACCTCTACCTGCTGATCAAGCCTGGTCAAACCTGGTGGTGAAGTGGGAGCTATTTGTTGGTGTGAGAGTTTGCGTAGTAAACTGTCCTGCTCCTGACCTTCTCTGCAGCCCCTGCTGCCACCCGCCCACCCAATGTGCATGTACAGAACCTCGTAACTGAGGGGGCGTGGCTGGCTAGAGATCTTTAACGGCTGGCCAGGACAGCTGAGAGGGGAGATTGAGACGGTGCACTGACCAGGACCCGACAGTACACACAGGGACGCACATACCAGCCTCTCTCCTGAGACTCAGAAAACATCAGCCGCTTCCTGGACATTTCCCTGAACATCCCAGGAAACCTTGGGCCGACTCGTGACTAAAGCTGGGGTTCCTCAAGCTCTTCTGTCCTCGCTATGCTCTCCCCAGGTGATGCCATTCCTGCCCGTGCTCTGAATTACCAGCTGCAAGCTGGCGATGTCCAAATCCCTATAGGGGATTTGTATCCCTCCAGGCTACATCTTTTCCTGACTTTCCAGTCTGGACTTCTAACTGCCTAGATGGCTTCTCTGTTTGGCTGTCTCAGTAGCATCCCAGACCTCACAAGTCCAAAACAGGTTTCTTTCATCTCAGCAAATGGCACTTCCATCGACTGCCCCCTCAGTCACTCATGCCAGAAACCTGGAAACCATCCTAAACTCTTTTCTCTCCACACCCAGATCAGAATCTTATATATTCTACTTCCCCTAATATCTCTAGAACACTCTTTTATTTTTCCCTGCTCCACCCCCAGATCTCAATTTAAACGTCACTCCCTCAGGCGTCCTCCCTCCCGCCCCTCCCCCTCCTGCCGTGGTAGCTGATTCTCCCGCTGCTTTCACAGCACCCTCGGGTGCCCTGTGGCACTGGTCATGCCTCCTGTCCACCCGCAGGTGGGAGTGTGTGGGGGTGTCAGATGCACTTGTATGTCAGATTCCCCATGTGGGGGTCCGAGCCTGGGATGGCTGATGCCCCACGCCCTCGCCCTTCCCATCTGCTCAATGTGCTCTCTCAACCCCCTGCAGGACCTTCCTCGGGCTCTGCACAGACCGCAGCCCCAGGGTGCAGACCACTGCATCCACGGAGCCATCATCCAGCTGTTTCCTGTCCTCTCCGGGCGCCACCGCAAACCGCTCATATAGGAGGTGCTTGTTTTCAGCCATGCTCTTTTTTTTTTTTCCAATTCTTTACCACCCCACAGCCATGCTCTTTGTTAGGAACTTTCTCAAAGTGGGGATTTGGGTCCAAACAGGTGATCCTGCAGCCAGGTGGGTACAACTGGAAGTTGGCACCGGTTCCGCAGCCCAGCTCCAGCAGGGCCAGCTTCCTGGAGGCTCCCTCACGCTCCTCTGTTTGGCTGAAGAGCTCCCATTTCTTGCTCTCCATCTTGCGGTTGCTCTTGGCAGTCAGCAGGGCCCTCAGGTAGGGGAAGCAGCTTTGCCATCAGGGGCAGGGGGAGGGGCAGGGCAGGGGCAGGGGCAGGAGCAGCACCAGTAGCTATAGGAGTCGGATCAGGACATCCATGGTGGACCAGTTCTGAGTGGCGCTTCTGACAGGGCACTGGACTCTTCTCTCTGCTCGGCCTCTGTAGGCACTGGTCTCCCCTCACCATGATAGGACTTTGCTCCCTGTCTCCTGCCTGGCAATTTCGTATTAGCCAGGGTAGAGTGGGTGTATGGAATCCTTCCAGGTTCTTCAACAAGTTTTATGTGGGCGAAGGGACCGGTGACGCCAGTGCTCTGGGGCACTGTGCCCAGCTGGAGTGGGGGTGTGTGTTGAGTCACCTCAGAGGGGAGCTGGGAGGGGAAGGGGATATGTTTCAGATCACAGGCTCAGGGGGGCCAACTGCTGGGGGCAGAGCTGACTCCTGGGACATGTCCTGGCTCCATTCTGTTCTCAGGTCGGGCACTTCAGAGGGGCAATTAGAAAGGAAGGGTGGTCTGGCAGGGGAAAAAGCAGGAGTAAGGGACAGAAACTGCCTGCCTCTTTCTGGAAAGGGTGAGAATTTTAGTTTTGTGGAGAACTGGAAAATGGTGGGAAGTGAGGAGTTGTCACTCCTTAGAGGTTTCTTTTCTTTAAAAAAATTATAGAACCAGGCTGGGCACAGTTGCTCACACCTGTAATCCCAGTGTTTTGGGAAACAGAAGAGCCCAGAGCAGCCTGGGCTACAGAGTGAGACTCTATCTCTAAAAAAAAAAAAAAAAAAAAATTAAACCACTTTTTGGAAAAGGTAATACATTCACATAGTAAAGTTTAAAAGGTACAAAAAGGACGACAGGGAAAATTCTCTCTTACATTGCAGTCTCCCAAACACTCAAATCCTATCTCTTATGAATTTCTTGTGGATCTTTCCACAGACCATCTGTGAATGAGCAGGTTTAGATGCATAGACATATATATGTATACAGATTCTCTTTTCTTTTCACAAATGGTAGTATATTGTACATACTCTTGTATACCTCGCTTCCCCCCGCCATTAACAATGTATTGGGTTTAGTAGATACTAACAAATGGTATTCCAAAGTGAGTGTACCAATTTATATTTCCACCAGCAATATTTGCTTTTATGCATCTTTTTTATCCATTTATTTATTCCTATTATTATTGATGCACAGATTCCTATCTTATTCGCTGGATTGTAACCTAACATTTTATTTATTTACAGTTTTATTGAGGTAAATTATGAATAAGAAAGTATCCATATTTACAGTGTACAATTAGATTAGTTTTGACATGTATATACTGGGAAACCATTACCACAATCAAGATAATGATCATGTCTGTCAACCAAAAAAATTTCCTTGTGACTCTTTATAATCCACTCTCCTCTCTTTCATCTCCATCCTCAGGGAACCACTCATCTGCCCTCTATCACTATAGATTAGCTTGCATTTTCTAGAATTTTATGTAAACGAATCCTACAGCATGTACACCTTTTCTTTCTTTTTTTTTTTGAGACAGGGTCTTGCTCTGTTACCCTGGCTAGAATGCAGTGGCATCATCACAGCTCACTGCAGCTTCAAACTTCCAGGCTCAAGTGATCCTCCTGCCTCAGCCTACTGAGTAACTGGGACCATAGGTGTGCGCCACCATGCCCAGCTAATTTTTAAATTTTTTGTGAAGACAGAATCTTGCTCTGTTGCTCAGGCTGGTCTTGAACTCCTGGCCTCAAAAGATCTTCCCGCCTTGGGCTCCCAAAATGCTAGGATCGGGCATGAGCCACTGCACCTGGCCACATGTCCTCTTTTTAACTGGCTTATTTCACTAAGTATGATGATTTGGTGATTCAGCCATGTTGTTGCATACATCCATGGTTCATTTTTTGTGCTGAGTGGTATTCCATTGTATGGATGTAACACAAATTATTTATCCATTCACATGTTTATAGACATCCGGGGTGTTTTCAGTTTCTTTTCTTTTCTTTTCTTTTCTTTTCTTTTCTTTTCTTTTCTTTTCTTTTCTTTTCTTTTCTTTTCTTTTCTTTTCTTTTTCTTTTTCTCTTTTCAGACAGAGTTTCACTTTGTTGCCCAGGCTAGAGTGAGTGCCGTGGAGTCAGCCTAGTTCACAGCAACCTCAAACTCCTGGGCTCGAGCGATCCTGCTGCCTCAGCCTCCCGAGTAGCTGGGAATACAGGCATGCGCCACTCTGCCCGGCTAATTTTTTCTACATATATTAGTTGGCCAATTAATTTCTTTCTATTTATAGTAGAGACAAGGTCTTGCTCTTGCTCAGGCTGGTTTCGAACTCCTGACCTCGAGCAATCTGCCCGCCTTGGCCTCCCAGAGTGCTAGGATTACAGGCGTGAGCCACCGCACCCGGCCTCAGTTTCTGACAGTTCAGATAAAGCTCCTATGAACGTTTATGTGTGTGTCTTTGTGTGGACATCTGCTTTCATTTCCCATGGGTAAATACCTGGGCGTGGCATGCTCCTGTTTATGCTGATCTTCAAATTGTCTCAGGGAGCACCTTCGAGCTGGCCCCTGTCTCCTTTTGCCTCCACCCCATCATTCTTTGAGCATTTTCTTACTTTCTGCCACAGAAGATGTTCTAGGCTCAGCTTACATTTTTCCTGCCTTGGTCCTGAACTCAGCCATTTCTCCTAGAAGCTCTAGTTCTTCTGAGTGGAGAATGGTATTTAAAAACCAAGATCTGAATGTTGGGTGTTCTTATTGCTAGTGGGAAGTCACTGCTCTTTGGCCTTCTCTATGGACACAGAAAATGGCAAAATGGTACTGTCTTGTACATTTAATTTGCTCTTTCTTATTATGAGTAAGGTTGAATATTTTTTCATAGGATTAAGAACTTCTGTATTTCCTTTCTATGAATCTTCCTGGCTTTTTGTATGGATTGTTGATCTTTTACTTATTGATTTGAATACATTCTCTATATAATAAGGAAATTAGCCATCTATCTGTGATATGAGTAGCAAACATTTTCCCCTTGGTTTGTTGTGCATATTTTAATTTTTAAGAAGTTTTTCCTTTATTTTTTCCATTCAGAATTTTTTTATTTGTATGTAGTGCAAAAAATATTGATATTTACTCCTATAACTTTTGGATTTTGTACTGTATTTTGAAAGACCTTCTGGACTCCAACATAATAAAAATATTCTCCTGTGGTTTCTTCTATTTATTTTATGGTGTGATTGTTATTGTTATTAATCATTTAAATCTGTGATTTATTTGGAATTTATCGAGGTGTGAGCTATGAATCCAATTGGATTTTGTTCTAGGTAGCTACTCAGTTTTCTTAATACTTTTTATTGAATAATCTTCCCCCACCACCCATGATTTGAAATGTCATGTTTTTTATATGCTATGCTTTTGTATGTACTTGAGTCTACTTATTTTGTATATGTTTGGGACTTTTTATTCCATCACACTGAACTGTACATATCTTCATATATCAGATTTATAACATGTCTTAATATTGGGAGGACTGGTCCCTTTTCATTATTCTTATTTATATTTTTCCCTGCTATTCTTGCTTCTTCCTCTTTTTTATCCATATGAATTTTAGAATTAGCTTGTCTATTAAATTGTGTTGGTATTTTATTGGGATTATATTAGATATATTTTAGGGAGAACTGTTTTCAATAAAATTCAGTCACCTTTGCTGGGAACTACTATCTCCAGCAGCTGAAAGGCCCAGACAAAAGAGGACAAGCAGCGGATTCACCTACATGTGTCCCTTTGGGGCAGCCTCATTGTCAGGGGTCAGATTGTGGACATGGGTTCAGTGACAAAACCACAATGTGAAAGTTTAAGAGTTTTTAGTACTAACAGACCCTGGATGGTACATAGCCTGCCTGTCTGAAGGCCACACACACACACACACACACACAAACACAGATGTGCGCACCAAGGTCAGTGAGCAGTGACAGAGAGAGGAGACCCGTGGCCAATGCCTTTATTGGGTCCAGGGTGTTAACCAAACAGGTTTTCCGTGGGGAGCTTTAATTAGTGGGTTGAAAGCCAGCAGAGCAGGCACTTAGTTCTAGGAAGACATGCTATGACTGAGAGGTGGTCACTTGGTTCTTGGGCAAATGTCTGAATGGTCTGTTTAAAGTAGGCCTGAAAGGTGGGAGAGATGCCTCTAAGTTTTATCTCTGGCCAACGGCTGGAGCCATTCGGGTGGGGTAGAGTACTGGAAACTGTGTCAAGAGTGACTGAGGCTGGCCGGGCGCGGTGGCTCACGCCTGTAATCCTAGCACTCTGGGAGGCCGAGGTGGGTGGATTGCTCGAGGTCAGGAGTTCGAAACCAGCCTGAGCAAGAGCGAGACCCCGTTTCTACTATAAATAGAAAGAAATTAATTGGCCAACTAATACATATAGAAAAAAAATTAGCCGGGCATGGTGGTGCATGCCTGTAGTCCCAGCTACTTGGGAGGCTGAGGCAGCAGGATCGCTTGAGCCCAGGAGTTTGAGGTTGCTGTGAGCTAGGCTGATGCCACGGCACTCACTCTAGCCTGGGCAACACAGTGAGACTCTGTCTCAAAAAAAAAAAAAAAAAAAAGAGTGACTGAAGCTTGCTTTTGGCATAAGAAAATTAAACATATTTAAAAATGGATGCTGAGGCAAGAGAAGAACTTTACTGAGATATAATTCATATACCGTAAAAGTCACCCATTTAAATTATGCAATTCGGTGGTTTTTAGTACAGTTGACCTTTGAACAACATGGGTTGAACCTGCACAAATCCACTTATACACAGATTTTCTTCTGCCTCTGCCACCCCTGAAATAGCAAGACCAATCTCTCATCTTCCTCCTCCTCTTCAGCCTACTCAATGTGAAGATGAGGATGAAAACCTTTAGGATGATCCACTTCCACTTAAAGAATAGTAAATATATTTATTTTCCTTATTATTTTCTTAATACCATTATTATTTCCCTAGCTTATTTTATTGTAATAATACAGTATATAATAATATATAATGATATATTAATAATTACATATTAATATAACATACAAATATGTGTTAATTGACTGTTATCGATAAGGCTTCTGGTCTGTAGTAGGATATTAGTAGTTAAATGTTTGAGAAGTCAAAAGTTATACGCAGATTTTCAACTTTGAGAGGTCCCCTAATTCATACATTTGTTGTTCAAGGGTCAACTTAACAGTCATGTGCCATGTAGCACATTTTGGTCAATGATGGTCCACATATGATAGTGGTCCCATAAGATTATAATGGAGCTAAAAATTCCTTTCACCTAGTGATGTCTTGATGATCCTGATCCTATATAAGGTATATAGGCCAAGGCTAATGTGTGTGTTTGTATTTTAGTTTTTAACAAAAAAAAGTTCCAAATGTAAGAATGTTCCAAATGTAAGAATTAAAAAAAAAATAGAAAAATGCTTATAGAATAAGGATATAAAGAAAACATTTTTGTACAGCTGCTTTAAGGAAAGTGGAATGCACTTAGCTTAAAATGTTTATGCATTCATCAGTTGATGGACATTTGGGTTATTTCTATAATATTTTTGGGTATTATAAATAATGCTGCTGTGAATTCTTTTCTCAGTTTTATCTTTTCTTTCTCCTAAAACATTAATCTCTTTCCACATACGAACAGTTTTTATGTTAATAAAATAATAATGTAATAATTTTTGGATTAATAAAAAAACCAAACCCTCTCTTGACTCCACATCTCACTTTAGCTATCATCCCGTTTTACAGATCCACTTCACTGTCATACTTCCTGAGTCATATGCTCATATTATCTTGATTTCCTTACCTTCCTTTCACTGTTACTCTCCCTCCAATCCCTCACTCTAATAAAAACCATTCTGATCAAGGCTGTAAGTGATTTCCACATTGCCAGATCCAGTGGATATTCCCTGTTACCATCTTGTTTGACCTCTTAACAACTTCAGAAACAGTTGGCTACTACTTCTTCCTTGAAATAGTCTCTCATCTAGGCTGTCCTAACATCATGATCTTCTTGTTTCTATACCACTCCGCTGGCTTTTTCTTAATAGGCTTCTTTTCTTTTCTTTCTTTTCTTTTTTTTTTTATAGACAGGGTCTTGGTCTATCACCTAGGCTGGAATGCAGTTGTGCAATCACAGGTCACTGTAGCCTTGAACTCCTAGGCTCAAACAATCCTCCCACCTCAGCCTCCTGAATTGCTAGGTATATAGGCCCATGCTATCATGCCTGGCTAATGTTTTTCTTTTATTTTTTGTAGAGACAAGGTCTGGTTATGTTGCCCAGGCTGGTCTTGAACTCCTGGCCTCAAGTGTTCCTCGCGCCTCAGCTTCCCAAAGTGCTGGGATTGCAGGAGGAGTGACCCATCATATCCCACCTGGACTTCTTCTTCTTCTTCTTCTTTTTTTTTTTTTTGAGACAGAGTCTCACTTTGTTGCCCAGGCTAGAGCGAGTGCTGTGGCATCAGCCTAGCTCACAGCAACCTCAAACTCCTGGGCTCAAGCGATCCTGCTGCCTCAGCCTCCCAAGTAGCTGGGACTACAGGCATGCACCACCAAGCCCGGCTAATTTTTCCTATATATTAGTTGTCCAATTAATTTCTTTCTATTTATAGTAGAGACGGGGTCTCACTCTTGCTCAGGCTGGTTTCGAACTCCTGACCTCGAGCAATCCACCCGCCTCGGCCTCCCAGAGTGCTAGGATTATAGGCGTGAGCCACTGTGCCCGGCCTAGACTTCTTTTTTAGATCTTTCTCATCTATTTATTCAACTTTTAAATTTTGCTTCTTTGGATTTGGTCTGGATCTTCCTCTGTCTATATTGTCTCATTAAATAATCTCATCCTTCAAAAAATGGACTTTAATTTTTATAGCAGTTTTAGGCTCATAGAAAAATAAAGAGGAAAGCACAGTTTTCCCATATACACGCCATTGTCCCCAAATATATGAAGCTTCCCCAGTTATCAATATTCCCCACCGGAGTGGACATTTGTTACAACTGATGAACACATCATTATGATACATCATTATTACCCAATCCCTTCCATTTTCATGGTTTAAAACATCATGTATATTCTAATTATTCACACATTTATCTTTTTGGTACAGATCTTTCCTCTGAGTTTCAAATTTGCATATCCAGTTGCCTACTTGACATCTTTCTCAGCATATCTTCTGGATCTGTCAAACTTAACACATCCACAATGGGACTTCCTCTTGTCGCACTTGGGCATTCCTCTCCCCTATCTCAGGAAATGGCATCATCAGCTGCTTGATTGCATTAAGTAAAAACCTAGGATTTGTTCTATTTCTTTTCCTTCTCCTTCTCCTCCTTTTATTCTTTCTCTCTCTCTCTCTCTCTTTTTTTTTGAGTCAGAGTCTCACTCTGTTGCCCAGGCTAGAGTCAGGAGTTTGAAACCAGCCTGAGCAAGAGCGAAACTCTGTCTCTCTAAAAATAGAAAGAAATTAATTGGTCAACTAATATATATAGAAAAAATTAGCCAGGCATGGTAGAGCATGCCTGTAGTCCCAGCCTGAGGCAGCAGGATCGCTTGAGCCCAGGAGTTTGAGGTTGCTGTGAGCTAGGCTGACTCCATGGCACTCACTCTAGCCTAGGTGACAAAGAGAGACTCTGTCTCAAAAAAAAAAAAAAAAAATTCTAACATAATTCCCAGGACTCATTTTTGATTTTTCTTTTCTTTTTTCTCACTCCCACATTCAAGTTATCCACAAGTCCTGTCAGCTTCATTTCCCAGTCAGATGAGGCGGGAATCAGATGAGGCAATTCCTGGGGTTGGGGCAGGGCCTAGGGCTGGGCCCTGGGCTCAGAAGGTTGGGAATAGGGCAAGCTTCAGGAATGGGGCAAGGCTTAGGGTTGGGGTAAGGGTCAGAACGTTCAGTGCAAACATCGTACTTGCTAATCCAAAGTAATATTTTTATATTTTGCAGGGGTGGCTGTTAAAATGCCCTGCTTCACACTGCAGTTGGCAGGCTTTTAGACCACCTCTAGTCCTAAGAACATCTCACAGGGAGGGGGGGGGGGATGAAGTGGCAGACCAGCACGTGCCCTCGGTGCTCCCCAGAGTGTTCTTCTCGTTTCGTGCATTTGTTGTGTGACTCCCATGTGCCATCTTCCTGTGTTCAAATATGAAGTTTTCATATTTCACAGCAAAAATAATTGAAGCCACCAGATATGAATTAGAATGTTAATGACATGTGTTAGGAAGTACTGAGACCTTATTTTTCCTCCTGTCAGGGGAGAGAGTTTTGTATCGGAATTTGGAGCTTGCACCCCTGGCCTGGGAAGGGCTGAGCGACCTATTAGAGCTAATGCAGGCTCACGGGGTCAACTATTCCTTAGTGTGGTTATGCTAAGCTTATGATTTTGCAAGGAATAGGGTCAAAATCTTAACATTAGGGGGAGTATATGCTTTCTTAATATGAAACCAGATTGTTTTGACTTAGGGAAAAATTAATTCCTGCTGTGATGAAGCATGCTTGCTTTTTAGATAATTCGTGAGGAACCTGGCTGTAGCATGCAACAACTACTTCATTCATGCAACCAGAGATAGCTCCTCTCCAATGTGGGTCTGGTAACATTATGCTATTCTTTGTTCAAAATCTGAAGTTTGAACACTGTTGAGAAAGGGGGAGGGTCCACAAGAAACCCTTTTCTTGTTAAAACCTGGGTCTGTAAGGGCTCTTGCTTATGTGACACAAGGGAATGAGTTATTTAGGTAACTTCTAGTCCTCTTATTCTGTGCTACTGTGTACTAACTTCCTGGCCTGACAGGAAAGAAATGGTGTCGATCTCCATCACAGCACTGGGAGTGATTCTTTTTCTTTTTTTTTTTTTTTTTTGAGACAGAGTCTTGCTTTGTTGCCCAGGCTAGAGTGAGTGCCGTGGCGTCAGCTTGGCTCACAGCAACCTCAAACTCCTGGGCTGGAGCGATTCTTCTGCCTCAGCCTCCCGAGTAGCTGGGACTACAGGCATGCGCCACCATGCCCGGCTAATTTTTTTTTTTTTTATATATATATCAGTTGGCCAATTAATTTCTTTCTATTTATAGTAGAGACGGGGTCTCGCTCTTGCTCAGGCTGGTTTTGAACTCCTGACCTTGAGCAATCCGCCTGCCTCGGCCTCCCAAGAGCTAGGATTATAGGCGTGAGCCACAGCGCCCGGCCTGGGAGTGATTCTATTTCTCCCTGGGGAAGCCTGGAGGGGCACATGAATGCTAGCAGGGGCTAAGATGTGATGGCTGCGGATGGGGAGGATGCACTTCTCTCACCTCCTTGGGTTAGCGAGGAGGAGCCAACATTTGATCCACTGAGCTGCAAGTGGCTCTCCTGGCAAGGGAGAGCTTGATGCTGATTTATCCGGACTCTCAGTGCCTTCCTTCCATTGGGGAGCAAAGAATTCCCCAGTCGGACAGAAAGGAGGGGCCTTATTGTCACTCAGGGAACTATAAGAACTAGGCCTGGGCCTTGTACAGTACAACTTTGCTATTATTGTCAAATAAAGTCACATGTTCTTTGTATTTATTGGTTACATTCAGAGTTTTGGTTGGTTAAAAGTAAACATCTAAAATACAGCACTATTTTATTAACCCTCTTCTGACATTTCTTCATTTTCTAATACACCCACAGCCTAGAAAATAGAGGAAGTCTAGTCCTCTCTAACCCCTGAATAGTCCTGCCAGCTACACCCAATTTTATTTCCACTCCAATCTTTATTATTTCCTTCATGATAGATTGAACCTCTTAGTATTTAAAAATGTTCTTCCTTATTTGTTGTAACAATTTTTGTCTTAAACTCTATTCTTGTCTGATATTATAGCCACTTAACAACAGAGCCCCAAATACATGAAGAAAAAACTGACAGATCTGAAGAAAGTGACAATTCAATTAATAGTTAGAGATGTCTGTATTCCACTTTCAATAATGAATAGAACAACTAGGCAGAAGATCAGCTAGGAAATAGAAGTCTTGAACAATACTATAAACTAACTAGACTTAACAAACATTTATAGAACATTTCATCTAATAACAGCAGAATACACATTCTTCTCAAGTGCACGTGGAGCATTTTCCTTGACAGACCATTTGTTAGGCCACAGATTAAGGCCCAATAAGTTTAAAAGGATTGCAAATCATACAAAGTGTGTTTTCTGGCCAAAATGTAATTAAATAAGAAATCAATAACAGAAAGAAATTTGGGAAGTTCACAAACATGTAGGAATTAAATGACATATTCTTTTTTGTTGTCCTGGCTAGAGTGCTGTGGTGTCAGCCTAGCTAACAGCAACCTCAAACTCCTGGGCTCAAGCAATGTTCCTGCCTCATCCTCTCTAGTAGCTGAGACTACAGGCATGTGCCACCATGCCCGGCTAATTTTTTATATATATATATTTCAGTTGTCCGGCTAATTTCTTTCTATATTTTTAGTAGAGATGGGGTCTCGCTCTTGCTCAGGCTGGTCTCGAACTCCTGAATTCAAATGATCCACCTGCCTTGGTCTCCCAGAGTGCTAGGATACATATTCTTAAATAATCAGTGAATCAAAGAAGAAAATTTATAGCTGTAAACACCTATCTATTAAACTTTTCAAAATAAAAAACTTTTGTACTTCTAAGGATACTATCAATAAAGTGAAAAAACCCACAGAGTAGGAGAAAATATTTGTAAATCATATCTAATAAGAGACTTATATCTAGAATACATAAAGTAGTCTTACAACTCACCAATATAAAGTCAAATAACCCAATTAAAAAATGGGAAAAGGATTTGAACAGATATTTTTCTAAAGAAGATATACAAATGGCCAATCAGCACATGAAAGATGCTCAGTGTCGTTAGCCATTGGGAAATGAAAATCAAAACCACAATTTGATATCACTTTATCCCCATCAGAATGGCTGAAATAAAGATAATAATAAGTGTTGATGAAAATCTGGAGAAACTGGAACCCTCATTCATTGCTAGAGGGAATATAAAATGATGCAGCCAAACTGACAGTTCCTCAAAATATTAAACATAGAGCATATGACCCAACAATTCTCTTCTAGGTATATACCTAAGAGAATTGAAAGTGAATGTCCACACAAAACTGATACACGAATGTTTGTAGTAGAGTTATCCATAATAGCCCCAACAAAATAACACAAAAAGCTATAAACTGATGAATGGATAGGTAAAATATAATATATCCATACAATGGAATATTATTTGGCAATGAAAAGGATTGAAGTACCCATATATGCTACATTGATGAACCTTGAAAACATCATGCTGAGTGAAAGAAGCCAGTCACAAAATATCACATATTGCATGATTCTATTTATATAAAGTGTCTAGAATAGGCAAATCCATAGAGATAGTAGGTTACTGGTTGCCAGGGAATGGTGGGTAGGGAAGAATGAGGAATGACTGCTAAGCGGTACAGAGTTACTTTTAGGAGTGATGAAATGCTCTAAAATTAAATAGTGATGATGGTTGCGCAACCCTGTGAATATACTAAAAAACACTGAATTGCATATGTTAAATGAGTGGATTTTATGGTATATAAATTATACCTCAATAAAGCTATAAAAATAATAAAACCAGGAATCCTTTCTTTGATATTCTATGCTAAAAAGAAAATAGGAGCAATGATTTCTACCCTTGGATCACTGGTTCTCAACTGGTGGCAGTTTTATCCCCCAGGGGACATTTGACGGTGTCCAGAGACATTGTGTTGTTGCTGTTGGAGGGAAGGGCGCTACTGGCATCTAGTGGGTAGAAGCCAGGGATGCTGATAAACATCCTACAAGGCACAGAACAGCCCCCACAACAAAGACTAAACTGGCCGAAAACATCAACAGTACCAAGGTTGAGAAACCCTGCCTTAGATCAAGCTCTCAGGAAAGAGCAGGGTACAAAGTGCGTCCGTCTCTCCCACAATGCAGAGGTCCTTTGGTGCAGTGGCACTCCTGGCTGAGGACAGTTACCAGGGTCCATCCTGGGAAACTCACTGTCCAGGCGATGGTAAGGCTGTGAACCAGGCATCTCTCTAACAGTGCCCTTGGGAAAAACTTCTGTTTGGTCTTAGTTCCAAGAATAGTTGTACTTCCCTGCACAATCTGTCTCTGTTTTATCTCATGGACATTGTGAGCGACAACAGGGTCAGTCTTTCCTTTTCGGATTGGCTGCTAAACAGTTTTGAGTCAAACTCGTGTGGCATACTCTTAGGAAGGGCACAGATCTTACATTTTACATTTTTAATTTTTATTCCTGGCTCCATTTTATATTCCTACCTTTCTTTTTTAAAATTTATTTTTGAGGCCGGGCGCGGTGGCTCACGCCTGTAATCCTAGCACTCTGGGAGGCCGAGGTGGGCGGATCCTTTGAGTTCAGGAGTTCGAAACCAACCTGAGCAAGAGTGAGACCCCGTCTCTACTTTCTTTCTATAAATAGAAACAAATTAATTGGCCAACTAATATATATACAAAAAAATTAGCCGGGCATGGTGGTGCATGCCTGTAGTCCCAGCTACTCGGGAGGCTGAGGCAGAAGGATCGCTTGAGCCCAGGAGTTTGAGGTTGCTGTGAGCTAGGCTGACGCCACGGCACTCACTCTAGCCTGGGCAACAAAGTGAGACTCTGTCTCAAAAAAAAAAAAAAAAAAAAAAAAATTTATTTTTGCTGGGTGCGGTGGCTCACGTCTGTAATCCTAGCACTCTGGGAGGCCGAGGTGGGCAGACTGCTCGAGGTCAGGAGTTTGAAACCAGCCTGAGTAAGAGCAAGACCCTGTCTCTACTATAAATAGAAAGAAATTAATTGGACAACTAATATATATAGAAAAAATTAGCCAGGCATGGTGGCGCATGCCTGTAGTCCCAGCTACTCGGGAGGCTGAGGCAGCAGGATTGCTTGAGCCCAGGAGTTTGAGGTTGCTGTGAGCTAGGCTGACACCACGGCACTCACTCTAGGCTGGGCAACAAAGTGAGACTCTGTCTCAAAAAAAAAAAAAAAATTTTCCCTTTATTTTATTTGTTTCTACTTTTTTGAAAATTTTATTTTATTATTTATTTATTTTTTGCTTCTCTAGTTTTCAGGGCAGATGTCCCTACTTTTAAATAGTTGCTATCTCATGGCATTTTATACGTCTTATACATTTATATGTTGTATACATTTTATAATATTTATATTGATAAGCTATTTATGCTGTGCAACAGGACTCTGAATGAACAAACATAAACAGCGAGTCTCTCCTTAGCTGTGGGACAGGAGGGGGTAGAAGGAGGCATACAGTTGGGCAGAGTTGCAGATGGTGGGACGGAGGCACAGTGCTCAGGGGACACTCTCAGCTGCTCCAGGACCCTGGGCTGGGTGGTGAGGAGGCAGGGTATGAGGAAGTAGGAGGTTCCTAGAGGAGGTCTGCTCTTCCTGGGTTGCTGTGTAGGACACTGTGGCCTCTTGGTATTATTGGAAAGAGCTGGGTTTTCAGAGGACAAGTAACAGATGTGGGGACAGAGCAGGTAGAAGAAGGGCCCTCAAGATGGGCAGGACTGGGTGGTGTGTTAGAGAGTGTCCTGGACTGGGAGCCAGGGATTTTGCTTCTAGCCTTCAAGTCCCAGTTCCACCCTTGTTGGCCAAGTGACTTGGCCTAGCCACCTGGCTCCTTAGTTTTCTTGTTACTAAAACAGGGTGATAATTAATACCTGCTGGGCCTATCTCTACGGTTGATGTGAGGACCAAATGAGATAATGCAGTGACATTGTGTAAGTGCTCTATTCATGGTTAGGCTGCAAATCTTTTCTTTTTTTAAACGTTGAGGGACAAAAATAATTGCGGAGTTTTTGTGGCTGTGATTATTGTGCTATGTGGAGACGGTCTCATTGGAGCAGGTACTTACTGCTGCAGAGGCCCTGGGGGATGCGGAGCTGGGAGCAGGCCTGAGGGGAACAGGGAGACTTGGCTGGCCCTGAGGGATTAATTAAAGCTTACTCAGCAGAGAAAGCATTTGTTAATCAGTAAGTTGCATTCGGATGTGTGCAAGTTACTACTTAGACTTGTAGACTCTCAGGGGGTTGGGGAGGCCAATCCCCTGTCCCAAGTTCCCTCTCTCAGGAGCTCTCAGTACCTGCAACGTCTTTGCTCATTCATTTTCTGCAAAAACAAAAACCAAGCAAACAAAAGAAAGTTTGGTCTAGGAGAGTCAAGAAGTCTTATGGTTTAGGGTAAATGGCTTACTTGGATTTATGTGTTTTTTCATGATCTCTAGGGAAGAGACCACCACAATTCTAGTTTCTTGGGTCTAATTGGAGTGTCTTCAGCTGCAACTTGAGGCCAGTTTCATATTTTAACCTTTGTGGAGTTGGCTAATGGCCACTGGCCCCCTTTCTCTAATTTTCCCATGATTCTTCCCTTCATTTCCCCTCCCTTTGGCTTTCCTCATGCCTCTCCATTCACCACACCCCTGTACTGCAGCACCTCCATACATACCTCCATACATACCTGGATGGGAAGTCCCATTTGGGGTGAGAGTGGACTGAGTATATAGGACCTGTGGCCTCTCTCCTGTGCTGCCTCACACCTTGCCCTTAGGTGCTCTGGCATGAGCTCATTGGGTCTTAGGGAACCCCTGCCTTGAGGGCATCAGCGAAGTTCTGCCCCGTTTCTGACCATGCTTGCCCCTCTCCCACCACGGCCACTTCTTGCGCCATCATTGCTCCTACCTCCATGTGCCTGCTCCTCCCCCAGGATCCAAGTAGAGGTTCAGATATTGAGTTCTGCTGCTGAGTGGGAGCGTGGTAGAGGCTTCTGTCCTGGGGAAGGCGGGGGCCTTGTGCCTTAATCTCTGTCCATTTGTCTGACCCCTGGTGCCTCATGTGGCCCTCTGAGCCTTGCACACTGGACTTCAGGGATGTGTGTCTCTGGGATCTTGAACCTCCTGAAACACCCGCAGTCCCTCAGGGCCCCAGCTGTGGGCCTTATACTACCAGTGGCCCCTTCCTTCCCCTAAACTTTGGTCCCTGTCTCTGACCCCAAGGTGCTGTGATGGGACAGGTGCTAATAGGAGAAGCTGCTGTTACTGGTGGGGATTACTCTGAGTTTTCCTGGCTCCTCTTTTCATGGGTAGGATTGTCCCTGCACACCCCATCCTCCCAACACACACTCGTCCACACATGGACCTTGACACGTGCACACACAAAGTTGCCGTAGATGGGTGGGTGGAACGGAGGCCTAGAGCGGGCATTAGACTGGCAGTCTGGAGACGTGGGTTCTAGCCCTAGCCCCTAGCTCTTTTTTTTTTTTTGAGACAGAGTCTCACTTTGTTGCCCAGGCTAGAGTGAGTGCCGTGGCGTCAGCCTAGCTCACAGCAACCTCAAACTCCTGGGCTCAAGCAATCCTCCTGCCTCAGCCTCCCCAGTAGCTGGGACTATAGGCATGTGCCACCATGCTCGGCTAATTTATTTTTTCTCTATATATATTAGTTGGCCAATTAATTTCTTTCTATTTATAGTAGAGACAGGGTCTTGCTCTTGCTCAGGCTGGTTTTGAACTCCTGACCTCAAGCAATCTGCCTGTCTCGGCCTCCCAGAGTGGTAGGATTACAGGCGTGAGCCACTGCGCACGGCCTAGCCCTAGCTCTGACCCTCGGTGCTTGTGGACAAATCATATCCCCTCTCAGCCTTTGTTTCCTATTCTGTCACATGATGGAATTAAAGCAGAAAGACATCTTCTTTCTGTGATTCAGATGTAGATATGTTACAAAGACGTGTGGGGGGGCATTGTGTCTGGAGGCTGGGTGTATAGTGTTCAGTTACACTGGCTTTGTGGGCAGAGAGGCTGAGTTTGAGTTCTGGCTCTGCTGCTGTCAGAGTGACCTTGTACAAGACACTTCCTCTTTTTCTGCCTGGTTTCCTCATCTGGAGTGGGATTACTTAAACCTCATATCAGATACATGTGATTACTGATCTTAGCTCTACCGTTAATTCACTGAGGGATCTTGGGTAAACCGAAGGAACTTTCCTCAACTTCACTGTCCTGTGCAGACTGGAGAGTTTGGACCAGCAGAAGATCTTCAAGGCCTCTTCTTTTCACCATCTCTTCACATACAGCTCAGGAAGAGGATGATCTTGAATGTGGCTATTCAGACATTCACTGCACCAGGGGCAATATGAACCCATTTGCACCAACTCCAGAATTGTGCAGATTTTTTTGGGAAAAAAACCTTTTCTTTTTGGTCCATTTTTTCAGACTCTACCCCTTCTTGTTTTTGTTTCTAATTCAATTTAATTGGAAATTACAGAAATTTTGAACACCATAAATATTCTTCATTCTGTGTTTTGTTGTAGCCTTCATGCATGCATTTGAAAAATGTGCACTGACTTTTGGAAACAATCATTATTGACCAAATTCTAAATGTAAACTATGGATACAATATTTCCAAAGGCATAAAGTAGGCATAATTGGTTAAAGATAAGACATTAAAAATATCAAAATAACTTAAAACATTCCATCATTTTATTTTAATGTTTTATACACTATTTTTTCCTATTGTATGATCGGTGGACCTCAAATGTAAAAAACAAAAGGAACATAGCGAATATCCCAAATCCATTCCACTCAGAGCCTATATTATTGTTAATACTTTGGTATGTATGTATGTATATATGTGTCATCTACCTATCTGAACACATATCTTATATTAAAAATTTAATTTTTTTTACCTTGTTTTTTATCACTTAGCAATATATTGTAAACTTCTTTCCATGTCAAGAAATAAACTTTTAAAGAAAGTTTATAAGAAAATAACATTTTATTTTAGAATAAATAGTTTTGGATTTACAGAAAAATTGCTAAGATACTACATAGAATTTCCACATACCTCATACCCAGTTTTCTCTATTATTAATATCTTGTATTAGTATGACACATTTGCTATAATTAATGAACCAACATTGATACATTATTATTAACTAAAGTCCACGCTTTATTAAGATTTTCTTAGTTTTTACTTAATGTCCCTTTTTTTTGGTCCAAGATCCCATCCAGGACAATATACAACATTGAGTTGCTATGTCGCCCTAGTTTCTCAGACAGACTTGCATTGTTTTTGATGACCTTCATGTTTTTGAGTAGTACAGATCAGGTATTTTGTAGGATGTTCTTCTACTGAAATTCATCTGAGGTTTTTCTCATGATTAGCCTGGGGTTATGGGCTTTGGGAGGAAGGCCGCACTGGAGAATTGCCATTCTCATCACATCGTATCAAAGGCATACACTGTCAACATGATTTATCACTGTTGATATTGACCTTGGTCACCTGGCTGAGGCAGTATTTGTTAGGTTGCTCCACTGTAAAATTATTCCCCCCTTTCTAGTCACTATCTGCAGCCCAAGCTTAAGGAGTAGGGCTGTTACATTCTCCCTTCTTTTTTTTTTTTTTTTTTTTTAATTTGAAAGAAGTTTATTCTGAGCCAAATTTGAGGACCATGGCCCAGAGTCACTCCTAAGAAGCTTTGAGCAAGTGGGCTCGCTGTGGCTGGATTACAGTTTGGTTTTATACACTTTCAGAGAGACAGAGGTTACAGGTAAAGTCACAAATCAATACATGAGAGGCACACATTGGTTTGGCCCCAAAAGGCGGGGCATCTCGAAGGGGGGGCTTATAGGTTATAGGCGGGTTTAAAGATTCTTTGGCTGGCAATTGGCTGACGTTCTCCCTTCTTGACGGTGAGCTATCTACATAAATTATTTGGAATTCTTAACAAATAAACTTTTGCAACCTATAAAAGAAAACAACCCAAATAAACAAGAGACTGCCTTGAGTTAGAAGGATCTCCATAGAACTCTAAACAGGATGTGAAGCTGTGACAATAAAGAAAACTCCTTTCTCAGTTAAGTGACACTCATAATTTGGAGGAACTGCAATTTCTCTGGTCTTTATTCATTGAGCCACTGTGCTTGAGGCATTTCCCTGGGTCACCTCTGTCTTCCCTTGCTGCAGGGGACATCATTTGCCCTGGCCAAGATCTAAGAGAGTGTGCCTTATTTCTAAAGTTCAGAGAACACTGGAGCCTCTCTCAGTAGCTGGGGAGTGGGTTGAACCCTGTGGTAGATTGCGAAGTTCTCCCAGAAGTCAGACCTGTTTCTCTTTCAGCAGTTCTTTTCTTTGAGGATTGGCACTATTTTACAAAGTACTTTTTTACAAAGTGCTTTCCTGGTGGTGGAAAGAAGGCCAGGGACTAATTCTAGGAATGTGTCATGGGCAGAAGGCAGCCTTCTTGCTCAGCAGAAGGCTGAGCAGCTCAGCAGGTAGTAATTGGGCAGGGAGTTAGAACACTTGGTTTCTGAGCCCATCTTCATTCAGGTCTTGCTGAGGGACCCTGGATACATCCCAGCCCCCTCTACATGTGGTGGCTCTGTCATCCTTGGGGTGGAGATTCCAGATCCAAGCCCCACAGCAGGGAGCTTAGGCATGTGGAAACCACTTCCTTTCCCCTGGTCCCTGGGCAGAACTTCACTCTCCTTTCTTTACCTTCCCCTGTGTGCTTTCCCTGGCCACCATCTGCTCTGGGAATCAGGCTCTTGGGGGGATTGAGCTGCTGTGATGTGCTGCTGGGGGGCATTCTGAGGGCTGTGGGGACCCTCTGTAGCTGAAGCCCTCTCTTGGTGGGCTTTGATCCTATCTTTTCTTTCTCTCTCCTTGCTCTCCCTCCCGTTCACTTCCCACCTCATGGTGGATCCATTTTTCTTCCAGTCTCCTGCGAGCTTTATTTATTCTGTCTGCTCACTGACTTTGGTGCTTGTTTTCTCAACCAGTTCCTCAAAGGGAGCTGTCCTACCAGCCCCAGCTCTTTGCTCCTAGAAGCCAGAGCTCAGGTAAGTAGAACAAACCACCCTGGTGTCTGTCAAGTCCCCAGCCTTAAGGAAGCTCTGCCATTTCCCCTCAGCACCCCTGGTTTATCTTTTTTCTGTTCTGAGGGGTTTTGTGGGAGGGGACCCCAGCAGCCCAGGTGTGCCCCCATCCTACCCCTGAGAGCTGGGATGTTCTTGCCCCATCTCCCAAGCCTTCACTGCTACAGCGTTTGTCTTTGCCCGGCTGCCTCCTGGTTTGCACCAGCTCTCCTCTGGCTCCTTCCTCCAGTCTGGCCTTGCGGACGGGGTGGTGGCAATGGCACAGCAGTGACTCAGCTTGTTTTGTTGGGGTTCTCTGGTTTTCATTCCCTCTGGGGCCCTCTGTCTTGTGGAGTGCTCTGCATCTACTTGGCCACCTCCCCGGGCTGGCAGACCGGACCCTGCACTCACCCATGCACGTCTTCCTGCGCCATTTCTCCATGGTGGAGATCCTCTACGCCACAACCAACGTGCCTGGGATGCCCTCCGACCTCCTCTCCTCCTGCCCCACCACCCTGCCGCCCCACCAGCCAGCAGCTCCACCCCACTGCATCTCTTCCCCTCTTGGCGTCGGTGAGTGCTGCTCACTCACTGCCATCTTCTGGGACAAGATGGGGGATCTTGCCGTCACCATAGCTTTTACCCTGACCCCCTTCTCACTAATCTGGCCTTCTGTGTGAGTATTCTTGCCTCCATCTTTGGGGTTGCGATATCCTAGGGGTGTTGAGAAGTCTTCTCTACTTGTTCCTCCCATCTGTTTGTGTTCATGGTCTTCTTTGGGACTGGGACTGTCACCTACTCGAGGCTTCAGGCAGGCTCCTCTCAGGACAAGGAACAGATCCTTGCTCTCTTCTACACAGTTTTCACCTCTGTGTTCAACCCTTTTCTCTACACCCTGAGGAACAAGGAGGTCACAGGGGTGATGAGGCCGCTTGTAAGGAGATACCTTTGGAGCCCTTGATCCTCCTGAGTTCTTGGAGATAAGGGCATGATCCTTGGACATGCTGCTCAGAGCTCTGCTTCTGGGGCCTGTTCTTATGGCCCTGACCTGGCTTGTCTGTAGGTGCAGAGCTAGGGAGGCACACGCTTGAAGGGAGATTGAGGAGGGAGGCGGCTATGATGATCTTGTGTGATGATCTAGCAATTCCTGGTCTTGGCTGAGGCTTGGGTGCCTTCCTGAGGCTATGATTCTTGAGACATTGCTCTTCCTCCTTCTCCCAGAGACTCCCCACTGAAAACCGTTCTCTCCTATATCAGTTACCTTTGGTGCAACATGATCTCCTTTACTCTAGGTGTGATGTTCAAGCTGTGTGTTTGAGGTGGCAAGGAAGCAACAGGGGCAGGGCATAGTTGGTTTGGCTTTGGAAGTTCAAGAGCTGATCTTCCTTGGTGCTGCTTTAGGTCTGGTGGCATCTGTGCAGTTACTTTGCTTCTGACTTACAACTTCTCTCCTGGGATCCCTCAGGTGTTGGGGTTCTCTACTCACCTTTTGTCCTCCCCATCCCCCTTGACTGACTTGCTGTTCATTTCCTCTTGTGATCCTAGGGTGGAAACACACATGCATTTCTCTTCCCTGACTTTTTTTTTTTTTTGAGACAGAGTCTCACTTTGTTGCCCAGGCTAGAGTGAGTGCCATGGCGTCAGCCTAGCTCACAGCAACCTCAAACTCATGGGCTCAAGCAATCCTCCTGCCTCAGCCTCCCGAGTAGCTGGGACTACAGGCATGTGCCACCATGCCCGGCTAATTTTTTCTCTATATATTAGTTAGCCGATTAATTTCTTTCTATTTTTAGTAGAGACGGGGTCTCGCTCTTGCTCAGGCTGGTTTCAAACTCCTGATCTCGAGCAATCTGCCCGCCTCAGCCTCCCAGAGTGCTAGGATTACAGGCGTGAGCCACTGCGCCCAGCCTCTTCCCTGACTTTGATCAGAAGGTCCAATCTGGCTGTTAGTCTCCCAAAATGACACTTTTGTTTCTTGCAAACTGTCCACTATTTCTACTTGGAGTTCACCTTAATTTGCTTCCAGAAGGATCCAACATCAGTTTACTTTTCCGGAGAAGACAGTTCTTGCCTGTTCATGAACTCTCCTCCAGCAATAAGCCATAGGAAGGAGCAGTACAAGTGGAAAAACCACTTTCAAGGCACAACGAATGCCTTTAAAATAGCATTTATTTTCTTTTTTAGTTTACAAAAGTAACTGTTAATTGTAGAGAATTTAGCATCCAGAAGAAAACAAAATAACTATTAATATTAGCACTTTGGTGTTAATCATGTCCTTGGAAAATTATTGCAGCCCACTTTTCCTCTGTATATGTTTTTTTTTTTTTTTTTTTTTTTTTTTTTTTTTTTTTTTTTTTTGAGACAGAGTCTCGCTTTGTTGCCCAGGCTAGAGTGAGTGCCGTGGCGTCAGCCTGGCTCACAGCAACCTCAAACTCCTGGGCTCGAGTGATCCTTCTGCCTCAGCCTCCCGGGTAGCTGGGACTACAGGCATGTGCCACCATGCCCGGCTAATTTTATATATATATATCAGTTGGCCAATTAATTTCTTTCTATTTATAGTAGAGACGGGGTCTCGCTCTTGCTCAGGCTGGTTTCGAACTCCTGACCTTGAGCAATCCGCCCGCCTCGGCCTCCCAAGAGCTAGGATTACAGGCGTGAGCCACAGCGCCCGGCCCTCTGTATATGTTTATACACATATTTCTAAAAACTAAGAATGGGATTATATTGTCTAAACTGCTTTGTAACAGCTATTTTCTACTTTATTTAACTGCGTTGCAACATTATAACACATCAGTAGACTTCAAAAGCATGGTTATTAGAAGGGTTAAGTCCGGGTCTTCTATTGCATGGCAGTGTGGTTACAGTTAACAATATTGCATCATATATTTCAAAATAGCTAGAAGAGAGAATTTTGAATGCTTTCACCACAAAGAAATGATAAAGATATAAGATGATGGATATGCTAAATACCCTGGTTTAATTATTACACAATGTATATGTGTACTGAAACATCACACTGTGCCCCATAAATACATTGAATTATTATGTGTTGATTAAAATAATGAAATAAAATAAGCTTCATACTCCCCACATTCTCCATGACTTTGTACTGTTGACCAACCTCTCCCTATCTTCGCTCCCCAAGCCCCCTCCAGGCTCTGGTAACTCCTGTTCTACCCTCTACTATGAGATCATCTCTATGAAGCTTCCTTTGAGTTTAGGTTCAAGCCATATCCTCCAGTTCAGCTTTACTAGCAATAAAGCTGGTGCTTTGCTCCCTGTCTAACTCCGGTGTGTATTTCCCAGTTGGCGGAGAAGCCCAAAGGGAGAGATGTGTGGTTACTGGAACCTGTTCCAACCCCCACAGTTCTGGTCACTGCTTATTGCTCCCTCTTTTGTCACTTCCCCCTTGCAGTACCAGGACTGCACCGAGGTCTGGCTCAGCTATGGACCTTGGCATATTCTATTCCCTTTTGTCAAAAAAAAGTTAATGGGAAGGCCATTAGTCTGGGGTGTCTCTAGCACCGTAAGTTCCTACATGAGCACCCAGAAGCCCAATATGAACAGTCAAACAAAACTAGAGACTTTGCCAGTTGGAAACTGCCAACCAACCTCTAACTAGGGACTTGCCTCTCTGACCAATCTGATATGTTTTCTTGCTGCCACTCACACTTTATTAATTATTATTATTTATCCCAGTAGGCAAGCAATCACACACACTTTTTAGGTCTCCTCTCTCACCCTCCAGGTGGAGTGCCTGATTCATAAATTGCTGAATGCTCAAATAAACTCTTCAAAATTTTAATGTGCCTAAGTTTATCTTTTAATACTTTCTTGCTTTTTCTCCTGGATAACTTCTGCTTATTATTCAAACTTCAGTTAAGATATCCTCTCCTCCTTGAAGCCTTCTCTGTCCCTCTCAGTCTAGCTTAGGGGCCTCTGCTTTGTGCTCCTTAATAGCCTGTCTTACTGCTATCTTTAGCACATGTCTCATAAAAAGTTGTAAAACTGTAATTGCCTATTTTTTTTCTTCCTGAGACAGAGTTTTGCTCGTCAGCCTCGCTGCCATGTGCGGAGAGCCCAGCTCTGTTCTTTGGGTGTCTCTCCAGAATATGGGATGGAGCAGTGCCTGTGACCTGGCCCTTCTGTGCTCTCTAGACTGAAGCTGCAGCACAAAAGAGACTGCGTGGCACCAGGGATTGTCCCGAGCTGGTGCCCAATGACCACCACAGTGAGCTGTGGCTTTCGAGTATCACTCAATGATATGGCCATTCATGACAATTCTGCCCGGTTGTATCATGCTTAGGGATTCTGGCACCTGACCCGATTCTTTTGCTCCCTTCTCATCTGGGCTCCTGTGATCAGCTACACCAGATGCTCTGTCCCAGCTCACCCCATTCTCTCAGGCCTCCATGCATTGCCATGGTGTCCCCTCTGCAGAAGATATTTCTGTTCATTCTATTAAAATCCCACTCATCCTTCAAGCCTTAGCTAAAGTTTCACTGCCCTGTGGCAGCTTTCTGGGCTTCTCGTGCTCAGAAATAATTATCGATGGCAGTTCAGGATTAAAAGTGACTTTCAGGGACACATATTTCCACGAGACAATGTTGGATCTTATCTACGGCCTTTTAGAAGGTGCTGTGCAGTGTCCGTCTGAACATCTGCAGTGAGGGGGAGCTCACCACCTATTGAGGGAGCCTTTTCTAGTTGTTGCCTCGTCTGCCTGTAGGGGAAGTGTTTGTTACATTGGTCTTGGCTAAATGGTTAGTATTTCATAAAATTTCTAACCCCTGTGGCTCAGTCGCAGCAGTTACTAGCGTAAAGTCTCCACCGTCAGATCCCGCAGGACACGGGGGAGGTGGGAGGGGCTGTCTGTTGTAACAGCTGCTGTCTGTTGTAACAGCGCTTGGCCTCTGCTGGACACTATGCTAAGGGCTTAACACCCACTAAAACCTTCAATCTCCACAGTCACACTATGACATAGAAACCTCTATTTTCTCCATTTTACAAATGAGGGAATGGAAGCCCAATAGTATAAGTTAATTTCTCAAGGTCACACATCTAGTAAGTGAGAGAGTTTGAACTCAAATCCAGGTCTGCCTAGCTCCAGAGCCTGTGCCCTTAACCACCAAGTTACCAACTGTCTTAAAGATGAGTTTAATCACCGGAGTAACTAGCACAGTACTTGGACCATGAATCCCACTTACAGACAGGGGGACTGATGAACAGAAAGATTGAGTGATTTGCCTAACGTTAGGCAGCTGGTTAGACAAAGACAGGAAACTGGATCCAAGTTGTTCACAAGTCCTGGGTCCCAAGATAGGCCAAGCTTTGATCACCCACTTTCACTCCACACGGCGTTAGTACAACCATCTTCATATTTAGGAAGGAGCATCTCAAGCTTTCTTCCTGTTCCTCATGGACCTCACCTTCATCTCACCCTCACTCTTGCCCTCTCACCACATTTTTTGCCTTAAGCCATTTACTCTAGCTTAAGTTTAGGAATTGCTGTGTGCTGGGCATTGTGAAATATCTCAGCTGACCTTTATAACAACACTAGTGATAACTGTTATTTTGTCATTGCAGATAAGGAACCAGAGCTTTTTTTAGAGTTTAAATTACTCACCCAAGATTCCAGTTAGCTAAGAACCAGCCTGAGGTTTCAATCACCATATCTACCGTATCTCCAATGAGGCCCTATTCAATATTAAACAGGTCCTACTAAATGACTTCCCATTTCCCCCTCCTGTGGCTCTTTTTAAAGCTGTAAAACAATCCCTGTGCCTCTAATAAGCCTTAGGGAGGCAAGTGAATGGACGAATTGATCAGCTAATGAGCATGATGGGGCGAGAGATACCCTGCGGTCAGCTGGCAAGATGGATGGAATATGGCCGGCAGGGTGTGGCTGGCCGGCCGCAGGACTGTGGGCTCCAAGAGCCCGGAACACAGGAGGCAAGGCCCTTGAAGGCTGAATGGAAGAGAAAGCAGCTCTTGAGGGGTAGGTTTGGCATCTGGTGGCAGGGGAGCTGGGCTTCTGGAACTGAGCAGGGCATGTGGGAAATGGGGGGAAGGATAGCCTCTGTTGGGGCAGGAGGTCTGGGGAGCACAGCAATTTACTTTTGTTCTTTCAGATTTTGTTTTGCCTACAGTATTAGTGGGAGCTGCGTGTGCGCGCGCACGTGCGTGCCAGGGCAGATGTGGGACAGTGAGGGAGGATGCACACAGCTCTGTCTGTGGGCTCTAGGATGGGGACCATTGACAGGAACCTGAAAGACACTGAAAGCATGGGGGCCGTGGTGCCCACCTGATTTACATGCCACATGCAGAGCACAGACCTGCACGCGCTATCCACTGCCTCACCCCACCACTTCATGCCACACACCCCATCCTTTTAGACTCGCCACAGACATGCCTATCACACAGTCGCCACCCCGATCACATGGTGCACCCCCACAGCATACCTGCTCCCACCACATGTCAAAGGTTTGCAGTCTGTGTACGTACACACTTGCCTCGCGCTGTCATGGCAGTTTTATCTGGCAGGAACTGTCTAGCCTTCTCTGTCTCCTTCCCAGCCCTTCTCCCTGTCCAGCCAAGCTGGCGACTTCTGACTTGCACCTCTGCAAATGCAGTAGGAGAGATCTTGGAACCCTCTCCTGGACTCTTTCTTCCCATGCCCAGGGAGACAGGCACTGGCTTCCCACACAGAGTGGGCCCTGAGCTGCCCACTGTTCTTCCCTTTCTGTTTCTGGCAGGGTCTACCCATGTCAGGGAAAGGCCCGGGCTGCTCAGTACTTTGTGGGGCACTTACCAGGGGCAGATGAAAGGGTCATCCAGCAGGGGCAGGGATGCTGGGCACAGGCTAAGCTCTGCTGTTGTCCCTGGAAGTCTCGGCCTCTGGTGCCCAGTATTATTCTCCAGCTGGCGTTGTGCCTGCACCCCCGGGACCTGGGAGGCCCTGATTCTTGGGGTTTCCCTGGGTAACCCTGAGCTGAGGGAGTGTTAAGGGCCAGCTAATTCTGTCTGGTTTCCCAATGCCTGCTGTATCCTCCTCCACCTCTTAAGCTCATTTCTCTTGGCCAAACTGCATCCTTCCCTCTTTCCTCACACCTGGATGACTTTCCTCCCCACTAGCGAAGGGTCTCCCTGGTCGCAGATGGCATGAGGTTTGAGGGGCTCTCTCCCTCATGTGTAGAATCTCACCAAGGGTAATTCATTCCTGTGTATGAAATCTCATCTCTCTGTTAAATGTAGATGCTTCTGGAAGATTCTAGAAGTTAATACCAGCGAAGTATGATTTAACCACTGATCTACATGCTTGGTTTGCTTTTTAAAAAGAAAGTGTTCTGGTTCTCCCACCTCCCCCTCCCCCCGCCCCCCCCACCCCCGCTGCCTGTCTACTTACCCAGGAGCTCATGGGTGCAAGGACCGGGTTTCCACCTCCCTGCGGATATGCAGAGTGGGGCACTTGATGCAGAGTGAAGCTTTCTGAATGTTTGCAGTCTGGGCAGAATGGGGAGGGGGTGGGGGTGCAGTTTGTGGGTAGATCAGAGGTGCCACCTGAAATAGCCTGGGCCTCTGCCTCAATCCCAGTGCCCCCTCCAGTTGACACTTGCTGTCTCCACTTTTTATCTCTCATTTTCTCCAGCTCTCCCTACTGCTACGTAATTCTCTCTCATCCACATCACCAGCAGCCCCCACGTTGCCAAATCCAATGCTCAATTTTTAGTCCTGACCTTAATCTCTCAGCAGTATTTGCACATTTGATCCCCTCTCCTTCCTGAAACCCTTTCTTTAACTTCTACGACTCTCAAACATACGTCTTTGGCCCTGACCCTTGTATATACGACTGAGTATCTCCCCTTAGATGTCTCAGGGGCATCGCGGCCTACCATGCCCCAGCTAGAACGCTTGCTCCTCTCCCAAGCTTCCCAGGCACAGTGAGTGACTTGTTGACAGCCAGTTGCTCAGACCAAATATCTAGCTGTCCATTTAAATTAGTTCCTTTAAAAAAATTTTGTTTTGAATTTCAGAATATTACAGGGGTACAAAGGCTTTGGTTGTATATATTGCCTTTGCACCATCGAAGTCAGAGCTACACGGGTGCCCAACCCCAGACTAGTTTCTTTTCTTAACAGCCACATTTAATTTCTCAGCAAGTCCTGTCAGCTCTGGCCTCAAAAATTTAATTTAATCCCAAGCAACCCTCTCTCACCATGATCACTGATAAAAATTGTCTCTCTGGGCCATTCCTGCCCCCACAGTCTTGTCTTCAAACCAGCTGGTGGGGATTTTCTCCAAGTGTAAGTCAGGTGATATCATTCTCCTCTTTCAAACACTCCCATAGCTCATAGCTTTTCATGATAGGTGGGATAAGATGCAAACTCCTTCCACAAGACCGTAATGAATTTGTCCTTGTATTAATCGTGTGTCTTTTTATTCGGATGTTTTGACATCTGGGCACCCCTAGGTCAGCTAATTCCTAGATGCGACACCTGCAAGAGTGCCTTTCCTATGCAAACCAACCACTCCAGGGTCCACACCTTGGCTGCCTCCTTAATTGGGCTCTGACACTCTGGGCCAATGTTCCCCAGCTCTAATCACCCCAGGGTCAGGTCCCAGACAACTAGAGACAGAGCCCACTGAAATTATTCTAACCAGACCATCCTCAACCTGCTTAGCCTGCTTATCCTGTCTTGCCCATTTCTTCTTGTGAAAACCACAGTCAAGGCTCTTGCTGGCATTTATGCTTGCTCCCTCTGCCTCACGATCAACCCTGGTGCTTCCCCATGTGGCCCTGCGTGATGTGGCATGCCCCTCTTCTTGCAACTGTAATAGAGTATCTTTATGATGGCATTGTCTCCTGATCTGTTGCCTGTACCATATCTGAGTGTATAATAATAAAACCTACATTTTAAAACACCTTGCTGTCCTTTCGGTTTTCGGCTCGGAGGAGGCCAGGGTGCAACTTTCTTCCGTTGTCCCGAATCCGGGTTCATTCGACACCAGCCGCCTCCACCATGCCGCCTAAGTTGGACCCCAACGGGATCAAAGTCGTATACCTGAGGTGCACCAGCGGCGAAGTCGGTGCCACGTCTGCCCTGGCCCCCAAGATCGGCCCCCTGGGTCTGTCTCCAAAAAAGGTTGGTGATGATATCGCCAAGGCAACCGGTGACTGGAAGGTCTGAGGATTACAGTGAAACTAACTATTCAGAATAGACAGGCCCAGATTGAAGTGGTACCTTCTGCCTCTGCCCTGATCATCAAAGCCCTCAAGGAACCACCAAGAGACAGAAGGAAGCAGAAAAACATTAAACACAACGGAAATATCACTTTTGATGAGATTGTCAATATTGCCAGACAGATGCGGCACTGGTCTTTAGCCAGAGAATTTTCTGGAACCATTAAAGAGATTCTGGGCACTGCCCAGTCTGCCAGCTGCAATGTTGATGGGAGCCACCCACATGACATCATAGATGACATCAACAGTGGTGCAGTGGAATGCCCAGCTAGTTAAAAAGTACAAAGGAAAATATTTCAATAAAGGATCATTTAACACTCCTCCCCCCAAAAAAACCCCACCTTGCTGTTGTCTTCTTTTTTTTAATTTTTATTTATTTTTTTCAGCATTTTATGGGGGTGCATATTGTCTTCCTTGACCACTGTGCTCCAGCCGTGCTAGCCTTCCTTCTCTTCCTTGAACACGCTGGCTGTTCCCTTTGTCCAGAGGCTGTTACCCTACATCTTTCCACAGATGCTGTCTCATTATTTAAGTCTCAGCTCAAATTTCACCTCTTCAGACAGACTTTCTCGAGCTGTCTAGATAAAGTAGCACCACACACCGACCACCTTATCTCCTATTCTTCATTGCATATATCTCAATCAGAATTATATTATTATTATTTGTTTGAGTGTTAGTGTATGTATCTTCCATTAGAAGGTCTGCTCCATGAAGGCACGGGCTTTGTTTTGTTCATAACTATTGCTTCAGAGCTTAGAAGAGCAGTTGGTACGTAGCTTAGAAGAGGTGCTTTGACACATATTGCAGATTGCTCATTCAATTCCATCCCAACTCTTTCACAGCATGCCTTTCTGCCTCCTAGAGTCTAGAGAGCTAAAGGATACATTCCCCAAACTCCTGTACAGCTCAGGTTCTACACATGAACTAGTTTCTTTCTCTTTCTTTCTTTCTTTCTTTCTTTCTTTCTTTCTTTCTTTCTTTCTTTCTTTCTTTCTTTCTTTCTTTCTCTCTTTCTCTCTTTCTTTCTCTTTCTCTCTTTCTCTCTTTCTCTTTCTCTCTTTCTCTCTTTCTCTTTCTCTCTCTTTCTCTCTTTCTCTTTCTCTCTTTCTCTTTCTCTCTTTCTCTCTTTCTCTCTTTCTCTCTCTCTCTCTCTCTCTCTCTCTCTCTCTCTCTCTCTCTCTCTCTCTTTCTCTCTTTCTCTCTCTCTCTCTTTCTCTTCTCTTTCTCTCTTTCTCTCTCTTTCTCTTTCTCTTTCTCTCTCTCTCTCTCTCTCTCTCTCTCTCTCTCTCTTTCTCTCTCTCTCTCTTTCTCTTTCTCTTTCTTTCTTTCTCTCTCTTTCTTTCTCTCTCTCTCTCTCTCTCTTTCTCTCTCTCTCTCTCTCTCTCTTTCTCTCTTTCTCTTTCTCTCTTTCTCTCTTTCTTTCTTTCTTTCTTTCTTTCTTTCTTTCTTTCTTTCTTTCTTTCTTTCTTTCTTGATAAGAGTCTCACTCTGTTGCCTGGGCTAGAGTGCCTTGGTGTCAGCCTAGCTCACAGCAACCTCAAACTCCTAGGCTTAAGCAATCCTCCTGCCTCAGCCTCCTGAGTAGCTGGGACTACAGGCATGTGCCACTGCGTCTGGCTAAATTTTTCTGTATATTTCTAGTTGTCCAGCTAATTTCTTTCATTTTTTTTTTTTTTTTTTTTAGCAGAGACGGGATCTGGCTCTTGCTCAGGCTGGTCTTGAATTCCTGAGCTGAAATGATCTGCCCGCCTCGGCCTCCCAGAGTGCTAGGATTACAGGAGTGAGCCACCACGCTCAGCCAACACATGAACTAGTTTCTAACAGGCTGAAGTGCCTATGTGAGATATGGAGGGTAGAGAAATTGAGGCAAAGGCTGTGCTTCTCTTGCTTCGTTGTTTCTTAGTTGTTTTCTGTGGCAGTTGTAGCAGAGATCTCAGCACTGTGGGTGTCAAGAGGCAGGGTCTTAGGGCATCCATTTTCTTGGCATGGATAGAGGTAAAGGTGATGTGTTTTTGGAACCAGCAACTGGAGCAGTGGCTTCCTAATGCCCCACTTTCTTGACCTTGGCAGTGGTAGCAGATTCCTTGGCAGGTCTGATCTACATTGTTGTTCTAAATCTCATTCCTAGAATCTTAGAAGAGAATCTGCTCTTCTAGGCCTTCCATTAATTGGGTGTTGTAAACACTTAATTATCTGAATTAAATATATTTCTGCTTAAACCAGCTAGGGTGGCCTCTGTTATTTACAACTGAACTCTGATACACTGATATGGTGTTTAGTATCAGAAATGGTTGCACGGGTGGGAATCTAGGATTGATCATTTGATCTCATTGTGTTTAAAGATGATTAGGGATTCAGGTATCATCAGAGGATGCAAAACTGGTAGTCTTTGGCTTTCAGCCACGAAACCGTTACGTAAATAATTACCTATTGTCATCTGAAGTGCCACTGAATGGTGGTTCCTGAGTATAGCATTATGGGTACAAGCAGTTAAATGACAGTGAGTTTGGGCTGCTGCTCCTACTGCTTTGGACAGCTTAAAGAAAGAAACTGACAGATTTAAGATTTTTATATTGATCATTAAATATGATCAATATGTCTGATTTTGAATAAAAAATTTAGTTTGTTATATCTCAAACAAGAAGCAGTACAATTAATCAAAGTATGTGCCTAAATTATCGACACAGTTTTGCCATTTTAAGAGTAGTTTGTTTATGCCAGCAGCGAAGAAGCCTAGAGAGCAAGTGGTGATGAAATTGCTAACGGTGTTCTCCACAGCTTGTTGAGAATTGAATATTTTTCCTTGCAAGAAGTGGTCCAAAGCCTGGAAGAAGTGGTAGTCAGTTGGTGCAAGGTCTGGTGAATACTGTGGATGACAGAGAGTTTCCAAGTCTAGCTTCTGTAGTTTGAGCAGCGTTGCTTTATGTGACATGTAGGGCCTTGCAAGAGGACTGGCCTGTCTCTATTGACCAACCTCGGCTGCTTAATTGCAAGCTTTCTCATCATTTTGTCCAGTTGGTTGCAGTAGACGTCTGCTGTAATTGATTGACCAGGTTTCATGAAGCTGTAGTGGATAATACTAGTGCTGAACCGCCAAATAGACACTAGTAGACTTTTTGGTGAATATTCAGTTTTGGCCTGTGTTTCGGCACTTTGTCTTTATTCAACCATTGTGCCGAATGCTTGTGATTGTCAAAAATAATCCATTTTCATCACATGTACCAATATGGTGTAGAAATGGTTTGCCTCTATGTTGTGTCAGCAAAGAAAGGCAAGCTTTGAGTCTGATGCTCGTTTAATTCATGTGGAACCCATCTATCCAGCGTCTTTACCTTGCCCATCTGTTTCAAATGGTCCAATATTGTTGGAATAGTAACATCAAACCTTGCTGCTAATTCACGTGTAGGTTGAGATGGATTTGCTTCCACGACAGCTTTCAGCTCATCATTATTCAACTTGGTCTCAGGTTACCCACGTGGCTCATTTTCAAGATTAAAATCAACAGAATGGAACTTCTCAAACCGTCAAGGTCCTGTGCGTTCATTAGCCACATCCTTCCCAAACATTTCATTTAGTATTTCGAGCTTTCTGCGCTGCATTGGTTCACGGTGGAACCCATATTAAAAAATAACCCGAAATTTTGACTTATCTATGGTTTCATAAAAATTGCTCTAAAAAACATTTGGAAAATAATCACAAGCCAAAATGTGTGTTTGACATCTCTAATCATCAGGGAAATGCAAATCAAAACCACAATGTGATATCACTTAACTCCAGTGAGAATGGCCTTTAAAAAGTCTCCAAACAATAAATGCTGGCATGGATGCAGAGAGAGAGGAACACTCCTACACTGCTGGTGGGACTGCAAACTAGTTCAACCTCTGTGGAAAGCAATATGGAGATACCTTAAAGCGATACAAGTGAATCTACCATTTGATCCAGCAATCCCATTGCTGGGCATCTACCCAAAAGATCCAATGACACTCTACAAAAAAGACACCTGCACTCGAATGTTTATAGCAGCACAATTCATAATTGCAAGGCTGTGGAAACAGCCCAAGTGCCCATCAATCCAAGAATGGATTAATAAAATGTGGTATATGTATACCATGGAGTACTATTCAGCTCTAAGAAACAACGGTGATATAGCACATCTTATATTTTCATGGTTAGAGCTGGAACCCATACTACTAAGTGAAGTATCCCAAGAATGGAAAAACAAGCACCACATATACTCACCAGCAAATTGGTATTAACTGAGCAGCACCTAAGTGGACACATAGGTACTACAGTAATAGGGTATTGGGCAGGTGGGAGGGGGGAGGGGGGCGGGTATATACATATATAATGAATGAGATGTGCACCATCTGGGGGATGGTCATGCTGGAGACTCAGACTTGTGGGGGGGAATGGGCATTTATTGAAACCTTAAAATTTGTACCCCCATAATATGCTGAAAAAAAATACAAAAAAAAATATGTGTGTTTGAAAGAATGAGTATGTACCTGCACGATTGAAAAAAAAAAAACAACCAAAAAACAAACCAAAAAGTGTCAAAGCCAAATGTCAGAGATCCCAACTGTCAAACTCAACACTTAAAGAAATAGGACATTCCATACTTAATAACCTAATATATTCAGCTAAACACATAAAAATCCTAGCTTTGCCAGCTACCCAGAGTAAAAGAGGAATTTTGGCTATTAGTTACTGTTTTCCCTACTTGAGGTATGATGTGGGAAAAGCTGATGTATGGTAAATTATGACTATTTTTGTTAATGATTTTACTTTGATCTTTTAATATCTATTGGGTGTCCTTAAATCTCTTATTTGGCAATTGTATCTAAACAGGAGTTCCTTAATCTGTGAGTAATTCTCTTCAGTATTTGAAATTTTCTTAAAAAAATACCAAAAACCTCCAAAAACCTACCACTTGGAGGGAGGCATTTGATTAGATCATTCCTGGGACAGTGACTTCATTGTGTAAGAATTTTAAGTCCTTTCAAGAATTTAACATGTGGTTCATGTGACATTGTAAAAATAGTATCTCACACTAGAGGGCGCCATTTACTTAGATTATCTCTGGAATAATCCCTCCATGCTCCAAGAATTTGGTCAACATGTGCACAGCCTAAAAGCTGTATCCTAGATACTCAGCCCCCATCTCCCTTTCCACAGTTCCAGTGGGGGGCCTCATAGAGGAATTATTTTCACATCATAATCACTTTGAAATAGAAGATGGAGTAAATTTGCTAGCTACTAATGCGGTGGACTCATGCTATGATACTACACATTGTTGGTGTATAGTACATTTGTTTACTTTAACCTGGCTCTTAAATTGGGTGTCGTGATGGGGATGGGGAAAAGAAAGAAAAACATTCAGCCAAGACTGATTCCAGGGAAGTGAGCAGATTATTACACTCTCCTCCTGCCCGATTTTCCATACCTTCTGAGAAATACACGCTCAGACTGGGCAGCTCTGGGAACCTCCCTTGTAGGCTATCATCTTCATCTGATAATTTTGTTCTCAGGGGATCGAACCTCTGGAGAAGAGTGGCGCAGAAATGCTTCTGATGATGGCGTGGGGGCTTTGGGGCCACAAGTAGGTTTTGAGCTTTCCGGGAGACTTTAAAACCTATCACATAGTAAATGCATTAAGGTCAGGCTCTTTGGGACATGACTTCGAAACCCACTAGGTCAGTCTTCCCATCTGAGTCTTACTGCAAAGTCCAGATGCCCAGTGAGGAGAGCATTGAATGCTCCAGAAGAAAAAGTAAATAGTTCTGCCTCAGTTGGCCTCCTGTTCAGATCCTATTTCCTTGGTAACTTCCACTAGCTTATGACCATAGATGAGAAGAGACCAAGCTCTCTTTCTTGGTTTTATCAAACCAAATTCAACTCACATGAGAAAACACTCTCTGATCCCAATTTCTTAATTTTGGATCCTTAATCAGGACTAATAGGGTATGCGTTTACCCTATATATTTACTTTTTATTAGCATAGTTAATTTTTGTTGAGTAATAAACCACCTCAATAGCTTACACGACAACATTTATTTCGTTTATGATTCTGTGGGTTGGCAATTTGGGCTGGGATCATTTGAGTGGTTCTTCTGTTGGTCTTTAAAGGACTCACACATGTACCCTCCATGCCTGCTGCTTCACTGGGCAGTTCTGTCTTGGTGTGTGTGAGATTATTGTCAGTTAGGCTGATGGAAGCAGGCAGACTGCGTGCCTTTTATCACCTAGTAGGCTTGCTCAGGCTTGTTCACATGGCTGTCAGAGCTTTTCAATGCCCTTGAATGTTAAATGCCCGTGTTTCCATTTGCATTATGTTTGCTTGAGTCACATCATCAATGCAAGCCACCTGGGCAATCCCAGTTACGGTAGGAGGGAACTACCAAAGAGGTAGCTATGGGTAAGCAAAGAATATGTGACCATTTCCTGTGGTCTCTGGAAACTAGTCATATTTGACATGTGAACTATGTGAGGATTGTTGAAATACAAGGGTGGGGTGAATCTGAGCGGAAGTTTGGAGGAAGAGACAAGAGGAGTGGGTGACAGATGGCAGGGAAGAGTCAGTGATGACTTCAAAATGTCTAGGCTCAAAGAATGAAAGGAAGGTGGTGCCATGGATATAAATGGGAATGATTTGGAGCTAGTGTGGGGAACAAACTCCTTTCAGAGGAGGAGGTATCTTTGCATCAGTAGAGGAATAGTGGGGGAAGGCAGCAATCAGGGAATAGCAGCAGGAAGAGAGGTCCTGCTAACCAACTGGAAAGTGAACTTGGAACTTCATCTCACTAAGCTGGGGTCTGGAAGCAGCTTATTTTTCTGGAGTTAGGCCTGGGTATAAGCTTGGGAGGGGAGGTAGAGGAGGTGCCAACACCAGGCAGGAAAGTGAACAGTCACCTCTAGCCACATGGGACACGTTTTCCTATCTTTTCAAGCATCTCACTTTTTCTCTCAGTTAATGAGTTTGTCCCAGATTGAGAGTTCTTGTTATCCATCGAATTTTCTTGGTTTATTGCAACAGTAGAGAGAAGAAACTCTTGATAAACCTCCATATCTTGTTATCCTTAAAAGTAATCTCTCTAGATAAATCAACTCTGGGTATTAATTGCATGGAAGAGTCACTCAGTATTGTTTTCTAAAATTGTACATAATTCTTTATACTTTTAGTTGAAATGAGTATAAAGATTGTTTACATTGAACAACTCTCTAGTTGAGTGTCTTGAGCTCTTGGCCTCAGTTTTCTCATTTGTAAAATAAAGAGGTTAAGCCGGTAGGATAGGCAGCCTCTGAGATGACCCCCAATAGTCCTTACCTCCTGGTTTATGTAATCCCCACCCTTTGAGTGTGGGCTTGGTACAGCGAATTACTTCTAACAAATAAAATATGGCAAAAGCAAGGGGATGACATGTCTGAAATTAGGTTACAAAAAAACTGGCCACTATCTTGGGTGTTATCTTGTTCAATTAATTTGATGGAATTCAGTGGCCATGAACTATCTTTTGTATAATGTTACATGGCAAGAAATTGAGGGATTGCCTTTGCAAATAGAATGTAAGGCAGGGGTTCCCAACCTATAGTGAGTTGTATAATTATTTCATTATATATTACAATATAATAATAATATAAATAAAGTACACAACAAATGTAATGCATTTGAATCATCCCCTGCTCCCTAGTCCATGGAAAAATAGCATTCCATGAAAATGGTCCCTGGTGCCAAAAAGGTTGGGGACCACTGCGTAAGGAATTGAATTTTGCCAACAACCGTAGGAGCATGTTTCGGAACAGACCCTCCCTCAGCCATGCCTTCAAATGACACCACAACCCTGGTTGACAGGTTGACTAGAATCTCATGAGAGATCTTGAGCCAAAGCCATCCAGCTAATCAACACTTTGATTCTTGGACTAATGAAACTAAGAGATAATAAATGTTTAAGCCACTAGGGTTTGGGAGTAATTTGTTAAGCAGCAATAAATAACAAATATAGATTTCAGTACCTGGAAGTTGGGTACTGCTGTGACAACAATCTAAAATGGAGGAGTGGTTTTGGGATTAGGAAGTGGGTAGAAGATGGAAAAGCTTTAAAGATTTCAGGAGACTATTAGTGAAAGCTTAACCTTGAAAACACCATTTGTAGAATTTTGAGGTTTGAGGATGCTGTGGGTGAAGGCTTTCAGAAAGCTGAGGAAAATCTTATTGGAAACTGGCAAAGAAGGATCTTTGTTATGGAGTAGCAAAGGCTTAGCAATAATGTCTCCTGCAGTCACGTGGAAAGTAGAAAATGTGCCTAGAGAACTGGGCAATCTAGCTAGGGAGATTTCTAAGCAAAGGTGCCATCTGATTTCTTTTTGATACTTATAGTAAGAGGAGAGAGGAAGGTTGAAGTAAAGACTGTTAAACAAAAGAGATGCACGACTTGATGGTTTTGGAAATTCTCCCCTAATGGTAAAATTAGGGTATGGCTTCTGAGTAAGGATCCAAATCAGGGCACTTTCGTGAAAACTAGTCTAAAGGTGAAATCAATATAATACCTTAAGATCTCAGAAATATTGAGGTGGTGCTTGAGTACAAAGCACAAAAGGCCCTTTAAAGAAGTTAAGAAAGTGCTTCAGAGATTCTTTCAATAAAATAATACAGATACTAAGACATTTATTGTCTTTCAGGCCTTGGTCAGGAGTCCGAGGTAGAGAAGAGCTTATGACGAGGAGATTTGCTGTGGCTGTGGTTTCCATCTAATGAAGTAAGCATCAGGAAGCTACACAGGGGAGCCATAAAGTTCTCAAATGAGTTGTATCAGCAGAAACTCTGTCATCTTGGATTAAAAAGGAGACAGTACAAAATAGAAAAAGGCAGGTGGGTCACCAAAATTCTACTGGAAGAAAGAAAGCGGAGAAAGCCATTCAGCTACACCTGTGTACTACTACCTCCAATGAAAAAGAAAGAATGACTCAGAGGGCAGAACCAACAGCTGCTCAAGAGCTATGGTGAATTGTTCCCAGCTCTTGAACTAATCAAGGAGTTTACAACATTTTCCAGCTGAATTTCATAAGTTTTCTGGACTAGCGATTTTTTTGTGGTTTCCCATTTTTGAATGGAAATAGCTATAGTGGTTGTCCCATGCCTGTCCCACCATTGCATGTTGGGTGTGTGTGTAAGCTAATTTTCCTCTTTAGTTTCTCAGGTCTGAAGACTGGGGAGAACCTTAGTTGAGGGGCTGTGCTTAAGGAACTTCACCCAAGGAGCTTCATCTTTGCCTGGACCTGATTTAGATGATGAGATTGTGAATTTTGAGCAGAATGAGATGAGACCTTTGTTGCCATTGAGAAGGGTGAATATATTTTGTGCATAGGAGGGACATGAATCACTGAGGACCAGAGGGTGGATTGCAGTAGGCTGCCTATGATATGGCTCCTGATGATCTCTACCTCCTGATATTCATATCTTTGTGTCATCTCTTCCCCTGAATATGGGCTGGACTTAGTGACTTGCTTCTAACAAATAGCATATGGCAAAAGCAATGTGATGTCACTTCTAACATTAGGTTACAATTTTTTTTCTTGGGCATTCTTTTATTTGTTTTCTCTGAGGAAAGCCAGCTCCCTGTTGTGAACTGCTCTATGGAGTGGCCCACATGGCAACAGGCACCGAGGAACTATAGCTTGCCAACATCAACTGGAGCAAGCTCAGAAGTTAATCCTCCCCCAGTTGAGTCTTCAGATGAGATCACAGCCCCAGTTGACAGCTTGACTGCAACCTCATGAAAGACCATGAACCAGCAGTACCCAGTTAAACTGCATCCAAATTACTAACCCATGGAAACTGTAAGAGAATAAATGTGTGCTGTTTTAAGCTGCTAAACTTTGGGGTAACTTGTGTGCAGCAAAAGACGACTAATGAAGCCAGATGTTCCACATCTGTAGGAAACATGGTATTGCATTTAGATGAAGAAGTCCTGGGTTTGAATCCTGGTCTCCTCTGTGATCTTTGGCAATTCACTTAAACTGTTTTAAGTATTAATATCTTTATGTAAAATGTGAATAATGATTTTTCCATCTACTTCATAGGCTTAGTGTGAAGATTAAATGAGATTAGTGATGAGGAAATGCTTTAGAAACTGTAAAGCACCCTACAAACACTACAGGTGCTAGAAATGACAGTGGCATGATGATGAACCTCAGCTATCCTAGAGTCTAGGTGAGGGCACCTGGGCACATAGGCTAGCTCTTTCTCATTTCTTTGGCTGACAGAGTACTGAAAACAGGGGCAAACCTAAGGCTGAGGCTTGGTAACTTATGAAGGCTGTAAGCTATAACATATGGTATAAGGACATCTTCCTCATGGCCTGTGGGAAATTTGCACCGTGCTGGGGTAGAATGGGGGCCTAGGCCCCTGAGCTTTGCTTCTTGCCCTGGCATCATGTAGATTTACTCTGGGGAGGGTACGCATTGTTCCCTGGAAGATGTCTTATAGGACTCTTATTTATTTATTTATTTTTGAACCAAGTCATTTTTCTGACTAGGTCTTTCACTACCTGCTTAACTTGTTGGTTCCTGAGAGTATAGATGAAGGGGTTCAAGAGGGGGGCAATAATTGTATTGATTAGAGACACTCCTTTGTTTAGATCAACCCCTTTGCCTGGGGAGGGCTTGACATACATAAAGAAACAGCTTCCATAGCACATGGTAACCACAATGACATGGGAGGAACAGGTGGAGAAAGCCTTCTTCCTCTCCTGGACAGAGGGGATCCTGACAATCGTCCTGATGATCTGGACATAGGACAGGGTGATCAGCACCAAGGTGCTGAGCAGTGCCACCAAGGCCAGGGTGAAATCCACCATCTCCAGCACCTTTGGCCCACGGCAGACCACCTCCATCAGAGGCGTATAGTCACAGAAGAAGTGGTTGATGTGGGTGTCACAGAATGGAAGCTGACTGGTCAGGATGACGGGCACAATGATGAAGGAGAACCCTGCCAGCCAGCAGGTGAGGATGAGCTGTGTGCAGACCCTGCTGCTCATGAGCACGGGGTAGTGGAGGGGCTTGCAGATGGCAACGTACCGGTCATAGGCCATGGCTGTGAGGAGGAAGAACTCTGTGGCCCCCAGGAAGATGTGGAAAAAGTCCTGGGTAATGCACCCAGCAAAGCTGATGGTTTTGGTCCCTGTGGCAATGTTGAGCAGCATCTTGGGCACTATGACAGTCTGGAACCAAATTTCTAAGCAGGACAGATTCCGGAGGAAGAAGTACATAGGGGTTTGTAGGCGGGTGTCCAGCAAGGTCAGGCTGATGATGGTCAGGTTCCCAGAGACAGTCACGAGATAGGCAAGCAGGAGGAGCAGGAAAACTGTCACCTGGAGCTCCTTGGTATCTGTCAGGCCTTGGAGGAAGAACTCGGTCACCATGGTCTGATTGGCCATTGTGGACCTCAAGCTTTTTCCAGAAATGTGCAATCCTGGGCAAATAGGACCACCAGAAATTAGGATGGAGAAAGGAAAAATGTCTCCTGAAGTCCATCATTCCTTTACCTCTCTGCTGCCTCCCCATGGATTCAGGGAAGCAGAGCAGAAGCTTCTGGAGGCTCTTCCTGAGCCAGAAAAGTCACCTCTTTCAGAATCTTTAAGGAATTATTTAATGCCAGTGATTTTCCTCTCTCCTGCTCTTCTTTCCTCCCTCTTTCCTTTCTTTTTTTCCTCTGAGAAAGCCTACAAAGAGTTCCCTGCTGCTCTCCTCAGTCCTCTTTAGAACTATCAAACACCTATTCATCCTTCAAGATCCAGCTCAAGTGTGAACTCTTATACCGAGGCTTTCCTCTAAGTTCTAGGCTGAGCTGGCTGCTTCCTTGTGGCTCCCATAACACACAGTTGTGCGTCTGCTGTATCCCGTAGTCAGTTTTATAGGGTAAGCCTGTCTTCCTGCTATGCTGCAAATACCTTAAGCTCAGAGACTGTTTTCTGTTCATCTGGATATCTTAGCACTTACCTTTTCCTTCTTGGTCGAGGCACTGGTCTTCTCACATCTGTATTCACAACAAATTTTCCTATTTTGTACAGTGTTGCTTGCATATATGTAGCATGTAATTTTGGAGTAAGAAGCCATTTTTACTCACCTGGCCATTTGCTCACGCCAGCGCCTTACTAAAAACTGCCTGACATTCGCATCTGGACTGTAATTTGCTTGAAGATAGAGAATATCTCACCTTCTTTGCTCACCACCCCCCCATACTGATCCTTGGCTTGGGGAGTGGCATATGACAGTTATCTATAGAAATGAAACCCTGTGAGGCTTATTGCGCCCACTTTTCAATGAGGAAGGTAAAACCTTCCTAGAGAAATTAACTACTGGCCTAAGGTCATAGTGAGAAACCAAAAAATAACTGGGAGCAATTTGAATGTTTCCTTGCCATGATCAGCTTCACTAAGGGTCTCAGGCTTGTTATTTTACTGAGAAGAAAGGGAATTTTTTTCCCTTGGAGAATCTATGAATTTTTTATGAGTGATTTTCTCTCACTCTATTTTTTTAAATTTCAGAATATTACAGTGGTATAAACACTTTGGTTACATATATTGCCTTTGCACCACCCGAGTGAGAACTACAAGTGTGCCCCTCCCCCAGAAAGTGTGCACCACGCCCATTAGGTGTGAATTTACCTCTCCCCACTCTCACCTGCCTCACTCTATTTTGTTTGTGATCAATGGCCCAGGAACATCACAGTCCCTGTCACTGGTCTCTAAATGTGGAGGGCACCCACATAATGGAACGTGCCACTTGATCCATCAGGGTATGAGAAGGAGGCATAAGATCCTTCTAGTTATACCATATTTCATAAAATCTAGGAAACAGTCAAATGTCAGATACACTATTATTTTATGTGCCATTAAGAAAGAAAACCTGCTGCCAACAAGACCACAACATTGTGCTAAGATACCACTGATCACGAGATACCTCCCAGTCTCAGAGATATTAAAATGTGTGTCTTAAAGTAACATTTATCGGGTGTCGGGACGGTTGGAGGGGGGAGGAGGGGATGGGTATATACAACCACAACAAGTAATGTGTGTAACATTTGGGGGATGGACACGCTTGAAGCTCTTACTCGAGGGGGAGGAGAGCATGGGCAATATATGTAACCTTATCACTTGTACCCCCATAATACGTTAAAATAATTTTAAAAAGTTGATAAACGATGGCATTTTTCCTTAGCTCCTTTAAAAAAATTCTGTTTTTGTGTATATTTTAAAACATAAACTATATGTTTGTATAGCAGTATATGCAAGTAGTTTAAAGACTGACAAACATACACATATATTGGGGATATTTCCTCAATTTTATTTTTAAAACTTTTATTGATGAGATGTATTATTTAAAAATGTTTGGGGATCTGCTGCCTGTTTCCCCTCCCACAGATGGCCAGTGTTTGCAGAGAGCCCCATTTTTATCCTTGGGGAGAAGATGCTGTTCTTTAGCCTTAGGTTTTTTTTTTTTGAAACAGAGTCTCACTCTGTTGCCTGGGCTAGCTCACAGCAACCTCAAACTCCTGGGCTCAAGCGATCCTCCTGCCTCAGCCTCTCAAGTAGCTGGGACTACAGGCATGTGCCACCATGCCTGGCTAATTTTTTTCTGTATATATTTAGTTATCCAGCTAATTTCTTTCTATTTTTAGTAGAGATGGGGTCTTGCTCTTGCTCAGGCTGGTTGTGAACTCCTGAGCTCAAACAATCCATCCACCTTGGCCTCTCAGAGTGCTAGGATTATAGGCGTGAGCCACTGCGCCTGGCTAGCCTCAGTTTTTTTTTTTTTTTTTTAAGGTTTCTGAAATGTTATTTTCTTGAATGAGTAACAGGGAGCTCCCACCAGGCAGTAGGGAATTTGCCTGATGATTCAGAAACCTTGGTCTTGGGTCATTTCTGGGACCTGGCAAGGAGAGCTGTTACATGCGGCCCCTTCCCTTACAGTATAACGACTTGTTACCTGGAAAGTGGCCTTGGAGATTCACCAGCCCAGGAACAACACTAGCTCTTCAGCTCTCTGCTGATTTCCTAAAGAAGGAGCAGGGAGTGTAATGGCCACAATGGCCTATCTGGTTTCATGAAAAGAGCTCAGACTTGCAGCAAACTCTGCAGAGTTGCCTCCACATAATCTCAGGATTATGTTCCCATAGCTATTTTTTATTTTTTTTTGAGACAGAGTCTCACTTTGTTGCCCAGGCTAGAGTGAGTGCCGTGGCGTCAGCCTAGCTCACAGCAACCTCCAACTCCTGGGCTCAAGCAATCCTGCTGCCTCAGCCTCCGCCCTTTGCACCGCCCAAGTGAGAGCTACAAGTGTGCCCCTCCCCCAGAGAGTGTGCACCACGCCCATTAGGTGTGAATTTACCTCTTACCTCGCCCCGAGTAGCTGGGACTACAGGCATGCGCCACCATGCCCAGCTAATTTTTTCTATATATATTAGTTGGCCAATTAATTTCTTTCTATTTATAGTAGAGACGGGGCCTCGCTCTTGCTCAGGCTGGCCTCGAACTCCTGACCTTGAGCAATCCGCCCACCTCGGCCTCCCAGAGAGCTAGGATTACAGGCGTGAGCCACCGCACCGGCCTGTTTTTGACTTACTCTTCTTTTCTTTCTGACCTTCTCCAACATACCTGTCCCTTCAGGAGGAACAATCCTAAAACACAGCTATCTAAGGACAAAATTCTGTTGCTCAATCAACACCCAAATCATGCAGTAGAAGGGTCAGAGAGAGTCTGAGCTGAGTCTGGAAGCTTCTGCTCTGTACCGTGACCCATGATTTCCCCTGGGAATCCAAGGTGCTGAAGCTTTGTGTCATGTAAGCGGCTTCTGCACAGGTTCCATCCAATGGAAAGGGACACTTGCTTTATCGACTCTTTTATTACAGACTCGGGATCAATTCAGAGAGAAAAACAAATGGTGCTCAGGGGAATCTGCTCTCAGAATTCACTAATGAATTTAGCATATGGTTGTTCTGGCCACAAGTTGTAAGCAGTACAATTTGTGAAAGTCCCAGAAAAAAATTACAAAATATTTACTTAAGAGTTTACCTCTACACGAATATTTGTGTCACTGTCAGTTGTTAATATTGTAGTTGGCAACATCTGTTGGGTAAGTATTCTTGAGAGCTGATAGGTGGGTGAGAAGGCATCAAAGACAACTTGTCACAATTTTGGCCGATTCAATCACAAACATTTATAAACGTCTGGCCTCATCAGTAATTTTAATTTGGTTTTAAATTCTATTGCTAAAATATGCTCAGGTGTGGCATTACCTATGGGTGCCTCTGCATGGTGCAAATGTAGGATGCTACTCTATCAGAAGTCAGACAACGTAAATTCTACTTGTAGTTCTTCTGCTACCCAACACTGGGACCTTGCACTATTCTTTTCCCTTTCCTGAGTCTTAGTTTTTTAGCTTCTAATAGCACTTCATAGCTGATAAGGCATGGTGTGAAATTGCATGACTTTTTGCTAGTCTTATAATGTTTTTAAGCTTTAAGAGCCTTCTCTCATACTTTGTGTATTCTATAGCATCGTGAAGGGGTTTCTGCTTACCTTTTCCATGCCTTCTGTGATCCCACCTGAAATTCCAATCTCCTTTTTTGCCTGCTTACCATGAAGACTCCTAATCATTTCTATTTGCCTGTTTAAAAAAAAAAAACATCTACAGGCCTGGTGTGGTGGCTCACGCCTGTAATCCTAGCACTCTGGGAGGCCGAGGTGGGAGGATTGCTCCAGGTCAGGAGTTTGAGACCAGCCTGAGCAAGAGCGATACGCCATCTCTACTAAAAATAGAAAGAAATTAACTGGACAACTAAAAATATATATGGAAAAAATTAGCTGGCATGTTGATGTATGCCTGTAGTCCCAGCTACTTGGGAGGCTGAGGCAGGAGGGTTGCTTGAGCCCAGGAGTTTATGGTTGTTGTGAGCTAGGCTGACGCCACAGCACTGTAGCTTGGGCAACAGAGTGAGACTCTGTCTCGAAAACAAAACAAAACAAAAACCATCCATAATGTCTTTCTCTGAATATTTTCTAACATGTTTTTCTTGAGATAAAGCAACTAGGTGAGGAGATGGCATAGCAATATTCCTATTGCGGATGTATACAAATTATATGATGAACAAACTTAATGCATCTTGAAGAATGCCATCACTAAACCAGAAATATTGAAGAATTACTGAGAAATTGCACATAGACTTCAGAACAAAAGAGAAACAAAACTGGTGGCAATGAAACACTGAACCATTCATATATTCACAAATTCATTCAGCAAATATTTGTGGAGTGCCTGTTATATATGAGGCACTGTAGAAGGTGCTAATATGATTTTGGGGAAGACAGAATCTAAGTTTTCATGAAACTTATATTCTTGTAGCAAACCAATGCATAATGTAGTTTCAGGTAGTGACAATGTCATGAGGAAAATAAAGCAGAATAACAGAATGATGGTGGGCATGTGAAGGGTGAGAGTGGTATTTTTAGGTAGAGTGGTCAGGGAAGACTTCTCTGAGGAGGTGATATTTGAGCAGAGACATGAATGCAGTTAGAAGGGTAGATATACAAAAGTCAAAGAGAAGAGAACCCTAGTCAGAGGAAAGATCAAGTAGAAATGTGTTTAGGTAGGAATGAGCTTGATAAGATCATGGAGCAACAAGGAAGCAAAGAGTTTCCTTTTACTCATAGGTCTTTTGTCAATTTTTAAATTGGGTTGTTTTTTGCTATTGGCTTGTATACATTCCTCTTACATTTTGAATGTTAACCCTTTAATAATATATGGTTTGCAAATATTTTCTCTTATTCCATAGGTTGGGAGTTTATACATAAAATAAATAAACAAAAATTGGATGAGGTTTAAGAGAATTTGAAGAAACATTACCAAACGATATCTAATAATTACAATTAGAATTTTATACTTTAGCAAAGAATGCACATTCTTTTCTTCTTTTTTTTTAGTTTTTTTGGTAAAGCATGTTGTCTTAATTTTATAGTCCTATATATAGTAGCACACAGTCTCTTTGCATTTAGTAGGTGATTAATCGACATTCATTTATTTTGAAATTTAAACTTTTTTACTTTTATGTTTTAAAAAATGTAATTTAATTTAACTTTTTTTAAGAGACAGTCTTGCTCTTTTGCTTAGGCTACAGTGCAGTGGTGAGATCATAGCTCATTGAAACCTCGAACTCCTGGGCTCAAGTGATTCTGCCTCAGCCTCCCAAGTAGCTGGTACTACAGGCACAGAGGAATGCACCTGGCTAATTTTAAAATATTTTTTGTGGAGACAGGGTCTCCCACTGTTGTCCAGGCTGATCTAAAATTCCTGGGCTCAACTGATCTTCCCACCTTGGCTTCCGGAAGTGTTGGAATTGCAGGCATGACCCACTGTATGCAGCTGAAAAATTTAATTTTAACTGACAGATAATAATTATATAAATTTATAGAGTACAATGTGATGTTTTGAGATATATATGTATACACACACACACACACACATATATATATATATATATATGATGGAATGATTAAATCAAGCTAATTAACATCTATCACCTCACCTTCTTAACTTTTTTTGTGGTGAGAACTTTTAGCAATTTTGAAATGTATATTACGTTATTGTTAACTGTGGTCTCCATGCTGTGAAATAGATCTCAAAAACTTAATCTTAACTGAAACTTTGTACCCTTTGACTAACACCTCCCTATTCCTCCCTACACCTAAGCCTCTGGAACTATCATTCTCTCTGTTTTTATGACTTTGACTTTTTTAGATTCCATATATAAGTATAATTCATGAGATCATGCACTAGTTGTCTTTATATACTTGGCTTATTTCAGTCAGCATAGTATCTTTCAGGTTCGTCCATGTTGCTGCAAGTGACAGAATTTCCTTCTTTTCTGAGGCTGAATAGTATTCTGTTGTGTATTTATACCACATCTTCTTTACCTATACATTCATGATGGACACTTGGGTTGATTCCATATCTTAATTATTGAGAATAAGGCTACAATGAACATAAAAGTGCAGATATCTCTTCAACATACTGATTTCAATTCCTTTGGATATATGCTCAGAGGTGAGATTGTTAGATCATATGGTAATCCAATTTTTGTTTTTTTGGGGGAAACTCCACATAGTTTTTCATAATGGAAAGACTAATAATAGCTGTATTCATTTACATTCTCAGTCACCAACAGTGGGTTTTTTTTTTTGTTGTTGTTATTAAGTTGTATGAGTTCCTTATAAATTTTGGATATTACCCTTTATTGAATATGTAGTTTGCAAATATTTTTCCTTATTTCATAGGTTGCCTTGTCATTTTGTTGATTGTTTTTTGTTATGCAGAAAGTTTTTAGTTTTATGTAGTCTCACTTGTTTAATTTTGCTTTTATTGACTATGCTTTTGACATCATATTCAAAAAATCATTGCCAAGACCAATGTCATGGAGCTTTAGCCACATTTTCTTCTAAGAGTTTTATGATTTCAGGTCCTATGTTTAAGTCTTTACTCCATTTTGAATTGAATTTTGTGTATGGTAGAAGATAAGGACTCCATTTCATTTTTTTGCAGGTGGATATCCAGTTTTCCTAAACCATTTATTAAAGAGGCTATCTTTTTCCCCCACTGTGTATTTTTGGAGCCTTTGTGGAAGATTCATTGATCGTGTATGTGTGGGTTTATTTCTAGGCTGTCTATTCTTTTTCCATTGGTCTGTAAGCTTGTTTTTACGTCACTACAATACTGTTTTGATTGCTATAACTTAGTAATATAGTTTGAAATCAAGATGTTTAATCTCTCCAGGTTTGTTGTTCTTGCTTAACAATTGTTTTGGCTATTTGTGGTCTTTTTTGGCTCCATACACATTTTAGGATTGTTTTTTTCTATTTCTGTTGAAATATGTCATTAGAATATTGACAAAGATAGCATTGAATCTGCAGAGGGGTAGTGTGGAAATTTTAACACTATTAATTCTTTTTATCCAAGGAAACAGGATATATTTATTTATTTATTTCAATTTATTTATTTTTTCAATTTTAATTTATTATAGTTTTCATTGTACAGATCTTTCTCCTCCTTGGTTAAATCTATTCCTAAGTATTTTTTTTTTTTAATGGCACTAAAAATAGGATTTCTTTCTTAATTCTCTTTCAAGTAATTGTGTAGTGAGTATAGAAATGTAACCAATTTTTGTATCTTATAACTTTACTGAATTTGATTATTAGTTCTAACAGTTGTTTTGGTGGAGTCTTTGGGATTTTCTAAATATAAGATTATGTCACGATATCATTTTAATATTATCTACTTTATTTATTTATTTATTTAGAGACAGAGTCTCACTTGTTGCCCAGGCTTAGTGAGTGCCGTGGCGTCAGCCTAGCTCACAGCAACCTCAAACTCCTGGGCTCAAGCAATCCTTCTGCCTCAGCCTCCCAAGTAGCTGGGACTACAGGCATGCGCCACCATGCCTGGCTAGATTTTAATATTATCTACTTTAAATAATGTTATACTGCTTGGAATATTGTGCCCAAACCTTACAACTATATGCTTCTTTTTTCCCCAACTGGCCATATAAAACTGTGATTATACATTTATTTCAGGTTATTAACTGCACAATATAGTATTATAATTTTTGTTTTATACTCAATTATCTTTTAAAATGACTAAAAATAAGACAATGTCTTTTATATTCACTTTGATTGTTACCATTTCTAGTGATCTTCATTTCTTTGTGTAGATCCAAATTTCTGTCTGATATCATGTTTCTTCTACTTGACGAACTTCCTTTAAAAATTTCTTGTAAGAAGATGTGGGAACAACCCAAGTGCCCATCAATTCATGAGTGGATTATCAAAATTTGGTATATGTATACAATGGAATATTACTCAATTATAAGAAGCGACAGTGATCTAGCCCCTCTCATATTTTCCTGGGTAGAGTTTGAGCCCATCCTCCAAAGTGAGGTATCACAAGAATGGAAGAATAGGCTCCACATGTACTCGCCATCAAATTGGCACTAACTGATCAACACTGGTGCTCACACGGTAGTAATATTCTCCAGGGATTGGGGGGTTGGGGGGGTAAATTCACAACTAATGGATGCGGTGAGTATTGTAGAGGGGAAAGGCATGCCTCTAATCCTTGCTTGGGTGAGGCAAAGTCATAAAATGTAACCAAACTGTTTGTACCCTCATTATATCCTGAAATTAAAAAAAAATTCTTGTAACACAGGTATGTTGGCAATGTATTTTCTCAGCTTTTTTATTTTGGCATATTATGGGGGTACAGATTTTAAGGTTTCAATAAATGCCCATTTCCCCCCCTCCCCCCAATTTCTCAGCTTTTGTTTGCCTCAAAATTCATTATTTTTCCTTAATTTCAGAAAGATGTTTTCACTGGGGGTAGAATTCTATGCCACTAGAGTCCTCCCACCCACAGTATTGTAAAGCTGCCAGACCATTGTTTTCTGGGTTTGTATAATTTCTTTTGAGAAAGCTGCTGAAACCCTTAATTTGTTCCTTTGTATGTAGTTTTTTCCCTCTGAATAAGATATTCTCTTTATTATTGGATTTCATCAGTTTGACTACGATGTATCTAAGAGAGAGAGAGTGTGTGTGGGATAGGGTATTTATCCTGCTACCCTGCTGGGTTTTCTGGGATTCTTTTTTTTTTTTTTTGAGACAGAGTCTTGCCCTGCCACCTGGGCTAGAGAGTACTGTGTCATCACCCTAGCTCACAGCTACCTCAAATTCTTGGGCTTAAGGGATAATCCTGCCTCAGCTTCCCCAGTAGCTGGGACTATAGGTGTGTACCACTACACCTGGCTAATTTTTTTTTAGTAGAGACGGGGTTTCACTCTTGCTCAGGCTGGTCTTGAACTCCTGACCTCAAGTGATCTTTCTGCCTCAGCATCCCAGAGTGATAGGACTACAGGCATGAGCTACTGCACCTGGCCCCTCTGGGCTTCTTGAATCTGTCATTTGTTTTTCATTATGATTGGAAGATTATCTGACTATATCACTTCAAATATTTTTTTCTTGTTCTCTTCTTTTGGGACTCATATTGTGCATAGTTTTGAGTGTTTGATATTATCCCATCTCTCTGGAATGGTCTTTTGTTTCCTACTCTTTTTTCTTTAAATTTAATTTGGGTAATTTATATTGATCTATCTTCAGGTTCACTGATTCTTTCCTAACCTGTGTTCAGTAGACTTAGGAGCCCATTACAGGAATTCTTTATCTCTGTCAACAGTCATACTGTTATGACTGGAGTAATAACAGTCAGTGGTAGTTATTTCTGGAGTGTTACTCTGCAAAGGAGAAAGACTTTCCTTTTTACTTTATGCCCATCTTAATCAACAAGCCTGAGTGATTCTTTTAATAGAAAACCACAAAGAGTAGTATCAATTTACATTCAGGTGGATCTTATAATTCATCATCATAGAAGGGTAACCTTGGTGACATGCTGTGGACATACTCACTTTTTGACAGTCAGGAAAGATGATGTGGTATTGTTTCCTCCAGATGTCATGTGGAACAAGTCAAAACCGAGAAGTCAGATGTGAATGAAAGGGTGGAATAAAATGTGACACATTTTCTTTTCTGATAGTAATTGATGCCCTGATTGTTCAGAAAGTGTACAATCTCCCCTTGCTTTAAACTGGTCACTTACTCCTGCCCATTTGTCAATTGATCCAAATTGGAAGTGGACCTGTAATTCCTAAAGATGCTGCCATATTTAAAGTAATCAAAGAACAAAGGGACATTCTACTTTTTAAAGTCTGATTTTCTCAATTTTGCCTGAAGGTTGGTTATAGACTTCTTTGCAATTTTATACTGGTGTAATGATACACATGTTGTCTAGTTTACTCAACAGAGACATTGGGGGATAAATGATTGCCTTGGGACTCAGGTCTGGAAAATGTTAATTAGCATCTTAAAAAAATGATATTGGGAATTAACTTTTAACAGGTGAGTGAGCAGGGAAGATGTGCTAAACAGGTCTGTGAGGAGGCTGACATGGAGTTTCAGTAACAGGATAAAACCTCATGGGAACTGAAGTGATAATCATGATAACAATAGTATAAGGTGATACAGATTATCGAGCAGTTTGCCTGAGCTGGACAGAGTTTTAGAAATTTCCATTGCTTTTTTCATTTTATGCTTATATTATGCTTATAATATTTTATGCTTATATTAGTTGTTTTTAGTAGGCTGTTAACTCACCTACTTATAGGTGTGTATCCTAAGCAAATTACCTAGCCTCTCTGTGCCTCAGTTGCCTCATATGTAAAAATGGGTGTAAGAACAGTACCTGTGTCATAAGTGTGTCATGTGCACTAAATGTGTTAATATATGTGGAAAGCTTAGAAATGTGATTGAAAATAGTAAATGCTCGGTAAGTTATTATTATTATTACTACTATCATGCCCATTTTACAGTTAAGGGAATGAAATAAAAGTTATATAATTTGCCCAAAGATATGTGGCAGGTATTCTGAATTGTTGGCATTTGAAGGCTTGTCTGATTCTTTTAATACAACATGCTCTAGTGTATTAGTCAGGGTTCTCCATAGAAACAGAACCAACAGGAGATCATATGTGTGTGTGTATATATTTATATATGAGATTTATTATAAAAAATTGCTCCATGATTATTGAGGCTGAAAAGTCCCGCAGTTGCCTTCTGCCAGCTAGAGACTGAAGAAAGCCAGTGGTTAGCTCCAATTTAAGTTCAAAAGTCTAGGCCGGGCGCTGTGGCTCACGCCTGTAATCCTAGCTCTTGGGAGGCCGAGGCGGGCGGATTGCTCAAGGTCAGGAGTTCAAAACCAGCCTGAGCAAGAGCGAGACCCCGTCTCTACTATAAATAGAAAGAAATTAATTGGCCAACTGATATATATATAAAAAAATTAGCCGGGCATGGTGGCGCGTGCCTGTAGTCCCAGCTACCTGGGAGGCTGAGGCAGTAGGATCACTCGAGCCCAGGAGTTTGAGGTTGCTGTGAGCTAGGCTGACGCCACGGCACTCACTCTAGCCTGGACAACAAAGCGAGACTCTGACTCATAAAAAAAAAAAAAAAAAAAAAAGTCTGAGAACCAGGAGCACCAATGTTGGAAGCCCATCCTAGCTCAAGAAGTCAGGCTTTGGGAGGGCATATTCTCCCTTCCTCAGCCTTCTTGTTCTATTCAGGCCCTCAGTGAATTGGCTTTATTGGGGAGGGTGAATCTTCTTACTCGGTCTACTGATTGAAATGATAATCTCATCCAAAAACACTAGAGAGACACAGCCATTTAACCAAATGTTTGGTCATCCCATGACCCAGTCAAGTTGACATGTAAAGTTAACCGTCACACACAGAACGCGTCTTTATGACTATGAGGGTCACAGGCGTGGTGTTTGCTTCCTATTGTCATTGACAATCTATATCATCATAGGGGAAACATGGGATTTATTCCAGAACAAGCCCTTTCCTGCCAGTGTTGGTCCATTTTCCACTCATTGCAGCTTTATGATGGAATGTAGGATTCTCTGCGACCCTCCACCCTTTACTCTGTAGACCTGAACTTCCTTCCCCTACGGCTTCTCCCTGTTTCCTTTCCGATTCTGCATCTTGCATTTGGTGAGATGAAAGTTTCTGTTAGGAGGGTTGGTCCAAGGTAAATTTGTGAGTTAATGAAGTTTGTCTTTAGTTCTCTGTGATGAACAATATTTTACTCTTTAGCCCCAGGCAGAGAGACCTAAAAAATGAATGCTGCAAAAACAGGTCTTGAGACAAATAATGTGTAGTTGGTCAGAAGTCTTACAACTCTGAGACTCCTGGTAGGAAAGACAAAACAAGTCCATGGAGATCTGTGAGGTCTTTCTGGCTGAAAGACAAAGACATATAAACCAAAGACAGTGTGTATATTGGAAAAGGATGATGAAGGGAAGACAAGGATGAGAAGATGAAGAAAGCAGGATGGTGGAAATTTGTGGAAGAAGTGACAAATATGGTCCAGCCAGAAGCCAATGCAGAGAGATTATTTTGTACTTAATATGTGGGATTATTTCCTCCCAGTCCACACTCCCCTAAAATAATCTGTCTTTATTAATCTAATTCATTCTAGAAAGGGCAGGTCCTTGGCTACCAATGATTGGACTTGTGTGGTCACCAGGATTGAGCTGCCACAATTAGAATCTCTTTCCTGTCTATTTGGGCTACAAGTGTCTGAGTTTGCTAACCACGGGCAGCCAAACTGGAAGGTGAGTTAGACTTCATGGAGCAGGCACGAAAGGTCATATAACAGTAGATGAATGATCAGGAAATCTGGGCCACGTGAGAGGAGGCAGGAAAGAACCATCAGATATGAAAGATGAGGGATGAGACTGGAGAGAGGGAGGGTAGGGGAGAGATAGATAGATAGATATTGGTAGATTAGGCAAATGGTGGCATTCTAGAGCTTGTTATACTTGGTTGTACTTCTTGAATTTGTTCTCTTTACGATGCCAGTGCAGCCATTTCTTATACTACCTTGAGGAGGCTTTTTCCTTTTTACATTCAAATGATCATAAGTATCAAAAATTTCAAGATATACTCATTGTGGAAACAGGGCAGGAAAGCAGGTTGTGTGTATGTTGGAGATGAGCAAGAAACTATTTGGTTGTCTTGAAACCCAAGGGAGAAAAACCTTTGTTTTCTCCAAGCACAGGGGCTGAGTGTGATGGAGCTCACTCAGCTTGGTACCAAGGAGTGGCAAAGGCTGTCTGAGTAAAATTAAATCATGTGTTTGAGAATAACAATTTTATTTTCTCCAAGAAGAAGATTCAGTATTTTAAAGGAAAGAATAGAGATGTAGGTCTGATAAACTTCTAATCCAAGCCAGTCTTGAAGTCAGTAACTAAGTTGTTTAAACGTGATTGGTCAAACTTTGTTTTGGGTTCCTCATCAAAATTTTCATAGGATGCTCTCGTCAAATTGTGGAAGAAAGTTACTTTAATCATTGGGTTTTTGATTGCATGAATCCTTCCTGGTCTCTCCTTGGGGAATCTAATGCTGTTTATAAGCACAGGACTTTCACTGATGGTCTTTCCTGTTCATCTGGATTAATTTGTGTTAAACCACAATCTTTTTCTTACAGAACTCTCACTTTATATAAGAATCAATCCCTCTGGCCCCCATCTATCTCTGCCACCCCCATCATCATGATTCTAATTCTTGTGCTTACTGTGGCAAATGATAACATTTTATTTAGGCCATTTTTAGAATTACATTGGCCATTATGGGGAGCTTCTGAGATGTCAAAATAATACATTTTCGAGGAACTCTTAAAAGTAGGGCTACAAATGACAAAATATTCAGTGGTCAGCTTTCTTTGATTAAGATGTGTAGGACACAAAGTAACGTGCCAACTTCAAGACAGCCTTTCTCAAAAACCCTCTAGCAGAAGCGAAACCCAAGAATTCACTCCTACTCATACCTTTTGCCATCTACTCTGGAACCACTCTCTGCCCAGTTGTATACTCACAATCCACTCACATCTATTCTCTTCCTTGTGCTCTCTGTCTTGACCTCTTAATGAGCTTTGTCAGAAATTGTTCTCAGGAAGAGAACAGTTACATTTAACAATATTCCTCCAAAGTGTTGGATCAAAAGATAGCTTTATAGAAGTTGAATTAAAACCCTGATCTAGAACTAAGATGAGAGATGTAAATGAAAATATTCTAAATTTCAGAAAGTTAGGAGTTTGTTGCTGAATTAATATTTTGTTATATACTTGTTGCCTCAGATCATCAGATTTTTCTTTTAATATTAATTTTTAATTGACAAATAACAAGTATATATTTTGTGGGGTACAATGTGATGTTTTTATATATGTACACAATGTGGAATGATTGTATCAAGCCAATTAACATATTATCACCTCATCCACTTATCATGTTTTATGGTAAGAACATTTAAAATTCATTCTTATAGCAATTTTGAAATATGCAATACATTATTATTAACTATGGTCACCATGCTTTGTGACAAATCTCAAAAGATTATCCTCCTATCTGACTGAAACTTTATATTAATACCTTTTGACCAATATCTCCCTGTTCCTCCCCTTACCTTCACCTTCTGGTAATCACCATTCTAGTCTCTACTTCTATGAGATTGACTTTTTAAGATTCCACATATATGTGAAATCATGCAATATTTGTCTTTCTGTGCCTGTCTTATATCACTTAACATAATGTCCCCCAGGTTCATCCCTGTTTTCCCAAAAGTCAGAATTTCCTTCTTTTTAAAGGCTGAATTGTGTATACACGCATCACATTTTCTTTATCCATTCATTTGTTGGTGGACACTTAGGTTGATTCCGTATCTTGCCCATTGTGAATAATGCTTCAATGAACATGGGTGTGCTGATATGTCTTTGACATACTCATTTCAATTCCTTTGGCTATATACTCAGAAGTAGAATTTCTGGATCAGATGGTAGTTCTATGTTTAGATTTTTGAGGGACCTCCAACTGTTTTCCATAATGGCTGAACTAATTTACATTTCTGCCAACAGTGTGCAAGGATTTATTTATTTTTTTTAATTTTGGCATATGATGGGGGTACAGATTTTAAGGTTTCAATAAATGCCCTCTCCCCCCTCCCCCCACAAGTCTGAGTCTCCAGCATGACCATCCCCCAGACGGTGCACATCTCACTCATTATGTATGTATATACCCACCCCCCCGCCCCCCTGCCCAATGCCCTATTACTGTAGTACCTATGTGTCCACTTAGGTGCTGCTCAGTTAATACCAGTTTGCTGGTGAGTATATGTGGTTCTTGTTTTTCCATTCTTGGGATACTTCACTTAGTAGTATGGGTTCCAGCTCTAACCAGGAAAATATAAGGTGTGCTATGTCACCATTGTTTCTTAGAGCTGAATAGTACTCCATGGTATAAGTATACCACATTTTATTAATCCATTCTTGGATTGATGGGCACTTGGGCTGTTTCCACAGCCTTGCAATTATGAATTGTGCTGCTATAAACATTCGAGTGCAGGTGTCTTTTTTGTAGGGTCTCATTGGATCTTTTGGGTAGATGCCCAGCAATGGGATTGCTGGATCAAATGGTAGATCCAAGGCCGGGCGCTGTGGCTCACGCCTGTAATCCTAGCTCTTGGGAGGCCGAGGCGGGCGGATTGCTCAAGGTCAGGAGTTCAAAACCAGCCTGAGCAAGAGCGAGACCCCGTCTCTACTATAAATAGAAAGAAATCAATTGGCCAACTGATATATATATAAAAAAAAATTAGCCGGGCATGGTGGCACATGCCTGTAGTCCCAGCTACCAGGGAGGCTGAGGCAGAAGGATCGCTCGAGCCCAGGAGTTTGAGGTTGCTGTGAGCTAGGCTGACGCCACGGCACTCACTCTAGCCTGGGCAACAAAGCGAGACTCTGTCTCAAAAAAAAAAAAAAAAAAAAAAAAAAAAAATGGTAGATCCACTTGTATCGCTTTAAGATATCTCCATATTGCTTTCCACAGAGGTTGAACTAGTTTAGTGTGCAAGGATTTTTTTCTCCCTATCTTTGCCAACACTTGTTATCTTTCATCTTTCTGATAATAGCCACTGTAACAGGTGTGGAGTGATACCACCTTGTGGTTTTGATTTGTATTTCCCTGGTGATTAGTGGTATTGAGCATTTTCCTATAAGCTGGCCCTTAAAAATTTTTTTTTATGTTTTTTGAGACAGAGTCTCACTCTGTTGCCAAGGCTAGAGTGCCATGGTGTCAACCTAGCTCACAGCAACCTCAAACTCCTGGGCTCAAGCGATCTTCTTGCATCAGCCTCCTTAGTATCTGGGACTACAGGCATGTGTCACCATTCCTGGATAATTTTTTCTATGTCTAGTTTTAGTTGTTCAGCTAATATATTTCTATTTTTAATAGAGACGAGGTATCCCTTTTGCTCAGGCTGGCTTTGAATTCCTGAGGTCAAACGATCCAACTACCTCGGTCTCCCAGAGTGCTAGGATTACAGGCGTGAGCCACTGCGCCAGGCCATAAACTGGTCTTGAACTCCTCGGCTCATGGTCTTTTCCTACCTTAGCCTCTCAAAGTGCTGGGATTAGAGACATGAGTCACCGCACCCAGGTCATCTTTTCTAATATAGGCATTTTAATGCTATAAATTTCTCTCTAAGTACTGCTATAGCTGCCTCACAATTTGTGATATATTGTATTTTCCTTTTTATGTAATTCAATATATTTCAAAATTCCCTTAAGACTGCCTCTTGATGCATGAAATATTGAGAAGTGTGCTTTATAATTTCCAAGTGCGTAGAGAATTTTGTTATATTTTTGTTATTAATTTCAAGTTTAATTTCATCATGATTTGAGAACATACTCTATATTTTTCATTTTTTTGAAATTGGCTAATATTTGTTTTATGATCCAGGATGTAGTCCATTTTGGTAAATGTTCCATGAGCATGTTTAAAGATTATGTATTCTCCTGTTTTTAGGTGGAATGTCCTCTAAATGTCAATGATATTCAGGTGATTGATGGTGTTATTTATTTATTCCATACCTTTGTTTATTTTTTGTTTACTAGTTATAGCTACTATTGAGAGAGGAGTATTGAAGGCTTCTATTTTAAGTGCTGATTTTCTATTTTTCCCTTCAGTTATGTTGGTTTTTGCTTATATATTTTCAACTGTGTTGTTTAGTGCATATAGGATGCATTTAGGATGTCTTCTTAGTGATTTAACTGTTTTTTGATTATGAAATATTCTTCTTTATCCATGATAATTTTGTTTGCTCTGAAGTCTACTTTATCTGATATTAACATGGCCACTCTACCTTTGTTTTAACTAGTTTTTACATGGTATAGTCATACCACAGAGATATTTTGGGTTCAATTTCAGACCACAGCAATGAAGTGAATATCATAATAAAACAAGTCAAATGAATTTTTTGGTGCTCCAGTGCATAGAAAAGTTTTTAGTATACAATAGTCTATTGAGTGTGCAATATCATTATGTCTAAAAAACAATGTATATACCACCAATAAATATACTTTGTTACTAAAAATGCTAATGAGGTGAATACATGTAGTTGGAACAATGGTGCCAATACACTTGGTAGACATAAAGCTACCACAAACCTTCAATTTGTAAAAAATAAAATATTTACTAAGGCCAATAAAACAAAGTGCAATAAAATGAGGTGTGCTTGTTTACCTTTTTCCAGTATTTATCTGTAGCCTACTTAAATCATTATATTTGAAGAGAGTCTTCTAGACAGTGTATAGTTCAGTCATTAAAAAATCCATTCCAGGCCGGGCGCGGTGGCTCACGCCTGTAATCCTAGCTCTTGGGAGGCCGAGGCGGGCGGATTGCTCAAGGTCAGGAGTTCAAAACCAGCCTGAGTAAGAGTGAGACCCCGTCTCTACTATAAATAGAAAGAAATTAATTGGCCAACTGATATATATATAAAAAATTAGCTGGGCATGGTGGCTCATGCCTGTAGTCCCAGCTACTTGGGAGGCTGAGGCAGAAGGATCGCTTGGGCCCAGGAGTTTGAGGTTGCTGTGAGCTAGGCTGACGCCACGGCACTCACTCTAGCCTGGACAACAAAGCGAGACTCTGTCTCAAAAAAAAAAAAAAAAAAAAAAAAATCCATTCCGATAATCCCTGTATTATACATAGCACATTTGAATTATTTACATTTAATATAATTATTGATATATTTGGACACATATCCACCATTTTATTATTTGTTTACTGTTTGTTCTCTCTGTTGTAGTTCCTCTATTTCCCCTTTCATGCCTATTTTTGGGTTATTTGAATATTTGGTGTTTCAGTTAAATTTGTTTATTGCAATTTTGACTTTATCCTGTTTAATTTTAAAGTCATTTCTATAGGAATTATAATACATACACTTAACTTTTACAGTACACTTAGAATCAACATCTTGGAGCATTTTGGAATCAACTTTAAGTAGAATTTAGTCATCTTAACCATTGTATGGGTTTCTTTGTCCTCCTCCCTTTTTTTTTAATTTTAGCGTATTATGGGGGTACAAGTGTTAAGGTTACCTATATTGCCCATGTCCCCCCTCCCCCCTCGAGTAAGAGCTTCAAGCATGTCCATCCGCCAAACGGTGCACATCTTACTTGTTGTGGTTGTATATACCCATCCCCTCCTCCCCCCTCCCACCCTCCTAATACCCGATAAATGTTACAACACTTAGGTGTTGATCAGTTAATACCAATTTGCTGGTGAGTACATGTGGTGCTTGTTTTTCCATTCTTGAGATACTTCACTTAGTAGGATGGGTTCCAGCTGTATACAGGAATATATAAGAGGTGCTATATCACCATTGTTTCTTAAAGCTGAGTAATACTCCGTGGTATACATATACCACATTTTATTAATCCACTCATGAATTGATGGGCACTTGGGTTGTTTCTACAGCTTTGCAATTGTGAATTGTGCTGCTATAAACATTCGAGTGCAGGTGTCTTTTTCACAAAGTGACTTTAACAGACAATACTTAAACATTTTGGATGATATTTTCCAAGGAATCGTTAGGCAGCCTTTTCCCTTTCAGTCTTCAGGTTTATCTACAAGTTATGACCCACAAAGTTCAGGCACAATCATAGGGTCCTACAAGTTTTGGCCATTGTCAACATCATCCCAAATTCCTAATCTCTCTTGAATCTTCCCTTCAAAGGATATTGGATATTCATTCTGTTAAGGATACCGTTAGTAGTAGTTTTCATCCTTGTTTCATGATTAGCAGGAGGGATAGAATCAGAAATATCAACATTACAACTGGAAATCCTTTTTAAAATTAAGTATCTCAAGAAAATACAGTTTTAGAGTCATTAGAGTGAGAAGAGTGAGAAAGAAAATTGGCTGAAACCTGAGAAAAGAAGGCCTTTATAGCAAGATGCAAATTATTGGCCCCTTCTGGGAGGTATCTAGTATTTTTGATAAAATGTTTGGACAACTTTTCTTAAGTTGGACAACTTTCTTAAAGATAATTACCAGTATTACCAGTGAAAATATTACAGTGTTCCCAGGACCATCATCCTGTGGCAATCCTAGTAATTTTAGCCAGATATTACTTTCTTGTATTCAGACTAACAATGTTATCTAGCTATATATTTTTTTCCTGTAAAAATCTATATAGTAGGGGTTATATCTCTTTTTTATTTAACATATTAAAAATTAAAAATAATAACTTAAAAATATCTATATTAATTGTTTAAAATAACTGTAATAAACATTTATTTTAGGATAAATAACATGTATTTATTTAAAATAACTATATTTGAAAAAGTTGGGGAAGAGTAGCATTGTTTAATATTTTTTGCAAAGTTTTTAAGTGTCTGGCTCAAAAATCTATATACAAAGAAAGATTTGAACTGTTTTTTGGGCAGTATTTTCTTCTCTTTGGCAAGTTTGAAATGTAACTTTGACACCTCTTTAATGTAAATTCATCTGAGATGTTGCTTTAAGAAGGAAAGGGCTTGAGAAACTCTTCCTGAATTTTCATGGGAGGAATTTTATAAATATTGTCTAGAATTTCCATGGAGTTTGAGGTCATTATCTTTATTAAAGACTCAAAATCTTTCTGGCCACATCCTTGAAGGCTTCTTTTACTTGTTTGTTCCTTAGAGTGTAAATGAATGGGTTCAGTAAAGGGGCAACTGAAGTATTGAGCATTGCTATTCCCTTATTGAAGGCAACTCCTTCTTTTGCTGAAGGTTTTATATACATGAAGATGCAGCTGCCATAAGATAGAGAGATAACAATCATGTGAGAAGAACAGGTGGAAAAGGCCTTTTTCCTTTGCTGAGCAGAAGGGATCTTCAGAATGGTCCCAATGATGTTTGTGTAGGAAAGAATCACCAGCACCAAGGTGACCACCAAGATCACAACTGCTAAGATAAAGTCCACCAATTCCAGTAGACTTGTGTCTGAGCAAGATATTTCTATGAGAGGTCCATAGTCACAATAATAATGATTCAGCATATTGGAAGCACAGAAATCCAGCTGACTGGTCAGGATGATGGGGGGTAAGATAATTAGGAATCCACCCAGCCAGGAGCAGAGAACCAGCTGGACACAGACCCTGTTGCTCATGATGGTGGTGTAATGCAGGGGTTTGCAGATGGCCACGTAGCGGTCATAGGACATGGCAGTAAGAAGGTAAAACTCTGTGGCCCCCAAAAATATGGCAAAGAAATACTGAGTGAAGCATCCAGCAAAGCTGATGGTTTTATTCCCCGTAGAGATGCTGAACAGCAGCCTGGGAGTGAAAGTGGTCGTAAAGAAAATTTCCAAGCAGGAGAAGTTCCGAAGGAAGAAATACATGGGAGTCTGGAGGTGGGAGTCCAGTAGTGTGAGTGTGATGATTGTCAGATTTCCAATGACGCTGAATATGTAGGTGAAGAAGAGAAATATAAAAATTACAGCTTGAATTTCTGGGATGTCTGTTAGTCCCAAAAGAATGAATTCCGTCAGAAAGGTTTCGTTTCTCATTTCTAACCTTTGCTGCCAATGAAGGTACAAAGGAAAAAAGTCAGTGATGTGGATAGAAGAGCTCAGGAACATTTAGGAAATGCTAATTTTTCCCTGTTCAATTGGTTCAAGTGTCTCTTTTTTTATGTCAACCTTCCTCAAACAAGGTTTTCTATTTGATAGGGACTGGCTCTTCACAAGAACGATTTTCTTAAATTCTCATGTATGAGGATTTCTCCATGGCTCCTCTTCAGAATTTTCATGTACTTTCCTAGTCTACCTTTTAAACCAATGCTTGGGATATTATTATCTCCATTTTGTTTTTATTTTCACTTTGAACATGCTTCTACTTCAATAAATTAAAAAATTTAATTATTATGGGTATATAATACTCCTGTATTTTTATAGGGTACATGTGATGATTTGATACAGGCATATAGTTTGAGTTAATCAAATCAGGGTAAGTGGGGTATTCATCTCTTCAGGCATTTATCATTTCTTTGTGTCAGGAACATTCCACTCTTTAGTTATTTTAAAGTTGCTCTAACTTACTGTTGATTATTGTCCCTGTGTTGTGCTATCAAATATTGTTCATTCCATCTAATCATCTGAATATATTTTTGCACCCATTAACCATCCTCACTTTATCCCCACCTGCCCACTACACTTCCAAGCTTCTGGTTACCATCATTCTACTCTCTATCTCTGTGAGATCTTTTTTTTTTTTTTTTTTTTTACTATTTAGCTCCCACATATGAGCGAGAACATGCATGCATGTCTTCTGTGCCTGGCTTATTTCACTTAATATAATATTCTACAGTTCTACCCATGTTGTTGCAAATGACAAGATTTCATTCTTTGTTGTTGTTATATAATATTCCATCGTGCATATGTACCACAATTTTTTTATCCATTCATCTGTTGATGGACACTTAGGTTGATTTCAAATCTTAGCTATTGAGAATAGTGCTGCAATAAATGCAGGGAGTGGAGATATCTTTTCAGTATACTTATTTCCCCTCCTTTGGGTGTACACCCAGCAGTGGGATTGCTGGGTCATACGGCAGTTCTTTTTCAGTTTTTGTGGAACTTCTATATTGTTCTCCATAATGGCTGTAATATTTACATTCCCACCAACAGTGTACAAGGGGTTCCCTTTCTCCTCATCCTCTGCAGCATTTGTTATTGCCTGTCTTTTTGATGAAAGCTGTTTTAACTGGGTGAGATGATATCTCATTGTAGTCTTGATTTGCATGTCTCTGATGACTAATGATGTTGAGTATTTTTTCATACCTTTTGCATGCCTCTACTTTGATCTTTCATTATTATATCTGCAAATTTGGCAGTAATGTCTCATTTCCATCATTGCCTTGCTCTCAGTGGGAGAAGAAAAGAAGTTAGCTCACAGTTGAGGAGTCTTTGGGCAGGAACTAGCAATATCATTAAAATTGTGGTAACTAAAGATTTTCCAATGTCCTTTTGATTTTTTGAATTTGTGGCCCATTGTAACTAACAGTATCAGTCTCTAAATATTTGCTGCTAGTGCCTGCTTTCCCTCAGGTCCCAGTTCTTCTATTGTAGTTGGTTTTAGCGGAAAGACAGATGGCATCTTTCTAATCAGGTTCCTTCTATCATTTTTCTTCCATATCTATGTTTATTAATAAGCACTCTATGGGGAGTTTTGACACAGGATAAATGCACAGAGATGTCTTATTCTGAGATAGGAATTAATATAATGATGCATTCTATTCAGGCATTAACCATTTTCTATTTTAAAAGCAGATTACAAGTTCTTTGAGGGTAGGGGAAGGGCAAAAGAAGCAAGACTTATTGAATGATCACAGTGTCGGCTTTGTGATAGGCTCTATATTAATAAATATATTATTCCTCTTTCTTGGCATTCTTTTATCCCCCAATAACAAAAGCAAGAACATATAGTATGGGCAAAATATATATATTTTAAATAAATGAAAAAATGAGTGCCTCCACCTCCTTACTTTATTCCCTATTTGCCTCTTTACCTTTGGCTATTTACCATATAAACTGTACATGTTCCCAAGCTTGTCTAGCAACTGATAAGAATGTTCAAGAGTCAGCCTAGAGTAAAGTCACTTCACTCCATAAATTGATTTTTACCTTTTCTTTCTCTTGTCTACTGATGAACCATCAGTGAGTCCTGTGTTACCTGGTCTCTGCTGGGATTTCAAGAGCTGGAAGCCAGGCTTCTATCAGTAAGGTTGTATTTTGAAATTTTTCTTGTTCATCGTTGGTGCTTTTCTATCATTGAGTAATAAAAATCTGTATTTGTTCCATTTGTTATTGAAGGTAAGGGGAATATAATACTTTTATTTTTCAGGGTTTTGTTATTTTATTTTTTGAATTGACAAATAAAGTTATATGTATTTATTCTCTAAGCCTCCTGAATGGGATGGGTTACTTTCTTTGGGATATAGGTAAAGCCTCAGCACAGAGAATTAAGAAATGGGCTACCAGATTACTGGTCATAATGTTCTTTTTCAGAAAAATCAGTATTTCTCACAAGAAACCTTGAATATCAAGAATCCTTTGGGCTTCTTCATATTGTTATAACCTAAGGTCCCTGAAATAAAGAAATCTTAAGCCCTACCCCCATATCCTTAGGCCACATCTGAAACACCAGGGATGTATCTTTTTTGTTGCCCCCAAGAATATCCTAATCACTAGGATGTATGGAATGAGGCCATGTCATCTGGTGACCCGAATATCTATAAGACTCTGGCACTTCCTAGTAATTAATTTTTTTGTTTTTTGGTGAACAGCTCTAGGTTATCATTCAAACCTTCACATTCATATTTCACATAAATTTTATAAAATTCTGCATCCATAATTTCACATGGTTATTCATTTTAGCTTTGTTTATAAATGTAAAAAGTTGAAAACAATTTAAATGTTCATGAATAGGGAGATGACTAACAATTTTGGCATATGTAAACTACAAAATGCAATAGGCCAATAAAAACGAATGGGAAAGATTTATGTAAACTCATTTGGAAAGATGTATTTAATACACTGCTATGTGAGTAAAGCAATCTGCTAAACAATCATATATTATATGATCCCATTTGGGTTGAAAAGATATCTGTATCTATATCTATATTTAATATATGTATATATGATACAAATGATGTAAATTAAATTTTACATACATAATCATGTAGATCTGAAAACATAAATTGTTATTAGTAATTACTTTTATGGAGTTAGATGAGGAAGTGGGGGCATATAGGAGCTTTCTCTTCTTTATACTTGTCTATATTGTTTGAATGTTATAAAACGAGCATAGCCACGTTTTAACTAAAAATATAAAAAATTACAGTTATATGATTTCATGCTCCACAATCACAAAAAAGTAACATTTATATAATTAAAAGCTGAGAATATACTTACCCTTGACTTTCAGGGCAAGTGCCATGGGATTTTAACCTTGGGTGTCCATGGGATGAGTCACAACTTAGAAATCAGATATGGACGGAAGGTGGCATAAAATTTAACTTGTTTGCTTGTTTGCTTTCTCACTACTACTTGTTGATGTAATTATTCACAAAATTCACAAATTTTTGAAAATTTAGTAGAAAAAATGCTACTCAGCCTGATGTATATCAGTTTAGCTCTTACTTGCCACTTCTTAGTTACACATTAGTTTAAATGCACCCTGGCCAGTAAGTAATCCTTCAGGATTATTTAAGTTATGTGTGCTTATAGTAGTGACAATAAAACCTTAGGGAAGCACTCCTGATTCGAAGCCTTATTTCCTATGTTCTGACTCGTCTGAGCCTGGATATATGCTTCCTCTCTGATTTAACATTAGCCTGAAGCCCATTTTAAATGTTTTATTCTGAGGAGACCTCAGCATAATCAGCTGAGGAAAGAAATGAAAGATCCCAGGAGACCCACATCCAGAAAATAACTAATGAACCCTATTCTTTGAAAACTCTCAAATTTTTAATAAGAGATAAGGGAAGAAGTCCAAAGAGACTCTGAGGAAGCTAGCAAGAAAACATCAGCATAGTACAAAAGCCTTATGAAAACTGCAGTAATAATAATGTTTAAAAATAATTTCATAGGAAATAGAGCAATAACAGGTTTTTCAAATGTATTCATTTATTTATTTAAATCTACAGATATAATTGTGTGTACACCATGATGTTTTTCTTTTTTTTGAGACAGAGTCTTACTTTATTGCCCAGGCTAGAGTGAGTGCCGTGGCATCAGCCTAGCTCACAGCAACCTCAGACTCCTGGGCTCAAGCAATCCTACTGCTTCAGCCTCCCAAGTGACTGGGACTACAGGCATGTGCCACCATGCCCGGCTAATTTTTCTCTTTATATATTAGTTGGCCAATTAATTTCTTTCTTTTATAGTAGAGATGGGGTCTCGCTCTTGCTCAGGCTGGTTTTGAACTCCTGACCTTGAACAATCTGCCTGCCTTGGCATCCCAGAGTGCTAGGATTATAGGCGTGAACCACCGCACCTGGCCCACCATGATGTTTTGAAGAATATATACATTGTAGAATAGTTAAATCTAGCTAATTAACATATGCATTACCTCACATAGTTATCATTTTTGTGGTGAGAACACTTAACATCTACTCTTCTAGCATTTTTCAAGAATACAATGTATTGTCATTAACTGTAGTCACCATGCAATACAAGTTCAATAGATCTCTTGAACTCATTTCTCCTGTCTAACTGTAATTTTGAATACTTTGACCAATATTTCCCCAGCCCCTCAACCCCCAACTGCCCTAGCCTCTGGGAGCCACCATTCTATTTTATTTCTACGAGATCAACTTTTTTAGATTTCACATATATGTGGTAATACCTTATTGCTTTGTTTTACCTCTTATGCTATTTTTTTTTAACTCCTGTTAGGCATTTGTTTAACTTCCAGGTGGTTCTTTCATGTCTCTTTTTTTTTCTTTTTCTTTTCTTTTCTTTTTTAATGTTAGCATATTATGGGGGTACAAGTGTTAAGGTCACCTATATTGCCCATGGCCCCCTTCCCTCTTGAGTCAGAACCTCAAGCATGAGCATCCCCCAAATGTTGCCCATCTCACTTATTGTGTTTGTATATACCCATCCCCTCCTCCCCCTTCCCACCTGCCCGACACCTGATAAATGTTATTCCTATATGTCCACTGAGGTAGTGATTTGTTAATACCAATTTGCTGGTGAGTACATGTGGTGCTTGTTTTTCCATTCTTGAGATGCTTCACTTAGTAGAATGGGTTCCAGCTCTATCCAGGAAAATACAAGAGGTGCTATATCACCATTATTTCTTAAAGCTGAGTAGTACTCCATGGTATACATATACCACATTTTATTAATCCACTCATGAATTGATGGGCACTTGGGTTGTTTCCACAGCTTTGCAATTGTGAATTGTGCTGCTATAAACATTTGAGTGCAGGTGTCTTTTTTATAAAGTGACTTTTGATCTTTTGGATAGATGCCCAGTAGTGGAATTGCTGGATCAAATGGTAGATCTACTTGTATCACTTTAAGGTATCTCCATATTGCTCTTAGCCTTAACTTTTAGGTGGATTTACACTGGTGGGTGTCTGTTGTGCTGATCCATCATAGTGCAGTACTGAGTATTTCCTGCAGGGTGGTCTGGTCTTGAGAAATTCCCTTAGTGTTTGTTTGTTTGGAAAAGTTCTTTATTTCTCTTTCTTATATGAAACTTAGTTTTGCAGGATCAAAATTCTAGGCTGGCAGTTGTTCTGTTTAAGAAGACTGATGATGGGGCCCCAATCCCTTCTGGGTTGTAAGGTCTCCATTGAGAAGTCTGTCAGATGGATTTCCCTTTATAATTTACTTGATGTTTTTACCTCATGGCACACAGGAGTTCCTCCCTTGTGTTGACTTTGGCCAGTCTGATGACTATGTGTCTTGGTGATTGTTTTTTTTTGTTTTTTTTTTTGCAATGAATCTCCTAGGTGTTCATTGAACTTCTTGTATCTGGCTGTCTAAATCTCTGGCAAGATCAGGGAAGTTTTCTTCAATTATTCTCTCAAATAGGTGTTTCAGCCTTTGTGTGTTTTCTTCTTCAACCTCAGGGATGCCTATGATTCTTGTATTTGTCCATTTTACACAATCTCATATTTCTTGAGGTTTTCCTCATTTCTCTTAATTCTTTGTTCTTAATTTTTGACTGATTTAGTTAATTCAAATGAGTTATCTTCAAGCTCTGAGATTATTTCTTCTTTCTGGTCTAGCCTATTCTTAAAACTTTCTACTGTGTTTTGTATTTCCTTAAGTTAAATTTTCATTTCCAGAAATTCTATTTTTTTCCCCAAATTTGTTGATCTATTCAGTGAATTTTTCATTCATTTCTGGTTTCTTTGAGTTGGTTTTCCATTTTCTATTGGGTTTCATTGAGCTTCCTTAAATCTCTATTTTGAATTCTTTATCTGTTATTTCAATATTTTCATTTTGGTTGTGATCCACTGCTAGAAAGCTGGTGTTCCCCTTTGGGGGTGTCCTTTCTTTGTGATTTTTCATACTTCTGGAGTTCTTTCACTGATTTCTTCTCATATGTAGTAGCTGTTGATTCTTATTTTTGGATTTTCTTTTGGTTAGATGGAGCTTGTTTCCACCCTCACTCATAAGGGTGTGCCTGTAGCACATGTTAGGTAAGAACCTTTGGTTTGGTTTGGTTATTTTGATGGTGCTCTAGTTTCTGGGTGGATGCCTTGGTTATAGATATCCTTAATGCAGTGGTTTTCTCAGTTGCTGGTTGTTTGTAGGCTGTAGCTGTGATGACCTATGTGTGTGGACGATTCCCTATCTCTCTTTGATGAGGGAGGATGGAGGTCTTTGAAATCCTTTTTCTTTCCCCAGGCCTGTGGTCTTCTTAACAGTATGAATTGTATTGGCAGACCCAGTTTAATCTCTGAGATGGTAGGTGGTGCTTATTGGTAAGAATTAACCATACCCTGTATAATGGTGTCAGTAAATGTAAGGGACTGTGCAAGTTGAACTCCTTGTCAGTAGTTTGTGCTTGCAAGAAGGATCAAGCTGCAGTGTTGTTTTTGGGACTTGTGACTGGCTCTAGATTGGCCACAAAAGAATCACTTAAGAGAGACAGCACTCCAATGCCCAAGAGGTGGATGGGGCCCTGGAACTTACAGGTGAGAAGTTTTCTCCTTATTCTCCACCACAGCAGAGGCCAGTGGGGGAGTAAGTCTTTGTGGGGCTGAGTTGGGTGAGGCTTCCCTCAGGCTCCACAAAAGCTGGTAAGGTCACTGTTTCAGCAAGAATAAAAGGTCCAGTCCAGGCTTCTGGGGAAAGATGGCAGGGAGGGGCTGAAGTGGCCCTAGCAGTCAGAAAGTCTGCTTGTCAGGGAGGGGCTGTCTGATACTCATAATCTGGCTGTCTGGACTGGATTTCATGCTTCTCCTCCCTCCCCTGCTCTGTGGTTTTTCTCTGGCATCTGCCAGCAGTCAGGAGCTCAAACTAGCTGAGCTTCCCCATGGAGGGTGCTGTGAGCTGAGAGCTTTCCTGTCCAGGATTCCACTGTGGGCTGAGAGAGCAGCCTTCCTGTGGGGGGAGGGGTGCTCCATGCATGTGCTATGGCTGGGACCCACACTGCACTCTATTTTCATTTCTGCCCACAGGGGCTCCCTCGCCTCCCAAGATTAGTTAACAAATCTCCACTTTGTGCCCTTGAGCAACACGATTGAGTCCTGGGGGTATAGGATCTGGTCTTCAGAGCTATCCCTGGGTCCCCAAAGATCAATCCATGACTGTGCCAGGGAGAAACATGCTGGTCCTGAGTTGCCTATGGGTGCTCAAGCAGGTTTGATGTTCTTCCACTTTGGGTTGTGCTCTGCTCTGACGGAGAGCCAGGTGAGCAGCACCAGGGGGGATGGTGAGCAGGGAGTTCACACTCTGAGCACTCCTTAGTCCACTGCAGGTCTTTAAGAGAAAAGGTTTGAGTCCTACTCTCTGTGGAAGTCTTGGTATGGTGGAAGCACCAACAGAGGGGGAGCAACCATTCCTGAGAGCCCCGGCTCAATCGTCTCTCTTGGCAGCTGGCAGCAGCAGGTGGGGGAGAGGAATGAGAGGAAAAGAGTCGGAATAGAGGACAGCTAGCATTCTGGTCATCTCTGTCCTTCACTTTGGAAGGCAGCCCTCTTGGAATGTCCAGGCTCTGGGGTCATGCAGATCCCCTGGGACCCACCAGCCCCCTGTGGCTCTTGCTGTCTGTGTTGGAGTTGAGAAATGTTTGTGTGGGAATGAGTGAGAAGAAAAATGAGGGGTTGAAGTCCCCTGGGGAGGACAAAGGTGTATGGTGGGTGGAGAAGCAATATGGTGCCTGCCGTCTGAGTTTCGGTCTTTGGTGACAAGAAGGGACCCCAAGAGGGCTGGCAGCTTGGTGCTTTGTCCTCAAGAGGCTCTCAGTTCACCGGTGGCCACAGTTTTTGTGCTTGTGAGAGTGGAAAGGCTCTCTAGCAGCTTGCGAGCCTGCTGACTGCCAGAGATGTGAAGGGAGGCAGAAACAAATAGCTCCACCCACCCTTTTCACTGGACTCCAAGACTTTCAGGGTTTGATCTCTGCCAATATCTTGCTCCTTCTTGTTCTGCTCCACAACTTCTTCCTGTGGAATCTCTGGTAGTTTCTGGCACATTTTCCTCAGAATTACACCCAATCTATGTTTGTTTACTTTTTCTTTTTCATCGAAAACTTATCCTTCTTTCTGAGATGATCTGGCAGCTGGTGTCTCTGGTCATCTTGTTCCAGGTCTCCATGTCTTTTAATTGGAGAATTTAATCTATTTACACTTAAGGTTATTATTATTAGGTAAGAACTTACTATTTCCATTTTGCAGTGACACATTTTTTGATCAGTTTACTTTATACTAGGCATAATGCTAAACAATATACTTTTACTATATTTTAGTATAATGCTAGATAATATAACTCATTTGCTTAATGTTCATAACACCATGTGTCTCCTAAGAGGAAGATGGTTGCAGTGAGGGCATTTGCCTTCTGTTGCTTTGGTGATCTCACATATTGGTCAACAAATATGAGAGATGGAGGAGGGTTTAGTATTTCCCCCAAGCTTCTTTTCTTTTTTAGTCCTTTATACCCTAATAACTATCCTCTGATCTTGTCCTGTGTTCTCTGTGTTCTTCCATGAGGCTTGAAGGCTCCTCCATTTGTTTATTGACACTCCTGCTCAAACTTTTTCAAATTCACTCAATCTGAAGCTGATCCTAGACAGTCTATGATTAACTTGTGAACCATCTCTCCCGTTTGATCCCAGTTTGTCTTTAGACAAAGAGACCTAATGGGTGAGTGTGCCAAGTATGGATTTAAAAAAAATTATTTTTTTCCCTTTTTTAAAATTTTGGGATATTATGGGGGTATGAACATTTTGGTTACATGTATGTGGAGAGATAAAAAATTTATTTTTAATTATTATGGGTACATACTAGTTGTATATCTTTATAGGGTACATGTGATGTTTTGATATACGCATATGACGTGAATTAATCAAATCAGGGCAATTGGGGTATCTATCACCTCAGGCATTTAACATTTCTTTGTGCTAGGGATATTCCAATTCCACTCTTTTAGTTATTTTAAAGTGTACCTGAACTTGTTGATTATAGTCACTTTGTTATGCTGTCAAATATTGTTCGTTCTGTCTACCTAACTATATTTTTGCACCCATTAACCATTCCCAGTATGGAGTTTTGAGAATGTTAATGCAGTACAGAATTATAGCATATAGAACTCTTTAGGAAGGACAAATATATTCCTGAGAGATTACTGGAGAGCAATACCATGTGCACCAGGACAATAGGTGAAAATAGAGAAAAGGCAACAGAGAGGGAGTAAAAAAACAAGAACAGTATAATTTTCAGGAGAGGTGATTAATGAAATATAGTTAGAGGTTTGAGGGACATTTATCTGTGGGTAATCTTTGAGTCAGGAGGCTAGAGGAAGATATAATTTTATAGTAGGTATGATGGATAACCTTTTTTTTTTCCCAGCTCAGACTGCCTTTTGAGAAAACCAGAGGAGAATGAACTAGGACAGAGGTGAATGAACTAAGTGTAGACATAAGCCAAACAGCCAATTATATTCTCTCTTTTGGGAATTTGGAGTTAGTTTCAGAGTCTGGGTTGGTAAATTGTGGGTGTTCAAGATAGAAGGTGATATATATATATATATATCACACAATATTTCTCCTTGCTTATAAGAAATGCTGTGGGATAACATGATGGTAAATAAGGCATTCAGCTTGCCCATGATTGATAATGCTGAGCTGGGAGAATAAATGCATATTCAGAATGAAGTTGTATTACAATGAAGACAATAGATGCTCCCACTATAATAGAAAGGGTCTTGTGCAATTAAGTGATTAGCAGGTGGTTGATTACATATGGGACTAGGAGGTGCCATGTGATAGGCTTGGCTTTGGTTTCTGCTATTAGAAAATTGGACCTAGCAATGACAGGAGCCAAATCAGTCTTGGCAAGGAAAGGCTGATGCATAATCTGCCATCATGGTTACTTTATTTTTGAGTTCATTGAACAGTGTTAAAATGGTGAGAAGAGAGGTTGATTCTCATCCACAGAAAAAGTCAGTTTGTCTACTAAGTTTTTGATGTGTGTGTGTGTGTGTGTGTGTGTGCATGCATGCATCTGTTTGCTGAAGAAGACTTATAGTGATCCCTCATATTTAGACCGTATACAACTCTAGTCATGTTATGAGAGGTGCATCTGCATTCCTCTATCCCAAACTTCCTGGTTATCCAATCATCCAATTTTTTTCATATGAAGTCCCTGATCACACAGACAACTTATTATCCTCTAATCATAAAATGGCATAGATCTATACTTGTAGCCATTTCTTCTTCTAGACAAGGTAGACAACTCCTTATATCAAAATTTTGCTGGGGGGAGGATTCCTTTTTCTAACTACTTTTCCTGGCCATGCCTAGGATTGTAAAGCCACAGTAGGCCCCTTCTGGCTGATATCAGTATATTGTGCAAAACTCTATAAAGAGAGCTTTATTGGATAGCTACATGCAGAAGATTGAATCAGAATCCCTACCTCTCACCTCTCACAAAAATCCACTCAAGATGGATAACAGATTTAAACCTAAGGAATGAAACCTTAAGAATCTTAGAAGAAGATGTTGGGAAAACCCTATCAGACATTGGCCTAGGCAAAGAATTCTTGAGGAAGACCCCCAAGGCAATCACCACAGCATCAAAAATGAAATGGGATCTAATCAAATTAAAAAGCTTCTGCATGGCCAAGGAAACTATCATTAGAGCAAATAGGCAACCCACAGAATGGGAGAAAATATTTGCTCTCTATACTTCTGATAAAGGTCTAATAACAAGAATCTATCTAGAACTCAAAAGAATTAACAAGGAAAAATCAAACAACCCCATCAAGAAATGGGCAACAGAAATGAACAGAAATTTCTCCAAAGAAGACAGAATAATGGACTGCAAGCATATAAAAAAATGCTCAACATCTCTAATCATTACAGAAATGCAAATCAAAACCACAATGAGATACCACCTAACCTCAGTGAGAATGGCCTGTATCAAGAAATTCCAAAACAACAAATGCTGGCGAGGATGTGGAGAGACAGGAACACTCTTATACTGCTGATGGGACTGCAAATTAGTGCAACCTTTGTGGAAAAGAATTTGGAGATACCTCAAACAGCTAAAAATAGAAATACGATTCAACCCAGCAATAGCATTGTTAGGTATCTACCCAAAATAGCATAAGACATTCTATTATAAAGACATTTGCACCTGAATGTTTATGGCGGCACAATTCACTATTGTAAGGACATGGAAACAGCTGAAGTGCCCATCAATTCATGAGTGGATAATTAAAATTTGGTATATATTCACAATAGAATATTACTCAATTCTAAGAAATGACAGCGAGCTAGCACCGCTTATACTATCCTGGATTAAGCTTAAGCCCATTATCCAAAGTTAGGCAACACAAGATCAGGAAAATGGGCACCACATGTACTCGACATCGAATTGGTACTGACTGATTAAAACTATGGTGCTCAAATGGTGGTAATGTTCACCAGGGATTTTGGGGAAGGGGGTAGACTCACATCTTAGGGATGTGGTGAGCATTGTGAAGGGGAAGGGCATACCTCTAACCCTTCCTAAGGAAAGGCAAAGATATAAAATGTAACCAAAATGTCAAAAAAAAAAAAAAAAAAAAAGAAACATTTATTGGGTGTTGGGTGGGTGGGGGGGGAGGAGGGGATGGATGTATACTTACGTAATGAGTGCGATGGGCACCATCTGGAGAATGGACACGCTTGAAGCTCTGACTCAGCCGGGGATGGGGGGACGAGAAGGGGGTGGAGCGGGGAGGGGTGGCAAGGGCAATATATGTAACCTTAACAATATTTGTACCCCCATAATATGATGAAATAAAAAAGAGAGCTTTATTTTTCTTCCCCAGCAGTTAGTAAATGGAACCCCCACCACCATGAGATTCTAGTTGCGGTGTGAGGAAAAAGAGACATTGGAGGAAGAGTTGGTGTATGGGGAGTGTGAGCCTCCTGCACATACAAATTGCTTCTGGCTTTAGGATCGACATGAGCTTCTTACACGTACCACTTCCATTTGATAGTGGGATATCTCTAAACATTTCTGTTTTTATGACTTAATGAACATTTAACACTCGTTTACCACAAGTAGTTCAACAAGCATGGTTTCAGGTTGCCTCATTAACAGGCATTCAGGCTTGGACAGGCCCAGTAACAAGCAAAACATTAATTTCCCAAAGAACAAGTCATTTACCAAAGATGGCGTGGGTTTACCTCAAAACCAAAGAGGATTTGGACTGAGATTTTCCTATTTGGATGTATCACAAATTCCACACAGCATCCTGATCAGCCACAAACATTTTCATGCAATTACATCCACAGAATCATACGAACTCTGCTTATACTGAAGTGAGAGCCATTTGGGAGAGCTTTCTTTTATTATGTGCAGTTTTATGGACCACCCAGTAGATGGGCCAGAACAGCACTCTAAATTGTGGTGCATGTTATCTCTCAAATGTGGCAGCACAGCTTTGCTATATTTTGAATTCTCCTGTAATATAAGAATCCTACAATTTCTGCTGGGTGCTCTTTGCTCTTTGCATCAGTGTATCTTCCTTGCTGTAGTGATAAGCAAGGCTCTAAACCTGTCATTTGGTGGACAGAGTTCCTTTCTCTTTAAATACTGAATTAATACCTCAAAATAACTAAGAATGTAAATATCAAATGTCTCACCATAAAAATAAGTAAGTGAGGTGATGGGTGTATTAATTAGCTTGATTTAATCATTTCACATTGTATGCATATACCAAAACATCACCTTGTACCCCATAAATGTATACTATTATGATTTGTCAATGAAAAATATATTAATAAAAACAATCTCTAAAAAATTCATCCTTAGTAAAAACTTCAAAGAAGCCAGAGAAGAATGAGGAACAAAACAGTGTGGTGTCTCCGAAGCCACAAGGGAAGAAAATGATTCAAGAAGTATTATAGGAAGATTTATTGTAGGATGCTGCTGAGAGGTGAAATCAGATGAGGACTGAGATATAGCCAGTAAGTCTGTAAACTGGAGGTTGTAGTTGACTTTGATAGGAGTTTTATTAGTGTGGTGGGAGAAGGCTGTTTGGAATGGGTTTAAGAAAGAATGTGAAGATGTAGACAGTGAGTACATCCCAAACTTCTGAGAACAGAGAAATGGGAGGGAGAGAGATATAAGGGAATTGAGGGGACCTGCAAGGGAGTGTTTGATTGGTAGTGGACTAGAGAATCTAAAACAGATGAGGAAGGAAGTAAGGGCATGTTAGGCAGTGAAAGGTGTAGAGTTAATGGGAGTCTTTTTGGGTTGGAGAGTTTTTGGAGCAGAAGTAGTAGAGGGAGAAGATTGAAGGTTGTGGTCATACCACATGTGCACCGTGGTTGGATGCTTGGAATTGAGAATTTAGCAGTGCAGTTATTGTAAATGACGAGGTCTAGGTTATTTTAAATGAGAGTGTGGGTGGTTGACAAGACCACTGGAAATGAAAATGCTAGGAAACAAGGTGCCAGAGTATTGTCTGGATCACTCACGTAGCTATTCAAGTCACTCAGGAGTCATAACAAAAGTAAGTAGTACAGTGAAAGACAATAAGCCACTTGCTAAATTTTTCACTGAATTGGGAAGACACTTGTGGCAGTGATATAATCCAATGGCACGTGCTTTTAAGGAATGTACTGTTTTTCAGGAGAAAGGAAGCCAATAACCTGGAAGAGGCAATGAGGAGTAAGGAGGCTACCTATCCCACCTTCAGGACCAGAAAAATGTGGAGTGTAGAGACAGCACAGTCACTGCTTAAGGGAACAGCATGGAAAACAGGTTCTCAAAGGATAGATGGTTTCAGTTAGAGGAAGACATAAGAGAAGAGAGCATACAGAGAAGTTGAGGATATAGGGGCTTTTGAAGCTGATAGACCACTTGTGGTAATGAGGGATAATATATAGTGCTTTTAGTTCTGGTAGTGATCAAGGTAGACAGGGAGGTAATAACATGATGCAATTAGTCTTGAAGTTCTATTAGAGAAAGGAGGACCATCAGTTCTAACCATTAACTCTTCTGGACCTGGTCTCTCAGTTGTGGGAAGGGGGTTGGAGAACTGAGCCAGAACCAGGTCATGTAGTACCTCGTAGATTATGGTAAGGAATTTGGAATCTAAATAATAAGAAGCCATCAGAAGGTTCTAAGAAAGAGAGTAACATGATCTGATTTGTATTTTAAAAAGATTAGACTGTGAGACTTTGCCTTCCTCATTCTGTTCTCTCTCTTTTTTGTTAAAGTAAGTGCTATCACTTTCTCCATTTTCATTCTGTTCTCATTACAGCTTTCATGCCAATAATTTGCTCTGCCAAATTTCCTTAGCCAGTCCTGTTTATAGCTTGGCTGTCTTTGGAAAGAATATCTTGTATTCTAGCCAAGACAGTATTCTCTCTCACCTTTTGCAGATCATTCTCATGTTCTGTTTTCCCTCTCTGTGTGTGGAGAGATCACATTTCTTGCAGTTGTTAACATTCAAGTCACTCAGGTGTCATAACAGAAGTACACATTTCTTTGCAGTTGTTAACTAATTTTGGCCAGTAGGTTTTGGGTAGAGCATTTAATTTCAGGTTTGAGACATTCCAGCTCTGTGCTTTTCCTATTGTGATGGTACTTGAAGCATCATTTGGAGATGGCAGCATAATAAGATGATGTGGAGAGAGTACATGGAGGCCGGACGTGGTGGCTCACGCCTATAATCCTAGCACTCTGGGAGGCCGAGGCAGGAGGATCGCTCAACATTAGGAGTTCGAAACCAGCCTGAGCAAGAGCAAGACCCCGTCTCTACTAAAAATAGAAAGAAATTAATCGACCAACTAAAAATATATATACAAAAAAATTAGCCGGGCATGGTGGTGCATGCCTGTAGTCCCAGCTACTCGGGAGGCTGAGGCAGAAAGATTGCTTGAGCCCAGGAGTTTGCGGCTGCTGTGAGCTAGACTGATGCCACGGCGCTCTAGCCTGGGCAACAGAGTGAGATTCTGTCTCAAAAAAGAAAAAAAAAAGGGAGAGTACATGGAGCAGAGTTTACTGCTGACCCACATTGGACATATAGGAGAGGTTGTAAACTTTTGTTATTTAAGCCACTGAGATTTTGGGGGCATTTACTACTACCGAATACCAGTGCACCACCTTTCCTATCTGCATTTTAATAAGAAGAAAGATTTAAAATCAAGTGATTTAACTCCTAACAGTAGATTGTAGATATTAAAGATAGGTTGGTGGGGAATACATTTTTTAGGGGTATGTTGCCCCTTAGACTTCTGAAAATATGATCATTTTGCCTTTGTGAAAATCTGGTTTTGCTCTTAATTTATTTACCTACCACTCTCCCTGAGAAAAGGCGAAAATAGCTCTTACAATAATATTAAGCAAAGTAACATTAACAGAGGATTCATTTGTATTAAAAGATATCTCTACAAAGAAACAACTGTGTCGTTTAAAATATGCTTAAGAAGTGACATCAGTAAGATGGCTGACTAGAGATACCTGACACTCATCCACCCCCAAAAGAAAGGACCAAGGCAACAAATGAACAACAAAGATTTCACTGGAGTGTTGAAGGGAGAGCCCTGGAGGGAAGTGGAGGAGTGAGAGGTACCTGTGGTGATTGGAAGCCCAGGAGGGCAACATGGAGGCACCCAGCTGCAGCTCCAGCTCTCCTGCTGGGATTGGATTGGTCTGGAATCCAATGGACTTCCCCTTGTGTGGAAAAGGTAAGCAGAAGATCCCCACCAGCCTTCATTGCCCCATTGCCACTGCAAACACCTACAGTTCTTACTATAGGAGAATCTCAGTGTTTGCAAGCCCTTAGCCCAGCTTGGAGAGGTGCCAGAAATTCACACAGCTGCATTGCTTCATATTAGGAGCATAAAATGTGCACTCTCTAACCCCTACGTACCCTCTGTGGACCAAGCTGATGCATCATGGCATCATTTTGAGACTAGAGCCACCTCTGGAGTGTGCCCTGCTCTGGGGGCCAGTAGCCACTGCATCTCTCCAGAACTGGGGCTCCATCTTCATTCCACCAAGTTCACATGGGTGGCTGAATGTGGCATTTAGCCACAATCTCAGCTGTGCAGAGCCTGGGCCCAGGATCTCCTGTGACTCTGGTTCTGCATAGCAGGGAAACTGACTCCTGCTGTCTGTACTTTCAGCCAAAATAACAATCTGGCAGTCCTGCCCAGAGTGAGTTTGCCCTTGAGCTGGCCAAGCTGCTGCACACCCTCCCCCAAGTGTGAGACGTCCCCATGCCACTGAGCAGCTGACACACCCCTATGCCAACAGAGTATCTACATGCCTGCACTCAGAACTTGAAAAAATCCTGCGGCGCCCCCTACCTACAAACACACCACTGGCCTGCCCAAAGGCCCTGCACCTATAGTGGGGGCTTAAGAAACAGCCTGGTGGGCCACCACCAGCAGACACACCCCTGAGCCAGCTGAGAAACTGTGCTCCCATGCCCCCAGCCAGAGTAATAGCCCTATGGCTTCAACCCCAGCAAGCCAGACCCCAAGTTGGCTAACCCACATGTGCGTGCACGCACTTCGGACTTGAGAAATAGCCCAGTGAGCCCACTCTCAGCAAAGCCATACCAACTGCTACACACTCTCATCCTAGGCCACTGAGAGATACACAAACATCACTAGCAAAGATTACAGCAGAAGAAACTACACAAAGACTATACTACCGCATCCACCTAGAACCAAAGGTAACTCACTGCATCAAACTGACACCCCAGCAGCCATCCATATGAATGTCTTTTCCTATGAAATCTCCATAAAATTGGAAGAGGTAACTGTTCCACCACATGTGTGTAAATCAATTTAGAGACACATCAAATATGAAAAAGCAAGGAAACATGACACTTCCAAAGGACACAATAATTCTCCAGTAGCAGACTCCAATCATAAGGAAATATACAAAATTACGCCCCCAAAGAATTAAAAATAATAATTTTTTTTTTTGAGACAGAGTCTCACTTTGTTGCCCAGGCTAGAGCGAGTGCCATGGTATCAGCCTACCTCACAGCAACCTCAAACTCCTGGGCTCAAGCAATCCTGCTGCCTCAGCCTCCCGAGTAGCTGGGACTACAGGCATGTGCCACCATGCCCAGCTAATTTTTTCTATATATATTAGTTGGCCAATTAATTTCTTTCTATTTATAGTAGAGATGGGGGTCTCGCTCTTGCTCAGGCTGGTTTCGAACTCCTGACCTTGAGCAATCTGCCCGTCTCGGCCTCCCAGAGAGCTAGGATTACAGGCGTGAGCCACCGCACCTGGCCAAAAAAAATAATAATCTTAAGGAAGGGAATACAGATAGACAATTAAAAAAATCAGAAAACAGTAATATTCCATTGTGAACATATACCAAGTTTTATTTATCCACTCATGAATTGACGGACACTTGGGTTGTTTCCATGTCCTTGCAATAATGAATTGTGCTGCCATAAACATTCGGGTGCAGATGTCTTTATAATAGAATGTCTTATGCTCTTTTGGGTAGATGCCTAACAATGCTATTGCTGGGTCGAATGGTATTTCTATTTTGTTTGATTCTGTTTGAGGTATATCCAAATTCTTTTCCACAAAGGTTGCACTAATTTGCGGTCCCACCAGCAGTGTAAGAGTGTTCCTGTCTCTCCACATCCTCGCCAGCATTTGTTGTTTTGGGATTTCTTGATACAGGCCATTCTCACTGGGGTTAGGTGGTATCTCGTTGTGGTTTTGATTTGCATTTCTCTAATGATTAGAGAAGTTGAGCATTTTTTTTATATGCTTGCAGTCCATTATTCTGTCTTCTTTGGAGAAATTTCTGTTCATTTCTGTTGCCCATTTCTTGATGGGGTTGTTTGATTTTTTCTTCTAAGAAAAGACATTGAGCTAGTACCGCTTATACTATCCTGGATTAAGCTTAAGCCCATTATCCAAAGTGAGGCAACACAAGATCAGGAAAATGGGCTCCGTATGTACTCACCATCAAATTGGTACTTACTGAGTAAAACTATGGTGCTCAAATGGTGGTAATGTTCACCAGGGATTCAGGGGGTGGTGTAGACCCACATCTTAGGGATGTGGTGAGCACTGTGGAGGGGAAGGGCATACCTCTAACCCTTCTTAGGGAGAGGCAAATATATAAAATGTAACCAACATGTCAAAAAAAAAAAAAAGGAAACATTTATTGGGTGTTGAGCAGGCGGGGGGCGGGGGGATGGGTGTATACTTACATAATGAGTGCGATGCGCACCACCTGAAGGATCGACAGGCTTGAAGCTCTGACTCGGTGGGTGGTGGTGGCAAGAGCAATATATGTAACCTTAACAATATTTGTACCCCCATAATATGATGAAATAAAAAATCAGGAAAACAATTCATAATTAAAATGAGAAATTTAACAAAGAGATAAATATTGTAAAAAAGAACCAAATAGAAACTGTAGAGCTGAATAATTCAATGAATGAAATAGAAATATAATCAAGAGCTTCAACAACAGACTAGACAAAGCAGAAGAAAGAATTTCTGAACTTAAAGACAGGTAGACAGGTCTTTTGAAATAACACAATCAAACCAAAAAGAAAAATAAAAATAAAAAATAAAAAATGAAGGAATGGAAAAAGATATTCTACACAAAGGGAAACCAAACACAAGCAGGAGTAGCTATACTTATATCAGACAAAACAGATTTTAAATTAGAAGCTGTAAAAAGATATAAAGAAGGACATTATATAATGATAAAGGGATCGATTCAGCAAAAGAATATAACAATTTAAATACATATGCACCCAACATTGGAGTACCCAGGTATATAAAGGAAATATTATTTGGTCTAAAGATTGCAATACCATAATAGCTGGGGACTTCAACACTCGAACACTCTCAGCATTGGACAGATAATCTAGACAGAAAATCAACAAAGAAACATCGGATTTAAACTATTTACCAAATGGAATAGACATTTACAGAACATTTCACCCAGTAGCTGCAGAATACACATTCTTTCCATCAGCACATGGGCCATTATTCAGGATTGACTATATATTATGACACAAAACAAGTTTCAAAAAATAAAAAAAATCAAAATCACATCAAGTACCTTATCTTACCACAATGGAATAAAACTAAAAATCAGTAACAAGAGGAATGATTTGGAACTATACAAGTACATACAATTTAAAGAACATGCTTTTAATGACCAATGAATGAAGGCAGAAATTAAGAATGAAATAAAAAAATTCCTTGAAACAAATGAAAATAGAAATACAACATGCCAAAACCTATGGGACACAGAAAAAGCAGTATTAAGAGGCAAGTTTATAGCAATAAATGCCTACATTAAAAAACTAGAAAGATTTCACATAAACAACCTAATGATGCATCTGAAGGAACAAAAAAGTCAAGAACAACCTGAACCCAGAATTAGTAGAAGGAAAGAAATAATAAAGGTCAGAGCAGAAACAAATTTGAGACTGAAAAAATACAGATCAGTGAAATAAAATATACTTTAAATGTTCAGAAGAGAAAGATTTTGACCCTTTAAAAAACAAGTAGGTGGTAGGAAAGCTTATGAAAATTGCTTGAAGCTTAAAAATAATAAAGGAGTTTTCAATTATATATTTTTCCTTTACTAATTGAACATTTGCTGAGTACCTATAATGGGCATGGCACTATTTTGGGAACCAAAGCCACTGACATGCACCTAAGAAAGGTGAATAGAGAAGAGGTGAGCACAGTTGGCAGCTAATATGAGTTCCCCTGTTCATATCTTAACCCACATTGAAAGCTTATTGGGGCTTAGCGTGGAAGCAAAATACTAATTTATTAGTTACCATGCTCTTTGGGGTCTTATGTTCCCTCTGAAAGAGAGAAAAGAAATAGATCCACATGGGTCGTAACACATATGGATGTGGAAAGGAGAAGCATCTTGAGAGAAGTCAAGAGCCACAGGTGAAAGAGCATGGGCTTTTGTATGCTTCCAAGTTCCTAAAGTGATTCATATCCTAAAGGCTTCTAACACAGCTTGTTGAGAGCTTGGAAAGTGAGAGATAGGTTAAACCAAGGTTACTTAAAATACTGAGAAATGCTGAGGACAGCAAATGTTAAAACCAGTTAGAATGGCTGTATGGCTTAGTAGTTAAGCAGGTGAGCTTGGCACCAGGCATATTTGGCTTCTGATTCTAGTCCAGGCACCTAGCTGTGTGACCTTGTGTGAGCTATTTCAGTTTCTCCAGATTTAAAATGGGGTGGAATTTCCAGGTGGGTCTAAGAAGCCCATGTGCAGCATGTCTTGCTAATTCATTGCTCTCAGTATATAAGTCTCAAATGATCAAGGCTCTTTACTTGAAAAAGATCTATCCGGGGCTCCCTCATACATTTGTTCATCCATCTGTCCATCCATCTATCCATTCACCATTTAACAATTTATTGAGACCCTACCATTGCTTGGCATTGCAGATGGAATTGTGATCGAAAAGATACTATCCCTGCATTCCTGGGCCTTATAGACTAGAGTGAATAAAGTCTTTACATACATAACCATTATTATGGTACTATTAATGAGAAAGCAGAGGATAACATGGGGGAATGTAACTTGGGGGTCATTCTTTTCATTGCTCTTGAAATTCCATTTTACCATTCTCTTATCTCCCACTCATTAGTAACCCACTAGAGTTTGACTTCTTCCTACCCCACCTCTGACTTCCACATTTGCTGAAAATGGCTATCAACCTAATGACACCCTGCCAATTCTCATACTTTCATTCTTCATATTAATCGCTCTCTGCAGCGATTCACATTGACAACAACCTATGTTTCTAGAGACATTGTCTTCTCATGAATTCCACAGATCTTTTGCCTCTCTTATTATCCCTTCTCCTTCTTCTGCTATTTAAATTTTTGGAGGGTCCTTCACATTAAAATTTAAGTTTCTTTTATACATGCTTCTATTCGTGACCTCATCTATTCTCACATTATTACTTACCATCTACATCGTAAGGATTGCTCAATCCATAGATCTGATCCCAAATTCAGATTCCTTGACATTATGGGAAATTTAACTTATTTTAAATGAGAATTTAACTTATTTCAAAGCTAAAATTATCATCTCTACAACTTTTTTCTGACTCTTTGTTTTGATTGAAATTAATGATAATAACATTTAATTGGTCTTCGTGGATTGAAATTTTGTGCTCCGATATTTTTTCTACCCAAATTTCCCTTTCTCTATTTTTGCTTGCTTGTCTTATTCCTACCTGCCAAGACCCAATTTAAGTGGCATCCCTTCTGAAAACATTTATGTCTCTTTCTGATCATTGAGTAACTTAATTGCTTTTTCACATATAAAACCCTATTTATTTCTTTACATTAACACTTAACAGGTTGTAATTTATTTATTTTGAAGTCTCTCTCATTGGACTGGAGTTTAACTCATTGTTGAGTAGCTAATAATGAGCAAACAGCTTGGTACATAGTAGGGAGTCATCTATTAAGGCTTCAATTATTAAGTTCTTTAAAGATTCACAAGCTTTTTCACTGTATCCTTGAAAGCTTGTTTTACCTGTTGGTTCCTTAGGGTATAAATAAAGGGGTTCAACAAAGGAGCAACTGAAGTAATAAGTAGAGCTATTGTCTTGTTGAATATATTTCCTTTTTCTGCTGAGGGCTTAACATACATGAAGAAGCAGCTTCCGTAAGAGAGGGAAATGACAATCATGTGGGAAGAACAAGTGGAAAAGGCTTTTGTCCTTTTCTGGGCAGAGGGGAGCTTCAGAATAGTTTTGATGATGAATGTATAAGAAAGAATCACTATCATGAGAGTGACCGCTAGGGTCACAGATGCCACAAGAAAGACAACCTTCTCTATGAGGCTTGTGTCTGAACAGGAGAGTTCCCGAAGAGGCTCATAGTCACAGAAATAATGATTCAGCCTGTTGGATGCACAAAAGTCCTGCTGATTCATCAGGATGATTGGTGGTATAATAGCCATTAACCCACCCAGCCAAGAACAGAGAACCAGTTGGGTGCAGACTCTGCTGCTCATGATGGTCGTGTAATGCAGGGGTTTGCAAATGGCCACGTAGCGATCATAGGACATGGCAGCCAGAAGATAAAACTCTGTTGCCCCAAGGAATATGGCAAAGAAATACTGAGTGAAGCAGCCAGCAAAGCTGATACTCTTGTTCCCTGTTGTGATGCTAATCAGGACCCTGGGAATGAAGATGTTTGTGAAGGAAATTTCCAAGAAGGAGAAGTTCCGGAGAAAGAAATACATGGGAGTCTGAAGGTGGGAATCTAGTAAGGTGAGGATGAGGATAGTCAAATTTCCAATGACGCTGAGTAAATAGGCAAGGAAAAGAAAGATGAAAACTGCCACCTGGAGTTCAGGGACATCTGTTAGACCCAGAAGGATGAACTCAGTCAATATGGTTTTATTTTTCATTGCTGAAAAAATTTTGAGTCTCAAGGTGAAAAAGAGGGTATTCAAAGGTGAGAAAGAAAGAGGTGCTCTGAAATGGACAGGTGAAACCTGAGAACAAAATGAAAGGGACCATGAACTTTTCCTCTGATGACATGATCCAGACGACTGGCCCACTGGAATGATGTTGGATCTTCCCCAGTCCTGTTGCCCTAGATACGAAAGTTCTTGTCATTGTTTCCCCATGTGACACTCTCCCCAGTACCAGCATGAAGCAAGTGTCTGCTTCACAGATGATGTTCAAAAAATTGTGAAATAAGTGAATTGTTAATAAAAGAATGCCTCCAGCTGCTGCCTCCTTCCAGAATAGTTGCTAATTCCACCCTCTCTTCATGTTCCTTACTTCCCATTGACTCCACTCATTGCCCTACTTCCTTTGTCTGCCTAACTCTTCTCAAAATTGCAGTTTTTCTTACTCTTCCTTGACTTTTTTGTTCTTTTTCATATAATTATAGGAATCTTTCATTTTTCTTCTAGTTCAACTCCCTTAATTCCTTTGATGCCAAAAAATCTCAGCTCCCCACTTCTTCCCAATGGACCCTGTAAACTTTTCTGCCTATGTCTATTTATTAGAATTCAGAGATTTATGTATTAGGATTATGTCATTCTGTCCTTTGAAACATGCTACACACCTGTCTAGGGGTCAGTAAATATTAGATTAGAATAATAGTCTCCACTTACTTCCCCCAACATATTCAGAATCTTTAGATCTGGAGTTTTGCTTTCCTGTAAGGATAGGGAGATTCTATTACATGCCAAGTAAATTTTAGGAGCTTGAGAGTATTTAAAGCAGGAGCTTTTAACCAGGGGTTCATTAATTCCTAGATTACATTTACTCTGTCTGTGAATCCAGTAAATCATGTGTAAAACATTTTGTGTAGGTGGGTATGTGAATTCTGTGTGGGAAAGCATACAACATTATAATGGAGGGTTTTCTGAGCTCCATATTTGAACATTTCAAAGGGCATTTACAGTTTCTACTTACTGGTGAGCTCTTGTGGTAAAAGAGTCACATTATCTTGGAGTGTCCTTATTGATATATTCAAGAATTTTTCTAGTCATTTTTAATAAATATTTATAAGGTAGAAGCTTTAAAGCATTTTTGAACCACAATTCATTCTAAAGTTCATATATTTTTTCAGCAAACATGTACATATCTTAAAAGTTTTACAGAATATTTCTTACCACTTATGATATAATATGATATTTTCTATTTTAAAGTTTTTTCAAATGCTGGTTGCAACCCACTAAATTGATTTTATAACCCCCTAATGGATCACAGTCCACAGTTGGAATCAAGGATTAAGAAAAGTTACACAAGGTTCTGGCTACCCTTGTCCTCCTGGTTACCAACCTGAAGTCTTCTGGGAGTGGTTAGGTATTCACATCTGTATCAGTTTCAGGTTTCATAACTGCAGAGAAGTAGAAATCAATGAAGCTGTAACAGGAAGCATACTTCCTCACTTGACTATGCAAGTGAGGCTTGCATAGTCAAGCTATAGTGGCTTGACTATAGTCAAGCTTGACTTAGTCAAGCTAAATGGCTATAGTGGTTATATTTTCCTAAATGTTTTTGAATAAGTCAAAATTATAAGGCCATATAATTATAAAATAGGCCAGCACGGTGGCTCATGCCTGTAATCCTAGCACTCTGGGAGGCTGAGGCGGGCAGATTGCTTGAGCTTAGCAGTTCAAGACAAGCCTGAGCAAGAGCGAGACCCCTGTCTCTACTAAAAATAGAAAGAAATTAGCTGGGAAACTTAAAATATATAGAAAAAATTAGCTAGGCATGGTGGCACATTCCTGTAGTTCCAGCCATTTGGAAGGCTGAGGCAGGAGGATTGCCTGAAACCAGGAGTTTGAGGTTGCTATGAGCTAGGCTGATGCCATGACACTCTAGCCCAGGCAACAGAGTGACACTCTGTCTCAAAAAAAATTTATTGCATTTTTAATATTCTCTGCCACCAAGTTCTATACTACATTTCATAGAAATACATTAACTCCCAGGGCTTCTCTTGGTAAGAAGTAATCTTTTGCTGTTCCTGTCCCTTATCTGTTTAGTCTGGGTTTGTTGATCTCTGCTCTTCAACAAATTTGAACTGAAGCTGAATCAGAGCTTTTGGACATCTTATCTTTTTTTGAGTAGAGTCAATAAGTAGGAGGCTAATAGAAGGACTTTGAGGAGCAGAGTCGTCCTGGGATTTTCTGTTCTAGGAGAAATGAGCGGATGACCTCAGAAGGCAGAATATGAACTCCCCCTCTTATCCCAAGTTATACTTTACCTAGAGGGACAGAGGGTATATCTGTTCTGTTGAGAGCATGCACTGGGGGATCAATTGAGTGAAGAAGCACAAGTCGTCCTGGGGATTCTTGTTTAGAACAGGCTAATGAATGTCCTTTGTTGACAACTTTGGGAACAAACTTTAAAATACAACTGAGGGAAGAAGGTCCAGAGAGACTGGCTTGGAAGTGAATTGGTGGTGGTGGTGGTGGGGGAGTTAGCAAGAGAGCATCAGCTACAGAGAAGAGGAAGAGCATGAAATCATAATATTTTCCTTTCCCCGTGGGTGGTCATAGCTGGATTTGGCTGTGGACAAGCAGATTAGGTGGAACTATTTGCAGGTCATGGAGGCCTTGAAATGTCACATATTCTAAATATCATTAGGTTGGTTTTGATTAGCCCATTTATAGATTATTGGGTAAAGACAGCCAGCATCAGTTTTCATTTTTGGAAGGTGCATGCAGAAATGAAGTATAAAACAGACAAAAGTGGACAGTGCTCAAATTGAGGTAGGGATGGGAGCTTATATTTGTCTGTAAGTCACTTCTAAGGAAACATTTGCAAATCTCCAGTTTAAGGCCACAAATACATATAGGAGTAACATTTATCAGGTGTCAGGAGGGTGGGAGTGGGGAGGAGGGGATGGGTATATACAACCAAATGAGTAAGATGTGCAACGTTTGGGGGATGGACATGCTTGAAGCTCTGACTCGAGGGGGGATGGGGGCCTGGGCAATATATGTAACCTTAACATTTGTACCCGTATAATACGCTAAAATAAAAAATAAATAAAAAAAATAAGGCCACAAATAACTTGTTAAGATACATACATATTCCCTAGAAGGGCTAACACATTCCCATTCAAGGATATCTTTACAGGACTTAATTTATCAGATTAATCAATATTTATCAATAAAGTACAAGCACCAGAAAAGAAATGCTAGCCTTGGAAACAAAATGCCAGAATTAGGCACAAATGACTTACAAATTGCTTCCCCATATGGTTTCATATAATTCTCACAACAATGGTGAGGCCCAGAGAGGGAACGTGGTCTCACCAAATGTAGCATAATAATCAACTGCATCTTGAATGATACACAAAACTTTATCTCTCTGAGTTTCACTTTTTTGTTCTGTAAAATGAGGACCATAATGACCCTTAAATAGAATTATAATTGTTAAGGGCATAGATCAGGACCTGGTGCATAGTATATACCCCACAAATATTTCCTATTTCTCTTCTCCAATGAGGGAATTATTATGAAAGTATATTTGGGAATAGTTCATTTGTTTCTTTCAAATGTGTTCATACAGAAGAAAGTCAAAGTCATCATTGGAAACCATTTGACATTGTCATATTGTAAATGTTGTCTATTTAAAGAAATTACTTTCCTTAGAGATTAATTCCTCTTCAGAAAGATGAGGAAGGAGTATAGAAGTAAATTGAGTGAGTGGTCATATGCCATTGGTGAATCAAACTAGGCTGTAAATTGTGCAGACTTGAAATTTGGGAGCAAGAATCATTATAAAATAAGGCAAGGAGAGCAAGATGTGAACATCTGCTCAGGAAGTAATTTGCAGATAAAATTATTAGATAATTAATTATTTGAAAAGGCTAGGTTGCTTCTTAAAGTTTAGGAAAAGCTTAGATTGCATGATAGAGAAGTGATAGGACTATTGGAAGATTAACAGTCATTTTGGAAATTATAACTTCTTTTTTGAGGAAGCAGTCTAATGTTAGAGGTTTCTGGTTGCTGATTTCATAGTTGTTACATTTGTGATGATCTCAACTTGAAATGAAGAAAGTATAATGTTAATTTTGTGTACTAGATGCTAAGATAAGAATCTGTGAAACCTTTGGTCATTTCTAACCTGACCTCAGGAATATTTTCATTCATAACATTACTAAGCATTCAAAGCATTTGAATTAATAATGCTTAGTCTTCTGTATCTAATGAGCATATATTAATAGATAATAAGTCAACCTATTCATTCATTCAACAAATATTTATTATTTACCATGCACACATGTTCTAGGCACTGGGTATGCAACCGCCAAGAAAACTACTGAAGGCAGGATATGAACAAATAAAATGAATCAACAATTAGATACAAATTGAGTGAGATGATGATATATATGATAAAAAATCAAGGAAGGTGTTATAGGTTAATTGTGTGCCCCCACACAAGTCCTAATCCCCAGTATTTCAAAATGTGACTTTATTCATATTGATTATCTTGATTTATTTAAATTGATTACCTCTGTAAAGGCTATCTCCCAGGGTCTTCACAGAAGTAATCAATTTAAAATGAGGTCATTAAGGTAAGCTCTAACCCAATATGACTGATGTCTTTATAAAAAAGGGAGAAATTGGAGACAGACATGAACACAAGGAGATTACCATGAGAAGATGGCAGTAGAGATTGGGTTAATGCTTCTACCAGCCAAAGATCACCAGCAAACTACCAGAAGCTAAGGAGAGGTGTGAAACAGATTCCTTCTCATAGCTCTGAAATGGAACCAATGCTGCTGACAACTGGATCTCAGGCGTCTAGCTTCCAGAACTGAGACAAATTTCTGTTGGTTAATCTACTCAGTTTATGGTGCTTTGTTATGGCAGCTCTAGCAAACCAAATCACAAGTTAGAGTGTGAAGGAGAGCTGGCAATGCTAGGAGGGACATTTTTATTGCGGTAATGAAAGTGACATTTATGGGAAGTGAGGTAGTGAGTCATGCAGTTATTTAGTAGAAAAGTATTCCAGGAAGAATAAAAAAAGTGAAGAAGGAGCATGCTTGGTGCATTTGAGGATAAGAGAGCATGACAAAGTCAGAACATGGTGAGCAAAGGAGGAGGGAAAAAGCTCAGAGAGGTAAGATCACATAGGGTCTTGTGGACACTGTGAAGACTTCAGCCTGTGCAGTGAGTGACATGGGAAGTTCTCAGAGTGCTTGGGATGTAAATAATCTGATCTGATTTTGGTTTTAAAAGTGTCATTCTAAGTGTAGTATGAGAATAGACAGTATGGGACAAGTGCAACAGCAGAAAGGCCCCTCTGGAAGCTGCAATAATCCTGGTGAGAGATGATGGTGGTGTCTGGCACCAGGGTGGGAGTGGTGGAGATGGCAGAGTGGCCAGACTCTGGGCATATCTTGAAGGCAGAGGCAGCAGAATTGGCTGATGGTTTAAATATGGGGTGTAAACAAAAGGGTGAGGTTGAAGATGACTCCAAGGTTTTAGGTCTGACAATTAGAAGGATTCAGTTGCCATATACTGAGTTGGGCATAACTGTGGAAAGAGCTGCTTTTCTGGGGTGTGGGACAGAAGAAATGTCATATCCAAGAAATCATTGCCCACATCAATGTCATGGAGCTTTTCCTCTTTGATTTTTTTTTTCATATTTTTATGCCAATGTTGAGTATATTGCAAGTTGTCATGGTGGGGTATTGGGAAAAGTTTTCAATCAGCAATAATTGTGCCTCAGATAAACCTCATTGGCATGATACTGCCAACATGCAAAGGTTCCTCTGCATTTTCTTGTAGTCATTTCATAGTTTCAGTCTTACATTTAATGTATTTTGAGTTGATTTTTGTATATGTTGTTAGACAAGGGTCTATTTCATTCTTTTTTTTTTTTTTTTGGTCTGATGGATTTTTTTTTTTTTTTTTAAATTCCGGCATATTATGGGGGAACAGATTTTAAGGTTTCAATAAATGCCCTCCCCCCCCAAGTCTGAGTTTCCAGCATGACCATCCCCCAGATGGTGCACATCTCACTCCTTATGTATATACATACCCGCCCCCCTCCCACCTGCCCAATACCCTATTACTGTAGTACCTATGTGTCCACTTAGGTGCTACTCAGTTAATACCAGTTTGCTGGAGAATATATCTGGTGCTTATTTTTCCATTCTTGGAATACTTCACTTAGTAGTATGGGTTCCAGCTCTAACCAGGAAAATATAAGGTGTACTATATCACCGTTGTTTTTTAGAGCTGAATAGTACTCCATGGTATACATATACCACATTTTATTAATCCATTCTTGGATTGATGGGCACTTGGGCTGTTTCCACAGCCTTGCAATTATGAATTGTGCTGCTATAAACATTCGAGTGCAGGTGTCTTTTTTGTAGAGTGTCATTGGATCATTTGGGTAGATGCCCAGCAATGGGATTGCTGGATCAAATGGTAGATTCACTTGTATCGCTTTAAGGTATCTCCATATTGCTTTCCACAGAGGTTGAACTAGTTTGCAGTCCCACCAGCAGTGTAGGAGTGTTCCTCTCTCTCCGCAGCCACGCCAACATTTGTTATTTGGAGACTTTTTGATAAAGGCCATTCTCACTGGAGTTAAGTGATATCTCATTGTAGTTTTGATTTGCATTTCCCTGATGATTAGAGATGATGAGCATTTTTTCTTATGTTTGTTGGCCATTCTTCTGTCTTCTTTAGAAAAGTTTCTGTTCAAGTCCTTTGCCCACTTTTTAATAGGGTTACTTGATTTTTTCTTCCTGATTTTCGTGAGTTCTAAGTATATTCTAGTTATCAGCCCTTTATCGGATACGTAGGATGCAAAAATTTTCTCCCATTCTGTAGGTTGTCTGTTTACTTTCATGACTATTTCTTTGGCTGTGCAGAAGCTTTGTAGTTTGATCATGTCCCATTTATTTATTTTTGTTGCTGCTTTGATTGCCTTTGGGGACTTCTTCATAAACTCTTTGCCCAGGCCGATGTCTAGGAGAGTGTTTCCAACATTTTCCTCTAGAATTCTGATAGTTTCATACCTTAGGTTTAAGTCTGTTATCCAGTGTGAGTTGATTTTTGTGAGAGGTGAAAGGTGTGGGTCCTGCTTTAGCCTTCTACAAGTGGCTATCCAGTTTTCCCAGCACCATTTATTGAAAAGGGATTCTTTTCCCCAGCGTATATTTTTGTCTGCTTTGTCAAAGATTAGATGGCTATATGAGGATGGTTTTATATCAGGATTCTCAGATCTGTTCCACTGGTCAATATTCCTATTTTTGTGCCAATACAAGATTGTTTTAATTACTACAGCTTTGTAGTATAGTTTGATATCTGGCATATTAATACCTCCCATTTTGTTTTTGTTGCCTAGAATTGCTCTTGATATTCGGGGTCTTCTTTGGTTCCATAGAAAGCGTAAAATTATTTTTTCTATATCTGTGAAGAATGCTGATGGGATTTTAATAGGTATTGCATTGAATCTGTAGATCAGTTTGGGTAGTATAGACATTTTAATGATGTTGAGTCTGCCGATCCTTGAGCATGGAACGGATTTCCATCTGTTTACATCCTCTGCTATTTCCGTCCTCAGTGTTTCATAGTTCTCCCTGTAGAGGTCTTTTACCTCTTTGGTTAAGTATACTCCTAGGTACTCTAATTTCTTTGTTGCTATTGTGAAAGGTATTGAGTCTTTAATTTGGTTCTCAATTAGATTGTTGTTGGCGTATATGAATGCCTCTGATTTCTGCGTATTGATTTTGTATCCTGAGACTTTACTAAATTCATTGATCAGTTCCAGGAGTTTCTTGGTTGAATCTTTGGGGTTTTCTAAATATAATATCATATCACCAGCAAACAGTGAAAGTTTGATCTCTTCTGCCCCTATTTGGATACCTTTAATTCCACTTTCCTGTCTGATTGCTGTAGCCAGGACTTCCAGCACTATGTTGAATAGAAGTGGAGTTAGTGGGCAGCCTTGTCTGGTTCCAGTTCTAAGTGGGAATGATTTCAGTTTTTCCCCATTCAGTATGATGTTGGCTATGGGTCTGTCATATATGGCTTGTGTCATTTTTAGGTATGTCCCTTCTATGCCTATTTTCTTAAGTGTTGGTATCATGAAATGGTGTTGAATTTTGTCAAAAGCTTTTTCTGCATGTATTGAAAGAATGATGTGGTCTTTGTTTTTGCTTCTGTTTATGTGGTGAATTGCATTTATAGATTTACGTATGTTGAACCATCCCTGCATCCCTGGGATGAAGCCCACTTGGTCGTGATGGATTATTTTTTTAATAAGCTTCTGGATTCGGTTAGCTAAGATTTTGTTGAAAATTGTTGCATCTATATTCATTAGGGATATTGGTCTGTAGTTTTCTTTTTTTGTTGCATCCTTTCCTGGTTTTGGTATCAGAGTAATATTCGCTTCATAAAAGGTGTCGGGGAGGTTTCTGTTCTTCTCGATGTTGTGGAATAGTTTCTGCAAGATAGGTACTAGTTCTTCTTTGTAAGTGTGGTAAAATTCGGGTGTGAAGCCATCTGGACCGGGACTTTTCTTTTTAGGGAGATTTTTAATTGCTGTTTCTATTTCAGCTGTTGAGATCGGTCTGTTCAGGGAATCTATTTCTTCCTGGTTGAGCCTAGGGAGGCTGTGTGTTTCTAGAAATTTGTTTATTTCCTCCACATTTTCCAGTTTGTGTGCATAAAGATTTTTGTAGTATTCATAAATTGTATCTTTTATCTCTTTGGGATCAGTTGTGATATCTCCTTTTTTATTCCTGATGGAGCTTATTAGAGATCTCTCTTTTCTGCTTTTCATTAGCTTAGCCAGTGGTGTGTCAATTTTGTTTACTTTTTCAAAGAACCAACTTTTTGTTTTATTAATCTCCTGAATAGCTTCCCTGTTTTCAATTTCGTTTAGTTCTGATTTGATCTTGTTGATTTCACTTCTTCTGGTGGGTTTGGGGTTGGTCTGTTCTTCTTTTTCCAGCTCTTTGAGTCATTTCATTAGATTGTCTGTTTGTGATCTTTTTGACTTTTGGTTATAGGCATTTATGGAGATAAACTTTCCTCTCAGAACTGCTTTAGCTGTGTCCCAGAGGAGTTGATAACTTGTCTCTCCATTGTCGTTTTTTTCATAGAATGTTTTTATTTCCATCCTGATTTCTTCATTCATGAAGTAATCATTTAGTAGGAGGTTGTTTAATTTCCACTTTTTTGTGTATAAATGAGAGTTTCTGTTAGGGTTGATTTCTACTTTTATTCCACTGTGATCTGAGAAGATACATGGTATGATTTCTATTTTTTTAAATTTCTTGAGATTTACTTTGTGTCCTAGTATATGGTCAATCTTAGAGAATGTCCCGTGAGCTGATGAGAAGAACGTATATTCAGTGGATTTTGGGTAGAATGTTCTGTAAATGTCAGTCAGACTCAATTGTTCTGGAGTTTTGTTTAAGTCCATTATTTCTTTATTAATTTTCTGTTTGGAGGATCTGTCTCGTGCCGTCAGTGGGGTGTTGAAATCTCTGGTGATTATGGAGTTGCTATTAATCCATTTGCTTAGCTCCAGTAAGGTTTGCTTTATGAATCTGGGTGCACCTAAGTTGGGTGCATATATATTTAAAATTGTTATCTTTTCTTGTTGAACTGTGCCCTTCACCATTATATAATGACCCTCTTTGTCTTTCACTACTTTTGTTGGTTTAAAAACTAAATCGTCTGAAATTAGAACTGCCACAGCAGCCTTCTTTTGGCTTCTATTTGCTTGGAATATTGATCTCCACCCTTTTATTTTTAGTCTATATGCATCCTTGCAGGTTAGATGTGTTTCCTGAAGACAGCATATACTTGGCCTGTATTTTCTTATCCATTCAGCTAGCCTATGTCTCTTGAGTGGAGAGTTTAAGCCATTCACATTTATTGAGAGACCTGATAGGTAAGGTAGATTACTGTTCATTCTGTTGGGTTGGATGTTGTTGCTATGATTTCTGTCTTGAGCCATTGTAATATCTGGCCTTTAATATCTTTGGGGTTTGGTTGTTTTTATATTCGTGGGTTATTATTATGATGTTCCGTGCATAACGCTGTTTTGAGTACTTCTTGTAGGGCTGGTCTTGTCTTGGTGAATTCTCTGAGCCTTTGCTTGTCTGAGAATGTCTTTATTTCTCCTTCATATATGAAGCTTAGTTTTGCAGGGAATAATATCTAGGCTGGGCATTGTTTTGTTTCAAAAGAGTGAGAATGGGGCCCCAGTCTCTCCTTTCTTGTAAAGTCTCATTAGAGAAGTCTGGTGTTATTCGAATTGGCTTTCTCTTGTATGTTACTTGCTTCTTTTGTCTTGCAGCTCTTAGAAGGGCCTCTTTAGTTGATACTTTGGTCAGTCTGATGACTGCATGTCATGACGTCTTCCTGTTTCCATTGTATTTCTCAGGGGTCCTCTGAGCTTCTTGAACTTGTATATCAAGATCTTGTGCAAGACCTGGGAAATTTTCCTCTATTATATCTTCAAACAGCTTGTCCAACTCTTGAGTGTTATCTTCTTCCCCTTCTGGTAACCCTATGACCCTCACGTTAGGTTTCTTCACATAATCCCTCAGCTCTTGTAGGCTTTGCTCTTTTCTCTTGTTTCTTTGCTCTATTTCTGTGACTGATTTATTTAATTGGAGGGTGTTATCTTCAAACCTCTGAGATTCTTTCTGCTGTTTGATCTACCCTGTTCTTGAGACTTTCCACTTTATTTTGTAGTTCCTTGAATTGATTCTTCATTTCCAGGAGTTCAGTTAAACTTTTCTTCATGTGTCTATTTCTTTTTCCAGATCCTGGAGGCTTTTTGTGGTTTCTTTGTGTTGGTTATTGAGTTGTTGTTGTAGCTCGGTGAGTGTTCTTATGATCCACATATGAAATTCCTCTTGTGTCATTTTGGTTGCCTGATTTTGGTTGGTGCCCGTTTCTAGGGGGCTGGTGCTCCTCTTTGGGGGATAGGTTTCCATTTGGTTCTTCATATTTCCTGAGTTCCTTCGCTGATTTCTTCCCATATCGATCAGATGTTGTTTCTTTTCTTTAGGGTTTTGTTTGGGTATTCACATGCCTTGTTTAGTTTCTGAGCCGGAAGGTGGTGTCTGTGGGTGAGATTCGTCCACCCCCTGTCCTGATATGGGTGTGCAGGATGCTCTCCCTGTCAGTAGGTGGTGCTTGTTTGGAGGAACAGGCTACACTGCTGTTTTTATGCCCTGTTATCAGCTCTTGTTCCTGTAGAGAGAACTCTAGTGGCTCAGGTGGTGGGTGGTGCCCTGGGACTTCCAGGTGTGTCCTTTTCTCCCCTTCAGTGAGGGCTAGTCTAGCAGAGAGTCTGGGCAGAGCTGGGTTTGGTAAGCCTGCCCTCAGGCAACACCAATGTCGTTAGCAGGGGTCAAAGTTCTGTTCTCTGCTTCCAGGCAAAGCTTTCAGGTCGGGGCTGGAATGGCCCGGCTCAGTCAGAGAGTCTGCGTGTGGGGATGGGGCTGTCTGAGACTCACAGTCTGGAGCGGGCCTGGCTTCTTTCCACCATCCCCAACTCTGCAGCTACTGCTGGGCCTCTGCCCGCAGGCCAGACCACACGACACCACTCCTCTCTTGGGTGTGCTACCTGCGGGAGGTTCCCTATGCGGGAACGCCACCTGGGCTGGGTGCAGGGCCTCCCTTTGGGGGGAGTGTTCCCCTCTAGGATGCTGATCTGCCCCTGAAGGCACACACACCACAGTAGGCTGTTCACAATATCCCTTCTGTGCCCCAGGCTATGCGAGGCCTCGGTGTACGGGATGTGGTCTGCAGGTCTGACCTCTGGGTCCCATAGTTCAAACTATATCCCCACCAGGGAGAGCAGTGCCAGTCCCAATTCACCCACAGGGAGCCCAAGCTGCGTCTATGTCTCTCAGCCTCAGAGTCTGCCCCGTTCTCCTGGGATCACCGTGCCAGTAGCACCTGGGAGGGCTGGCAGGTAGGGAGCTCACAGTCTGAGTTCCCCTTAGTCAGCTTTAGGGCCCCAAAAGGGAAGGTCCCATTCCCTGTAGGTGCTTCCGACTGGTGGCTGTATTGTCTCTCTGTCTCTCTGGGCAGCCGTGGGTAGGGTCGGGGGAGAGGAGGAGGAGGCAATATGGTGTCTGCCTCGCGGCTCGGGTCTGTGCACACGGAGTTGCCCCGAGGGAGTTGGGAGCCCGGTGCCGCGTCCGCCACTGGCTTACCGCTCACTGGCAGCGGCCGTCGCTGGGCTGGTGTCCGCAGGTCTCTCCACTCGCTGGAGAGCCCACCAGCAGTCCGGGATGAAGGGGAGGGGAAATGGCCGATACTTCCCGCTGGTCTCCGGGCTGCTCCGGCGGTCCCAGCTTCCAGTTCTCCTCTGTGACCTCCTCCCGTGGAGTCTCCCGTGGTCTCAGGTACTCCTCCTTCCGACCCTCATCTGATGTAGGCTCATCTTCTTGCTTCTTTCTTCTGATTTCTGCTAGAATCTATCTTTTCTGCAGAGACACTCTGTCTGGCGGTGTTTCTCATCCGCCATCTTTTTTCGGCTCCCTATTTCATTCTTATGTATGTGGATATACAGTTTTCCCAACAGCATTTAAGAGAGTATGCTTTCCTCATTTTGTGTTCTTTGTACCTTTGTTGAAAATCAGTTGACTGTAAATGCATGGATTTATTTCTGGACTCTGTATTCTATACCACTGGTCTATGTGTCTGTTTTTATGCCAGTATCATGTTGTTTTGGTTACTATGCCTTTGAAGTATAAAGTCAGGTAGTGTGATGCCTCCTGCTTTGTTCTTTTTGTTCAAGATTGCTTTGGCTATTTTGTGATTTCATTTAAATTTTAGGATTTATCTTTATATTTCAGTGAAGAAATTCATTGGTATTTTGGTAGGGATTTCATTGAATCTGTATATTACTTTGGGTAGTTTGGACATTTTAATAATATCTGTTAATTACTATCTTTCTATATTATAGAAAATATATTATTATTTTCTTCTCTCTTTTTCCTTTCTTTTCACTCATGACTCCTATTATCTCTATTTGTTTTGGCATCTGCACTTGTCTTTTGGTGTCTATCTATCTATCTATCTATCTATCTATCTATCTATCTATTTATCTGTATCTACTCTTTTGTCTTCTGTTGTCTTATTGGAGAGTTTAGCATATCTGATTTTCTGTCTCATATTTCTGCTTTGTTTTTGCTTCTCCAAGTATTAGGCTCACTTGCTTTATTCTTTACTTCATTTGTTGTGTTTTCTAACCTCATTAATTTATAATGGTTTTCCTTCATTTTACCAACAGTATTTTACTCTTATTATTTTATAATGTTTTGTTCTTGCCATTATCAGTGTTTTCTGTATCTTTTTGAGGAAATTATATTTATTTAAAATTATTGACTGGGAGCAGGGCAAGGTGGCTGACTAGAGATGTTGAATACCAGATCATCCCAAATAGAAGAAGTTTCAGGTGAGAAAGCATAGTTCAGATGAAATACTGAGGGAAAGAGCCAGAACCTACCCTTTCCAGAGATCCCATGGGAAGAACTGGCAGAGAAGAACAAGAAGGAGAAAATTTTGGTAGAGACTGACCCCTGAGGGTTTAGGAGCCTAGCAGAAAGGGTAGAGAGAGCAATTACTTTTCCTCTCACACCCATGGGAGATTTCTAGCTCTTGATCTCTCAGTATAGAGAACCCAGCAATAAAACCATACCTACAACCAATTGATCTTTGACAAAGCAGACAAAAACATACACTGGGGAAAGGATATCCTATTCAATGAATGGTGCTGGGAAAATTAGAGAGCCACATGTAGAAGAATGAAACTGGATCCGTATCTCTTCCCCATATACAAAACTTAACTCAAGATGAATTAAATATTTAAATGTAAGACCTGAAGCCATAAAAGTTCTTGATGAAAATGTAGGCAAAACTCTTGTGGACATTAGCCTAGGCAAAGAATTTGAGTAAGATCCCCAAAACAAATACAACAACAACAATCATAAATAAATGGGACTTAATTAAACTAAAATGTTTATGCACAGCAAAGGAACTAGTCAACAGAGTAAATATATAAGCTATAGAATGGGAGAAAACATTCACAAATTATACATCTGATGAAAGATCTATAGATTTTGACAAAGAATCTATAAAGAACTTAAACAAATCAGCAAGAATAAACAACCCGAGTGGGAGAAAATATTCGCTCTCTACACTTCTGATAAAGGTCTAATAACAAGAATCTATCTAGAACTTAAAAGAATAAACAAGAAAAAATCAAACAACCCCATCAAGAAATGGGCAATGGAAATGAACAGAAACTTCTCCAAAGAAGACAGAATAATGGCCTGCAAACATATGAAAAAATGTTCAACATCTCTAATCATTAGAGATGCAAATCAAAACCACAATGAGATACCACTTAACCCTAGTGAGAATGGCCTGTATTAAGAAATCCCAAAACAACAAATGCTGGTGAGAATGTGGAGAGACAGGAACACTCTTACACTGCTGGTAGGACTGCAAATTAGTGCAATCTTTGTGGAGAATTTGGAGATACCTCAAACAGCTAGAAATAGAAATACCATTCGACCCAGCAATAGCATTATTGGGCATCTACCCAAAAGAACATAAGTCTCTCTATTATAAAGACATCTGCACCTGAATGTTTATGGCAGCACAATTCACTATTGCACGGTCATGGAAACTACCCAAGTGCCTGTCAATTCATGAGTGGATAACTAAAATGTGGTATATGCTCACAATGGAATATTAATCCTAAGAAACGACAGTGAGCTAGCACCGTTTATGCTATCCTGGATTAAGCTTAAACCCGTAATACAAAGCGAGATGACACAAGATCTGGAAAATGGGCTACACATTTACTCACCATCAAGTTGGTACTGAGTGACTAAAACTATGGTGCTGAAAAAACGGTAGTGTTCAACAGGGATTTTGTGGGGGAGACATACATCTTAAGGAAGTGGCGAGCATTGTGTGTGGAGGGAAGGGATCACCTCTATCACTTTTTAGGGAGAGGCAAAGATATACATTGTAACCAAAATGTCTGAAAAAAATCTGTAATCGGGAAGTGGGCAGGTGGAAGGGGGGAGGAGGGGAAGGGTATGTACTTACACGGTGGGTGCGGTATGCACTACATGGAGGCTGGACACGCTAGAAGCTCTGGCATAGCGGGGTGGAGGGGCAGGGGCAAGATATGTAACCCTAACAATATTTGTACCCCCATAATATGAAGTAAAAAAAAATAAAAAAATATGAAAAAAAAGAATAAACAACCCCATCAAAAAGTGGGCAAAAGGCATGAATATATATGTTTTTTCCTTTTTTGTTTATTTCAGCATATTATGGGCATACAGATTTTAAGGTTTCAATAAATGCCCTTCCCCTCCTTCCCCCACAAGTCTGAGTTTCCAGCATGACCATACCCCAGTGAATATATTTTTTTCAAAAGAAGATATACAAATGGCCAACGAACATATGAAAAATGCTCAACATCACTAATCATCAAGGAAATGCAAATTAAAAGCACAATGAGACCACCTTATTCCTGTCAGAACATCTATTATTAATAAATCAGAAAACAATAGATGTTGGTGTGGATGCAGTGAAAAGGGAATGCTTATACACTCTTGGTGGGAATGTAAATTAGTACAACCTCTGTGGAAAACGGTTTGAAGATTCCTCAAAGAACTAAAAGTAGACCTGTCATTCTATCCAATAATCCCACTACTGGGTATCTACCCAAAGAAAGGAAGTCATTGTATCAAAAAGACACTTGCATTCAAATGTTTATTGAGCACAATTCACAATTGCTAAGATATGGAATCAACCCAAGTGCCCATCAATTGATAAGTGGATGAAGAAAATGCAGTAGATACATACCATGGGTACTGCTCAGCCATAAAAAGCAATGAAATAATGTCTTTTGTGGCAACTTGAACTGGAGACCATTATCCTGGGTGAAGTATCTCAGGAATGGAAAAAGAACAAATATCACATGTTCTCACTTATGAGTGGGAGCTAAATGCTGGGTATATATGTATAATAAAGTGGTATAATGGAGACTGGAAACTAAGAAGGAAGGAAGGAGGGAGAGAGGGTAGTGAGGGATAAACAATTACATATTGATACAATGTACACTGTTCTGGTGATGAGTACAGTTAAAGCCCTGACTTTAGCATTACACAATTTATCCATCTAACAAAAATCACTTGTACCCCATAAATCTATTGAAAAAAATAAAATTCTTGATGTTTCTGTTTTAATAATTTTTTATATCCTATATTGTCCAGTGTATAATCTTGTTTTTTTCCTCTTGGTGGATCTATTTCTCAGATGGGTGGTTGTTTTAGCTTTAGTGTACAAGACTCCAGTGTAGCTTCAGCTATACTCTCTGTTGATATCCATGGGAAGAAGCTTAAGCCCTGGTTTGTGACCTTCTGGATGAATTTAAAAAAATGAGTGAATATGATTTTCAGGCCAGAGAGCTCAAGTCATTACAAACTGTCCTAATAATGTTTTTGGGGAAGCAGGAGGAAGAGAGAGCTGGAGGACCAGAGAGATAGGAGTGCGACTCTTGTTTTGACATCAGTTTCCAGCTAGCCACGTGATAGGGGCTGAGCATGGAGAAGGGTGTTCATGTACCCTGCCCCCAGCCTCCTGGAGGGGTTGTCTATGCCGAGACCCCAACCAGTAACACCATGACCTGGGGCACCAGGGGAGGGACAGTGGCCGAAGAGGTGGTGGAGGGCTGGGTCACCGAGTCCCTGTTGCAGAAGTGCCCCTCACAGCAGGAGCCCTGGAGAGGATGTCTGTCCAGGGTCTGATGGTGCCCATGGTGGTGCACGAGGGCCGGTGGCAGGTTCTGATGTACACAGGGACTGAGAAGTTGCCGATTGTCATTCTGCCATTGCCCTGGAAACAGACACTCTGGTCCTGGTGACATGAGACCCGCCGGGACTTCTCCTCGGCACAGTACTCCAGAAGGACCTCCACGCAGGCGTAGCACTTGGTGCGCCTGAGCGTCTGTGGGTCGGAAGCTTGGCTCAGGTTGGGAATGGTGTTGTGGATCATGAGGTGGGTGTGGCAAAAGTCAGTCGCGCAGCCGCGCACCACTAAGCAGTCAGGTGGCAGCGTGTCGTGGTTGGATTGCATCTGGCCCATAGGCGGGCCTGTGAAGCCGCCCTTCCCCACCATGGTCAGCGGTGCGCGTTGCCCGGTGTCCAAGGACAGGGCGGCCTCCAAGCATCCAAGGGAACAGGACATGCTGGGGAGCTTCATGGCACTGAGGTCAAAGGGGCCAAAGTGAGTGTGCTCAAAGCTGCAGCACTGCAGGATTCTGGACCCCGAGACAAGGGGCAGGGCCAGGGTCAGCAGGGCCAGCATGAGCCTGTCCCAGGGACTCAGGGCTCCACTCTGCAAAGGATGCCCCCATAGGCCAGGCCCCTCTGCTCTGAGGAAAGCAGACCTTGTGTCATTGAGAGAACCAGAGTCTGCTGTTGCAGTCGGCCATGGCTGTATCTGTCTCATGGCAGAGTAATCACAAATGACTCTTTATTAAAAAATATACGCTCTCCAGTATTTTCCGTGGTTCTGAAAATTTGCTCTCATAATCAGTCCAATCCAGCTTGTCCCTCAAATACTTGAGCAGCACCATTACCACATGTAAAGCATGTGAATGCACTAGATTATGTTCCACTTGTACCCCAAACAGTGACCAACATCCTACAATGTGTTAGGACATTATTAAACTATGTGCAGGTGCTCAGATTTAAATCAATGTTCTTACTTCCACTGAAGTTGAGGCCCTACCACTGCCTACTGAAATTCAAGTTGTTACCTTGAATCCATGTGTGGAGTTTTTGATAGGGTAGTCTATCCCCAGTTGTTTTCAAGATTCATAATTTGGAACATTCTAGATATAAAAGTGCATTGATACTTTATATACTTTTGCACTTTACAAAATAGTCATCCATGGTTCATGGTAAAAACAAAAGCAAAAATTTTGGGAAAAGTTAAAGAAATGGAGCCAGAAATGTCTTTTCTAATATCGAATGAAAGGAAACAAAAAGAATAAAATAAAATCATAATAGAAAAAAATCACCTGAAACTTAGAGAGAGAAAGCAGATCTCATGCCATCAACTGAAAAAGATGTTAGGTAAGGAAAAAAAAAACAATACATTTTGTTTAGGAGAAATGAGAGCTTCTAACCTTGGCTCTAGAAACCTCTTCTAGCTGTAACCTCTAGAAAACAGACATGTATGTTGACAAAATCTTGATTATTTTATCCTTATTTGGAGAAAAGTAAACTAAATGTGAATTCTTTCCTTTTCCTCTTATGAAAGAATGGAAGTTGTAATGGCTACAGTTGAAACATAAATTTTAAAAAGGAGGAGAATCAAAATCATTCACATCTTGATGGAAGCATAGCTCCCAGGGTTCCATGCTGAGAAACAATGCCAATACTACATTCGTCTCAAAACAATGCTGACAATATCATTTCCTTTCTGAAAACTTATCTTGGCTAGTGAATGCACAACTAACCCCATAGTTTGTAATTATAGTATATACTTTTATGATCTGGCCTTTTTCACTCTAAATTCTTATCCTCCCACTCTCCTAAATAAGCATATGTTTTGCTTTAAGAAATGATTTAAAATCATTTCTAGAAAACATAACTAATTCTTTTCAACTGTTCTTTTTTTGATTCTCATTCACCCTTCTTGAATAACACATGTTATTTTATTCTTTATAAATTTGTCATATAAATATATAGTTTATATATCTTTCTTTCACTCTGGACTATAGAGTTCTTGAAATTAGGACATATACTTTTCAATTTTTATCCTCCAGGGTCAGTTAAGCACTTGACATACAGATACTTAACGCATATTTATTAAGTAAAAAAATATATATTTTTGTTAAAATATATTCTGTTTTTTTTTAAGATTTCACAATCTTGTTGATGGTGTCCTTGAAAGCTTGCTTCACTTGCTGATTTCTTAGAGTATAAATGAAGGGGTTCAACAAGGGTGTAACTGAAGTAATGAGTACTGCTATCCCTTTGTTGAAAGCACCTCCTTCTTTTGCAGAGGGATTAATGTACATAAACATACAGCTGCCATAAGAGAGGGAGATGACAATCATGTGGGAGGAGCAGGTGGAAAAAGCCTTTGTCCTTTGCTGGGCAGAAGGGATCCTGAGAATGGTCCTGATAATATAAGTGTAAGAAAGTGTCACTAGCATCAGAGTAACCACTAGTGTCACAACAGCCAAGAGTATGACCATCAGTTCTAAGAAGCTTGTGTCTGAGCAGGCAAGCTCCATGAGGGGCCCGTAGTCGCAGTAATAGTGATTCAGAATATTGGAGGCACAGAAATCTACCTGGCTCATTAGGATGATTGGAGGTAAGATAGCTAAGAATCCTCCCAGCCAGGAGCAGAACACAAGTTGTATGCAGACTCTGCTGCTCATCATGGTCAGGTAATGCAAGGGTTTGCAGATGGCGACGTAGCGATCATAGGACATGGAGGCCAGGAGGTAAAACTCTGTTGCCCCGAGAAATATAGCAAAGAAATATTGAGTCAAGCAGCCAGCAAAGCTGATAACTTTATTTCCTGTTGTCATGCTGGTCAGAAATCTGGGAATAAAAATGGACGTGAAGGAAATTTCTAAAAAGGAGAAATTCCGGAGGAAGAAATACATGGGGGTCTGGAGGTGGGGGTCTAGTAAGGTGAGGGTGATGATAGTCAGATTTCCTAGGACACTTAGCATGTAGGTGAGGAACAGAAAGATGAATATTACCACTTGGAGCTCAGGTTGATTTGTGAGGCCTAATAGAATAAACTCACTAAACATTGTTCTGTTTTTCATTGTTGATCTTCAGTAGATCTAAAGGGAAACAGTGAGAATGATGAAAACTAAAGAATTTCTCAGAGTACAAAAGATTAAGCTGATTCTAGCCAATGGAATCAGGTCATTCATTACTCACCATTAAATTGGCCCAAAGTAGTGTCCCATTGGACTGCACTGGGCTCCATGGAAGCCCCGTATCTTCTATAAAAGTGACTTTATTCCTAGAGTTGTTTTCATTTCTTAAGTTTCTGGGCATATTCCTGGGCATTCAACAAAATGTATTATAGAATAACTACTTACATTTTTTTTTCCAGAAGAATAAGTTTTTGAATCTATTCTTTCCTTTCAAAGTGTTTATGAAATTTTCACATTTAGACCACTTTCCCCTGACTCTGTTGATCTCTCCTACTTCTGTGCTCTTGGTAGAAACATCTCTACCTGATTCTGTTTTCTGTGCTTTCCTGTTTCTTTCTTTCCTCTTCCTGAATTATCTGATGCTTCACTGGATATCTGCTATAGATCCTCATCTCCATTATTGTTAAAATCTCTGACTTCCTTGTTTCAGAAACAAGTAGGAATTTCTCCACACAGGCAATGCTGAAGATCATCTCATTTTATATTGTAAGCCTTTTCTCTGCATGAATAAAGCTCAGATATCAATATGTCATATTAATTAGCATTTTCTTATATGTTTGCTACATTCAGAGTTTACAGGCATTGATTTAAGATATATTTCTGAGAATAGAAATCTTGAGAGATCTATGGGCAGCATCACAGAATGGATTTTGCTCAAAGTCTTAGAGTCTTCAATGGCAATTAAGGATGACAGTTCATCATGACCCAAACATCCCTGTTCTCTTCTTGGCACACAGAAACCAGGAAGAGAGACATCCAGGTCTTTGACAATGAGAGTTCTTTGTAGATGAATTGGTAATTCCCAGGGAAGGAAAATTTGGTGGTGGTATTCTGTGTGCATCTGATTAAGAAGCAAAAATGATTTAAAGGGACCCCTCTAATTCACATGCATATGGATTATAAAAATCATATTATTATAAGAATTCTGATCATCCATATTCTGCCCTTCTTTTAATAGGAGTATCCAAGTATGTGAGACATAACTAAGAAAAATATGTATTATCTTACATTCTAAGAATCCAAGCCAGAATCTAATCACAGTTCCTAATAGATACAGTCCTTCACATGTATAAGAAAAAAAGAGAACAATCCCCCAACAGTTATAAAATTAGAAGAAAGGACTTTGATAGTCTGAAAATTCCTTAATATTTCTGTTCTAAGAGATATTATGTTGAGGTCTTTAGAAGGCAGAGTATAGGCTTCTTTGCAGTTTCTGTGTTAGAGTGACCCAGGATTTATCTGCTCTTTTTAGAGCAGGCACATAGGGATCAATTTCTTGAAGAAGCTAAAGATGCCCTGTGGACCCAAGTTCAAAAGGCACTAATGAATCTCAATTGTTGTCAACTTTGAGAACAAATTGTAAACATATGGCTGAGAAGAGAGGCTCTAGAGAGACCACTGAGATAAAGGTTCCATGAGAGAATCTGCTACAGCCATGAAGGTGGAGAAGTTTAGAGTAATGGAATGAGACTCCCCGAGGATAGGTATGTCTGGCCTAGTCATTGTTCCTATTGTCTTTCCTTTGAATAATTCAGTTTGGCCAGTGTTTAAACATGATATAAGTGAATGGCACTTCAACATTAAGGTCCACATCTCTAAAATTCCTGCTTATAAATTTGGCTAATATGTTCTATTCAATACATAGTTCTAACAGTCTCTAAGAAACAATTTGCCTTTACCTTTGAAGGATCTGTAAAGGAAAATAAAAATTCTAAGGACCCCCAAACTCCTTATGCCAAGGGGAAAGTTAAGCATGGAGGCTGACTCATAGCAACACTGTCTTCCAGATGAATGGTTACTTCATGATCTTGTGTCAAAGCCAGACTCCCATGGAAAGGCAAATACCCTTGAGCATTTCCAGATGACTGCCTCCACAGATTATGCATAAGTAAATTCTTTGCTGGCCTAAACAAGGACATGCCAATTGTAACTTTAGGTCTTCAAACTAAATCTAGCTCTTAAAATCTGTTTGATTCCACAGTGATAATGTCAATTACAAGCCTGTCTTCCCAGGTGCAAAGCAAAGACAAGGTGAGATCAATCATTCCTCTGCCTACCTGCCCCCTTCCTACATACCTTCCCCCCTTTAAGGAAATGTATAAATACTAAACCTCCTGAAAACCACTTTGGAAAAAATAGCCACAGATGTGTTTGTGGTTTGCATTTTCCCTGGACACATCTTAAAGCTGGCTTAATAAATCTTGATTGATTGAGATTCTTGCCTCAGTCACTCCTTTTGGTTATCAGAATATTATACCTTTGTTAGGTAAATAGCAAGGGATTCTGGGTCTTCTAGGGACAAATTTGGGTGCCCATTACGGTTCACCCCCACAATGGGCTTTCAGAGAGGCTCATGGGACATCTGCATGTGCAGTAAGACTCAGGTCATATAACTCCCACCTCCATCAAAGTGGTTCCCTGATGACATCTGGACCATGGGGAGGTGCTATCCAGACACTATAAAACAAGACCTAGACCATAACCAAGCTCTCTCTTTTGCTACGACTATGTGTCCGGTCGTCATCTGTGGCATATATAGCTTGCTCTGTAAACCTGTATCTTGCTCTTGCTCTATAATCCTATCTTTCTCTCCTCAATAAACTTCATTTTTGTGCTTGTCTTACTTTGGTGTGTCTGGTCATTCTTTGGCCATGGGCACATTAAGAACAGACATTTTTCAGACTATAAACTGACACTTTCATTCATTTCCCCATGGGATATGTTAACTTAATAAGTGGCAGAAAACCAGAGTCATACTCAATTTATTAGATTTCAGTCTGAGACCGACTGATTTTTTGTATTCCTGTGGTATTAGTTGTAATGTCTACTCTTTCTTTTTTGATTTTATTGAATTTTCTCTTTTTTTCTTTAGTCCAATGAACGGTTTGTTGATTATGCTTACCTTTAAAAAACCCAACTCAGGTTTCAGTCTGAAACCGCGGGTTCTTGGTACACCCATGGTTGAAGAATGACAAGATATGCCAAAGTTAGGCAAGTATGAAAATGAGGTTTATTGAGGAGAAAATGATAGGATTATAGGGCAAGAGCAAGATATAGGTTTACAGAGCATGGTACATATACCATGGATGACGAGTGGATCCATTGTTGCAGCAGGGCAAGCAAAAGGAATGGCAAGGAGAGAGAGAGAGAGACAGAGAGAGCTTGGCTATGGTCTGCGTCCTATTTTATCGTGTCCAGATAGGGACCTCCCTTGTGGTTCAGAGGTCACCATGGAACCACTTTGATTAGATAGTCGGGAGTCACATGACCTGAGCCTAAAGTAAGCATGTGGCTTCTAGGTCACTTTCCAGACTTTATGGTACCCAAGTGACTTGGCCCATGGGCTAGAGAGTCCTCTGCATTCTTTTGCAGCTGGAGTGCCAAGCTCTGACTGTCAGATTCATAGGGTATTCCCTCCTCCCCCAGGTATGGAGAATCAGGGTTGGGTAGGACCAAGATGGGGACAACAGCACCCACTTTCATCCCTAGGAAAACTGAAATCCCTCACTATCTACCTAACAGTCCCCACTCTCTATTTTTTTTTTAAATTCCATCAAACAATTTATTTATTTTATTTTATTTTTTAGTGTATGGTTTTCTTTTCTTTTTCTTTTTTTCCTTTTATTTCATCATATTATGAAGGTACAAATATTGTTAGGGTTACACATATTACTCCTGCCCCCCCTCCATCCCCCCAATGTGTCCAATCCCTGGGTGGTGTGCACCACACCCGTTACATAAGCATACATCCCTTTCCTCCTCCCCCCTCCCGCCTGCCCACCACCTGATAAAGAGTTTTTTTTTCTTTTTTGTTTGTTTTATTTTTGACATTTTGGTTACATTGTATATCTTTGCCTCTCCCTAAGAAGGGTTAGAGTTATGCCCTTCCCTTCTAAAATGCTCGCCACATCCCTAAGATTGGGTCCGTCCCCCGCCCCCCCCCCCGAATCCCTGGTGAGCATTGCCACCATTTGAAAACCATAGCTTTAATCAGTCAGTACCAATTTGATGACGAGTAGATGTGGGGCCCATTTTCCATGTCTTGTGTCGCCTCACTTTGGATAACGGGCTTAAGCTTAATCCAGGATAGCATAAACGGTGCTAGCTCACAGTCATTTCTTAGGGTTGAGTAATATTCCATTGTGAGCATATACCACATTTTAATTATCCATTCATGAATTGACGGGCACTTGGGTTGTTTCCATGACCGTGCATTAGTGAATTTTGCTGCCATAAACATTAGGGTGCAGATGTCTTTATAATAGAATGTCTTATGCTCTTTTGGGTAGATGCCCAACAATGCTATTGCAGGGTCGAATGGCATGTCTATTTCTAGCTGTCTGAGGTATCTCCAAATTCTTTTCCACAAAGGTTGCACTAATTTGCAGTCCCACCAGCAGTGTAGGAGTGTTCCTGTCTCTCTGCATCCTCGCCAGCATTTGTTGTTTTGGGGTTTCTTGATATAGGCCATTCTTACTGGGGTTAGGTGGTATCTCATTGTGGTTTTGATTTGCATTTCTCTAATAATTAGAGAAGTTGAGCATTTTTAATATGTTTACATGCCATTATTCTGTCTTCTTTGGAGAAGTTTCTTTTCATTTCTGTCGCCCATTTCTTGATGGGATTGTTTGATTTTTTTCTTGTTAATTCTTTTAAGTTCTAGATAGATTCTTGTTATTAGACCTTTATCAGAGGTGTAGAGAGAAAATATTTTCTCCCACTCAGTGGGTTGTCTATTTGCTCTACTGATGGTTTCCTTAGCTGTGCAGAAACTTTTTAATTTGATCAGATCCCATTTGTTTATTTTTGATGCTGCGGTGATTGCCTTGGGGGTCTTACTCAAAAATTCTTTGCCTAGGCCAATGTCTGATAGGGTTTTCCCCTTGTATAAATCTTTTGTATCTCTCGTTAAGTATACTCCTAGATATTTAATTTTCTTTGGGGCTATAGTAAAGGGTATTGCGTTTTTGATTTGAGTTTCTGCTTGATGGTTCTTGACATATATGAATACTTCTGATTTGTGTATATTGCTTTTATAACCTGAAACTTTACCAAATTCGGTTATCAAGTCTAGGAGTCTCTTGGAAGAGTCCATGGGGTTTTCTAGGTATAATATCATATCATCGGCAAAGTGCGAGAGTTTGATTTCATCTGCCTCCACTTGAATGCCCTTAATACCCCTCTCCTGCCTGATTGCTATCGCTAGGACTTCAAGCACTATGTTGAATAGGAGAGGAGATAGTGGGCATCCTTGCCTAGTTCTAGATCGAAGGGGGAAAGATTTCAATTTTTCCCCATGTAGAATGATATTAGCAATGGGTTTGTCATAGATGGATTTGATAAGTTTAAGGTATGAGCCATCTATGCCTATTTTGTTAAGAGTTTTTTTTTTTTTTAATTTTTTTTTTTTTTTTTTTTGAGACAGAGTCTCACTTTGTTGCCCAGGCTAGAGTGAGTGCCATGGCGTCAGCCTAGCTCACAGCAACCTCAAACTCCTGGGCTCAAGCAATCCTCCTGCCTTAGCCTCCCAAGTATCTGGGACTACAGGCATTGCCACCATGCCCGGCTAATTTTTTCTATATACGTATTAGTTGGCCAATTTATTTCTTTCTATTTATAGTAGAGATAGGGTCTCGCTCTTGCTCAGGCTGGTTTTGAACTCCTGACCTCAAGCAATCCGCCCGCCTTGGCCTCCCAGAGTGCTAGGATTACAGGCATGAGCCACCGCGCCCGGCCTTGTTAAGAGTTTTTATCATAAAGGTGTGTTGGACTTTGTCAAATGCTTTTTCTGCATCTATTGACAGAATCATATGGTCTTTGTTCTTGATTTTATTGATGAAGTCAATTGCATTTATATACTTGCATATGTTGAACCATCCCTGTATCTTTGGAATAAAGCCCCCCTGGTCATGGTGAGTTATTTTTTTGATGTGCTGCTGAATTCTAGTCGCTAAAATTTTATTTAGGATTTTTGCATCTGTATTCATGAGGGATATTGGTCTGTAATTTTCTTTTTTTGTTGTGTCCTTTCCTGGCTTTGGTATCAAGGAGAAATTGGCTTCGTAGAATGAGTTAGGAAGGATACCATCCTTCTCAATGGTGTGGAATAGTTTCTGTAGTATAGGTATGAGTTCATATTTGTATGTTTGGTAGAACTCTGAAGTGTAGCCATCTGGCCCAGGACTTTTATGATGGGCAGGTTTTTAATTACTGCTTCAATTTCTGAGCTTGAGATTGGTCTGTTTAGGAATTCTGTTGCCTCCTGTGTGATCTTAGGGAGGTTGTATGAATCCAAGAATTTGTCAATTTCATCTTCTTTCTGTAGTTTTTGGGCATATAGTTTTTTATAATAGTCAAATATAATGTTTTGTATTTCTTTGGTATCTGTTGTGATCTCTCCTTTTTCATTTCTTATTGAGTTTATTAGAGTCCTTTCCCTTTGGGTCCTTGTCAATCTAGCAAGAGGGCCATCAATTTTGTTTATCTTTTCAAAAAACTAGCTTCTGGTTTTGTTGATTTTTAGTATAGTTCTCTTGTTCTCCATTTCATTCAGTTCTGCTTTGATCTTTGTTATTTCTTTTCTTCTATTAGGATTGGAAATTGCTTGCTCTTCTTTTTCCAATTCTTTGAGCTTATTCATTAGGTTGTCAGTATCTAAGCTTTCTGTTTTTTGGATGTGAGCATTAATTGCTATTAGTTTCCTCTCAGGTAAGCTTTTGCTGTATCCCACAGGTTTTGGTAAGAGGTATCACCATTATCATTTTGTTCAAAGAAATTCTTGATTTCCCTCTGAATTTCTTCCTTTACCCAATAACTTTTCAATAATAGGTTGCTTAGTTTCCATGATTTTGTGAGGGGTTTCTATAGGAATTGAACTGTAATTTTATACCGTTATGGTCAGAGAAGATACAAGGTATAATTTCTGTTTTCTTGAATTTTTTGAGATCTGATTTGCGGCCTAGGATGTGATCAATTTTGGAGTAGGATCCATGGGCTGCTGAAAAGAATGTAAATTCAGGTTTGTTTGGATGGAATGCTCTATAGAGATCTCTCAGACCTTTTTGATCAAGGGCTTTATTCAGGTCCATTATTTCTTTGCTTATTTTCTGTTTGGAGGATCTATCCAGATCATTCAATGGCGTATTGAAGTCCCCTGCTACTATGGTAGTGTTGTGTAACAAGGTGTTTAGATTAGACAAGGTTTGCTTTAAGTAATTGAGTACTCCTGTATTGGGTGCGTAGATATTAAGAATTGTTAAATCTTCTTGTTGGATCTTCCCTTTCACCATCATATAATGGCCATCTTTATCCTTTTTTACTTTTGCTATTTAAAGCTTATATTATCTGCAAATAGTATAGCTACTCCAGCTTTCTTTTGACTTCCATTTGACTGGATTATAGTTTTCCATCCCTTGACCTTTAGCTGGCAGGCATCTTTGTGGGTTAGATGTGTTTCCTGTAGACAGCAGATGCTAGGCTTGTGAATTTTTATCCACTCTGCCAGTCTATGTCTTTTCAGAGGACAGTTTAAGCCATTTACATTTATTGGAAGGATTAAAATTGGAGGAAGATTACCATTCATATTGTTGGGTGGAGTCTTGTTGTTTTGTTTTACTCCTTGAGCCATCATTTAGTTTGGTATCTAAACTTTAATTCTTTGATGATTTCACTTTGAGGAGTGTCTACTGCCCTGTTTGGTTAGAAATGCAGGTCTAAGAACTTCCTGTAGGGATGGTCTGGTCTTTGCAAATTCCTTCAGTGATTTTTTTTTTTTCTGAGAAGGACTTTATTTCTCCCTCATAGATGAAACTTAATTTTGCCAGATAAAGAATTCTAAGTTGGGCTTTGTTCTGTTTTAGAAGATTAAGGATAGGCACCCAATCCCTCCTGGCTTGTAAGGTTTCAGATGAGAAGTCTGCTATTAGTCTGATAGGCTTACCTTTGTAGGTCATTTGCTGCTTTCATCTTGCTGCACGGAGAATTGTTTCTTTCACATTTACTTTGGTCAGACTAAAAACCACGTGGTGAGGTGATTGCCTTTTCACATTGAGTTTCCCAGGGGTTCTGTGTGCTTCTTGTATATCAAGATTTGGATATCAAGATTTCTGGCCAGGCCTGTCATATTTTCCTCCAGTATTCCATAAAATAAGTTTGCCAGCCCTTGTGAATGTTCCTCTTCCCCTTCTGGAATCCCAATCAATCTGCTATTTGGTTTTTTAACATAATCCTACACTTTCTGTAAACTTTGGTCTTGTCTCTTGTTTCTGTGTTCCCTTTCTTCCTCTGATTTGTTTAGAGCATAGGCATAATCTTCAAGTTCTGAGATTCTTTCTTCTGCATGGTCTATCCTGTTCTTTAGGCTTTCTACTGAATTATGGAGATCTTTGATTGTTTCCTTCATTGCCAGAATTTCTGTTTGGTTTTTCTTGATAGTCTCAATTTCTTTGGAGAATCTTTCATTCATTTCCTGTATTGTTCTTGTGGTTTCTCTATGTTGTGATTCTATTTTCTCTTCAATTCCATTTAGTTTTGTAGCAATCCATATTCGGAAACCTTCCTCTGTCAGTTTACTCATATCATTTAAGTTGGTGTCAGACGATGGAAAATGAGTATTTTGCTTTGGAGGTGATTTTTCTCTCTGGTCCTTCATGTTTCCTATAAACTTTCACTAGTTCTTTCTCATCTGGATGATTTATTGAGGATCGGAGATGCAGGGATTGGATTATGAACTAAAATCAGCGGTGCTTGAGCTGCCAGGGACCACTGAGAATCTCCACTGAAGGGTGAAAACTATCCCTTTTCTGTGTGTCACCAGTGGAGCTTTAGCCACTGTGGACCCTTGGGGAGGATCCACGGAGGATGGCACTAGCCCCCTCTTCCGCCCCTTCCCTGGTAGAGCTCAAGAGGCTGGGGTCCATGGACAAGTTCCGCTGAGGGGTGAAAACTTTCTGTGCCCCGGTGTTGGGTCTTGGGCCGCTGGAGACCCTTGGGGAGGGTCCACGGACCCTTCTGTCCCTTCACTGGCAGAGCTCAAGTGGCTGGGTTCTGCAGACAAGTTTCGCAGACAAGTGAAAACTTCCTGCACGACTCCCGTGGTGGGGCTTGGGCTGTTGGAGACTCCTGGGAGGGACTTGGAAGATGGCTTTCACCCCCACTTCTGTCCCTTCACCGGCAGAGCTCAAGTGGCCAGGGTCCACGGACAAGTTCCACCAAGGGGTGAAAACTATCTGTGCGTCCCTGGTGGTGGCGGGGCATGGGACGCTGGAGACCCCTGGGAGGGTCCTGGAGGATGGCTCTCGTCCCCCTCTTCCGCTCCCTCCCTAGCAGTGCTTGGGCCGCTGCCCAAGTCCACTGGGCAACTCAGTCAAATGAACAATCTATATCACTTTTCTGTCCCTTCACAAGCGAGGCATAAGCCGCTGGCGTTTATAGATCTCCCAGCAAAGGTGACCTTGCACCGTGCCGTGGAGATTTCAAATTACTTTCTGCTCCTGCCTCCTCTCCAACATGCCTGCCCGTCCGTGTTACCTCATCACGCTGTCTTCAGGCACTTCCCTGCTTGCGTGGGTGTGGAGGTCGGTGAAGGAGAAGTCGTCCCCCCGTGGCATGGATCACACAGCTGTTTGGCTGGCCACTGAGTGTGGCCAGCTTACACTCCAATCCCCGCAGTACCACTCAGATTCTCAGAACTTCACAGCAAATCCACTGAGTCACTTTCCTCCTTTTCCCGGCACTGCTGCCCCTCGAAGCATCCCTCCGATTCCATGAAGCTGATCCTGTGGGAGAACTACCCATTCAAGTGATTCAGGCCGCCTTCTTCACCTCCCACTCCAAGAGCAGAGAGCCAGGAGGTCATCCCTAATCTGCCATTTTTGACAATCTCCCCTCCCCTATTTTAAAGGCCCAAATCATTGGGAAGGGGTGCCGACTCATCTAGCTGCTTCATGTTGAGTAAAGGGTGATGATTTCTTATTTGGGTGGCCTCTTATAGGTTTTCCAGAGATCTCTCCAGGGGACTTCAATATATGGTCTCAGTAGGTTGTTGAGGTTGTAGGTGAGGAGGTAGGTGCCAGGGCTGGCAGAAAATGTAAGACCATTTGCCACTTCATGGCTTCTAGACAGGATGAAATAAATGTAGTGAGAAAATTTATGAGGAACTTTCCCACTATAAGAATTCCCAGAATGTAGAGTAATAGTGTGACCAGGGGAATTATTAAGGACATCCACCAGGATCTAAGAGGTCTCTCCTCATGTCTGGAGATTGGCAGTAGACTCTAGGATGGCATCGGTGTTATCCCGAACCTATCCAGGGCAAACCAATGTCCCAAACTACCGCAGGGATATTTGTGGTATCTCTGTTGATCTTGTTCCAAGACCTCTGATTCTGTTAAGAGGCTGATGATGGGTTCCTCCTGAGGGTAGAAGGAAACCTATGCTCTCAGTTTAGAAAGTAAGTCCGTCCTAGCAGGTTGATGGGACAAGTGGGAATTACCATAAACAAACTTTCAATGGTCACATCCTCCTACAAGCAAAGTAAAGAATTGTTTGGTAGGGACCCCAGAAACTCCAGCAACCACACAGGAGTGAGTGCTCAGTTTTCCATAGTAGGCGAGGAGGATAAAGTAGGCAGCCCAGTATCAAGAAGGAAACTTACTGGCCTATCTGCCACCAGGAAGGTTACCCTTGGCTGCAGTCCAATGATTGTTATCTGCCAGGGAGCTGACAGGAGTGGGCCACTTTATTGTCATGCCATGATCCCGTCTGAGGACTGACTCTTCTCCTGGGATAATCCCATAGGACAGGGTGCAGTCCAGTGACCTGTTTGATGGCACTGATAAGGGGCCTTCGGTGGTTGTCCTTATTGGGGCAGTTCTTGGCCCCAATGCCCTTCCTGTCATCAGATGCAGCACTGGAGTTCCCTTCCTTTGGTGTAGGCTTTGGCTGTTGGTCCACATGTGGGCGCTAATGCTGCCACTAACTGGGCATGCCTAGCCTCCTACCCCACTCCTTCTCTGGAGCCTGAGACTCAAGCTCATAAGCTCTGTTACAGATAACAGAATTAGCAGCAGCCACCATATCATCCAGGGAGGTGGTAGGGTCCTGGACAAGATTCTGAAGATTTTCCTAATATCTGGTGCTGCTTGGGCCAAGAATTTGTCTTTTAATATCACCTGCCCCTCATAGGAATTCACACGGGGAGTGGTGTGTTTCTTTATTGCCTCCTGGAGCTGATGGAGGAAGGCTACGGGATTTTCCTCAGGCCCCTGGGCTATGGCGGCGACTTTGGAATAGCTGACCGCCTTTTGCCTGGCGATCTTGAGGTCAGCCTGAATGCATACTAGAAAATGTTCTCTCTCCCACTTCTCTTCTGAGGAACTATTACACTCCAATCCCCGCAGTACCACTCAGATTCTCAGAACTTCACAGCAAATCCACTGAGTCACTTTCCTCCTTTTCCCAGCACTGCTGCCCCTCGAAGTGTCCCTGCAATTCCATGAAGCGGATCCTGTGGGAGAACTACCCATTCAAGTGATTCAGGCTGCCTTCTTCATCTCCCACTCCAAGAGCAGAGAGCCAGGAGGTCATCCCTAATCTGCCATTTTTCACAATCTCCCCCCCCCCATTTTAAAGGCTCAAATCATTGGGAAGGGGTGAGTCAGTCATGGGCACTGCTGTTAGACCCGGAATCCCTCACTATCTACCTAGCACTCATAGTTTCATTTTATTCTTTTTGTTGTTCTTTTTTACTGTTTTTCTAGTCTTTTATTTATTTCAGGTCTGATTTTAATTATATCCTTCTTTCTTTCTCTTGTTCTTTTCTATTGTTTTTTTAGTCTATTTTGTTTATTTTGGGTCTGATCTTTATTATGTCCTGCCTTCTACTAACTTTGGTCTTAGTTTATTCTTCTAGTACCTTGAGGTTGTTTATTTGGGATCTTTCTTATTTTTTGATATAGGCATTTAATACTATAAACTTTCCTCTTAGAATTGGTTTTGCTATGTCCCATAATTTTTGATACATTGTGTTTTATTTTTGTCTCAAGATATTCTAAATTTTTCATTTTCATTTCTTCTTTGGCCCATTGGTTGCCCAGAAGAGTGTTGTTTAATGTCTACATATTTATGAATTTTATAAAATTCCTCATTATTGATTTCTAGTTTTATACCATTGTGGTTAGAGAAGATACTTGATATTATTTCAATCTTGAATTTGTTAAGAACTATATTATGGTCTACCAGAATCGCCACAAATATTTCTTCCCCATTTTATTTTTAAAAGCATATTCTGCATCTAGAAATTTCCAGTGGATAGATTGTGAATGAGGTAGGGGAATTAAGATTTATTTTTTCTAATGTAATTTTCAGTGTACTCTTCAGACTCATTCATTCTTTGTCTCTGGCATCAGGAATTTTGGGACTGCTTGTCCATTATGGTTGAATTTCTTGGTCCTGTAAATCAGCCTGGGATAACACTCCCTAACCCCCATGTATCACTGGAATTTCCTGCCTGTTTCCTAGTGCCACCTAACTCCTCCATCTTGCTCTTCAGTTTAATGCTTCCTGAAATCTGGAAGGGAGATTTGTCTGAGTTGGTGGTAATAAAGACCAGAGTGGAACTTGGACATTCTGACCCCTGGTACAGCACATATTTTCCTAGAGCATCAGATAAAGAAGAGAAGATTATGAGGAAAGAGAGAGGTAGTGAGCAAGGTCTAAATTGAAAAGGCAAAAACTGGACACTTAAATTTGAATTCTTTAATCAATAGTTAATTTGTAAGCCTTTGTGATTGAGACTAAATTTTTTTGTATTTAGAAAAAATATTTGGGAAAATTTTAATGTTTTAAAAATATTAGAAAAATGATTAGGAAAATCATGATGGCAAATAACTTGGATAACAGAACAGAATTCAAGTCAAAACTGTCATTTATGTTTTGTCTGTCCCATTAACCCCTTTAAGCCTGTTAAACCGTCTTTACAAGAAAGGTAACAAATGCACCTAGACATACACAGATTACACACACAGATGATAGGAGTATGAAATTCTATTTAGACAGAGTTGGGGCTTTTATAAAAAGAAATTCTACACATTTTAAACAAATGGAATTAATGGAAAATTTTAGTTCACATTTTTATCTCCCAGAGAAGTGGGGGAGATAGGAAAATGAATTTTATCAAACAGGGAGACCACAGGCTCATTCCTGTAGACATAGGTCACCATTGCTGATGTTCCCGGGAAATCTGGGGCTAAATTCAGGACATATCAGTCAGTATAAGAGGATTGGATGAGCCCCAATATCATAGTAAATTGATGCTGTCTATATTCCTTATTTCTGTAAGTAATAGTAGATGTGTGGTTATATATGTTTGCTGAAGATTTATTCCCATGTATTTCTTGGAGTAGATTGAGCTAAAAAAAGTTAATTAATACTTGTATCAATATCGGGCTGTAAGTGGAACAGAATGAGGTTGTGCTATACAAAAACCATGTATAGAATTAGGAAAAAATAACACAGAGATAAGAAATTCTTTTATAGTTTGTCATTTTGCACTCAGTTGTCTTTTAGTTCTTTGAGATAGATGCGACTCTTTTGATCATGTCTTTGAAAGCTTGTATCACTTGCTTGTTCCTCAGAGTGTAAATGAAGGGATTCATGACTGGGGCAACTGAGGTGGTGAGCACTGACACCACCTTGTTAACAGCGACCCCTTCTTTTGCAGATGGTTTAATATAGATGAAGATGCAGCTTCCATACGTGATAGAAACCACAATTATATGGGAAGAACAAGTGGAAAAAGCCTTTTTCCTTTGCTGGGCAGAAGGGAATCTGAGAATGGTCCTGATGATGTACGTGTAGGACAAAATCACACACACTAACGTGAACAGGAGTGTCAACACAGCCAAGATTAGGACAAAACGCTCTATAAACTCTGTGTCAGAGCAGGTAATTTTCAGGATGGGGGCAGCATCACAGCCAAAGTGATCTATGACATTGGAGTCACAAAACTCGAGCTCAAAGCCCATGCCAAATGGTGGGATGACGATGATTAGAGCAATTATGTAGCAGCCAATAAGGAACTTGATGCAGACTCTGTTGTTCATGATGGTCATGTAATGCAGGGGCTTGCAGATGGCCACATAACGGTCATAGGACATGGCTGTCAGGAGAAAAAACTCAGTGACACCCAGGACAATAACAAAAAATAATTGAGTGGCACATGCATTATAGGTAACAGTATTGTCTCCAGATGCCATTGTGTAGAGGAATCTGGGAATGCAGACAGTTGTAAATGAGACTTCCAAGATGGAGAAATTCCGGAGGAAAAAGTACATGGGTGTTTTAAGGTGAGAATCCACCAAGGTGAGAGTAATAATAGTCAGATTCCCAACAACACTCAACAAGTAGGTTAGAAACAAAAAGATAAAAAGCAGAATCTGTAGATTTGGGTCATCTGTTAGTCCCACCAGGATGAATGTTGTTATTGCTGTATAATTTTTCATCACTGAATCCTGACTATGGCCTGCTCTGTGTGTAAACATAAGAGACATGAACAGAAACTTTCCAAAAGAAGATAGACTAATGGCCAACAAACATGAAAAAATATTCAACATCTCTAATTGTCAAGGAAATGCAAGTCAAAACCAAATGAGATATCACTCAACTCCAGTAAGAATGGCTTTTATCAAAAAGTCCCAAAACAACAAATGTTAGCATATATGCAGAGAGATAGGAACACTCATACACTGCTGGTGGGACTGCAAACTGGTACAACCTCTGTGGAAAGTAGTATATACATACCTCAAACAACTAAAAGTAGAACTACTGTTTGATCCGGAAATTCCACTCCTGGGAATTTACCCAGAGGAAAAAAAGGCAGTCTATAAAAAAGCACCTGCACTTGAATGTTTATAGCATCACAATTCACAATTGCAAAGATGTGGAAGCAACCCAAGTGCTCATCAATACATGAGTGGATTAATAAAATGTGGTATATGTACACCATGGAGTACTACTCAGCCATACAAAAAGATGAATTTTTTGTAGAAAAATTCAAGGTCTTTGTCCTTTTGCAACAATCTGGATGGAACTAGAGACCATTATTCTAAGGGAAGTATCACAAGAAGAGAAAAACAAACACCCCATGTACTCTCCATTAAATTGGAACTATTAGATCAATACTTATGTGTACATATGGAAATGACATTCATTGGAAATCAAGCAGCTGGGAAGGGGAAGGAGAGGATGGGTAAATTCATACCTAATGGGTACAATGCACACTATCTAGGGGATGGGCACACCTACGACTTTAACACAAATGGTACAAAAACAATTTATGTAACCCCCCCTAATATTCTGAAATAATAAAATAAAATAAAATGATATATTTTAAAATAAAATAAAATACATTTTATGAAAAAAATTAGATCAGAGAAAGGGACTGTCAGCGTGAATTAGCAGTGGGGCGAGGTAACAATGTTAGCTAAGCCAAGATTTTATTTTATTTGTTAACCTCTTAATCAAGAATGCTATTGGAGTGGTAGTTAACCAATAATGCTACTGGAATAGCACTGTTGAGCATTATACCAGAGACCAGCCAGAGGCTCTTATTAAAGATTCTTTTTACTATATTGATAATAGTATTAATCTGATGCTAAAGTCATTCTTTGTTTAACAGCTCCTTGGAAATAAAGCTATTTTATATTACCTGTGTTAATGAATAGAAAAACCCTATCATAAAATATGCATGGTTTGTAATCATGCATATTTTAGAAACAATACCTCTAATGTGCTCATCATCTTGGATTCATGCAAGGTAAGCAGGGCTGATTGTAGTTAAGGTGGCAAAGTTAAAATTCTTCTGCTCTCAGCCTCTGTTTTCTTGTTTGCTATGATAATCCACATTGTCCTTCTGATTTCTTCCCTTTCTGAACTGCACTGAAACACTCACAAAACCATTCTAAAGAGAAAACTCCAGTGATCTTCTAAAATCATACATGAGACCCATTACTCTGTTTAAAGCATTCAGTGGAGTTTCATTTTCTTTGGAATAAAATTCAAACTCCTTTGATTTATAAGGACTTTCATGATCATATCACTAGCACTCTTAATTCATCCCTTGCTTGTCCAGCTGTACCAGTCTTCTTCAGTGCCCTGAAGGTAACAAGTTCTTTTCCACTTTAGGACTTCTACAATGTTTTCTCTGTCCCTGAAATGCTCTGCTTGCATTCTTGCATAGATGGACCTTATTTTTCATGTTGCAGCTTAAATATGAACCCGTCAAAGATATCTTCCTGCAGATTCTTATTTAACTATGTTCTCTCTAACCCCAATGTTATAAAAACACTTCTCTGTTTATTTCTTTTTGGATACTTATTATAATTTGTCATTACATATTCATTTACTTTTTACCTCCACCACCTACTTTCTAGAAAGCTCCATGAGAACACAAACCCTATCTATTTTGTAAACCACTGTAGATACAGGACACTAGCTCTTTGCCTTGCAGATGACAGATACTCAATAAATTGTTACTGAATGAATGAGACCAGATATTTTTTTCTTTGACAGTTATTGACTGATTACATTTAAAGTGTAACTGAAAGATTGTGTTGTCAGTCCATTTACATTTTCAGCTTTAAATCCCCAACAAAGAACCTCAGTGTATTGAGGCAATTTTAGAAATTAGAAGGATAAATGGTCACTTTGAATCATAATCCTCCAAATGATGCTAGGTTATTTCATCTGTATGTAAGAATAAATTAAAAATAATCTTTTAAAAAGCTAATGGGGCTTAAGAGTGGGATGATGGAAGGAGGACTGTAGGTGGAAGAGGGTGGCCTAAAAGTGAGGATTTCTTTTCTGTTCATTTCTTTATCCCATTTTCTTTGAAAGAGTTTGGCTGAGGCTACTGAGTCCTGGTTCTTAAATCTCCTTGGAGTGAGCCCATCTGGGTTAATTTCATAGGTATAAATTCAGAGTGTGGACTTTGGAATAAGATAGATCAGGGCTTGAAACCTAGTTCAACCATTTAACCACTTTGGTACCAGCGTCGACTATAGTCGATAGCCACAGATGAATGTGCACAGTGACTTTAGCCGACAGTTGTGATATGACTTTTCTAATTTTTCATTTATCAAAATAAGATTGTGAACATTTAAAAATACTGTAATGAAAACATATATGTATATGTTACCTATTCTGAGTTACATTGCAAGTAAAGCTGCCTGTAAAGTAAAACAAGCTTTCAGTGCTTTAAAGCTTTCCTCATCACACAAGAGCAAAATGGATTTGTCGTCAATGCACAGCACAAACTATCATGCAGACTATGAGTGCCGGCTGTGGGCAAGGTTTCCCGGCTGGTGAGTGCCATACCGAAGTGGTTAATGGCTGTGAAACCTTGAGAAGTTCTGTAATGGGCTCCATTTCCTAGTCTGTGAAGTGCAGATAATAACTGTGTGTTCTGTGAAATGCAAATAATGAGTGTATGCTCTTCATGAGCTATCATGAGCACTAAACAAGCTAATTCTTTTAGGCTCTTAGCATCATGCTTGGTAAAGAACAAACATCAAATAAATTTTATTTAGCTTTTCTAATTCTTCCAGGACTTGCTGCCCCTTACTGCATGAACAGAGTTTGCACACTCTCCCACACTTTCTTTTACCTTATCATTTGCCCTCTTTACTATATTACACACATATATTTTAAGTTTTCTGCTATCTTTAAAATGAAATGCAAAATTATAGAGTCCTTTTATATTCTGAAAAAGTAGTATTTGTTGGTACATCTGTTAATCACACATATAACTCAATTACATACAACAGTAATTCATTCTTTTTGAATTTCTTTTATATTTGTAATCTACACTGCACTTTCTGATGTGATTCCTTGCTCAAAACTCTTAATTCAAACATTGTTCTTTGGGACGTTCACTTCCCATCCCCTCAGTAACCACACAGCTCTCAAATCCTCTTCTGAGCTTGTGTTAGGGCCCTCTTATTTCATCACCTTGAGAATACTTTCCTTTAGTTCTCACTAAGTTGCCAGAAATCTCTTTCATGCTCTGTTCATGCTGCCTTGTCTCTTTATCTTTGAACTATTATACAGAAACAAGAAAAAAAACCTTAGCCAAATGAGTGCCAGATTACAATAAACAAGGTGATTAAGGACTTAAGAGAGCTACATAAATTGAGAGATATAAAGGTCTTTAAAGATTATTTTAGCCAATCCCCCAGTTGGCTTAAAGATGAAAGCCAGAGGGTCAACAAGCCCCAGGTTTGGCAGGCACAAAGTCGAAGGACGAATCCAACTTCTTCAAATCCTAAATCCGTGCTTTTCCCCCCTATTATATCAAGTTAGGAAAAAATTTCAGGAATTTTTTTCTTGTTTTTCCAGTTTCCACTCACCCATTAGGATGTTTGCTACTTCTAATATGCTTTGTCTTCCAAGGATACCTCGTTCATTCCAGTTCTTTCCTTAGTAACTATATTACTTCTGGGAAAACTTAGCATTAGTACTGTAGGAGATCTGGAAAATAAATTCACTTAATGTCTTAGAAGCTAATAATCATATTTATGCTACCTAACCAAGGCATATTTATGTTGTAAATTTAAGAATACATTTCTAATGAGGAATTTCATGTAATAATAATAGGTTTTTATGGCAGATACCAGGGCAAAGACTATCTTTTTGCTGTATTCAACTTAATTCACAAACTTCTCCAAGAACTGGTAATGATGGTAACATTTAAAAGGCAGTTACTAAATGTCAAATGTGCTATGTCAAGCATTTAGATTTCCTCTTTCAATTTTCAAAGCAACTTTCTGAGGCTGGTTGTGACTTAATTCTTTTTTTACAAATGAGGAAACCAAGGTTCAGAAATACTAAGAATCTTGCCCAAGGTCATCAATGTAAAATGTGAACCAAGGTCATCAAAGCAGAGATAAGAATCCAAACAATCTGACTACAGAAATTCAACTCATAACTACTACAGATCACCACCTACTTAACTATTTATTTGACTGATTGACTTCTCCTTTTTGTCTTCTAAGAAAATGACCAACATCCTCTTTGTGCTGCCATCTGTCAAGTAACTGCCAGGTAACTAGGTGAATCACTGTCCAGAGCTTCTTTAGTTCTGAGTTAGGGACCATTGCAGAGAGACAGTTATTCTTCAACAATAATAATTACATTTTTAGCAACTGAAATGTTTCACATTTGCAGCACTGTCTCTAGGGCTCCCAATTTTTCTCATTATTGGGATGGAACAGGATCTTCCCAGGAGACCCTGATTAGTTTGGAACATGAATGGTTTTCTCTTGGCTGTCGCAACATATTACCCACAATAATCCTGAGTTGTGTTTCCCCTGAGACTGGGAAAATATGGTTCTTTCCTTCCTACTGATGGTACAGTGTCCATTTCCAACATGTGCTCAGATCACACCTCAGAGCCTTCCAACCCTGGATTTATGGAAAGGAATCTGACTTGGGTGTGAAATAAATGGCTGGAATATTTGCTGCTTTCCTCCATGTACTACTTAGGGAATGATCACACCAAACCCAATGTAAAAGTGGAGAAGCATTCCTGCTCTTCTGTTTTGTCTTCTCATCAAAGCTCTACATGTCCACATATAGTACCCACCAAGGTCTGCTTAACCTGGCTTAATCTCTAGGAACCCATAATATTTTAATTTCTGTCCTTTGCAAAACAAAAATTGATATCCATTAGTGTCCTAGTCTCCTCTGGTACATATTAGGTAAACTCATGCCTGATAGCATATGAAAGTTCATTGATTTATTTTATTATCTTACTAATAACAGAATGCTTTACTCTTTCAGGTATGCTTCATGGTACTGCTCATTAAACAGAAGGAATTATCTCTAATGGTAGATATTTAAGTCTAATAGCAAAAAATAAGCATTAGGGAGACATTTTTGCTGGACTGAGAGAACAGGAATATTTTCCCAGGATCTCATACATGGTGGACTATAATCGCTCCCTCTATTGTACTGTCCTGTCCTTAAAACCTCTTCTAACGGCACTTTTCTAAGTCTTATTAAAACTCAAATGTCACTTGTTAGAGAATAGAGTGACATTCTATTGATTCCTATAGAAAAACATTGTTTATAATTATTTAGGATCTGGGTTTTGAAACATGTAAGTCAAAATTTGCCCTGTAACTTTGAACTGTTTGGGTTCTGAATGGTGAACAACTAGCAAAACTTAGTAAACCATACTCACCTTCCAGATTGCTGTTTATGACTTCTGTGGGAAATTTAACCACAAAAATCCTTAGGATAACTCAGTGCCAAGCAGGAGTTTGTTAGTGACAGCGTGTACTATATTTTTCATGCACCCACACTTGCATTCACCGGTAAGTCTGTGAGTGGACAGAGGTCTCTTAGATTCCAATTGCCTACAATTTCCCAGGAGTCTTCCTCAAATATTCTTTACCTTGAGCAAGTCCTACAAGTACACCAAATAAAGGATATTTTCTGACTTTAATTCTAGGACAAATGCTCATATATCCTATAAAATTAGAAGAATTAAAGATGATTGTGATGATGAGAAACTCTCTTTGGTTTGGGCTAAGTCAATATCTTGATTTATGTACAGGAGGATAGGTTTCCCTGAAAATTCTATATTAACAAGAATGGTGTAAGTTATATCTGTTTTGTCTACAACAGGTGTTTAGGAGATCATCTGATTAAACAGACAAAAGGACCCCTTGGGATCCCAGGTTCAAAAGTTGCTAATTAACTATAGTGCGGTGAACTTGAATGAACTTTGTGAGGAAAAAAATTAAACAGCTATCATTTGGGACTGTGTCCTTAGAGAAAGGAAGATGCAACAATAGAATCAGAAACAGGCCAGGTACAAAACAATGTGTTAGCTGAAAAATCACAAGTGCAGTTTATTTTTACTTTTCTTCTCATTGCTTAAGGGATTCTTCTCAGTGGAGTTCAAAGGGGCCACTCAGGAATGCACTGAGAGATACAGGATTTGAAATGAAGCCATACCATTTCCTACCCTAGGAGAAACAGTTCTCCCTTTGGTCGTAGGTCAAATGATGTGTGTTTTGCACGTTTATGTGATTCATTATAAGATTTTAGCAGATTGTGCACTTACTCTTCCACTGTTTGCAATAAACTTTACTTTTAGAGTGTTTTATTTCTTAGTGTATAACTGGAATGGGGAAGAGCAAAGCTAATTCATTTGGGTTCAATTGGACATGCCATGATTAACATCCATTCAGAGCTTGCTAAGAGTTATCATGAAAAGCGTTGAATTTTATAAAAATTTTTTTATATCAAGTAAATTATCATATTTAGTAAAATAAATCTAGTGCATCTAGTAAATATAATATTTTTCTCCTTTTATCTATTAGAGTGATAAAATGATGTTAAATGGTTTGCTAATATTAAACCTCTTTTGTGTCCTTGAGATAAACCCAAACTTGGTTATTATTTTTTCAATGGAAAAAAGGGCTCAATTTGCTAATGTTTTACTAAACATTTTGGTAGATATGCTCCTGAATTAGACTGTCTTTAGTTTTCCTTTTTTGTGCTGATGCTACATTATGTTAGGGTAGGGTTTATACTAGCCTTATATAATAAATTGGGGGGTAGTCACATTTTTCCTGTTGCTGAAGAAGTTTTATTTCCTCAGAATTATCTGTTCCTTGAGAGTTTGATAGGACTCAAATTTAAAATATTTGGGTCTAGTGTCTGCTTTGTTAAAAGATTTTAAGCTATTTGTTAATTTCCTTAAATTTTATAGTACCATCTAGGTTTTTTATTTTTTGAAGTCAGATTATTTTAAAGGAATTAGTCCATTTTACTAAAATTTCACCTTTATGCATATGTTTTATAATATTTTTATCTTTGTTATCTCAGCTGTATCTATCAAGACTATTTTTTAATTTTTAATATTATTTGTACCTTCTTTATTTTTTCTTACTCAATTTAAATCAGAGAATTATAAGATTGTTAGTTTTTTGGGAGAGAGTTTTATTAATTCCCCTCATACTGTACCTTTGTTTTCCAGCTCATTCATTTCTGCTCATATGTTATATCCTATCTTTATATCTTAATATCCTCTTTAGAATTTATCTTGCTTTATTCCTCTAAACTTAAAAGTTGGACTTTGGCCATGTTTTGCAAATATATGCATTTAAAATGATACATTTGCCTCAAATACCACTTTTGACACATTTCAGTGTGTGGTATTGGTATTTATTTTTATGATATATACATTGTATAAACTCCTTTCATTCTGTATTTTGTATGAATTATGAATATTAATTAAAATAAATATGAATAAAATATAAATATAATGTTTGAATATGAATGAAATGGGAATTTTTTAAAATTTCAGCATATTATGGGGATACAAATGTTTAGGTTATGTATGTTGCCTCCCCCCTCCTCCATGGAGTCAGAGCTTCAAGCATGTCCATCCCTCAGATGGTGCGCATGGCACTCATGTAAGTATATACCCATACCTTCCTCTGCCCTCCCACCTGCCCAATACCCGATAAATGTTATTCCTATATGTCCACTTAGGTATTGATCAGTGGAACCAATTTGGAAATATATTTTATACAATATGAGTTCATTTGTTGATGAATATGTTGTATGAGTTGTATTTGTATATATTTATATGATGAACACATATTCATTTATATGACTTTTTAAAGCTTTCAAATAGCAGAAAGTATAAAAAAGATATGCAGTGAAAGCTCTTTGTCACCATCTAATTCTCATAGGTTCAATCATCCATCTGAACATTTTCACTATTTTTCCAGTGTTTTACGTATTTTTAGGCATAAGCAAAATTAGATGATTAATTTTTTATCTTTTTAAAACACAAGGGCCCATATGCCATATTCTGCATTTTTCTTAGTTAAATACATAGTATAATGGAAATCTTTCCATGCCAATAAACAAAGAGCTTTTAAATTATTTTTTGTAGCTGTAAGGTATTCCATAGAATGGAACCTCTCTTGAAAAGAATAAAATGATCTTCTGTTGATGGACATTTCAATTGATTGACTTCTTTTGCTACTCTAAGCAATGCTGAAATGAATGACCTTAAACGAATATCAATTCACACATTTGCAAGTACACTTATTGAATAAATCCCCAATATGAAATTTCTTGATTGAAGGGTTAAGGGGCTAGATTTTGAATGCATTTGAACTTTGACATTTGAATTTTATTTGAATTTATTTATTTTTTTTGACACAGGTTCTCACTCTGTCACCTAGGCTGAAGTACAGTGGCATTGATACAGCTCACTGCAACCTCAGACTCTTGGGATCAAGCAGTCCTCCTGCCTCAGCCTTTTGAGTAGCTGAGACTGTAGGCAGGCTCTACTGCACTTGGCTAATTTTTTAATTTTTTGTAGACACAGGGTCTTTTTCTTGCTCAGGCTAGTCTCAGACACCTGGCCTCAAGTAATCCTCCCTCCTCAGTCTCCCAAAATGTTAGGGTTATAGGCGTGACCCACCATGCCTGGCCTTGATACTTGAATTTTTATAGCTATTGTCAAATTGAGTTTTGTAGGCTTATGTCAATTTATATTCCTACAAATTTTAGCAGAGTGCCAGTTTCTCCAGTGCCCTGACAATAAATTGTATTATCAAACTATTGGATACATTTTCAATCTGATGGGTGATAATCAGTAACTCAGTGATGTTTTAACATCTATCTCATTATGAATAAGTTTGACTTTAGGAATTATTTTTCTTTTATTTGAATCATACTTTCATATTGTCTTTGCATTATTTTCTATTAGGATAGTGATGTTTCCTTATAGATTTCTTGAAGCATTTTAGAGCTAGAGAGCTTAGTTTTTAAAATCTCTAATATCAATTGCAAATATTTTTCCCAGTTTGTCACTTTTTTTTGTCTTTGGCTTATTTATTTACTTCCACACAGAAGTTTTAAAAAAATGCTTAAAAAATATATTCAAACCGGTCAATCTTTTCCATTAGCATTTCTGAATTTCTAGTTGGAGTAGAAAGGTCTTTTTTAGGTTCCTTTCAGATAGGCCTGCCTTGTGCTTGTGCAATGAATAGTGGGCTACAGTTAAGGGAAGGTGTAGAGTATTGCTTTTTTGTCTCATTGTTCCTTAGAGCCTCCAGGATCTTGTACAAGTCTCTGGCACTGTGGATCTCTGGGCTTGAGAGGATGTATTTGACTTCAGCTGTGGTGTAGAAGTACCTACATCTTATGAACCCAAGCATGGTTGGCCTTGATGTATTGGATAGACATGTAGATCACATTGGAAAGTTAAATAGCCACAGGCTCCTCAGTGTAAACTGGGGAAGACCTTCCAGTGAGATATCACTCATTCGTACAGCAGAGCCAAAATGTATATACAAGAACATTCTAGAGTTGGTGGGTGCCACAGAGAGAACAATGCAACTTTACACTGGTATTTAATAAACAAATATGGTTTCAGTGGATGAGAAATTTACATTAAAAACACATGCTCAAAATCTAAGAAAAGCTATTTTTGATTTAAGGAGCTATAGTCATCATGAAAGGGTTCAGCCTCACACTTATCTAGATGGACTAAGTAAGTAGTTATTCAATCTTAAGAGTTTAATGGAATTCACCTGTGAAACTACTATAGTAGGCCTACTGCATTTTTTAAGGATGCCTCTTTCTCAAGCTTCTCTATTTCTTCTATGGAAATTAGTTTAGATTTCCTGTGCTTCCCTGGGTCAATTTTAATAAATAATATTTTTATAATGATATTTATTTCACCCAGATATTCAAATTAATTTGCATAGAGTTGAACAAAATATTCTTTTATTATTTAAATATCAAAACTTTTATGATTATTTTTTCATGCAATTCATTTTTCATATAAAAAAACATTTCTTCATAAACCATACATAAAACATTTATGCACTTTAAAAATAAGAAAAATAAAGCAAGTGCTCAATATAACTACAATTCAGGCTATGACATGAATCATTGTTATAACTTTAGACAAGTTCCACTTACCTATCCAGACCACATTTATGTTTTTCTCCATCCCTGATGACATAATTATAATCCTGAATATTTCCATAATCATTTCCTTTTTTATTGCAGTTTTACTATCAATATATACAATGTTAATTATATTGTCTTGTTTTGTCTTTAAAAACTTTTGTACGAATGGAATTATGTATATGCATTCTTCTATGTCTTACTTTCTGCCCTTTCCATTATTTTTATGAGATTCATTCATGTTGATGGATGTTGCTAAAGTTTGTTCAATGATTCTATGGTATTAAATTATATGAATATGACCATACTTTATTAAACTACTCTTTGACAATGGACATATGTTGTACTTCAAGTTTTTTGTTACTTTGAATAGTAATGTTATTAATATTTTTATGCATATTACCTGATGCACATGTGTAAGAGTTTCCCTAAGTTACATTACTAGGAATGAAACGTTTCCTGGTTCTAAAGATTATAACTAAGGTTTTGTAATGAAATATAATAATATACTTATAAAGGAATTTTTCTCAATTACTCCTGGGTAGAGATTGAACTAAAAGGAAAGAATGATTAATAAATCTAATAGTGTGGGCTCTGAGTACAAAAGAAATGGGATTATGAGGTTTAAGAATTAAAATATAAAATGAGGATAGGCTTTTCCTTACATTTATATAAATGCAAAGGACTTAGAATAGTCAAAAAGTTTTTGAAAAAGACCAGAGTTAAAGGTCTTATGCTACCCAGTTTCAAAACCATAAATCCACAGTAATCAAGTATTAGTGTAAGTATCAGTGAAGCATAATTGAGAGTCCAGAAATAACCTCTTACATTTATGATCAATTGATTTTCAACAAGGTGTCAAGACAATTCAATTGGGAAGAGGGTAGTGTTATGAACAAATAGTGTTGGAATGGGCAAAAATGAATTTGGATCCTAACCTCATACCATATACAAAAATTAGCTCCAAATGGATCAAAGACCTAAATTTAAAGGCTAAGAAACACAGGAGAAACAAAGGAGGAAATCTTTGTAACCATGGGTTAGGCAAATATTTCTTAGATATGACACATAAAAGCATACTTGTTAAGGAAAAAGATTAACTTTATCAAAATTAAAAATTAAAAATTTAGCACTTCAAAAGGCACAAGTAAGAAAATGAAAAAGAGACTGGGCATGGTGGCTCACACCTGTAATCCAAGCACTCTGGGAGGCTGAGGCTGGAGGATCACTCGAGGTCAGGAGTTGGAGACCAGTCAGAGCAAGAGTGAGACCCTATCTCTATTAAAATAGTAAAAATTACTCTAGTGTGGTGGCATGTGCCTGTAGTCCCAGCTACTCAGGAGGCTGAGGCAGGAGGATTGCTTGGGCCCAGGAGTTTTAGGTTGCTGTGAGTTAGGCTGATGCCACAGCACTCTAGCCTGTGTAACAGAGTGAAACTTTGTCTAAAAACAATCAAACAAACAAACAACCCCACCAACTCAAAGATTGGGAGAAAATATTTACAAATCATATATCTGATAAAGGACTTGTATTACAATATGTAAATAACTCTTACAACTGAACAGAAACTTCTCAAAAGAAGACAGAATAATGGCCAACAAACATATGAAAAAATGCTTAACATCTCTAATCATCAGGGAAATGCAAATCAAAACCACAATGAGATATCACTTAACTCCAGTGAGAATGGCCTTTATCAAAAAGACCCCCAAAAATAAATGCTGGCGTGGATGCAGAGAGATAGGAACACTCCTACATTGCTGTTGGGACTGCAAACTAGTTCAGTCTCTGTGGAAAGCAATATGGAGATACCTTAAAGTGATATAAGTAGATCTCTCATTTGATCCAGCAATTCCACTACTGGGCATCTACCCAAAAATCAAAAGTCACTTTATGAAAATGACACCTGCACTCAAATGTTTATAGCAGCACTATTAACAATTGCAAAGTTGTGGAAACAACCCAAGCTCCCATCAATTCATGAGTGGATTAATAAAATGTGGTATATGTATACCATGGAGTACTATTCAGCTCTAAGAAACAACGGTGATATGGCACCTCTTTTATTTTCCTGGATAGAGCTGGAATGCATTCTACTAAGTGAAGTATCCCAAGAATGGAAAAACAAGCACCACATGTACTCACCAGCAAATTGGTATTAATGGATCAACACCTCAGTGGACATATAGGAATAACATTTATCGGGTGTTGGGCAGGTGGGAGGGGGTAGGAGGGGATGGGTATATACAAACACAATGAGATGTGCAATGTTTGGGGGATGGTCACCCTTGAGGCTCTGACTCGAGGGGGGAGAGGGGCATGGGCAGTATACATAACCTTAACACTTGTACCCCCATAATATGTTAAAGTAAAAAAAAAAGAAGACAACTCAATTAAAATATGGGCAAAAAGTTTGGATAGAAATTTCACCAAATAACATATATGAACACATAGTAAACATATGAAAAGATACTCAATATCATTATCAGGGACATGCAAATTAAACTCACAATAAGGTGCAACCACACACTCAAGTGGTGGGGAGTATGTGAAAAAATTGGACCCTTTACATATTATTTGTGGGAATATAAAATAGTACAGATTTGAAAAACAGCTTGGTAGGTACCATGTAATTCAGCGGTTCCACTTGTAGGTAAAAAGTAAATGACAGGTGGGCTTATTTAACCAAAGAAGTAAAGGATTATTACAATGAAAACTATAAAACATTAATGAAAGAAATTGAAGAGGACACAAAGAAATGGAAAAACCTTTCATGTTTTTGGATTGGAAGAATCAATCAAAATGTCAGTGTTACACAAAGCATTCTACGGATTCAGTGAAATTCCTATCAAAATATCAGTGACATTCTTCACAGAAATAGAAAAAATAAACCTAAAATTTATATGAAACCACAAAAGACCCAGAATAGCCAAAGCAATCCTGAACAAAACAAACAAGGCTAGAAGCATCACATTACTGACTTCAAATTATACTACGAAGTTATAGTTACCAAAACAGCATGTTACTGGTATAAAAACACACACACAGACCAATGTAACAGAATACAGACCCCAGAAATAAATCCATGCATTTATAGTCAACTCATTTTTGACAAAAGAGCCAAGAACATACAGTAGGGAAAAGATAGTATCTTTAATAAATGGTGTTGGGAAAACTGGATATCCATATGCACAAGAATAAAACTAGACCCCTATCTCTCACCATACACAGAAATCAAATCAAAATGGATCACAGATTTAAATCTAAGACCTGAAACTACCACACTATTATAAGAAAACATTAGAAAAACATTTCAGGACATTGTTGGGAAGGGGCCTCAAGGCCACATGTGGCCCTCCAGATCCCCAAGTGTGATCTCTCTGCCGAATTCAAACTTAATTTGTTCTGTAAAATTTGGATTCAGTCAAAAGGCTGCATGTAAGGATTCATTATAAAATGGCTTTTATAAAAAGGACAGACAATAATGGATGTTGACAAGGATGTGGAGAAAGGGAAACTCTAGTACATGGCTGGTGGGAATGTAAATGAGTATAACCACTATAGAGAACAGCATGGAGGTTCTCTAGAAAACGAAAAGTAGAACTACCAGATGATCCAGCAATCCCACTGCTGGGTATATATCCAAAGGAAAGGAAATCAGTGTATCAAATAAATGTCTGCATTCCCATGTTTATTGCAGCACTATTCACAATAGCCAAGATATGGAATCAACCTAAGTGTCCATCAATGGATGAATGGATAAAGTAAATGTGGTAAATATACACAATATAATATTATACAGCTGTAAAAAAGAAAGAGGTCCTGTCATATGCAATAACATAGATGAAACTGGAGGACATTATGTTAAGTTAAACAAGCCAGGCACAGAAAGACAAAAATCACACATCTTCACTCATATGTGTGAGCCACACACAAAAAATTGAAGTCATGCAGATAAAGAGTAGAATGATGGCTATTAGGGGCTGGTGAGAGTAGTGGGGAGAGGGGGATAAAGAGACGAAGAGGGCATAGTTAATGGGTACAAAAATACAGTTAAATAGAAGGAATGAAATCTAGTGTTTAGTAGCACAATAGATGACTATAGTTAACAATAATGTATTGCACATTTCAAAATAACTAAAATAGTGGAATTGGAAATGTTCCTAACACAAAGAAATAAGAATTGCTCGAAATGATGGATATCATAATTACCCTGATTTGGTCATTACACATTGTATGCTTATATCAAAATATCACATGTACCCCATAAATAAGTACAATAACAATGTATTCACAATAACTAAAAATAAAAAAATTTAAAAAAGATAAATATAAGCAAGGTTCTTCAAAAAATAAAAACATATGTCTCACAGTGACAAGGAAACAATCCAAATTTCCATCAACTAGTGAATGAATAAACTAAATGCACTCATATCTATATAATGGAATACTATTTGCAATAAAAAGGAATAAACAACTCATAAATGCTACAAGATGGAAGAACACTAAAAACATTATGTTAAATGAGGGAAGCCAGACACAGAATACTACATATTATATATTTTCATTATGTGAAATGCCCAGAATAGGCAAACTTATATAGAAACAGAAAGCAGCTCAGTGATTGCTTAGCGCGAGGGGGTGGAACTGGTGATTGACTGCAAATGGTCATGAGGAAAACATCTGGGGTGATGGGAGTGTTCTAAAACTACATCAGGGTAGTGGTTTCATAACTTTATTATTTACTAGAATTTATTGAATAATACACTTACAGTTAGTGAATTTTATAGCAGATAAATTATATGTTAATAAAACAAAAATGAGTGTAAGGAGTTCTTTTACATTTTTACCTTTTGTATACTCTAGTCCTTTAGTTCTTTGAGATAGCTGCAACCCTTTTGATCATGTCTTTGAAAGCTTGTATCACTTGCTTGTTCCTCAGAGTGTAAATGAAGGGATTCATGACTGGGGCAACTGAAGTCGTGAGCAGTGACACCATCTTATTCATAGCGACCCCTTCTTTTGCAGATGGTTTAATATAGATGAAGATGCAGCTTCCATATGTGATAGAAACCACAATTATATGAGAAGAACAGGTGGAAAAAGCCTTTTTCCTTTGCTGGGCAGAAGGGAATCTGAGAATGGTCCTGATGATGTACGTGTAGGACAAAATCACACATACCAAGGTGAAAATGAGCGTCAATACTGCCAGGACCAAGACAAATCGCTCTATAAACTCTGTGTCAGAGCAGGTAATCTTCAGGATGGGGGCAGCATCACAGCCAAAGTGATCTATAACATTGGAATCACAAAACTCAAGATCAAAGCCCATAATATAGGGTGGGAGGACAATGATCAGTGCTAACATGTAGCAGCCAATAAGGAACTTGATGCAAACTCTGTTGTTCATGATGGTCGTGTAATGCAGGGGCTTGCAGATGGCCACATAACGGTCATAGGACATGGCCGTCAGGAGAAAAAACTCAGTCACACCCAGGACAACAACAAAAAATAATTGAGCAGCACAAGGGTTATAGGTCACTGTGTTGTCCCCAGTGGCAAGGGTATACAGGTATCTGGGAATACAGACAGTGGTAAAAGAGACTTCTAAAAAAGAAAAATTCCGGAGAAAGAAGTACATAGGAGTTTTAAGGCGAGGATCTACAAATGTGAGTGTGATGATGGTCAGGTTCCCAACGACACTCAGCAGGTAGGTGATGAACAAAAAGACAAAAAGCAGAATCTGTAGATTTGGGTCATCTGTTAGTCCCACAAGGATGTATGTGGTTAACACTGTATAATTTTTCATCACTGACCTCTGACTTCTTCATGTTCTGTGGGTAAAACAAGGCAGAAATTGAACATAAGTGGGGATCAAATAAATTATTAGCAGGAACAGAGTGAAAATGCCAGGCAAACCAATATTATTTTATTTGATAATGTGATTGCAGTGGTAGCTTGTCCTACTCCGAGATTCACACAATAGTATGGCCAGAGAGCTGGTATTAAAAATTCTTATCATTATCTTTATAAGAAGTTTATGGTATAGGAACTCCTAGATCAAACAAATAGTCAAACACCCCCTGCCCCGAGAAAAACCTGTAAAGGAAACTCTTTCAGGCTATATCAGTCATGTAAAAACAAAAACAAAAACACTATCCTGAATCATAGCACTATATATTGGATTGGGACATATACTCAGGAGCTTGACTGTTTGGGTTCAAGTTATGACTCATTCAGCATGTGACTTTAGGCAAGTTATTGAGCTCTGTGCCTCCATTTCTTCACATGTAAACTGTGGAGAATAATTGAAACTTACATTGTAGGGTTGTTAAAGGAATAAATGAGTTAATACATCTAAACCACTTAGTAAACATCTTAATAAGCACTATAGAAGGGTTTGCTTATATTATTATTACATGCAAAGTTTTAGAATTAATGATAATAACCCATCTGGTAATAAATACTACATATCTTCCTTCAGAGCAATGCAACCAGAGTTAATTGTTGATTATAAAGATGTGAAGTTTCTAAAACTTTTCTTCTTAGTTTCTGCATTTCTTTCCAGCTCCACAGCCAAATATAGTCATTTAAAATGACTACTACGTTTCTGCTTCCCTCACTTTTAAAACTGCAGGTACATTGAAGGATGTTATTCCCCTGCCTCAATTCCTTTAACAGCCTCCTTCTGTACTTGGAATAAAACCCAAACTCCCTACACTGGCCTGCAAATTCCCACATGATATGGCTTCTGCTCATTTCTCCAACCTCAGCTTTTCCCCTCAGTCAGCATGTGCCAGTTACGGTGGCCTTTTTCAGTCCCTCCAACGTCACATATGCCTATTCTTTGCAACTTTTTAGATCTCACCATAACTGTGACCTCCTCAGAGAGGTCCCACCTTGCTATGCTCTTCAAAAAAAGCCTTCTACAAACTCAGGGTTTTTAGTATTACATTCTATTTTTCTTATGGCACTCCTTTACTCTTTGTATTCACATATTTTCTTTTTAGCTGGTTAATTTTTGTCCATACTAGACCACGTGGCCTATTAAAAATAGGAACCATGTTTGTTTTGTTCACTGCTTGTTCACTTTTGTTCACTGCTGTTTTGTTCACTGCAATGTACTGCCAGCAATGTGTCTGGCACTCAGTAGAAGTTAAATACATATTTGTTAATAAGTACAACTGAGCATTTTATATGTGAAAATCAACTGGATGATCACATTTTATCTGAAACACATTCATTTGGAAGGCTTGCATCATGCATCCATTTCTACTTGGTTACTTATCTCCAATAAGGTTTCTAAACTTACTGAAGCTATTTGTGGCATTGGTAAGGTAAAAAAAAAAAAATCATTTTGGGCAGTGAATCCCCTAAATTGACACCAGGCCAGTTTGGCTGGGTATGAGAGTAAATCAAGACTTATAATTTTCACATTATTATTTTTTTTGAGACAGAGTCTCACTCTGTTGCCCGCTAGAGTGAGTGCCGTGGCGTCAGATCACGTGAGGTAGCTCACAGCAACCTCAAACTCCTGGGCTCAAGCAATCCTCCTGCCTCAGCCTCCCAAGTGGCTAGGACTACAGGCATGCCCCACCATGTCCGGCTAATTTTTTCTATATATATATTAGTTGGCCAATTAATTTCTTTCTATTTATAGTAGAGACGGGGTCTCGCTCTTGCTCAGGCTGGTTTCAAACTCCTGACCTCGAGCAATCCGCCCGCCTTGGCCTCCCAGAGTGCTAGCATTACAGGCGTGAGCCACCGTGCCCAGCCATTTTTCACATTATTATAGTTTAATTTGCAGAATTGGTTTGTGGAAATGGGAGGCTAGAAGATTGAATTCCATGGGGTTTGCTTCAGCCCTGATCCTCTTTACCCCTAATTTTCCTCTAGTAGGTTGGGTGAGGCTTCTGGAAAGTTAATTCCTGGGTAAGCAGAATGCAATTTCCTAGGTCATTTTGTTGATGGTGGTGGTGAAGGTTTGGGGCTTTGGAATCAATCAGATCAGGTGCTAATAATGTCTCTATAGTATTCCCTTCAGTTTCATCATCCATAACATGTCCATATTATTATCTCCCTCATTGAATTGCACTGAGGATTAAATAAGACTAAATATAAAACTCTTAGCATAGTTTCAGGCACATTATTGTAGATATCACATAAGGGGGCTAGGCACTTACTTGAACAGGAGTTGTTCCTGCCATGGTGCTTGATATCCTTCCCTCTTGGGTTAAGCAAATTTGCTTCCCTTTCCACGTTTTCCTTCACTACGATTGCAGTTCTGCTCTTTTTACTATTTCTCCATGACTTCCAGAAAGTTTTCTACTAACTTTGATAGTAAATTCAAAATTATAAGGACTTCCTGAATCTCACAAGTAGTATTTCTTTGGCAAATTTATCATTCATCATTAATAGAGCTCTTACTGGCTGTAATACACTGTGTGTTCTCTTCTAATTTATTTAGTATTTGTCATTTAGTCTTTGCAATTTGTAGAACAGCATCATTACAAAATTTATTTATTCATCTACCTCTCCTTGAACTCAGTCCTCATCTGCACCCAGCCTTCAAATTCTCTTCTGAGCTGTCTTGGTGCCCTGACCTTTCCAAATGTGCCAATTCAGAATAACTCCATTCACACTGCCCTACTAATTTAGCCAAGTCTTTTACACCCTACTTCTATTCCCTTGTCTCTTTCTCTGTTAACAGAAGCAACTCAGCCTTGGTAGATACCAGTCCTGTTTACGTAAAATTATTGTCTATAGATTATGAACAGATTGATACAATCCTAAATGCAGCCAATATTATCAACTATATTTTGTTTAATCCCCTAATTTTGAGGTTGAGAACAGATGGTTGAAAGTTATTAGTGGCAGGAAGATAAATTTAAGTTTCTTAAATGCTAATTATGTATTTTCTTTACCATATGAGTGTAGGAAAAAATTTTAGGAGAGTGTTTTCTGATCTTCATATTTTCTAACTCCAATGTGCTCTCTAGCTTATGATAATAACTAGCTACCTATTTCTGTCCCCAAGACTCTACAATTCTCCTAGAAAATTTAATAAGTAATTTACTTAATAACATTAATAAAAATTAAAGGTAACCATTTAATTAAAGAATATGTCTTATCATTTAGAAAGCTGCTCTCAGTTTTTTTGTAAATTTGGAAAATGGATCAATACTAAGCTTTCAAAAACTAGCAATAACATCAAACTATCGATTCTAGAGATATTTTGTCTTTAAGAAATACATTTCTGATGATGAGATTCCATCAGATAACAGATGCTTCTGGAAAAGAAATCCATTTTTCTCCCTTCATGTTAATTTGCAAATCTCATTAGGATAACTGCTAACATTTCTAGAACACTGTGTGTCAGATACTGAGGTAAACACTTTACATAGTTTATCATGACTAATCCTCACAACAGCTCTTTGAGATATGTGGTATGATAATCCACATTTTATAGATGAGGAACCTGAGGCCATACATTTTAGGCAACTGGAAAACTATACATTTAAGATCCTCCACCTAGGGTATGGTAAAGCACAGATCTGAAAACAAGCAGTTTGCCTCCAGAGACTTAGTCCTAAATATTTCATAATATTGCCTTTTTTTTTTTTTTTTACCTGCCTACTTCACTCACTTATAAACTTTTCATGATTGGGCAATTGGTGAGGACATGGATATCTGTCTGCTCTTTTACCCTTATATTTTGAGTAGATAATCAATCTTTTATATGGTGCTACTCCTCCCTGAGCACAGTATATCTGCCAGTTAACTATTTGTACCTGAATTAGAGCCTATAGCTGACAGACAGACAATGGTTCTGCAACAATCTGTAATTAATCACATTGTAGCCACTCAAATCCCTTTTACTTGTACTCACTGTCTCCAGGGCTCCTGATTTCTCTCATTAATTAAGTGCTACAGGCTCCTCCCTGAAGACTCCAATTAATTTTTTAGAAGAATGATTTTCACTTGGTTGTCAGAAAATATTTCCCACAAATAGCCTTCAGGCTATTTAATCAGTAATTAATTTAGCCTAATTTCTTAGCTTTGAGGCTAATTACCTAGATGTTTCCCCTGAGTCTGGAAAAATATGGCTTTTTTTCCCCAGTCCATGTATGGGCTGTGCCCCTACCATGGAATTTTTAGACAACATTACAGGGCAGTGAAACTGCCTCTGGCTTTTGTTACCTACTAGGTGGTACCATCCCCGGTAATGCAGAATTCTCTGTCAGTATTCAAATTTTCTCCATATCTCAATCTTATCTGAAAAAGAAATCAATAAACTCTGCACAATAGGATATACATGTCTTAACTTAATGTGTTCATTGACTAATAGTCTAATGGAGGCAATGTGTTGTAAATATAAAGCTTGTTAAAGAGGGTTATATCTTCAATTTGGAGATTCAAATTGTGTAGTGAACATTGGGGTAGACGTTTTCATTGGACTGAGAAGAGGGTTTTCTCAGAACTTTTCGCAGGTGACTGTATCCTCTGTAAACCATCTGTTTCTCTTCTTAACCCTTCTCCCTTCCATGAACATCATTCTAAGTTCTTCTTTAAAGTCATGTCATATGTTGTAGAATAAAGTGATGTTTCAGAGTTATCTGATTTCTCTTCTGGAATATTGATCAACATTATTTAAGGACCAAGTTTGATTTTTTAAAATTCTAGGTGGTGAATATCTTTCATGACAAATGTAATCATACTCACCTTTCTGATGGTCCTTCATGGCTTCTGAGTGCACATTAACCACAAAGGTCCTTAGTGAGACTCAAATATGGGCAGGAATGGATGACAGGAAGCAAGCAAGTATAGACTATTCTTTTTGTGTACCCCCACAATAGTCCTCACAAAAATTCTCTGAGTGACAATCCTCCTCAGTAACCAACATCCATTAATTTCCAGTCACTTTTTCTCTTAAGAACATTAAAAGAAACAAATTCCAAATATATTGTTCCTTTCTGTTAGTAGGAAAAAAGTTAATGGTAGTAGGAAAAGAGTTAACTAATAAACTGGAAAGGCTGTAGAAATTGATAAGAATTCTGTTTAATTTGGAAAGTAAATATTCTATCTTTTCTGAATAGGGAAGCTGGCCTCCCCTAAATTTTACCTTTACAAGAACAGCAAGAGTTATATCCATTTAGCTTGCAACAGGCGTGGAGGGATCAACTGACTGAACAAACAAAAGATTCCCTTGGGAGTCCAGGTTTAAAAGTCACTAATTAATCTATAGTGTAACAAACTGGAATGAACTCTTTCAAACAAAAGCTTTAAACATGTCAATGGGGAGAGTGTCTTTAGAGACAGGAAGATGCAACAATAGGTCATGAGCAAAACAATGAGTCAGATGACAGATCTGAAGGCTTGATTATCTCCACATTGCCTAGGAATATTTCATTTGAACTGGGAGAAAATGCTCAGAATTTCTTGAAGTTAGCCAGGTTTGGATCAAGTCCTATCACCCCAAAACACAGCAGAAATAGCTTACTCTATCTCTCTATTCTAAGCAGCTTTCTCTTCTGGTACCATTCTTCACATGAGACATCAAAAATAATTAGGTGAATTTGTGCTCAGTTTTCCCATGTTTGACTTAAGCATTGATGCCAGTTGCTGTCCAACCTAAAATAAAAATTGATGTAAATAGTGCAGCGTAATAATTTTATTCACCTATTTGTTTTTCATTCATTCAATCAGCAAAATTTTATAGAATAGTTTCTTTGTTCAATACACTATTATATATTTGATTGGGGTAGGATAAATGTGAGAGTATCTACAGGGTGTCCCCAAAGTCGCCATACATATGGAAGATAGGAAATTGTAGCTAAATGTACATTTACTAAATATTCTTTACAAAATGTTTCTTTTGTATGGAGACTTTTAGGACACCCTATAATGCTGCAAAAACATAGTTAATGTTTTAGCTATGTAAATAACAAGCTCATCTTTGGCATAGTACTGTGCTAAGTGCTGTATATATGTTGTCTCATATAATCTTTACAACTACTCTTGTGGTAGTGGGTCTTATGACTATACGCATTTTACAGATGAAAAATTGAGTTAAATATTGAGAGATTACTGACTCATGCATTACAAAAGTGATCCATGTAACCAAAAATATTTGTCCCTCTATAATACTTTGAAATAAAAAAAATTGGGAGGTTAAATATGGTATGCTAGCATTGTGTTAATGACTTTTGCATTTATTTTCATCATCAATATTGGCTTGTAATTTTCTTTTTTCTAGTGTCTTTTTCTGGCTTTGCTATTGGGTAATGCTGGTCTTGTAAAATGAGTTTGGAAGTATTTCTTCCTCTTATATTTTTCAGAAGAGTCTGAGAAGGATTGGTATAAATTCTTCTTTAATGTTTGGTAGAATTAATCAGTGAAGCCATCTGGTCCTGGGTTTTTATTTGATGGGAGACTTTTTTTTTTTGAGACAGAGTCTCGCTTTCTTGCCCAGGCTAGAGTGAGTGCCGTGGCATCATCCTAGCTCACAGCAACCTCAAACTCCTGGGCTCAAGCGATCCTCCTGCCTCAGCCTCCCGAGTAGCTGGGACTACAGGCACGAGCCACCATGCCCGGCTGATTTTTATATTATATATATTAGTTGGCCAATTAATTTCTTTCTATTTTTATGGTAGAGACGGGGTATCGCTCAGGCTGGTTTTGAACTCCTGACCTTGAGCAATCCGCCCGCCTCGGCCTCCCAGAGTGCTAGGATTACAGGCGTGAGCCACCGCGCCCGGCCTTGATGGGAGACTTTTTATTACTGAATTCAACATTACATTAAAAGACTCACCTATCATGAGCAATTGGGATTTATCTCTGGGATGTTAGGATCATTCAATATATGTAAATCAACAAATGTGATTCACTAATGAAGGGCAAAGATCATACAGTCATCTCAAAAGATTCAGAAAAAAGCATCTGACAAAATTCAATATCTTTTCATGATAAAAAGTGTCAAAAAATTAGGTATAGAAAGAATGTACCTCAACATAATAAGACCATATATGACAAGCCACAGCTAACATCATACTCCACATTAAAAAGTTGAAAAATTTTCCTTTAAGATCAGGAACAAGGCAAGGACACTCACTCTCACTGCTTCTGTTCAACATAGTACTGAAAGTCCTAGGTAGAGTAATTAGGCAAGAAAAAGACAGAAAATTATCCAAGTAGGAGATTGTCTTTCCTTGCAGATGACATGTTGTCATATATAGAAAACTATAAAGACTTCACCAAAACCCCCCCATTAGACCTGACAACTTCAGTAAAATCATAGAATACAAAATCAACATACAAAAATCAGTAACATTTCTATATGTTTACAATGAACTATCTAAAAAAGAAATTAAAAAAATCACATTTACAATGACATCAAAAAATATAAAAGTCTTAGGAGAAAATTTAGCTAAGTAGGTAAAAGATTTTCGTGTAGAAAACTACAAAACATTGATGAAAAATGCTGAAGAAGAGCCATATAAATGGAAAGATACACTTTGCTCCTGGATTGGAGGAATTAATATTGTTAAAATGTCCACACTACACAAAGTGATCTACTGATTCAATGTAATGTCTATCAAAATTCCAATGGAATTTTTCACAGAAATAGAAAAAACAGTCAAAAAATTCATATGGAACTACAAAAGATGCTGAATAGCCAAAGCATTCTTGAGTAAAAAGAACAAAGCTGGAGGTATAATGTTACTGGATCTCAAAATATACTACAAAGCTATAGTAATCAAAGCAGTATGGCACTGACATAAACACAGACACATTAATCAGTGGAATAGGATAGAAAGTCCAGAAATAAGCCCACATATTTACATTCAATTGATTTTTGACAAAGGTGCCAGGAAAATATAATGGGGAAAAACAGTCTCTTCAATAAATGATGTTGGGACAACTGGATATCCACATGCAGAAGAATGAAATTAGATCTTTATCTCACCCCTCATACAAAAATCAAGTCAAATTAAAGACTTAAACATAAGATCCAAAACGGCACAACTACTAGTAGAAAACATAGGGAAGAGGTAGTATGTGCCTCCTCCACAGAGGTGAACTAGAATAGTAAGCAAATTTTCACATTTTGAGCAGATTGTCTAGGAGAAAATGCTAGCGTTCACTAGGGAAGTATATGGGAAGCATCACAAGTGGGTCTTTGGCCTAACAGGGAGCTGCTTGGAGATTACATAGAGATGTTGCTCCAGAAAGGGAACCCACATGGAATTCCACAGCTATCTGAGCCTAGAGCAGCTTGAGGTGGGTGCCATTCTGAAAACCTAGATACTGGAGAGCTGTGAGTATGGCTCTGAAGAGGAATAGAGAAGCCCAGATGCTCCTAGCATCCCTGGAAAGGTCCCCACTTCTCTGCTGGTGAGACTGAGACACGAGCACTCAGCATTTTTCACATTTTCTGGTCCACACTCAAGCATTGTGGGCCCCACTACCTAGGTGGGCCCCAGCCTTTCCGGTCACAGGCTCAAGGTGCCATTTTGAGAGTTTAACACTGGAATGCATCCTGTCTTTGGGCTGAATTTGGGCTGACTATAGCTGCCACCTGGCTAGGGAGAGGCAGGGAAACCAGGCTTTTAAACACACATTTAGAACAATGCCCATTATCCTGCAACAGGCTGCTGTGAGATCAGGTCTCCAGCAAACCGCACTCACCACATGTGTGGCTTTCCTGAGAAGGGCCCCACCGTCTCTGGTCACAGTCCCAAGGAGCCTTTTTGGGAGTTTAAAGCCAGGCAGCGCCTTGCCCTTGGGCTGAGTTTTGGCTGACGCAGCTGTAGCTCCACCCAGTGGAGGAGGACAGGGGAGCCCAGGCTCTCCTACCTATACCCAGGACAGTTCCTACTGCCCTGCTATGGGCTGCTGTGAGACCGAGCTGTGACTATATAAAGCAACAGAAATGATAAATTATTGGTATTCCCAAGGAGGAAGAGATATCAAAAAGTGGTAAAGTCAGGGTTTTAGTGTACCTGTCACATGAATAGTGTACATTGTACTCAATATGTAATTTTTGATCCATCCCTCTTCCCACCCTCCTCAATTCTTAGTTTCCAGTGTTTATTATACCACTTTCTCTGATCATATATATCCATTATTTAGCTCCCATTTATAAGTGAGAAGATGCAGTACTTGTTTTTTTCATACTTTTTATTGGGAGTACTTTTGTAGTTAAACATGTACCTGTCAATGAGGCTTTATTTAAATACATTAGCAGGTACCTCCTTCCTTCAATAGAGGACACAATGGCCTTTTGACCTTCACATTCCTCATAATATCCAGGAAGGGTCCCTTTGTTTTCTATTCTATTTTTTAATTTCGGCATATCATGGGGTACAAATGTTTAGGTTACATATATTGCCTTTGCCCCACCAAATGAGAGCTTCAAGTGTGTCCATCCCCCAGACAGTGTGCAGCACACCCATTAGGTATGACTATACCTCTCCCCTCATCCCCCCCTCCCATCTGCCTGGCACCTGATGAATGTTACAAACTATATGTGCATGTAAGTGTTGATCATTTAATACCAATTTGGTGGTGAGTACATGTGGTGCTTGTTTTTCCATTCTTGTGATACTTCACTTAGTAGAATGGGCTCCAGCTCTATCCAGGATAATACAAAAGGTGCTATATCACCATCATTTTTTAAGGCTGAGTAGAACTCCAAGATATACATATACCACATTTTATTAGTCCACTCATGTATTTTTTTTGTATTTCAGCATATTACGGGGGTACAAATTTTAAGGTTTCAAATAATGCCCTGCTCCCCTCCCCCCACAAGTCTGAGCTTCAAGCGTGACCATTCCCCAGACGGTGCACGTCTCACTCATTATGTATGTATATGCCCACCCCCTCCTCCCCCCTCCTACTCACCCAATACCCAGTTAATATGGTTCCTATGTGTCCACTTAGGTACTGATCAGTTAGTACCAATTTGCTGGTGAGTATATGTGGTGCTTGTTTTTCCATTCTTGGGATACTTCACTTAGTAGTATGGGTTCCATTTCTATCCAGGAAAATACAAAATGTACTATATCACCGTTGTTTCTTAGAGCTGAATAGTACTCCATGGTGTACATATACCACATTTTATTAATCCACTCATGAATTGATGGGCACTTGGGTTGTTTCGACAGTTTTGCAATTGTGAATTATGCTGCTATAAACATTCGAGTGCAGGTGTCTTTTTTGTAGAGTGTCATTTGATCTTTTGGGTTAGATGCCCGGTAATGGGATTGCTGGATCAAATAGTAGATTCACTTGTATAGCTTTAATGTATCTCCATATTGCTTTCCACAGAGGTTGAACTAGTTTGCAGTCCCACCAGCAGTGTAGGAGTGCTCCTATCTCTCCGCATCCATGCCAACATCTATTGTTTTGGGACTTTTTGATAAAGGCCATTCTTACTGGAAATAAGTGATATCTCATTGTGGTTTAGATTTGAATTTCCTTGATGATTAGAGATGTTGAACATTTTTCCATATGTTTGTTAGCTATTATTCTGTGTTCTTTAGAAAAGTTTCTGTTCATGTCCTTTGCCCACTTTTGGTAGGGTTGTTTGATTTTTTCTTGCTGATTTTCGTGAGTTCTAAGTATATTCTAGTTATCAGCCCCTTATCAGACGTGTAGGATGAAAAAATTTTCTCCCATTCTGTAGGTTGTCTATTTGCTTTCATGACTATTGTTTTGGCAGTGCAGAAGCTTTTTAGTTTGATCAGGTCCCATTTATTTGTTTTGGTTGATGCTGTAATTGCCTTTGGGGTTTTCTTCATAAATTCTTTGCCTAGCTAATATCTAGGATAGTGTTTCTAACATTTTCCTCTAGAATTCTAATAGTTTCATACCTTAGGTTTAAGTCTGTCATCCAGTGTGAGTTGATTTTTATGAGAGGTGAAAGGTGTGGGTGCTGCTTCAGCTTTCTACAAGTGGCTATCCAGTTTTTCCAGCACCATTTATTGAAAGGAATTCTTTTTCCCAGTGTATGTTTTTGTCTGCTTTGTCAAAGATTAGATTGCTATATGAGGATGGTTTTATATCAGGATTCTCAGATCTGTTCCACTGGTCAATATTCCTATTTTTGTGCCAATACCAGATTGATTTAATTACTATAGCTTTGTAGTATAGTTTGATATCTGGCATACTAATACCTCCCATTTTGTTTTTATTGCCTAGAATTGCTTTTGATATGCAGGGTCTTCTCTGGTTCCAAACGAAGTTTAAATTATTTTTTCTATATTTGTGAAGAATAATGTTGGGATCTTAATAGGTATTGCATTGAATCTGTAGATCAGTTTGGGTAGTATAGACATTTTAACAATGTTGAGTCTGATGATCCACGAGCATGGTATGGATTTCCATCTGTTTACATCCTCTGCTATTTCCTTCCTTAGTGTTTCATAGTTCTCCCTGTAGAGGTCTTTTACCTCCTTAGTTAAGTATATTCCTAGGTATTTTATTTTTTTTGTTGCTATTGTGAAGGGTATTGAGTCTTTGATTTGGTTCTCAATATGATTGTTGTTGGCGTATATGAATGCCTCTGATTTCTGTGTATTGATTTTGCATCCCGAGACTTTACTAAATTCATTTATCAATTCCAGGAGTCTCTTGGTTGAATACTTGGGGTTTTCTAGATATAATATTATATCATCAGGAAAGAGTGAGAATTTGATCTCTTCTGCCCCAATGTGGATACCTTTAATTCCACTTTCATATCTGATTGCTATAGCCTGGACTTCCAGTACTATGTTGAATAGAAGTGGAGATAGTGGGCAGCCTTACCTGGTTCCAGTTCTAAGTGGGAATGCTTTCAATTTTTCCCCATTCAGTATGATGTTGGCTATGGGTCTGTCATATATGGCTTGTATCATTTTTAGGTATGTCCCTTCTATGCCTATTTTCTTAAGTGTTTGTATCATGAAAGGGTGTTGAATTTTGTCAAAAGCTTTTTCTGCATCTATTGAAAGAATGATGTGGTCTTTGTTTTTGCTTCTGTTTATGTGGTGAATTACATTTATAGATTTACCTATGTTGAACCATCCCTGCATCCCTGGGATGAAGCCCACTTGGTCATGATGGATTATTTTTTTAATAAGCATGTGGATTCGGTTAGCTAAGATTTTGTTGAAAATTTTTGCATCTATATTCATAAGGGATATTGGTCTGTAGTTTTCTTTTATTGTGGTATCCTTTCCTGGTTTTGGTATCAGAGTTATGTTTGCTTCATAAAATGTGTTGGGGAGGTTTCCATCCGTCTTGATGTTGTGGAATGATTTCTGCAAGATAGGCAACAGTTCTTCTTTGTAAGTGTGGTAAAATTCGGGTGTGAAACAATCTCGGGCTGGACTTTTCATTTTAGGAAGATTTTTGATTGCTGTTTCTATTTTGGCTATTGATATTGGTCTGTCCAGGAATTCTATTTCTTCCTGGTTGAGCCTAGGGAGGCTGTGTGTTTCCAGAAATTTGTCCATTTCCTCCTCATTTTCCAGTTTGCATGCATAAAGGTTTTTGTAGTATTCATAAATTATATCTTGTATCTCCTTGGGATTGGTTGTGATATCTCCTTTTTTTTTCCCTGATGGAGCTTACCAGAAAGTTCTCTTTCTGCTTTTCTTTAGCCAAAGGCATGCCAGTTTTGTTTATTTTTTCAAAGAACAAACCTTTGGTTTTATTAATCTTCTGTATAGCTTTCCTATTGTCAATTCATTTAGTTGTGATTTGATCTTGTTAATTTCACTTCTTCTGCTGGGTTTGGGGTTGGTCTGTACTTCTTTTTCCTGCTCTTTGAGTCAATTCATTATATTGCCTATTTGTGATCTTTTTGACTGTTGGTTATACGCATTTATGGAGATAAACTTTCCTCTCAGGACTGCTTTAGCTGTGTCCCAGAGGATTTGATATCTTGTCTCCCCATTGTCATTATGTTCAAAGAATTTTTTTAATTTTCATCTTGATTTCTTCATTTATGAAGTAGTCATTTAGTAGTAGGTGGTTTGATTTCCATGTTTTTGTGTAGTTATGTGAGTTTCTGTTAGGGTTGATTTCTACTTTTATTCCACTGTGATCTGAGAAGATACATGATATGATTTCTATTTTTTAAAATTTTTGAGACTTACTTTGTGTCCTAGGATATGGTCAATCTTAGAGAATGTCCTGTGAGCCAATGAGAAGAACTTATATTCAGTGGATTTTGGGTAGAATGTCCTATAAATGTCAGTCAGACCCAGTTGTTCTAGAGTTTTGTTTAAGTCAATTATTTCTTTTCATTTTCTGTTGGAGGATCTGTCCTGTGTAGTCAATGGGGTGTTGAAATCTCTGGTTATTATGGAGTTGCTACTAATCAATTTGCTTAGATCCAGTAAGGTTTGCTTTATGAATCTGGATGCACCTAAGTTGGGTGCATATATATTTAAAATTGTTATGTCTTTTTGTTGAACTGTACTCTTCACCATCATATAATGACCATCTTTGTCTTTCACTACTTTTGTTGGTTTAAAAACTAAATTATCTGAGATCAGAACTGTCACACCAGCCTTCTTTTGGCTTTTGCTTGCTTGAAATACTGATCTCCAGTCCTTTACTTTTAGTCTATATGCATCCTTGCAGGTTAGGTGTGTTTCCTGAAGACAGCAGATACTTGGTTTGTATTTTTTTTATCCGTTCAGCCAGGCTATGCCTCTTGAGTGGGGAGTTTAAGCCATTCACATTTATTGAGAGAACTGATAGGTGAAGCAGGTTACTATTCATTCTGTTGGGTTGGACATTGTTGCATTGTTTTCTCTCTTGAGCCATTGTGATATCTGGTTTAGGTTTTTAATCTTTAGGTTTAGGTTTTTGGGTGTTTTCATGTTCGTGAGTATTCATTGTGGTGTTCCGTGTGTAACACTGTTTTGTGTACTTCTTGTAGGCTGATCTTGTCTTGGTGAATTCCCTCAGACTTTGCTTATCTGAGAATGTCTTAATTTCTCCTTCATACATAAAGCTTAGTTTTGCAGGGTATAAGATTCTACACTGGGCATTATTTTGTTTCAGAAGAGTGAGAATGGGGCCCCAGTCTCTCCTTGCTTGTAATGTTTCAGTTGAGAAATCTGGGGCTATTTGGAACAGTTTTCCTTTGTATGTATCTTGTTTCTTTCACCTTACAGCTTGTAGCAGGATCTCTTTTGTTGATATTCTGGTCAGACTGATGACTACGTGTGGTGGTGTTTTCCTGTTTGCATTGTATCTCCCAGGAGTCCTTTGGGTCTCTTGTAGTTCTAAGTCTAAGTTATTGGCTATACCTGGAAAATTTTCATCAATTATAGCTTCAAATAGCTTATCCAACCCTTATGTTTTTTCTTCCTCCTCTGGAATCAAAAGGAGTCGCAGGTTATTTTTCTTCGTATAATCCCACAATTCTTGTAAGCTTTGCTCATGTCTCTTATTTTTCTGCTCTATCTCTGTGATTAACTTATTTGATTTGAATGTGTTATCTTCAATCTCTGAGATTCTTTCTTCTGTTTGGTCCACCCTATTTTTGAGGCTTTCCACTGTGTTTTGTATTTCCCTGAATAAATTCTTAATTTCCAGGAGATCAGAGTGATTTTTCTTTAAGATCTCGATTTTCTTAGTGAATTTTTGATCCAAGTCATGAATTTTCTTTGTGGTTTCTTTGTGTTGGTTATCCATCTTTTCTTGCATATCATTGAGCAATCTAGTTTTGGAATTCTTCTGTCATTTTAGTGTTTTGGGTTTGGTTAGTATCCATTTCTTGAGAGCTGGTGTATCTCTTTGGGGGAGTGTTTTTGGTTTGATTGTTTGTAGTTCCAGAATTCTTTCACTGAGCCCTCCCCATCTGGATCAGCTGATGTTTTTTCATATGGTACTTAGGGGTCCTCTCTTCTATGGTTTCTTGATCTCCCACTTGGGGGAGCTCTTCCACCATACTTGGAAGGCTACCCCTGATGGGCAGGGTAACTTGTGGAGCCTATTGTGGCCACTTGTGGGGGATTTGTTCCTTGACCATGGCCCTGACTGTTGGCCACTGACCGGGGAAGGATATCCAGCCCTAGCATTTTGATCAACTGGATGACCTAAATTATTCTGGGAAGCAAAGTCATTAGACTGCCTGCTTTCGATCTGGACACAGGCCCAGAAGATTCACCCTAGATCAGGGGGAGAGTGGCTTTTCTTGTCTCACTTCGCCTCCAGGGGTGGAGCCTACCACTTTTGGCAGGAAAGATGCAGGCTAGAGGGAGGAAGTAGCTCCCCAGTCTGCCCTGCACCCTGGTGCCCCAGTGGCTGTAACTCCCCTTGTTGTTAGTCTTTTCAGTAGCCAGGCCTGGCCAGCTAATCGCAGATTGTGTAGGGGCGGAATTTGTCAGGAGAGTCTCTAGGCTAGGGGAGGGGTTTTGCCCACCGCATTGTATATCACACCATGGCGGCTGGGCTGTAGACCCCCTCAGTGGCCACCACTTGCCCACTCACAGGGTACTAGCACTGGAGGCTACTGTTTAGGAGGTGGCAGGTGCCAGCTTGGGGTCTGGATCATCAGGACGCCCTGTTGTCTCCTCTATGCTGCCTTCCCACCCACTCATGCCTGTTCAGCCATAGTTATCGCTCTTACTGACCCACCCTGTGCAGACTTATTCACCAGAGGCAGTTCCATCTTAGAGTCTCCGACTTAGTAAATAGCTCTGTGGGGCTGGCCTCGCTCATTACCAGAGGCATGATATCTAACTGCCTCCTCTATCAGCTCAGTCTGGTTTCTTCCCTTCTTGGTGCCATCCTAGCACGGGGCTCCAGGGGAGTTCACGGTGCTTTCCACTAATGACCACACTCTCTGGCATCCTCTTCTCCTGCTGCAATTTCGCACCAACTTCAGACAGGTCCCTGGCTGGGTGGGTGGGAAGGTCAATGGGAAGCAAGGAGTTCTCCTGTGGGTCTGATCCTACTTCACCCCCTGGCCTGGGGGGCCAGTGCCCTCCCATGCTTTATGCCCTATTATTTGTTTTGTACTCTCCAGAGAATGCGATCATATCTCCTGATCACCTTGTGTTTTCCATTTTTGAGAGTCCCGCACTGAACCTCTGTGGGTTCACAATGCTGTCCTTGTAGGGGGGAGATCCATTCACGTGTAGGAGACCAAGATCTATGTCTCTTCCTCTGGGAGCAGGAATTTGGGGGTTACCTTTACTCTGCCATTTTTCCTTCTCCCACTCATGTATTGATGGGCACTTGGATTGTTTGCACATCTTCGCAATTGTGACTTGTGCTGCAATAAACATTCAAGTGCAGAAGTCTTTTTTTATAAAATGTCTTATTTTTCCTTTGGTAGATGCCCAGGAATGGGATTGGTGGATCAAATGGTAGTTCTACTTGTAGCTCTTTGAGATATCTCCATACTGCTTTCCACAGAGGTTGTCCTAGTTTGCAGTCCCATCAGCAGTGTATGAGTGTTCCTATCTCTCCACATCCACACCTACATTTATTGTTTTGGTACTTTTTGATAAATGCCATTGTTACTGGAGATAAATGATATCTCATTGTGGTTTTGATTTGCATTTCACTGAGGTTTGGATTAATAATAGCCATTCTAATTGAATATTTTTGAAGTATAAAAGAAGCTTACACCCATCGTATGACTTTGTATGGTCATGACTTTGTATGAACAATTGTAAATATGATCAAAATATAAAATATGTTTGAGCAGCTAGATGATATTTAATAAACATAGATAATAGTCATTTTTATATTCTGAAAGCATGAAACTTTATTTTCACAATCATATAACATGAAAATAATAAAAAGACTGTTTTTAACATTCAATCAAAAAAATTCCAATTATTTTATCCAAGTTACCTGCATAATTATTACCTGATTTTAAAAATTATCTTTCCTTCTTCTCTTGGCTCACTCAATTTTTTTACACTTTGCCTAGATTTTACCTGCAGTAGTCAGCCTATGCTAAGCAACCAAATGAACCTTGGAATGTCCTTTCAAATCATGAACTTTTTTTGATATGGTGATCTATCCTCCTAATCTCTAACATTATTCTTCTTCATTTATTTTTCTTGTAGAGCTGGGGTCTTGCTTTGTTGCCCACACTAGTCTTGAACTCCTGACCTCAAGTGATCCTCCTGTCTTGGCCTCCCAAAGTGCTGGGATTACAGGTGTGAGCCACCGCTCCAGCCTAACATTCTTCTTTAACAAAAAGATAATGTAAGTCTGGATAGCTGGCAAATTTACCCATTCATAATTTGGTTATCCTGCCTCTAAATTCAGGGCTTATTCTCCTTCATCATATCTCTAAATACCATCCATGGCAATGTCAGTAGAAGACATCTGGCAATTGGAAATCTTGTTTTTACTCTTCTGTAGTCATAGCACATGTCAGGATTCAGTATATCCAAAGAATTTCCATAAAGGCTAGTAAAAATGTCTTCTGTGGATAAATTAGTTTAAAAGGAAGAATATAATTGTCTACACAGATTTTGAAGTTTCCCCATTAGCTCTTTCTACCCACTCCTGAAAAATGGACATTTTTAAATGAGAAAGAGAGCTCTGGAGTACATAATTTTTTTACATCACCATTTAAGTTTCAGTATAGAATCTTTAATTACTCTTGAACAATTGGGGGCTAAGTACTGAAGTATTCCCCAGCAAGAGAGAAATAGTTTCTGGGCATTTAGATTCCACATCATGAGAAGGCCATATGACCAGAGATACAACTTTTACTTATTTACAATGGTTATTAGGCATTTTTGAGAATCTAACCTCTGGAGTATACAATAACTGAATAAACCCTTCTGAAATAAACCTGTAAGAAAGAGAAATAATTTGCTTGATTTTGGCTTTTGTATTATAAGAGAAAAAATGTTCCTGGTGAAAGATTAACTTGTTGAATCTACAGAATAAAAAGAAATTATATATTTGGCAAATTCATTAATGTTGCTTCTGGGCTATTTAGATTTAAATTGAATGTATCTTAGTCTCAAAAAAAAATCAATGGTTTCTTACTTTAGGAGAAGTGCAATCCGTTTTACTGTGTCTTTGAACGCATCTTTCACTTGTTTGTTTCGAAGTGTATAAATAAATGGGTTAAGCAAAGGGGCTACTGAAGTAGTGAGCACAGACACCACCTTATTAATGGCCACTCCTTCCTTTGCTGAAGGTTTGATGTAGATAAAGATGCAGCTACCGTAGGTGATGGAAACCACAATCATATGGGAAGAGCAGGTAGAAAAAGCCTTTTTCCTTTGTTGGGCAGAAGGAAATTTCAGAATGGTCTTGATGATGTATGTATAGGAGAGAACTACACATACTAGGGTGATAATGAGTGTGAGCACAGCAAAACTCAGCACAATTCTCTCTATAAATGCTGTGTCTGAGCAGGTTATCTGTAGAATGGGAGATGCATCACAGCCAAAATGATCAATCACATTTGAGTCACAGAATTCTAGCTGAAGGCCTATGCCAAGGGGTGGGAGGATGATTAACAGGCCAGCAAGCCAGCAGCAGAGGACGAATGTAGTGCAGACTCTGTTGTTCATGATGGTTGTATAATGCAGTGGCTTGCAAATGGCCACATAGCGGTCATAGGACATGGCAGCCAGGAGGAAAAATTCTGTTGCTCCAAAAAGGACAACAAAAAATAATTGGGTAGCACAAGCATTATAGGTAACAGTGTTATCTCCAGTTGTCATAGTGTATAAGAATCTAGGAATACAGACAGTGGTGAATGAGACTTCTAAGAAAGAGAAATTTCGGAGAAAAAAGTACATGGGAGTTTTAAGGTGGGAATCCAAAAGTGTGAGGGTGATAATGGTGAGGTTCCCAGTCACACTTAACATGTAGGTGACAAATAAAAATATGAAAAGCACAACTTGTAGTTTTGGGTCATCTGTCAATCCCAGCAGGATGAATGTTGTTATTGCTGTGTGATTTCTCATCACTGCCTTGAGCCAAGTCAAGGGCAATTGTTCCTGAAAAGAGAAGTGTCATAAGAAGCTGGCATTGGAATCTGAATGAAAACATCCTAGCAAGCCAGCTCACATGCACTTAAACTTCTTTTACTTGATAATCAATTTACTAACATAGCTATGCCTTTGACATCTTACTAGGAGGCTTCTACAGGAAATATCTAATATAAATCTTATGCTTATAATTCTCTGATTACAAACCATATTTATAAAGGTGTCAAATAGAAGCAAGACAAAACATAAATCATCGCCGGGCGCGGTGGCTCACGCCTGTAATCCTAGCACTTTGGGAGGCCGAGGCGGGCGGATTGCTCAAGGTCAGGAGTTCGAAACCAGCCTGAGCGAGACCCTGTCTCTACCAAAAATAGAAATAAATTAATTGACCAACTAAAAATATATATACAAAAAATTAGCCGGGCATGGTGGCGCATGCTTGTAGTCCCAGCTACTCGGGAGGCTGAGGCAGTAGGATCACTGAGCCCCGGAGATTGAGGTTGCTGTGAGCCAGGCTGATGCCACGGCACTCACTCTAGCCTGGGCAACAAAGTGAGACTCTGTCTCAAAAAAAAAAAAAAAACAAAACAAACAAACAAACAAACAAAACATAAATCATAAGTCTGGTATGCAGTTTCTCAACAATATTACCTTGAGGTGCAGATATTATTTTTCCTTATCCTGGAAGAAATTATGACAATTTTGAAGTGTTTTTCTCCCATCCTCATCTTTTTTTGCTTTTCCCTACCATACTGAAATTCCCTATATTCAAGACCAAGAAAATAGTTAAATAGTATTTAAATTCTGTTAAATAGCATTTTATGCTGATCATTTAATATTCTTATGATGAATTTTAACAGCAGCACATTCATTTAAAAAGTGTTAGTTCTGGCTGGGCGCAGTGGCTCACACCTGTAATCCTAGCACTCTGGGAGGCCAAGGAGGGCAGATCTCTCAAGATCAGGAGTTCAAAACCAGCCTGAGCAAGGGCTAGACCCTGTCTCTACTATAAATAGAAAGAAATTAATTGACCAACTAATATATATAGAAAAAATTAGTCGGACATGGTGGCGCATGCCTGTAGGCCCAGCTATTCGGGAGGCTGAGGCAGTAGGATCGCTTGAGCCCAGGAGATTGAGGTTGCTGTGAGCTAGGCTGATGCCACAGCACTCACTCTAGCCTGGGCAACAAAGTGAGACTCTGTCTCAAAAAAAAAAAGTGTTAGTTCTAGCTCTTTGTACTTCAAATGATCTCTAAATAAAGGATGAAAAATTTAAAATAGAAAAGTGCATTTTTGTTTTGTTGTCCCCGTATTTAGGTGAATGAAAGTATTTCTAAGGCAGTTTTGGGACTGGGAGAGGGATCCTAAACCCTTTGAAGTGGTATAAAGAAAATTTTTCTAGAACATGAACATAAACCTGACTTAGTTGTTTTGTGATGGTCTGGGTCATGGACAGAGCCCAGAAGAGGAATCTGTGATATTTGCTTTCTTTGCCAGCCAGGCTCACCTGTGCTCTTTGCACTAAATCTTGAGTCTCTCCCAGACATAACTTCATGACCTCTTCTTTGAAAAATTTCTGCTGCTTCCTTCCTCAAATCACCTCTCCCCAACAATTTACTAATTACCTGCCTAATGCAGCTGCTCATGTTCTCTGAGTTTTTGATATATCTACTTGTCCAAGTAATATCTAGGAACCAACAGACCTGTATAAACCAATCTTTGTAAACAAATTATAAAATACCCTACCTTTCTCTTTGGTGTTTATTGCTGTCCATTTCAACACCTCTCTGCAGTTTCAAGCCTTCCTATACACAAATTTATATTTGTCCAGGAATTCCATTAGATGAAGGAGTTTCCCTCTTCTTTATGTCTAAACTACCCTTGTTGAGATTAATATTTCAAGCAGCTGCTCTCAGATATCCATCCTATAAAAGAAAAGGTGATAAATTCATTCTCACAGGGATACCAGTAGTTAGTAATAACTTAATACATGGATCTGCTATATGTCTTTTTGTCTTATTAGTAGGGATTAATTATTAAATGAGCAATTTTAGAAACAACTCAAGGTTTTATAGGAAAACTCTACAAACTTTTACATGAGAGGAAAAACTAATTTCCTATGTATTAAACAATTGCCTTAATTGTACCCGATGTGCATGTACCCAATTGAGAATCAAAAATACTTTAGTCTCCTCTTCTTTCCTAATACTCAAGTAAATAATCAATATTCATTCATTCAAATAAATATTTAATGAATACTTATTATTTACAGAGCATAATATCAAACACTGGAGATCCAGCTATAAACAAGTTGCTGCCTAAAAGGGCTTTCAGACTACAAGTGGCAGATAGTGCATTTTAGTGCATTCTCAGTGACATGGTAATACAAGATAACGTGAAAATGCAACTTTGGGTTTGGGGAAATAACTACTTGTTCCTTGACAATTGCTCTTAGTTATACAGGTAGCTATTCATATTTTCCTATGTTCACTTAGTTTCCTTAGGCTCTTTTCTTTTTACTAAAGTTGGTAGTGTCAGCTGTCACCTAAGGCTGAGTTAGCAAGGCACATTGCTTGGGGGTCACAGACATGCTTTTGAAACAGAGAAAACTGTCCCCTCCCACCCCTGTTCTTGGCTCATGGGAGAAATAGTTTACTGGAGAAATGGGATCTTGCCATGTACTTGCAAAGGGAAGGCTCTGATTGACAGATCAGAGTGTTAGGCCAGGTTCATTTCTGCACTCCTGATTTTTCCCTTTCCTTTTTTCTCGTCCTTTCTTTGTAGACTACTTTAAATCTTTATACCTGCTCTTGACATTCTCATTCCAGTCCTCCTTCTCCTAGGACATTCCTCACTTTTAAAATTATCATATCTTTTATTCTTCTATATTGTTAGGAAAGAGTGGTGAACTCAATAATATTAGCATTTAAATGCTTATTATTTTAATGTTTAAAGTGCCTAAAATATGTTGTCCTTCAGGGACATTGCATTTTAATTTATGAAGATTGTTAAATAAACATTACTTTTTAAAAATCATACAGTAAGGTTTTATTCCAAATTCAAAGCTTCCCTTGGGGTGTCCATTTGATCTGCTAATAAACATTACTTTTAACAATGCAGTTAAGCGTGTAGTGTCAGATCCTTTGGATATAAGATTACTTCCTTTGAAGTTTATCTACAGAAATCATACAAATGTTCTATGTTATATTAGGAAAAATTTACTGGGAATCTGAGAGTTATTTGTTTTTTTAGTTCACAGCAATTAAAGTTTGAAACAATTTTATTAAATAAATAAATTTTGCCACCTTCCTCCCATAAATAGTGTTTTCAATTAACATTAATAGGTAGTCCTTGATGACTTAACCTATGCAAAACTGCATACTCTCACTGTTACTTTGGTAACTGTAAGAGTGATTACAACTCAGTTTTTTCCTTCATAGATTCTGTATTTAGTGAATTTTAAAATATGTTTCAGATACTTTGACCTTACTTTTGTTTGGAACAAACCTCATTTCATTTGGGACAGAGGCTGCTTATAGACTGGATAGTTGAGGTTAAGAAGAGTCTGAATACTGTGCCTCTTCCAAACATGGCAAAAAGTACTTAAATAACTAATGGATAATAAGTTAGGTTTCCTGTAAGGAAATTTCTAATACTGATATTATCTGCCTTATATGATAATTTTGATAATTTTGGGTGGAGTTATGTTTTCCACACACTTTTATACTTTTGTCTATTAAATACTCATATACTGCTGCTGGGACTGCAAACTAGTACAGCCTCTGTGGAAAGCAATATGGAGATACCTCAAAGAGATACAAGTAAAGCTACCATTTGATCTAGCAATCCCATTCCTGGGCATCTACCCAAAGGAAAAGAAGACATTCTATAAAAAAGACATCTGCACTTGAATGTTTATAGCAGCACAATTCACAATTGCAAAGATGTGGAAACAACCCAAGTGCCCATCAATCCATGAGTGGATTAATAAAATGTGGTATATATGTATACCATGGAGTTCTACTTAGCACGGAAAACAATGATGATCTAGCACCTCTTGTGTTATCCTGTATAGATCTGGAGCCCATTCTACTAAGTGAAGTATCACAAGAATGGAAAAACAAGCACCACATGTACTCACCATCAAATTGGTATTAACTGATCAACACTTAAGTGCATATACAGTAAATAACATTCATCAGGTATCGGGCAGATAGGAGGAGGGAGGAGAGGATGGGTACATACACATGTCATGGGTGCGGTCACACCGTCTTGGGGATGGACATGCTGGAAGATCTGACTTGGGTGGGGCAAGGGCAATATATGTAACCTAAACATTTGTACCCTCATAATATGCTGAAATAAAAAAAATAAAAAATAAAAAAGTCATAGGAACAGACATTTTTGTCTCATTCTTGACCTCAGGGAGAAAGCAGTTGGTTTTTTACCATAAAATATGGTTTTAGCTGTAGATTTTTATGTACATGCCTTTAAGAGGTAGATGAAATTTCCTACTATGCCTAGTTTGCTGAGAGTTTTTATCATGAGTGGATGTTGGATTTTGTTGAATACTTTTTATGCTTCTGTTGAGATGATCATTTGGTGTTTCTTTTTTATTCTGTTAATTTGATAAATTGCTTTGTTTGATGTTGAATGTAAACCAGTCTTGAATTTCTAAAATAAATCCCACTTGGTCACACACACACAAATACTAACAGCCTCTTCAACTGACAGTTATGGCCAGCTCTTTCTTTCAAAAGATAAAGTGATCATGGTAGAAAAATTCTAATTTTATGTTCCTTCAGAAAAATGTGTCAGAAATGCTTGTTGACCCCTTTTCTGAAGTATCAATTGTAATGAACTGAATTCCAGATTTTAAAACTGACTGTACTCACCCTCTGCCTACCTTTAAAGAATGTGGAAAAACAACAGGTCATAACAATTAGATACTTACTTTTTTGACAGTTCCTTAAAGGTTTTTGAGGGAGCCAAAATTTGAGGAACATTAAGTGGATGCGGAGGTTTTTGTGCACTTCTGTCTCCAGTCTTGTATTCCGCCTATTTCAACCTTCAACCTCACCCTCCACCCAAGCACAGGCATGTGCATGAACACACACACACCCAGTCACCTGACACACACACAGACACACACACCTTCTCACAGGCAAGTTCAACAACGGACAGTTCTCTTCTAGGCTACAATTGCTACTGATATAAGGAAACCAGTTTCAGTCTCCTCTTCCCTTGCCAAATAAAATGGCTTCTGGTACTAGATTTACCAGTTACTGTGTTAGTTCAAAGGAAGAAAGAGCGATATAGAGAAAAAGAAACACTTCTTTGTAGTTTTGTCAGGGGAATACATCTGATTGTCCTGGGCAGGGAAGCAGGCTTCCCTGCAATTTCTATATTAGCAACATCTCTTTTATATGTTTAGTCTGCTACCAGTGCACAGGGAACATCTGTGTGCACAACAAAATAGTCCTTGGTGACCCAGTTCTAGAGGTTACTAATGATTGGTGGCAGTCTAATCAACAAAGTAAAAACACATGTAGCAATGGGAACAAAGTCCTCAGAGACACAGATTTTGGCAAACTCCTGATTGCTCTGTGCATGAAGTTCAAATGTGGGAGCCAGAAGGCTCTGGAAGATTTCAAGCAAGTACTTAATTAATTAAAATATTGTTTTTGGATAATGTATATGTGATATTGCTCAGGATAAATAATATGGAGTAGAGATTAGAAACAGGATATTATTAGGCAGTTGTCAAGATAATTCATGTTGAGAGATTAACATTTTAGATTAGAACAATGACAGTAATGACAGGAATATATGTCAGCAACAACTTTGTGATGGAAGAAACTGATAATATTGAGTGACTGAAATAGGGGATCTAGAAGGAGGAACCAAGAACAGAGTAGCACAGACATAAACATTTATGAATACATGTGGTAAAAATACACCTAATGCCAGTGAGAATGGCCTGTATCAAAAAGTCCCAAAATAACAAATGCTGGTGTGGATGTGGAGAGATTGCAACACTCTTACAGTGCCAGTAGGACTGCAAATTAGCACAACCTCTGTGGAAAGTAATTTGGAGATACCTCAAAGAGCTAAAAATAAAAATACCATTTGATCTAGCAATCCCATTACTAGGCATCTACCCAAAGGAAAAAAAGACATTCTATTAAAAAGACATCTGCACTTGAATGTTTATAGCAGCACAATTCACAATTGTAAAGATGTGGAAACAACCCAAATGCCCAGCAATACATGAATGGATTAATAAAATGTGATATATGTATAGCGTGGAATACTACTCAACTACAAAAAACAATGGTGATCTAGCACTTCTTATATTATCCTGAGTAGAGATTGAGCCCATCCTTCACGAGCTACCACAAGGATGGAATGAGGTATCACAAGGATGGAAAAACATGCACCACATGTACTTGCCATCAAATTGGTATTAACTGATCCATACTGAGGTGCTCAAATGGTAGTGATACTCATTGGGTGCCGGTCAAGTAGCGGGTTGGGGGTAATACACAGCTAAAGTGTGGGGGAGGGACATGCTTGTGGCCCTGACATGGGCAAGGCAAATGCATTTCATGTAAATAAAATGTTTGTACCCCAATAATATCCTGAATTAAAAAAATGTACTCCTTCCATATGAAATTCCTCTAAGCTACATATTAATATAAAATTATATCTCACAATGTTCTGAATATTTTCAGTGTTCAAACAGGAAAACGAGAAGCCATGATCAATTTGAGTAATAATTTGGTTATTTTTAAGAACTTAGTTGGGTTTAAGACTGACCACTACTGCTAGCTCCATACTGAGGCTTTAAAGACTTGATACAATACCAACCTTTTGCATTTCATCTGAGTGAGTGGGTGAACAAGAGGAGAAAACTTCATTATCCAGAACAAAAGTAAATGATTATCTTTTATGAACCCACTTTATACAAATATTGATCCTGTCCAGATGTACCTGGTTTTTGAATGGTGAATTGTGTGGGATTTTTTTTTAATGTTTAGAATATTCTTAACTTTCCCTATCATCATCTAAAGCAAACAGTGAGATTAATAGGCATAAAATCCTTTTGCTATGAATTTCACAATTCAAGTTAAGTGATGAACCCAACTACTAAGTAAATACATATCTGCTTAAATTAATTGTGAGAGACAACCTAGAGAACATTTAATGAAGTTTGTTGTTGTTTTAGAAATTTTAAATATAAAGAGAAGAAAAGCCTTGGAGAATATATTTTTATTTTCCCTGAGTAATTCTGAAATATGAAACAAGCTTATACCTGTACTATGGCCATGACCTTTTATGAAAAGTTTTAAATATGATCAAAATTTTAAATATGTTTGAGCAACTGGATGATGTTTAATGAACTTAGATAGTTGTATATGCACTGTGAAATCACAAAACTTTATTTTTACAATTACAGAACATGAAAACAATAAAACACCTTTTACTATTTAGTAAAAGGAATTTCAATTGTTTGATTCAAGTTACTTGCATAACCGTTAAGTGTTTTTCCTTCTCTCTCCTTCTTCTCTAGGCAAATCCCCCCCCCCCCATATGCCTGGATTTTAACTTTATAATTTAGCCTATTGTAAGCAGCCAAATGCACCTTAGAATGTCCTTCCCAACTTATGAACTTTTTTGATATGTTGATCAATCCTCTCAATTTCTAACATTAGTCTTAAATGAAAGGATAATGTACATCTGGATGGCTGGAGAACTTACTCAACCAAGATTTCATTATCTGGCCTCTGAATTCAGGACTTGCTCTCCTTCAGTCTGTCTAAACACCATTAATGACAATGTCAGTAAAAGACATCCAGCTTCAAGGTATATTACAAGGACATAATAACCAAAACATTATGGTACTGGCACAAGAATAGAAACATAGACTAATGGAACAGGACTGAGAAATCAGACATAAAACTATACTGTTTTTCTTAGTGGTTGTACTAATTTACATTCCCATCATCAGTGCATCAATTCTCCTTTCTCCTCATTTTCACCAGCATTTGCTATATTTTGTCCTTTTTATAATAGCCATTGCAACTGGGGTAAGGTGATATTGTGGTTTTGGTTTGCATTTCCCTAATGATTAGTAAGGTTAAACATTTTTTCATATACCTGTTGGCCATTTGTATATCTTCTTTTGAGAGGCATCTATTCAGATCATTTGCTCATTTTTAATAGGATTAATTATTAATTTTTGTTATTGAGTTGTTTGAATTTCTTATAAGCTCTGGATATTAGCCCCTTGTCAGATGTATAATTTACAAATATTTCCCCCCAGTCTGTAGGTTGTCTCTGTACTCTTTTGATTTTTTCCTTGCTGTGCAGAAGACATATAGTTTGATATAATCCAATTTGTCTATATTTTGTTTTCTTTCCTGTGCTTTTGAGTTTCTATCTAAAAAATTCTTGTCCAGAATGATGTCATGTAGCATTTTCCCTATGTTTTCTCCTGGTTGTTTCATATTTGGGGTCTTATATTTGAAGTTTGAATAATTTTGAGTTGAGTTTTGTATATGGTGAGAGATAGAAGTTTAGTCTCATTCCTTTGCTTTTGGATATCCAGTTTTCCCAGCACCATTTATTGAAGAGACTGTTTTCCTATGCGGTATGTTCCTGGCACCTTCATTGAAAATCAGTTGGCTGTGAATGCATGGATTTATTTGTGTTCTCTATTCTGTTCCATCAGGCTATCTGTCTGTTTTTATAACTATATCATGCTCTTTGGGTTACTATAGCTTTGTAGTATGTTTTGAAACCAGGTAGTGTGATGTGTCTAGCTTTGTTCTTTTTGTTCAGGATTGCTTTGGCTATTCGGGGTCTTTCATGATTTTATACAAATTTTAGAATTATTTCTCTATTTCTGTGGAAACTATCATCGATATTTTGATAGGAATTACATTAAATCTGTAGATTGCTTTGGGTAATAAGGACACTTTAATACTATTAATTCTTCCAGTTTATGAACATAGGATATATTTCTTTTTATTAGTGCTTTCTTCAATTTCTTTCATAAATGTTTTATAGTTTTCATTGTAGAGATATTTTATAATCTTGATTAAATTTATTGTAGGTATTTTACTTTTTCATAGCTATTGCAAATGAGAATGTTTTCTCAATTTCTTTTTCAGATGGTTTGCTATTAGCATATTGAAATGCTACTGATTTTTGTATGTTGATTTTGTATTCTGCAACTTTACTGAATTTATTTATTAGTTCTAACAGTTTTTGATAGAATCTTTATGGTTTTTTATATTTATGATCGTGTTGCCTAAAATCAAGAACATTCTGATTTCTTCCTTTCAGGATAATCCTGGCCTTTTAGAATGTGTTTGGAAGCATTCCCCAATTTTTGATTTTTTGGAATAATTTGTGAAGTATTGGTATTCTTCTTAACATGTTTGGTAGAATTCAGCAAAGTCATTAGGTCTTGGGAGATTTTTTTATTATGGCTTCAATCTTGTTACTTGTTGTAGGTCTTTTCAGATTTTGTATTTATTCTTTTTATTTTGGCATATTATGGGGGTACAGATTTTAAGGTTTCAATAAATGCCCTTTTTCCCCCTCCCTCCACAAGTCTGAGTTTCCAGCATGACCATCCCCCAGATGGTGCACATCTCACTCATTATATATGTATATATCCGTCCCCCTCACCCCTGCCCAATAACCTATTACTGTAGTACCTATGTGTCCACTTAGGTGCTGCTCAGTTAATACCAGTTTGCTGGTGAGTACATGTGGTGCTTGTTTTTCCATTCTTGGGATACTTCACTTAGTAGTATGGGTTCCAGCTCTAACCAGGAAAATATAAGATGTGCTATATCACCGTTGTTTCTTAGAGCTGAATAGTGCTCCATGGTATACATATACCACATTATATTAATCCATTGTTGGATTGATGGGCACTTGGGCTGTTTCCACAGCCTTGCAATTATGAATTGTGCTGCTATAAACATTCGAGTGTAGGTGTCTTTTTTGTAGAGTGTCATTGGATCATTTGGGTAGATGCCCAGCAATGGGATTGCTGGATCAAATGGTAGATTCACTTGTATCGCTTTAAGATATCTCCATATTGCTTTCCACAGAGGTTGAACTAGTTTGCAGTCCCACCAGCTGTGTAAGAGTGTTCCTCTCTCTCTGCAACCACGCTAGCATTTACTGTTTGGAGATTTTTTGATAAAGGCCATTCTCACTGGGGTTCAGTGATATCTCATTGTGGTTTTGATTTGCATTTCCCTGATGATTAGAGATGTTGAGCATTTTTTCATATGTTTGTTGGCCATTCTTCTGTCTTCTTTAGAAAAGTTTCTGTTCAAGTCCTTTGCCCACTTTTTAAAAGGGTTATTTGATTTTCGTGAGTTCTAAGTATATTCTAGTTATCATCCCCTTATCGGATGCGTAGGATGCAAACATTTTCTCGTATTCTGTAGGTTGTCTGTTTACTTTCATGACTATTTCTTTGGCTGTGCAGAAGCTTTTTAGTTTGATCATGTCCCATTTATTTATTTTTGTTGCTGCTGTGATTGCCTTTTGGGACTTCTTCATAAATTCTTTGCCTAGGTTGATGTCTAGGAGAGTGTTTCCAACATTTTCCTCTAGAATTCTAATAGTTTCATACCTTGGGTTTAAGTCCATTATCCAGCGTGAGATGATTTTTGTGAGAGGTGAAAGGTGTGGGTCCTGCTTTAGCCTTCTACAGGTGGCTATCCAGTTTTCCCAGCACCATTTATTGAAAAGGGATTCTTTTCCCCAGCATATGTTTTTGTCTGCTTTGTCAAAGATTACATGGCTATATGAGGATGATTTTATATCAGGATTCTCACATCTGTTCCACTGGTCAATATTCCTATTTTTGTGCCAATAACAGATTGTTTTAATTACTACAGCTTTGTAGTATAGTTTGATATCTGGCATATTAATACCTCCCATTTTGTTTTTGTTGCCTAGATTGCTCTTGATATTAGGGGTCTTCTTTGGTTCCATATGAAGCGTAAAATTATTTTTTCTACATCTGTGAAGAATGCTGATGGGATTTTAATAGGTATTGCATTGAATCTGTAGATCAGTTTGGGTAGTCAGACATTTTAATGATGCGAGTCTGCCGATCCATGAGCATGGAATGGATTTCCATCTGTTTACATCCTCTGCTATTTCCGTCCTCAGTGTTTCATAGTTCTCCCTGTAGAGGTCTTTTACCTCCTTGGTTAAGTATATTCCTAGGTACTTTAATTTCTTTGTTGCTATTGAGAAGGGTATTGAGTCTTTGATTTGGTTCTCAATTAGATTGTTGTTGGCGTATATGAATGCCTCTGATTTCTGCGTATTGATTTTGTATCCTGAGACTTTACTAAATTCGTTGATCAGTTCCAGGAGTGTCTTGGTTGAATCTTTGGGGTTTTCTAGATATAATATCGTATCATCAGCAAAGAGTGAAAGTTTGATCTCTTCTGCCCCTATTTGGATACCTTTAATTCCACTTTCCTGTCTGATTGCTGTAGCTAGGACTTCCAGCACTATGTTGAATAGAAGTGGAGATAGTGGGCAGCCTTGTCTGGTTCCAGTTCTAAGTGGGAATGCTTTCAATTTTTCCCCATTCAGTATGATGTTGGCTATGGGTCTATCATATAGGGCTTGTATCATTTTTAGGTATGTTCCCTTTATGCCTATTTTATTAAGTGTTCGTATCATGAAAGGGTGTTGAATTTTGTCAAAAGCTTTTTCTGCATCTATTGAAAGAATGATGTGGTCTTTGTTTTTGCTTCTGTTTATGTGGTGAATTGCATTTATAGATTTACGTATGTTGAACCATCCCTGCATCCCTGGGATGAAGCCCACTTGTTCGTGATGGATTATTTTTTTGATAAGCATGTGGATTCGGTTAGCTAAGATTTTGTTGAAAATTTTTGCATCTATATTCCTTAGGGATATTGATTCATTAGCGTAGTTTCTTTTTTTTTGCACCCTTTCCTGGTTTTGGTATCAGAGTAATATTTGCTTCATAAAAGGTGTCGGGGAGGTTTCCGTTCTTCTCGATGTTGTGGAATATTTTCTGCAAGATAGGTACTAGTTCTTCTTTGTAAGTGTGGTAAAATTCAAGTGTGAAGCCATCTGGACCGGGACTTTTCTTTTTAGGGAGATTTTTTTTTTTTTATTTCGGCATATTATGGGGGTACAGATTTTAAGGTTTCAATAAATGCCCATATCCCCCCCTCCCCCCACAAGTCTGAGTCTCCATCATGACCATCCCCCAGATGGTGCACATTTGACTCATTATGTATGTATATACCTGCCCACCTCCCCCCTCCCACCTGCCCAATACCCTATTACTGTAGTACCTATGTGTCCACTTAGGTGCTGCTCAGTTAATACCAGTTTGCTGGAGAATATATCTGGTGCTTGTTTCTCCATTCTTGGGATACTTTACTTAGTAGTATGGGTTCCAGCCCTAACCAGGAAAATATAAGATGTGCTATATTACCATTGTTTCTTAGAGCTGAATAGTACTCCATGGTATACATCTACCACATTATATTAATCCATTGTTGGATTGATGGGCACTTGGGCTGTTTCCACAGCCTTGCAATTATGAATTGTGCTGCTATAAACATTCGAGTGTAGGTGTCTTTTTTGTAGAGTGTCATTGGATCATTTGGGTAGATGCCCAGCAATGGGATTGCTGGATCAAATGGTAGATTCACTTGTATCGCTTTAAGGTATCTCCATATTGCTTTCCACAGAGGTTGAACTAGTTTGCAGTCCCACCAGCAGTGTAGGAGTGTTCCTCTCTCTCCGCAACCACGCCAGCATTTACTGTTTGGAGATTTTTTGATAAAGGCCATTCTCACTGGGGTTCAGTGATATCTCATTGTGGTTTTGATTTGCATTTCCCTGATGATTAGAGATGTTGAGCATTTTTTCATATGTTTGTTGGCCATTCTTCTGTCTTCTTTAGAAAAGTTTCTGTTCAAGTCCTTTCCCCACTTTTTAATGGGGTTATTTGATTTTTTCTTCCTGATTTTCATGAGTTCTAAGTATATTCTAGTTATCATCCCCTTATCGGATGCATAGGTTGCAAAAATTTTCTCCCTTTCTGTAGGCTGTCTGTTTACTTTCATGACTGTTTCTTTGGCTGTGCAGAAGCTTTGTACTTTAATCACGTCCCATTTATTTATTTTTGTTGCTGCTGTGATTGCCTTTGGGGACTTCTTCATAAACTCTTTGTTCAGGCCGATGTCTAGGAGAGTGTTTCCAACTTTTTCCTCTAGAGTTCTAATAGTTTCATACCTTAGGTTTAAGTCTGTTATCCAGCGTGAGTTGGTTTTTGTGAGAGGTGAAAGGTGTGGGTCCTGCTTTAGCCTTCTACAGGTGGCTATCCAGTTTTCCCAGCACTATTTATTGAAAAGGGATTCTTTTCCCCAGCGTATGTTTTTGTCTGCTTTGTCAAAGATTAGATGGCTATATGAGGATGATTTTATATCAGGATTCTCACATCTGTTCCACTGGTCAATATTCCTATTTTTGTGCCAATACCATATTGATTTAATTACTACAGCTTTGTAGTATAGTTTGATATCTGGCATATTAATACCTCCCATTTTGTTTTTGTTGCCTAGATTGCTCTTGATATTAGGGGTCTTCTTTGGTTCCATATGAAGCGTAAAATTATTTTTTCTACATCTGTGAAGAATGCTGATGGGATTTTAATAGGTATTGCATTGAATCTGTAGATCAGTTTGTGTAGTATAGACATTTTGATGATATTGAGTCTGCCGATCCACGAGCATGGTATGGATTTCCATCTGTTTATATCCTCTGCTATTTCCTTCCTCAGTGTTTCATAGTCCTCCCTGTAGAGGTCTTTTACGTCCTTGGTTAAGTATATTCCTAGGTACTTTAATTTCTTTGTTGCTGTTGTGAAGGGAATTGAGTCTTTGATTTGGTTCTCAATTAGATTGTTGTTGGCGTATATGAATGCCTCTGATTTCTGTGTATTGATTTTGTATCCTGAGACTTTACTAAATTTATTGATCAGTTCCAGGGGTTTCTTGGTTGAATCTTTGGGGTTTTCTAGATACAATATCATATCATCAGCAAAGAGTGAAAGTTTGATCTCTTCTGCCCCTATTTGGATATCTTTGATTCCATTTTCCTGTCTGATTGCTGTAGTCAAGACTTCCAGCACTATGTTGAACAGAAGTGGAGATAGTGGGCAGCCTTGTCTGGTTCCAGTTCTAAGTGGGAATGATTTCAATTTTTCCCCATTCAGTATGATGTTGGCTATGGGTCTGTCATATATGACTTGTGTCATTTTTCGGTATGCCCCTTCTATGCCTATTTTCTTAAGTGTTCATATCATGAAAGGATGTTTAATTTTGTCAAAAGCTTTTTCTGCATCTATTGAAAGAATGATGTGGTCTTTGTTTTTGCTTCTGTTTATGTGGTGAATTGCATTTATAGATTTACGTATGTTGAACCATCCCTGCATCCCTGGAATGAAGCCCACTTTTTCGTGATGGATTATTTTTTTGATAAGTGTCTGGATTCGGTTAGCTAAGATTTTGTTGAAAATTTTTGCATCTATATTCCTTAGGGATATTGGTCTGTAGTTTTCTTTTTTTTTTGCATCCTTTCCTCGTTTTGGTATCAGAGTAATATTCGCTTCATAAAAGGTGTCGGGGAGGTTTCCGTTCTTCTCGATGTTGTGGAATATTTTCTGCAAGATAGGTACTAGTTCTTCTTTGTAAGTATGGTAAAATTCAGGTGTGAAGCCATCTGGACCGGGACTTTTCTTTTTAGGGAGATTTTTAATTGTTGTTTGTATTTCAGCTGTTGAGATTGGTCTGTTCAGGGAATCTATTTCTCCCTAGTTTAGCCTAGGAAGGTTGTGTGTTTCTAGAAATTTGTTTATTTCCTCCACATTTTCTAGTTTGTGTGCATAAAGATTTTTGTAGTATTCATAAATTGTATCTTGTATCTCTTTGGGATCAGTTGTGATATCTCCTTTTTTATTCCTGATGGAGCTTATTAGAGATTTCTCTTTTCTGCTTTTCGTTAGCTTAGCCAATGGTGTGTCAATTTTGTTTATTTTTTCAAAGAACCAACTTTTTGTTTTATTAATCTCCTGAATAGCTTCCCTGTTTTCAATTTCGTTTAGTTCTGATTTGATCTTGTTGATTTTACTTCTTCTGCTGGGTTTGGGGTTGGTCTGTTCTTCTTTTTCCAGCTCTTTGAGTTGTTTCATTAGATTGTCTATTTGTGATCTTCTTGTCTTTTTGTTATAGGCCTTTATGGAGATAAACTTTCCTCTCAGAACTGCTTTAGCTGTGTCCCAGAGGAGTTGATAACTTGTCTCTCCATTGTTGTTTTCTTCATAGATTTTTTAAATTTCCGTCTTGATTTCTTCATTTATGAAGTAATCATTTAGTAGGAGGTTGTTTAATTTCCACGTTTTTGTGTAGAAATGTGAGTTTCTGTTAGGGTTGATTTCTACTTTTATTCCATTATGATGTTAGAAGATACATGGTATGATTTCTATTTTTTTAAATTTCTTGAGATTTACTTTGTGTCCTAGGATATGGTCAATCTTAGAGAATGTCCCGTGAGCTGATGAGAAGAACATATATTCAGTGGATTTTGGGTAGAATGTTCTGTAAATGTCAGTCAGACCCAATTGTTCTAGAGTTTTGTTTAAGTCCATTATTTCTTTATTAATTTTCTGTTAGGAGGATCTGAGTCCACCTAAGTTGGGTGCATATATATTTAAAATTGTTATCTCTTCTTGTTGAAGTGTGCCCTTCACCATTATATAATGACCCTCTTTGTCTTTCACTACTTTTGTTGGTTTAAAAACTAAATCGTCTGAAATTAGAACTACCATGCCAGCCTTCTTTTGGCTTCCATTTGCTTGGAATCCTGATCTCCACCCTTTTATTTTTAGTCTATCTGCATCCCTGGAGGTTAGATGTGTTTCCTGAAGATAGCATATACTTGGCCTGTATTTTCCTATCCATTCAGCCAGCCTATGTCTCTTGAGTGGAGAGTTTAAGCCATTCACATTTATTGAGAGAACTGATAGGTAAGGTAGATTAGTGTTCATTCTGTTGGGTTGGATGTTGTTGCTTTGATTTCTCTCTTGAGCCATTGTACTATCTGGCCTTTAATCTTTGGGTTTTGGTTGTTTTTATATTCGTGGGTTTTTATTATGGTGTTCCGTCCATAACGCTGTTTTGAGTAGTTCTTGTAGGGCTGGTCTTGTCTTGGTGAATTCTCTGAGACTTTGCTTGTCTTAGAATATCTTCATTTCACCTTCATATATGAAGCTTAGTTTTTCAGGAAATAAGATTCTAGGGTGGGAATTGTTTTGTTTCAGAAGAGTGAGAATGGGGCCCCAGTCTCTCCTTGCTTGTAAAGTCTCATTAGAGAAGTCTGGTGTTATTTGAATTGGCTTTCCCTTGTATGTTTCTTGCTTCTTTCGCCTTACAGCTCTTAGAAGGGCCTCTTTAGTTGATATTTTGGTCAGTCTGATGACTGCATGTTGTGATGTCTTTCTGTTTGCATTGAATCTCCCAGGGGTCCTCTGAGCTTCTTGAACTTGTATATTGAGATTTTGAGCAAGGCCTGGGAAATTTTCCTCTATTATATCTTCAAATAGCTTGTCCAACCCTTGAGTGTTGTCTTCTTCCCCTTCTGGTAACCCTATGACCCTCACATTAGGTTTCTGTACATAATCCCACATCTCTTTTAGGCTTTGTTCTTTTCTCTAGTTTCTCTGCTCTATCTCTTTGATGGTTTTATTTAGTTGGAGGGTGTTATCTTCAATCTCTGAGATTCTTTCTTCTGTTTGATCTACCCTGTTCTTGAGACTTTCTATTGTATTTTGTAGTTCTCTGAATTGATTCTTCATTTCCAGGTGTTCGGTTAAACTTTTCTTCATTGTGTTTATTTCTTTAGTGAACTTTTGTTCTAGGTCCTGGAGGCTTTTTGTGGTTTCTTTGTGTTGGTTATTGAGTAGTTGTTGCAGGTCGGTGAGCGTTCTTATGATCCACATATGAAATTCCTCTTCTGTCATTTTGGTTGCCTGATTTGGGTTGGTGTCCATTTCTAGGGGGCTGGTGCTCCTCTTTAGGTGTGTGTTTTCTGTTTGGTTCTTCATATTTCCTGAGTTCCTTCGGTGATTTATTCCCATGCTGATCAGTTGTTGTTTTTTTCTTTGTTTTTTGTTTGGGTATACACATGCCTTGTTTAGTTTCTGAGCTGGTGGGTGATGTCTGTGGGTGAGATTGGTCACTTCCTGTATAAGAAGTCAGTACGTGCTGTGAAATGGGTGTGCAGGATGCCCTCCCTGTCATTAGGTGGCACTTGCTTGCTGGAACAGGCTACACTGTTGTTTTTGTGTCCTGTAACCAGCTCTTGTTCCTGTGGGGAGGCACTCTAGTGTGTCAGGTGGTTGGTGGGGCCCTGGGACTTCCAGTTGTATCCTTTTCTCCCCCTCAGTGAGGGCTGGTCTAGGAGAAAGTCTGGGTGAAGCTGGGTTGGGTAAGCCTGCCCTCAGGCACCACCAATGCCTTTAGCAGGGTTCAAAGTTCTGTTCTCTGCTTCCAGGAAAATCTGTCAGGGAGGGGCTGGAATGGCCCCGCTCAGCCAGAGAGTCTGCGTGTGGGGGTGGGGCTGTCTGAGACCCGTAGTCTGGAGTGGGCCTTGCTTCTTTCCACCCTCCCCAACTCCGTGGCTACTCCTGGGCCTCTGCCAGCAGGCCAGACCACATGCCACCAGGCCTCCCCTACCTGTGATGCCATAGGCAACACCACTACCTAATGAGACTCATTAGGCTGTTTATTTGAGACCTTTCTTCTTTTTTTTTTTGAGACAGAGTCTCACTTTGTTGCCTAGGCTAGAGTGAGTGCCATGGCGTCAGCCTAGCTCACAGCAACCTCAAACTCCTGGCTCAAGCAATCCTGCTGCCTCAGCCTCCCAAGTAGCTGGGACTACAGGCATGCGCCACCATGCCCGGCTAATTTTTTCTACATATATTAGTTGGCCAATTAATTTTTTTCTATTTATAGTAGAGATGGGGTCTCGCTCTTGCTCAGGCTGGTTTTGAACTCCTGACCTCAGAGCAATCCGCCTGCCTTGGCCTCCCAGAGTGCTAGGATTATAGGAGTAAGCCACCACGCTTGGCCCCTTTCTTGTTTTTTGATGTAGCCATTTATTGCTGTAAACTTTCCTCTAAGGAATGATTTTTCCGTATCTTTTAAGTTTTGGTGTATTGTGTTTTCATTTTTATTTGTCTCAAGAAATTATTTCATATCTCTTTGAATTGTTTCATTGACCCATTTGTTGTTTTGTAGCATGTTGTTTAATTGCCATATATTTGTACAGTTTCTAAACTTTCCTCTGTTGTTATCTATTTTTATTCCATTATTCTCAGAAAAGATATTTGATATGATTTTGACTTCTTTGAATTTGTTAGGACTTGTTCTGTGGCCTACATGTGATCTGTCCTGGAGAATATTTCATGTACAGTTGAGAAGAGTGTGAATTCTGCAGCTGTTGGATGGAATGTTCTGTAAATGTGTGCTAAATCCATTTGGTTTAGAGTACCATTTAAATCTGATATTTCTTTTTAAATTTTTTTCTGAATGAGCCATCCATTGCTGAAAGTGGACATGTCGAAATGAGTGTTGATGTTCCCTACCGTTTATTATATTATGAGTTTGTCTATTGGGTGAAACCATCTTTCCTACGCTATTCTTATTCCTTACAGATGTGAGGCTGTCTATGTATGGACAGATTAGGTATCTATTACAATCTTGGCAGTCTGGGTTTATTTGTAACTATTTTGTTTCAGTGGTTTTGTTTAGAAAATTTGAGAAGTTTCAGCAGTAGAGGGCTCCCTAATCACAGGTTTGATGTGAGTCTTGGGATAGCTTCACTGCTGATGGAGTTGCCAACCTGGATGCACCTGTAGGAGATCCAGGGAGGCTGCAGGGCCATGTGGGAGAGCCAGCCAGGCCCTCAAGTTTGGAGGATCTGGGACTGCTTTCCATAGCATTGTGTCCATACACAACCTCTCTGGCAGGGACAGAGAGTCAATGTCAAGTTCCATAAGCTGGCTGCTGCTAGCCCCACACCTTCTCTTTGTCCCCAGCTGGCCTCAGGTTCTCATGGTGTTCCTAGTAGGCCAATGCAAGAGTGAGTCTTCCATGAAAGCACTCAGGATGGTGGGGAAGCCAATTGTTTACCTTCCAGCTTACTTTTTTTTTTAGTGGAGAAACTGTAAATTCAGGGGTACTTTCTATGTGTGATACCATAATGGCTTGGGGAGAGGGGTATTATGGTCACAGAGAATCATTCCCTTTACCATCCAACCATGGTTTTATTTGTCTTTGTGGTCCAAAGGGGCTTTACATCCTTGCTAACATATTCAGGTTTCTTTAACTCTTGTAAAGGTAATTTCATGCATGGATTGTTTTCCAAGTTGATGTTTCTGTGGAGGGGATGATTGCTAGAGAGGCTTACTCTGCCATCTTGGAAGGACCTCTTAGCCAGTGTAGAGTTCGTGGTTGGCAATTTTTTTTTTTTTTTTTTTTTTTTGTATTTTGAATATATCATCTGACTCTCTCCTGGCCTTAAGTTTTCTGCTGAGAAGTCTGATGATAGACTTATGAGGGTTCCTTGTATGTAATGAATAGCTACTCTTTTGCTGCTTTCAAAATTCTATTTTTTTTTTGGGTTTTCAAAATTTTTAAAATTATGTGTCTTGGGGTAATCTTTTTTGGCTGATCTTGTTTGGGTACTTTTGAACTTTATGAATCTGAAAATATATTTCTATTCCTTTTCTAAAATTTGGGAAGTTTCTGCCATTATTTCTTCTTTCTTTTTTGTCTTTTTTTAGACAGAGTCTCACTCTGTTGCCTGGGCTAGAGTGCTGTGGCGTTAGCCTAGTTCACAGCAATCTCAAACTCCTGGGCTCAAGCGATCCTTCTGCCTCAGCCTCCCAAGTAGCTGGGACTATAGGCATGTGCCACCATACCTGGCTAATATTTTCTACATATTTTTAGTTGTCCAGCTAATTTCTTTCTATTTTTAGTAGAGATGGGGTCTTCCTCTTGCTTAGGCTGGTCTTGAACTCCTGAGCTCAAAGGATCCTCCTGCCTTGGCTTCCCAGAGTGCTAGGATTACATGCATGAGCCACTCCGCCCAGCCCCTTATTTCTTTAAATACACATTCAGACCCTTTTTCAATCTCTTCTCCTTTTGAAATTTTCACAGTGTATGTATTGGTTCTCTCAAAGGTGCTCTAATTCCCATAGGCTGTCTTTACTCTTTTTTTATTGAGGGGAAAGAAAGAGAAGTTTATTTCTTTGCCAGCAAAGGAGGAGGATGGAGACTCCTGTCTGAAATGCCATCATCCTCCTAATAAGCAGAAATACAGAGCTCTTAGAGGATAGATTCTCAGCTTCAGGCAATTACTGTTCGATTACAGTTGATGATTCTGATCATCCTATCTCCACTGAAGACAATGTCAGAAATTATGCAGGGAAGCCCAAATTATGGTGATTTTTGCTGATACTGATAAAAATGTTTTGTTAGTATATTGTCCAATCCTGCCCCTTTCCCTAGTATTAGTAATCTCATATTTACAGCTGTTGATAAAGTTGATAATTATTAACTGAAGATATTTTGAAAATCAGGACTAATGTGTACCATAGCTCTTATCATATTTGATGCCATATCAACATATATTGGGATCCCATGTGGTGTTTTACTTCTAAGTATGGTTTCTTCTTGTAAGTTATGTGACACATGGAGAGGAAGAAAAAGGTGCAAGTTACACATAGGAAACTGTGTTGGTGATATCTAGGATACATGACTAATTTTTATGTGACTAATACATTTCCAAGTTTGCTCCCAGGCATGCTTAGACAGAGGCATTATTACCTAATATGGAGAAGAAAACTGATTATTTGAATACCTACAACATAACTGACATTTTCTGTCATTATCTTAAAGCCTTTCTACTCAAACTGTGGGTCATTGGACCGGTTGCATCAATATTACTGGGGAGCTTGTTAGGAATGTAGAGTCTCAAATTCCACACCAGCCCAACTGATAAGAATCTGAATTTTAACAAGATTTCTGGACAATTCTCAAATTTTGAAACACTGATCTAAAATTCCTATGAAATGTCTGTGGCACCAGACTGGACCACAAAGTACTGAATACAACCAATATACAGCAAATGTTGAAATTCACAAGATTAGACCTTGACTAAAGGGATTCAAATTTGAGACATGTGGGTATGAGATATTATAAAAATATCTAAATTACACAGATATATTTATATCTATTGAATCTGAGAAGAGAGATTATGGGAATATAAATCTTTTTATTTCCTTTGAATAACTCATTTTCTTTAAATAAGTGCTTCATAAGGAAAAATACACAATCTTAGGACACTGCCTTAGGGACACTGGAACTAAAGTTCTTTTATGATACATTGACTCATTATTTTGAGTATCAATTGTCAGTCTGTATGAATTGACACTAAAAAAACCACAATCCCTTTCACATTGCTCCTATCCCTCACATCCTTGATTCACGGCAGAGGAAATGGACACCTGGGCTGTTATAGCAATTTATTTTATATTATTATAAAATATAATTTTATAATATTATATTATAATTATTATACTATAATATAATTATTTTAATTATAACTATATTATTATAATATAGTATGCATATTATACTATATAATAGTATTATATATTATACTATATTAATATATTATTGTACTAATTATATAATATAATAATATTATTTTATATTCTACTAAACTACATCATAGCTTTAGACATGATGATTGACCTTTGAGCCCAGAGCTTGATATATTAGCATGGAAATCCCAAGATACCTGTGGGTATTTTAGAAACAGTTGTACAAATACTCATTAGGTTGTTTTTTTCTTTCTGATTATGAAGATATTTCATTGCCAAATGCACTGATATCTAGAAGATACTTAAGTAAGATCAACAAAACTATTGCTGTGAATGACTTATGTAAGAAGGCTAACAATATAAATTTAGGTCTTATGGCTTTTAGGCTTGTTCCTCTATTTCTTTCATCTATAAATATTCTGAGTCAGAAAAGAGATGTTAAGAAGGCACAATCCTTATTTCCTTTAAAGAAGAGTTTTAAGTGCCACTTTAATAAAAATTAGTGTGATGAAATAGTTCCATTTTAGTCTATTTATTCCTCTCACTTGATGACTATGGAGAAAGCTGAAGTTTTGAAATCTGCTTTATACAGTTCCTGTAGCAAGATAGTTTGTATTACAAGAAAATGAGAAATAAATCACCACTACTTATTCTTCTTGGGATAGAAAATGCCAGACTAGGAAGGAATTCTGAAATGACTTTTTTCCCCTTAAAAAACTATCAATTTAAAGAAATGAATGAATAAATAGAGTACTCAAATTTTTGTTGCTGCCTTTTCATGTTTCAGACATAAGGTTAGTGAAGTCTTATTTGGACCTTCTTGAAATTTATTTTTATATTCACTTATAAAAATGAACCATTATGAAAGAAGGCATGTTTGAAATAAGACCACATTTCTTATTTCACTCTGTTGTTCTAAGAATAATAGAAAAAAAGCTTGATGGTTAATTAGACCATACTATAGATTTGAATTAGAACCCACAGTAAAAGAAGAAATATTTACATGTATATATGTTTAATTTGAAAAATATTTCTAGTCTCTTAATTCTTTGAAAGAAATATAATCTTTTTTATTGAGTCCTTGAAGGCTTCTTTGACTTGCTTATTCCGGAGAGTATAAATAAAAGGGTTCATCAAAGGGATAACTGAGGTGTTGAGCAATGATACCACCTTATTAATGGCCACTCCTTCCTTAGCTGGCTTGATATAGATGAAGATGCAACTTCCATAGGTGATGGAAACTACAATCATGTGGGAAGAACAGGTGGAGAAAGCCTTTTTTCTTTGCTGAGCAGAAGGGAGTCTTAAAATAGTCTTGATGATGTATGTGTAGGACACAATTACACAGACAAGCGTGAATATGAGGGTCAGCACAGCCATGATTAAAACAAGTTGTTCTACAAATTGAGTGTCTGAGCATACAATCTTGAGAAGAGGTGATGCATCACAACCAAAATGGTCAATGAGATTGGAATTACAGAAATCTAGCTGAACTCCTAGGCTAAGTGGTGGGATTATGACAATTAACCCAATCAGCCAACAGCAAAGGACAAGAACGATGCATACCCATTCATGATGGTGGTGTAGTGCAGGGGCTTGCAAATGGCCACGTAGCGGTCATAGGACATGGCTGTTAGAAGAAAAAATTCTGTTGCTCCGATGAGGATGACAAAAAATAATTGGATGGCACAAGCATTATATGTAACACTTTTGTCCCCAGTTGTCATGCTGTATAGAAATCTAGGGACACAGACAGTTGTAAACATTATTTCTAAGATGGAGAAATTTCGAAGGAAAAAGTACATGGGTGTTTTAAGGTGATAGTCCACCAGGGTAAGGAGGATAATGGTTAGATTCCCAACAACAGTGAGAATGTAGGTGAAAAATAGAAATACTGAAAGAAAAACCTGTAGTTGTGGGTCATCTGTTAATCCTAGCAGGATGAATGTTGTTATTGCAGAATGATTTTTCATCACTGTCTTCAGATATATAATGAGCTTGTGTTAATGAATCATGAACTTTGAATCTGATGAATAGAATATAGAAATAATATTTCAATATACCATGTAGAGAAAATGCAAGAAGGCCAGTAGAAGCATATTATTTCCCTTTTGGTTGATCATTGGTTGATCCCCTTTGGTTGATCAATAATGCTGATATAGAAATAATTTTGCCATGCTTCTTTCCCTGGACTCTACTTTAGCTAGGTCTTAGAAATGTGGTTAATGGAAAATATTCATTTGAAATTTCATTTCCAGTCCAGTGAAGGTTCAATTTTAAAGCAGACAGAAAGTACCATGAGGATCTCACAGTCCGTTGAAATTAGGGCAGCCATCATGGTATCCCCAATCTTCAGTGTAGAGTAGGGGATCCATAAGTGTTGATTAATGGGAAAAATATATGTATAAAACTTTTATTTCTCCAACTTTAGGACAGCATGTCAACAAATCATTCTCATAGACTCATAATATAATACTACAATGGCTTACCTGTACCATTTCCCATGCTTATTTATTTTTTTTAGAAAAGCCCAAAACTTTAATTTTCAACATGAGCTACATGGTCATGAACACAATGCAATGTGACCCACTCCAACCCAGGGGCCCTGGAAACGCTCCCTCCCAAAGGCCTGGGCAGCTCTTGCTCCTGGCGAGGGAAGGAGAGAAAGGTGGGTGGATGGAGAGAGGTGCCCAGCCTGAGGACCCAGGGCCCTGCCTTCCCACCACCTCATTAGGAGGCAGTCGTAGAGTGAACCAGCTCCAGAGGCAATGCCCACGGCCCTGGGTTCAAGTCTCCACTCTGGCTTCACAGAAGCTCTGGGTAAAATGGGCACCACCAGCCCACCTCACAGGGATTACGAGTCAGGGGAGCCGTGGACACTTCCTGTCCACTCCGAGGTGCTGCTCTACAGACATAGGCCCTCCCAGAGGGCCTTGCAGTCATGGGCTCAGTCCCTGGGTCCTGGAATGGCTGTTGCTCAATAAATAAATTCAGGTGACCTTGCCTGATGCAACAGCTGTACCTCCAAAGGGGTTGAGACTCTGCTGTTTCTGATGCCGAAATGCACCCAGGAGCTCCTGGTTTAAGGAACTGGATGGTCAATCAGCTTGTTAAATGCATAAATACCTGGTTCCCATGCAAACATTTTCCCCTTTAAATACTGCTTTAATCTCCCCTATATCCTAAAGTGTTTGTTATTGTTTGGCTGGCCTGGGAGCAGTATCCCAGAGTTAAGATGAAATTTCTTGAGTCCCATGCTCCTCCAGAATTTCTTCTTTGCTCCCCTCCAGTTTATGATAATGAACTGAAATATCTGAGTCTGTGTGCCTTCTATGTATCAGTTTGAACAGTCTCTGCTTTGTTTCCTCTCCTAAATTCGTGGTTCAATATCTGTCTGATGCTTAAGGTTCCCAAGCCTTCCCACAAACGGGACAGACAAATGGGATGTTCTGATAATCTTCTCCAAAGAACAGAATTTTGTCTTTAGGCTTCCATAATCCTTATTGGGGTTTTGTAACTTATACATAAATATTTCAGCTCCCAAATTCCTTCTGAAGCTACCTGCCAGCTCCATTAATAACATAAAATCTATACCCTCCAAGATGAGAAGAGGAAGCAGACTATCACTTGGGGAAAGAGCTGACCTCTTTGCCATTATTCTTTCTCCAAAGACTCATCTTGCTCTTGGGAATGTCATCGCTGGCCCGTTACTTTACTTTAGGACATCTCTCTGCCTTTCCACCCAAGGATGGACTCAGACTCTGTGTTTGTTTCACCAATAAACAGTTACTATCAGGCATTTCAGAAATAGTTAATAAGGATTAAGTATGACATGAAGAATAAATAAAACTTGTCTATTAGGTGTGACTATTCTAAAAAGCCAAGAAATCACAATCCCTCCTAATGAGTTGCCTTATAAAATTGGCTCTCTGTCTTGAGAGACATTTTTTTTTTCTGAGGATTATATAAAAGAAGCCATCTTGGCCAGGCGCTGTGGCTCACGCCTGTAATCCTAGCTCTTGGGAGGCCGAGGCGGGCGGATTGCTCAAGGTCAGGAGTTCAAAACCAGCCTGAGCAAGAGCGAGACCCCGTCTCTACTATAAATAGAAAGAAATTAATTGGCCAACTGATATATATATAAAAAATTAGCCGGGCATGGTGGCGCATGCCTGTAGTCCCAGCTACTCGGGAGGCTGAGGCAGAAGGATCACTCAAGCCCAGGAGTTTGAGGTTGCTGTGAGCTAGGCTGACGCCACGGCACTCACTCTAGCCTGGGCAACAAAGCGAGACTCTGTCTCAAAAAAAAAAAAAAAAAAAAAAAAAAAAAAAAGAAGCCATCTTTTCACCACCTTCCAGGAAGCCCCTGAATACTCTTTCATTTTTCAAATTTTCTACTTATTTGTTCACCCATCCCAATAATTAAGGGCAATATTGGACTTCTAAGAAGCATAAGATCTGGGATTTGACCCAGGTCAAATTGGATCCAAAGCTTTAGCATTTCCAAGAAAGCCTTAATTTTAGGTATTTGGGCAATTGTGTATCCTTAGTCAATTCTAATAATCTCTAATTAATTATGAATAAAATATTAGCTTTTCAAATGTTTCATAGCCATAAATAGTATCTACAGAGCATCTGGGTTTCTTTAATAGATGACTAGAATGAAATCTCCCCCTGAGTTACCAATTATTTTGTAATATGAATGTTTTCTATATGATGCCTTAAGATATTTTTTTTTCTTTTTTGAGACAGAGTCTTACTTCGTTGCCCAGGCTAGAGTTCCATGGTATCAACCTAGCTCACAGCAACCTCAAACTCCTGGGCTCAAGCAATCATTCTGCCTCAGCCTCCCAAGTAGCTGGGACTACAGGCATGTGCCACCATGCCTGTCTAATTTTTCTATATATTTTTAGTTGTCCAGCTAATTTATTTCTATTTTTAGTAGAGATGGGGTCTTGCTCTTGCTCAGGCTGGTCTCAAACTCCTGAGCTCAAATGATCCACCCACCTCGGCCTCCCAAAGTGCTAGGATTACAGACATGAACCACTGTGCCAGGCCTGATGCCTTAAGATATTAGCCACAAAATACCCTAAGCATCATTTCCCTCTCTGCTTAAGGAAGTCATCATTTATTTTCTATTGGGGAGAGTTTCCACTGTGTGACAGAGTTTATACACATCTTCATGGGAAAAGACTGCTGCTGATCCAGGCTTATTGAGATATGTGATTTGCTTATGTGTTGGCAGCCTTTAGGTGATGCATCCTCATGGAGAGATTGCTTCCCTAAACTAAGATGTGAGACTTTCCTGAGAACCACACATCTTCCCACTTAGTGTCTTCAGCTCTTTCTTCCTTTATAACCCAATGTTCTCACGCTGGCCAATACACTAATCCCCAATTATATCACTGAGTGGTATGCCATTACATACAAAAATACATAATCTAGTGTCCTTAATTTGGAGGATATAGTTGAAATAAAAATTTTAAATAACTTCACATCATTGTTTAAATGAATACAGTGAAGTTTTAGGCTCACTCCTGCTATCAAGGATAATTTTAAATCATGGAGAGCTATTATTTATCCTTTTTCTGTTTAAAGAAAATAATATTACTTTAATCTTCCATAATAAGATGAGTACATATTTACTTACCATATTCATTTAGAGCCAATATAACTAAGAAAGAAAGAAAAATCTCCTACAACCATATTATACATTCTATCATTATCAATATCTTGTATTTATTTACAACCTGTTGGTACATGTGTAATTATGTAATGTAGTTATTTTTGTTTATAAAATTAATATTATGTTGTAAATAATAATTGATGTTTTCCTCACTTCACTTTATTCATTTAATTTTTTAAAGCACTTATGAGATATTTCCTCATGTTATTAAATATTATTCAAAAACACAATTTAACTTGCTTATCATATCTCATCATATAAAGGATGAAATTATAGGCCGGGTGCAGTGGCTCACGCCTGTAATCCTAGCACTCTGGGAGGCTGAGGCGGGCGGATTGCTCGAGGTCAGGAGTTCAAAACCAGCCTGAGAGAGACCCTGTCTCTACTATAAAAATAGAAAGAAATTAATTGGCCAATTAATATATATATGTATATGTATATAAATAAAATTAGCCGGGCATGGTGGCGCATGCCTGTAATCCCAGCTACTCGGGAGGCTGAGGCAGGAGGATTGTTTGAGCCCAGGAGTTTGAGGTTGCTGTGAGCTAGGCTGACGCCAGGGCACTCACTCTAGCCTGGGCAACAAAGCGAGACTCTTGTCTCAAAAAAAAAAAAAGGATGAAATATAGAATTAATAGTTCTAATATTGAACATCAAGGTTGACTACATTTGTTATATAATAATCTCTTAGTGGGCATTCTTGTATAAGAATCTTTTTGTACCTATTAGGTTAATTTTACACTTAAGAACTGGTCAAAGAAATATTAAATCAAGGGCTTCTGATACTTATGGTCAAACTAGTTCTTTATAAAATGTGTCCCAGTGTATACTTCCATCATTTGTAAGTGAAAATCTCTTTCCCAAAACCTTGGGAATTTGGGTATTATTATTTTTCAGTGTATTTTTAATGTTTTTTTACTAATAAGATAACCTTAACTGATACTTAATTGTTCCATTGGGATGTTTATTATGAGTGAGGTAGACCCCTTTATTCCACCTGGTCATGTCACTACAAAATCATCACCATTATATTCTCTGACCACATAATATTTTCAATTAAAAACAAACATATACTTATTTTACATTATGTGAATTATTTGAATAAATATACAAATAAAAAACAGTTTTAACATCAGAGGCTTCAAATCTTAGAATGCAGTCTAACCTAATTCACATTAATTATTATGGATTCTTTTAGGACTGAGGTAGACCAAAGGATGAACTGGAAAAGTTCCAGGATATGTTGAATAACCATTTAGCAGAGTGTTTGAAATGGGTGGTTGCCCATTTAAAGTTATATCTAACCCTCACGTTCTAAGAGTCTACGAAAAAAGCAGAAATATTTTTTTATATCCTTTTTTGGCCCCTCTCATTCCCCCATGGCAGTGACTGCACTCTCCAGTTGTTTCCATTTGGTCTTATCCTTAATTCTGATCTCTTCTAAGAGCACTATTCAAGAGTTATGTTCAGATTCATCGTCATGTTATATAAAACAAAGGAACAATTCAGAGATAACTTTTCAAATCTTCCTTGAACATGAAGATAATTCCTGGGTTTGTATTTTCTAGCAGAACTATCTGAACTCATTGCCTTTACCTAGGAACTGCTTTTGACAACTTCCACAGTTCCAGTTCTCAAACCTTTGGGCATATATATGACAAACATTTCCCACTTACTTTCTGGTGGTTCTGGTGGTTCCCCATGACTTTTTTTCTTCTTGAGTCTGAAAAACACTAGACGCTAGTGATTATAATTTTGAGTTTACTTTGTCATACTGTTAAGTCCTATATGTCCTTCCAGATAAGAGTGCCTGCAAATGCAAGATGACCATTGGTTACAATGACATAAAGAATATCATCCTTTCCTCTTACCATCACTAAGTCTAAAATGAAATCTGATGAGAGTTCTTCTCGCTCATTAAACTACTAAATAATATTTCCCTAAATTCTGTGGCTGACAGAATGCAAAATTGCAAATGAATGCTAGCAACTCTTCCTAGCTTTGGAAGTTAAGATGGTCTGACCCTTCTGCACAAAGAAGTGGGCTTCTCTATATTAATTTTTCATTATTAGAAAGGGCACATATTTTATTGGTTTTATGTGTTTAGGTGCACAGGGATCAATTGAATGAAAAAATAAAAATGTCTTTGGTGACCCTATGCAAACTACTAGTGAATAAAAAAAAAAGGGAAAAAGTAATTAGTGCCTGTGGGACAGTGTCCACAGGGAGAAGAAACACAACAATAATAGCATCAACTGCAGCAAAAAACAGAGGATAAAACGACAATCTGTTTCTTGTAATGTTATCTTTATATTGTCTATGGCTTTCTTTGTTTAAATTTAGGAGAAAACTAGTTGAAGAAATTCTGGGGATCATCTGATGATTTCTATGTTACAGAACACGCTCATATATCTTACTCAAGTCAGTCCTTCCTAGATATCTGATTATTAGTTCTTAAAATGTCTTTTTTAATTTCAGCATATTATGGGGGTACAAATGGTTAGGTTATATGTGTTGCCTTTCTCCTCCTTCACTCCATTCCCACCCAGAGTCAGAGCTTCAAATGTGTCCATCTCCCAGATGGTGTAACACTCATTACGTATGTTTATACCCATCCCTTCCTGCCCCCTCCCCTCTGCCCAATGCCCAATAAATGTTATTTATATGTATCCACTCAGGTGTTGATCAGTTAATACCAATTTGCTTGTGAGTACATGTGGTGCTTAGTTTTCCATTCTTGGGATACTTCACTTAGGATAATGGTCTCCAGTTCCAAAAGGTATTCATTTTTCTATATGGCTGAGTAGTACTCTATGGTGTACTTTTACCACATTTTGTTAATCTCATGAATTGATGGACACTTAGGTTGATTCCACATCTTTGCCATTGTGAATTGTGCTGCAATAAACATTCAAGTGAAGGTGTCTTTTTGATAAAGTAACTTCCTTTCCTTTTGGTAAATATCCAGTTGTAGAATTGCTGGATTGAATAAGTAGGCCTACTTTTAGTTCTTTGAGGAATCTCCATACTATTTCCCATAGAGGTTGTATTAATTTGCAGTCCCACCAAGACTGTATACCAGTAAGCATTCTCTCTGCATCCATGCTAGCATCGATTGCTTTTGGACATTTTAATAAAAGCCATTTGAACAAGAGTAAGGTGATATCTCATTGTGGTTTTAATTTGCATTTCCCTGATGATTAGTAATGTTATTTTTTCATGTTTCTTGGCCATTTGTCTTTCTTCTTTTGAGAAGCAACTGTTCATGTCTTTTGCCCACTTTTTAATAGCGTTGTTTGTTTTTTTCATGCTGATTTGCTTGAGTGGTTTGTAAATTCTGGTTATTAGCTTTTTATTGACTAAATATTTTCTCCCATTCTGTAGGTTATCTATTTGCTCTGTTGATTGTTTCCTTAGCTGTGCAGAGGCTTTTTAGTTTAATTAATGAAATCTCATTTATTAGTTTTTTTGTTGGCATATTTGCCATTGGGGACTTTTTATAAATTCTTTGCCTAGGCTGGTATCTGGAAGAGTTTTTCTTACATTTTTTTCTCTAAAATTCTTATGGTTTCATGCCCTAGAGCTAAGTCTTTTATTCATCTTGAATTATAATAATTTTTGTGAGTGGTGAGAGGTATGGGTCCTGTTTCATTCTTCTGTATGTGGCTATCTAATTTTCCCAGCACCATTTATTGAGTAGAGTTTTTTTGTCCCAGTGTACATTTTTGTCTGCTTTGTCAAAAATCAGTTGGTTGAATGTAGATCGTTTTATATCTGGGTTCTCTGTTCTGTTCCATTGATCTGTGTCTCTATTTTTGTACCTATACCATGCTGTTTAGGTTACTATAGCATTGTAGTATAGTATGAAGTCTGGTAATGTGATGCCTCCAAATTATTATTATTATTATTGTTATTTTTTGCTTAAGATTGCTTTTGCTATTCAGGCTCTTTTATGGTTCCAAACAAGGCATAGAATTTTTCTAGATCTGTGCAGTATGACTTTGGTAACTTGATGGGGATTGGATTGAACTTGTACATCACTTTGGGTAGTATAGACATTTAAACAATATTGATTTCAGCTATCCATGAGTATGATATATTTTTCCATTAGTTTATATTCTCTGCAATTTTTTTCCTCAGAGTCTTGCTGTTCTTGTAGAGATCTTTCACCTCCTTGGTTAAGTAGATTCCTAGGTATTTTCTTTTCTTTATCTTTATTGGGCATGTTATTGAGCTCATGTGATGTAATAGGAAGTATATAGTTTCATCTATCAACTATTTTTGCCTAAAAAATGAAAGCAAATCTAATGAAGAGGTACATCTAATTAACATGTGAAAGGAGATTGGGTCATAGTGAAACAAGTTAACTGATACTATAAGGAGGCAATCAATTAAATAATCTAGGATATTATACCCTGCAAATGACCTAGTTTTTCCATCAAGTAATAAAAATAAATACAGACATGAAGAAATAAATAGATAAATAAATAGAAAGAACTGCTAGGAAATTTTAAAAAGTTTTAAGCGACATAATAACCGAATGTGATCTTTGCTTGGATTTTGTTTGGAGTTTCATTCAAACATATTAACTGTGAAAAAACCAAAACAAAATAAAACCCAAAACTTCTTTGAGTGAACCAGGGAAACTTGAATACACACTGAATATGAGAATCTATTAAGATTTATTAATAATTTTGTTATGTGGGATAATGGCATGACAGGCAAAAAGAAAATTTTCTTATCAGTTAGATATAGCTACTGATAAATGTGTGGGTGAAATGAAATGAATTTATGGGTAGAATACTATAAGGTGAAATACTAGCCAAAAAATATTAGGTCATGGGTGACAGAGAATAATTTTAATACACTGATAATTAGAGAAGTTGGATGATAGGTACATGTCTGTTAATTATTCTATTTTGTCCTCTTTTGTATATGTTCCAAAATTTCCATTCAAGAATGATTTAAAAACCTAGATTACTGGCTAATTTTCTATTTAAATTTCAAATTTATCTGCTTATTGAAATTGGGAGAAAATCACTGCTCATGGTTGGCTACTAGTAGGTAAGCACATTTTCCCTCCCTTTCCTCTCCATTTGCCAGGGAGTTAGCTCAATAGGGTAGAATGTCCTCCCCTTACAATTTTAGAAATGTTCTACTGTTAGTCTTATCTAAAAAACTTTAATGTAATAGTTTTTATAGTGTATTGTCTATTTTTTTTTTTTTTTTTTTGAGACGGAGTCTCACTTTGTTGCCCAGACTAGAGTGAGTGCCGTGGCGTCAGCCTAGTTCACAGCAACCTCAAACTCCTGGGCTCAAGGGATCCTCCTGCCTCAGTCTCCCGAGTAGCTGGGACTACAGGCATGCGCCACGATTACCAGCTAATTTTTTCTATATATATTAGTTGGCCAATTAATTTCTTTCTATTTATAATAGAGACAGGGTCTCAGTCTTGCTCAGGCTGGTTTCGAACTCCTGACCTCGAGCAATCCGCCCGCCTCAGCCTTCCAGAGTGCTAGGATTACAGGCGTGGGCCACCGCGCCCAGCCTAGTGTATTGTCTATTAATAATTATAATAACATTTATTATTAACAGTGTGTTCATAATGTAAAAATGTGTAAATGCATTACATTTACTTTTATCTTTGTACATTGTTTATAATATAAATCTTGCTTGATTTCAGTACTAGAACATCTTTTGTATGTTTCTTGAAGTCATCTTGATGCCTCTGGAGAAGCAGTTACATGTACTAGAAAACAAGATCCTTTTAAATTCAGTAAAACTAGTTTTGAGTCCTAGTTATATCACTTATTAGAAATAGTTCATTCTTCTATACTTGATTTCTCCACATGTACATTATAACTATAAAAATAACCTGTAGGATTATTTTCAGGTTTGTCAGTGTTGTAAATTCTTAATAAAATTTGACTTTCATTCCATTTCACTCAGAAATTTAAAAATATACATTTGAACAGGAAAGCTAATTTTAGTTATATCCTTTTTTATCTGTTGTTCATAGATCAATGTCAAATGTTACTTTTGTATTTTTTACATCCACATAAAAATCCTTATTTTGTTGGGGGGAAGGCAGATGGTGGGTATAGGATAAAAACTTACCTATTGGGTACAGTGAACACTATTCTGGTGATTGGCACACCAAAAGCCTTAATATAGTATTATACAAGATATCCATGTAAAAAGAAAACCACTCGTACCCCCTTAATTAATATTTTGAAATAAAAAAATATAAAAAAATTCTCACTTTGCATCTTTGCATTGTCAGGAGTATAAAATCATCATGTTGGAAGATTATTATGTAACTAATATTTATCTAGGTACTAGGCATAAAGTGTGCTAGAATTTGGCATATAAGACAGACAATCTCCATATTTGCTGTCTAGAGTAGAATAAGAAAAAGTCAGCAGAAAATTGCAGTCTGGTAAAAGTCATGCATGATAGTGGCAGACAAGTGTGTGGCAAGAATGTGGATGGGTTGGCCTGACCAGGTTGGCAATAGTGTTGGTGGTGCAGCAGTAGGATAAGGTCAGAGAAAGACTCCTTGGGGGAATGCCACTCAAAATGGAGGACAGATGGAAGTTGGGTAGTTGAAAACTGAGGGGGATATTCCTGCTCACAGGAGCCATGATGTGAGCAGTGGCCTGAGAAAGAGAAAAAGAATCAAGGGAAGTCTAATATATTGGACGATAGAAGTGGAAATTGGTGAAGGATTTAACAAGTAATTAAATGCAGATTTCTTTTGAGGAATATTTTTGGGTGCCTATTTTGGACTCTTGAAATGGCTAACATTTTCATGTTAAAAAAGTAAATCATTTTATTGATATTAGAGTTTATATTATATCCTATTTTTCTTTTCTCCACCTCCGGGTTGTTTATTTATCAGACTTCTAGCCCTATGAGTTTCCTTGGGATTGCTACAGTCTGTTTGATAAGCTCAAATACTATACATTCAAGATTTAACATTTTAGTTACTATATCCATATTGACCCTGTTTTTTTTTTGTAATTTCAATGCAGGTTTTGATTATTTAACAGGAATTACCAGTATATTACTATCTTCATTTTAATTTAATTCATGTCTCTTTTGGTAAGAGATTTTATATCTTTTATATTGGATTTGGGTAATTCAACAAACTAAATCTTGGTGATTTTATAGTTTCTTCATTAATAAGAATCCCAAATCGTTATACTTGTTTTAAAATATATTAAATGTATTCCTTGTTTTAAAATATATTTTGGGAGATTTAAATTTTTTTCTTTCTTACTGCTTAAAAATTCTTTTTAATATTATTTCTCTCTTTATTTGTGTAGGTTTGTTTTGGAGAAGTGACATACACTATTGCGCCAATATTTTATGGTAAATCCCCCAATCCTTTGGGCATTGGTAAGGCAAAGTTGAGGGTGAGGTTATGTTTAGATTTCATGAAATAACTTTTCTCATTTTTTTCTGAATAAAAATTATCATTCTCAAAGAGGTTATTTCATAAGGAGAAGCAAGAGATGACATTAGGAGGGCCAGTACGGAATGTAAAACTCAACCTAGATCAAAAAGACACAAGATGGGATAGACACTTAAGAAAATATGCTAAGACCTGCTGACTTCAACATTTCCCTAGTTCTTTGAGAGCAATATAAATCTTTTGACTAAATCATTAAAGGCTTGTTTCACTTGCTTGTTCTTCAGAGTGTAAATAAATGGGTTTAACATGGGGGAAATGGAAGTAGTGAGTATTGACACTCCTTTATTGATGGCCATTTCATCTTTTGCTGAAGGTTTGACATATATAAAGATACAGCTGCCATAGGTGATAGAAACCACAATAATATGGGAAGAACATGTAGAAAAGGCCTTTTTCTTTTGCTGGGCAGAGGGCAATCTCAGAATGGTTCTGATGATATATACATAGGACAAAACCACACACACCAGAGTCATGATAAAGGTCAACACAGAGCAGACAATAATCATCTGCTCTATGAACCATGTGTCTGAGCATGAGATCTTCAGGAGAGGATTAGCATCACAAACAAAGTGGTCAATGACATTAGAGTCACAGAATACCAGATTTAGTCCCAAGCTGAGTGGTGGGAACATGATCAACAAAGTAGTCATCCAACAGCAGAAGACAAGCCTTTTGCAGACCCTGGGGATCATGATGGTCATGTAATGCAGGGGCTTGCAGATGGCTATGTATCGATCATAGGACATGGTTGCCAGGAGAAAAAATTCTGTTATCTCAAAGACGTATGTAAAAAATAATTGGCATGCACAAGCATTATAGGTAATGGCTCTGTCACCTGTTGATATACTGTACAAGAATCTAGGAATGCAGGCAGAGGTGAATGAGATTTCTAGGAAGGAGAAATTTTGGAGAAAAAAGTACATGGCAGTTTTAAGGTGGGAATCCACTAGTGTGAGGATAATGATGGTCAGGTTTCCAGTTACACTTAACATGTAGGTAATAAGTAGAAATATAAAAATCAGAATTTGCATTTGGGGGTCTTCTGTCAGTCCCAGGAGGATAAATCTGGTAAGCGATGTATGATTTCTCATTCCTGGGTCCCAACTTCTTCCCAATCTGCATGTAAACCTGAGAGAGATCAGAACTTAGAAGAAGGTGGGAAATTTTTTCCAATGTATTTTTGTTTAGAAAAGCCAAACAATGTATTTTACTTGTATATTTAAAACTATAATAACTATTTTAAAATAATTCATGCTCTCAGCTCTGCTGATATGAATTTTGATAGGTTTGACACCCGTCTTTCAAACATTTTTGACTACAATGTGTGGTAAGATATATATTTTTACATTGCAATCCAGTGTACATGTACATATATACAATTACATATATTTGAAACAAAAGTTTCAAAAAATAGTAATCCTTAGATGCCCTAGACTTTGATGATTTCTATTTTACTTTATCTAATTAAAAATAAATATAAGTAGCAAATTGATTTATAGTCAAGTAGTCATGACCTGTAGTTTGAAAAAAAATTGAATTTTCTTAAGGATTCTTTAAATAATACAGTCTAAGTATAACATAATTTTCTATGATTTTTAAAAAATTTACTCTATCCAAATTTACCCTTTGGAATTGATTTGTTAATGACATACTTTGTTCCACTGGGAGCAATAAAAAAAACTTTCATTTTTCCTACATAAAAAATAAGCACATTTGTATGATGAAATATTGCATGCTCCTACTGTAAAATGCAATAGAAAATATATGAAATAGGTTGGGTGCAGTGGCTCACACCTATAATCCTAGTACTCTGAGAGGCTGAGGCAGGAGGATCATTTGAGCTCAGGAGTTCAAGACCAGCCTGAGCAAAAGCGAGACTGTCTCTACTAAAAATAGAAAGAAAATAGCTGGACAACTAAAAAAAAAATATCTATCTATCTATATACATATATATATGTGTATATATATATATGTATATATATATACACACATATATGTAAAATTAGCCAGGCATGGTGGCACATGCCTGTAGTCTCAGCTACTTGGGAGGCTGAGGCAGGAGGATTGTTTGAGCCCAGGAGTTGGAGGTTGCTGTGAGCTAGCCTGACACCATGGCATTCTAGTCTGGGCAACAGAGTTAGACTCTGTCTAAGACAACAAACAAACAAAAAAAGAAAATATATGAAATAAAATATAACAATATGTAAAAAATGATAATACCTACATTAGATTTAATAGTCTATAATAAAATAAGATAAACTAAACCCCATAAAATGGAAGAAAGTTTTAAAAAGCAAATTATATGAGCCAAGTGAAGAATAAATGTGATCAATAAACATTTCATATACATTGTCTTAGATTTTATATGAAGAAAATGAAACGTAATCAACAATGGCATGCCAATTTCCCCATTATTTCATTAAACTGAGAAAATGTAAGCATTTCTCCATAGAGAATGGTATTAAAGGTTAATGGATATCAATCTTCTATTGACTTGGGCTGGGAGAGTGAAGATCTATATCTATTCCTGAATTAAAGGAGGAAGATATCAATATATATTCATTTTCTCAGACTTAATGTTATACACACATATGAATGATTAAATCCTAATATTTTTCTAATTAAAAACAATTACATGACTCTTATAAAACATCTAAAAGACACGAAATATCTAACATGAAACATAAAATTTGTCAGTAATCTTAGCTTTCATGGAAACCCAGAGTTCACCATTCCAAGTATATTGTTCAAGTTCCTTTATTAGGACTGCCCCAGGTCCTGTCATTTATTAACGTGGTATGTACAAAATTGTTGCTGCTGGTCATCTGGAAGAATCTGAGAATTAGAAGGTCTTTGTTCTTGCTCCCAGAGCTGTATCCTCTGCTGAATAGGACCAGGGAGCCCTCGGCTCAAGCCTTATCTGATCCACTGACAAGCTTGATTATCTCCTATCTAGGTAAATAGTGGGTCAGCCTCCCTCCTAGGAGGAGCTGTGAGCTTCTCCATCCAAGACTTGATCCCCAGGATGAGGCAGTGTGGCTGGGATAAGCCAGTCTCAGCAGGGAAGACATAGGCTGCCTGTGTGGCCATGGCATAGAAGGTCTGCACCATGGTGCACAGAAGTCCCTAGAGCTGGGTGGGCTCAGAGAGTTGCTCCCAGGTCAGTGGAGAATGTACCTGCTGTGCCCACACCTGCAGTAGGTCTTGATAAATGGCCTCAGATGTAGCACACAGGGAGGTCATCAGACTTTTCCAAAGTGATGGTGGGTGGTCTATTAAGGAATGAGATTTGGGCCACTTGCTGTGCCCAGTTCAGGCCTTCAGATGTCACCTATGGCTGGCATTACAGGTCTCCTCCATTTCATTGCTGTGTACAGCAGCAGAGGTTTTTGGTTTCTTTCTGAAAGTCAAGCTGCACTCATCTTTTGGACAGTTCCCTACTGCTCTGTTGTGGCAGCTGTCCTTGGAACTGATTTTCCTCTTCCTGGTTTCCCCCAGGCTGAACTGGCCTCTGATTCTGATCTAGCAGTGCTGTTTCTGCCTTTGGGCTTAGTTTCCTTGGAATTCTCCTCCTCATTTGGGTTGGGCTCTGATTTTTGCTTCTGGGTGTGGTTCTCACTGGAATGGGCAGAGAGTGCTTTGCCTTTTTCTTCAGATGGTTTTCTCTCCTCCTCTGAGTCTCCATCAGTAAAGAAAATCTATTTGAAAGGGGGCTGCTCAGTTTGGCACTGACTGGAGGGGCAGTGGGGATTTGGGTCTTCAGTTCCCAATCCCATGTTGAAGTTCAAGTAAAAGGTCCTCTTACACATCCATATTCAGAGTAGGTTGTTTTTCTTTTCTAAGAATTTTCCTTTTGTCACAAAATGAAATTTTACTCTATTTCATTATCTGCTTCCAGCTTTTTTTCCCCCCTGGATAAATTGAAAACAGAGGGGAGGTGGTTATAATACAAGAAGAAGTTTCTATATCTGTGTGTCAAAACAGTTGAGGATCCTGTTCTGTGGCCATAACCAAACCTATAATTCATCTACAAAGGACAATTCCCTGTAAATAATTATCCACAAGATCTTTTTGATGGCTTTCTCAAATTGTTTTTACTTTTACTTGATTTTTACTGATTGTCCACTTTGGTGCAGAACACAGGAAGCTTTTAATACATATCTAATTCACAAATATATTTTATAAATATATTTTATGAGAATATATTTTATAAAAGCAGTACATAGCTGAAGAATATGATTCTATTGTTTTATGATTTCAGTCTGATATTTGTCTGACTGAAACACTTAGACTCCGTGTTGTCAAGTAACTGATATTACAAAAAGCTCTATAAGTGTTAAATACATCCTCCAATCAGACCTCCATTTTCAGCTTCTACAATAATTTTCTCTGATTCTCAATTTACAGCTTCATCCTTAACTGTTTATTGTATGGCTTCTGAACACATCACTCCATTGAAACTGCTCTTGGCAAATTTATATGTGGTTTCTTTCAAGTTAAATGAACATAGTCATTTCATTGACCTTTTTGTTACATTTGGCACTGTTAATCCTTCTTCTTACAATTTTCTAGATAGATTGCTTGCATGATATTCACACTCATGGTTTATGTTTTTCCTTCTGGTTTCTTTATGGGATTTCTTCCCTTATTCATTTTTGCGGCATTGATATTTCTCGTGCTTCATTCCAACTCTGCTTCTCTGCTTCTCTCTTTTTCCTGGGCATTACATTTCCTGGTGACTTCAATTAGCATGACTTCAATTTAACATTTAAAATTTTATGATTTCAACATGTGTATTTCTAGACATGATGCCACTCAATGTTAGACATTTGCACCTGGAAGTTTCACACTCCCTGTAAGTGAACATGTTCAAAAGCCTCTCTATTACTCCTTGCCCTACTCTTTCTTGGCTATTCTAAAACCAAAAGCCGACAGTGGTTGCCCTATATGAACAATTAAGATCACATTTATTGTTTCTTAGTTTAGGCTTATCTTGAAACCCTATTGACATTGCAGGTACTTTCACTTAATTTGGCTGTTCTCCTGACTCTAACATGAGGAAATTTGTTTGGTCGTAGTGGAATTGTGGGGAGTGGCTCTAAAAACACACCAGTGAGACAAGTGTTGTGGTAGCCATTTTACATGGACTACCTGTCTGGAAAAACTTCTCATTTAATTATTTGTGTTTTTTCCTCTCTCTTACTCCATGGTATTTACTGATTCTGACTTATACCTGGCTCTTACAAATTATTCCTCAGATTTCTATTTAGACTCTTCAGAGTAGTCTTTCTGAATCTCCCAAATTACATTAAGACCTTCCTGCATTTAGTCACACCCTATGCTTAATAAAGGAAATAAAAATTTGCTGAAAACAGGACTTTAATCTTGTTTAATGTAACAGCCACAGAACGGAAGGAGTCTGAATCTTAGAGTTAAGTCTAGACAAATATTTAACCTCATACCTAGATCAAGTTATATTACTTCTTATGTGGACTCAATTTTAAAACTATTTTGACACTCATAGTTTTGCCACATCCCTGACTCTAATTTAGGTGATTCTTGTTTGCTTTTACATTTGGTGGAGGAAATGTTCTGAATGGCTCTTAAGTCACACCATAACCTACTACCTACTAAGCACATACATAATACCCATTAAGGTAAAAAAATGTGTTAACTGACTTATCCCTGTGTTTGGAAGAAAAATAACTTTCATTTTATCATTTTCACTTATGCTTCCTCAATACACTTACCAGAAAGTATTAAAACAAGAGTTTAAAGACTCTTAAGTTCTGGATTTGGACCAATAGCTGCTCTTTGGTTGCTCCTTGGCCGATGCCAACTAACTACACTAACATCTGTTCAAATGATTTTACTCTCCAATCTTGTTCAAGGCCATCAATAAATTGATAAAAGAAAACCACCCCATCATTTCTTTTTTTTTTCTTTGAGAGAGAGAGAGAGAGACATATGATCCCATCATTTCTTATAGAAACTCTAATTACTTGGCTATTTGAAGATTTCATTTTATTGCATTTTATCCAGTAGTGGGAGATAGTCTCTACCCACTATATGCCATAGAAAATCTCCCAGAGTTTATAGATTCTATTAGAGAAAGGGAGGATGGACCCGGATTTATTGTCTTAGGAAAAGCTGGGACACTCCCAAGAATATAAGCTTCATACAAGTAACAATCAATTAATTAAAAGATTAACAATTACTTAAGTAACTGAAATACACTGATTAATAGAATAATGACTCAAAATATAGAAGAAAATTATATAGATAACCCACCTACCTGTCTTTTCCTCCATCCTGAGGCACTCAGCTGATGCTTTACACAATGCTGGAAACTTTGGACCATGTCCTTGCTCCTAAATATCTTCAAAAATAAGATGTCACTGTCATTTGACTGATTTATGTTTATTTCTCTTGTCTTTTTAGAAAACTGAATATTTTAAAGAGTGCAGGATCGAGAGAGGAGGAGGACATTGGCAATATTTGTAACCTTAACACTTGTACCCCCATAATATGCTAAAATAAAAAAAAGAGCGCAGGAATCTTAATTGTATCAACAGATAATTTCCAATTTAAGGCTGATTCTAGAAGCCTCTCATTTTGTCTGTCTTTAGATGCCTGCTATATATTGATGCATAAAGCCAGCCATATCAGCTTCCTAATCACATGCAATGTTATGAACTCTTATTTCCTTTCAATTCAATTAACTATTCACATCTTTTTAATTTTGATAAAACATAATCAATCAAACTATTTCTAAGGTAAAATGATATTCCAAGCCTCTCAAATGTAATGGTTTCAGTTGGTTATTTATCCCTGAGCATGAGGAGGATTAGAAGTATGAAGAAGACTATGTTTGCAAAGGGCACATGTGGACTTCTGGTCATTCTTTCTCATGGACCCAAACTTACCTCACAGGCATTTCTGGAATGGCATTCACTTATCTGTTCTTTTCATTTCTACAATGTAGCCAAGAATTTTCTACCAAGGCATGTGTTTGATTTTGAAGGTTGTATTCAAAGATCTTAGAAAATACTAATATCAGGAGTACTCTCTGGTTTGAAAATTTCTAATATTCAGATCTTCCTAGACAAAAGGAGGATTTTTTATAACAGGATTGCCATTTGTTTTATTTGCTAAACATGAAATGAAGAGAATAAGTAAGAGTCCTTCATGAATTACGTTCCAAAGTGATGAATTAATTTTTTGTCTAATAAACATTTGGCACAGATCATAAAACAATGTAGTAGTGGGAAGAGTATTCTCAGAGAACTGAAGATTCCACAATGACATTCAACATTCACAAATATGAAGACATTCTTTATATGTTATTTTTCAAGTTATTTAGATACTTAAAAACTTATAAACTCTTTTTTGTTCCCATAATTACAAATATGAATTATCATTTAGAGAACTATATAATATTTTTTGGAGCATTCCATCAGAATTTGAAATGAATCCCAACAGTTAAAATTTTGCAATTAAAAATTTTTTCTCTATTATAAAAGGGATACTTAAAACTAATTGTGATACCTAAAACTGATTGTAAAATTTTTATTATAAATTATGTTGTTTAATTTTAGATTATGTTTAAATTATGTTTCAACTATCAACAGTGATACAAATGTATTTTTGTACAAATATCTTTGGCTACCTAGAGTATTTCCTATAAGTAGAATTTCAGAAAATGTTCAAAAGGTTAAATAATTTTAAACAAATAAGTCTTGTATGTAGGAATGTTCTTGTAACCATATAAATAGTGGACATTATTGTTGTTATTTCTACATAATATATTATTTCTATGTATATGTTATTATTTTTATGTATGTTATTTAAATACCTTGAGTGTGCTACAAACATTTTTCTAAATTTTTTGTTGGCCTTTAGTTGTGTTTATGCTATTTTCTTTTTTTAATTAATTAATTAATTTTTATTTCAGCATATTATGGGGGTACAAATTTTTAGGTTACGTGTGTTGCTTCCCCCCCTCCTCCCCCAGAGTCAGAGCTTCTAGCAGGTCCATCCCCCAGATGGTGCACATCACAGTCGTTATGTATGTATATACCCATCCCCTCCTTCCCCCTCTCATCTGCCCGACGCCAAATGAATGTTATTCCTATATGTCCACTTAGGTGTTGATCAGTTAATACCAATTTGTTGGTGAATATATGTGGTGCTTACTTTTCCATTCTTGGGATACTTCACTTAGTAGAATGAGTTCCAGATCTATCCAGGAAAATAAAAGAGGTGCTATATCACCGTTGTTTCTTAGAGCTGAATAGTACTCCATGGTATACATATACCACATTTTATTAATCCACTCATGAATTGATGGGCACTTGGGTTGTTTCCACATCTTAGCAACTGTGAACTGAGCTGCTATAAACATTCGAGTGCAGGTGTCTTTTATATAGAGTGTCTTTTGTTCTTTTGGATAGATGTCCAGTAATGGGATTGCTAGATCAAATGGTAGATCTATTTGTATCACTTTAAGGTTTCTCCATATTGCTTTCCACAGAGATTGAACTAGTTTGCAGTTCTACCAGCAATATAGGAGGGTTCCTAACTCTCCATATCCATGGCAACATTTATTGTTTTGGGACTTGTTAATAAGGGCCATTTTCGATGGATATAAGTGATATCTCATTGTGGTTTTGATTTGCATCTCCCTGATGATTAGAGATGTTGAGCATTTTTTCATATGTTTGTTGGTCATTATTCTGTCTTCTTTTGGAAAGTTTCTGTTTATGTCCTTTGTCCAATTTTTGATAGGGTTGTTTGATTTTTCCTTGCTGATTTTCCTGAGTTCTAAATAGATTCTAGTTATCAGCCCTTTATCAGATGTGTAGCTTGCGAAAATTTTCTCCCATTCTGTGGGTTGTCTGTTTGCTCTTGTGACAGTTTCTTTGGCTGTGCAGAAGCTTTTTAATTTGATCAGTTCCCATTTATTTATTTTTGTTGCTGCTGTAATTGCCTTTGGGGTCTTCTTCATAAATTCTTTGCCTAGGCCAATGTCTAGAAGAGTATTTCCAACATTTTCCTCTAGGATTCTAATAGTTTCTTTCACATCTAAGGTTCAAGTCTGTTACCCAGCATGAGTTAATTTTTATGAGAGGTGAAAGGTGTGGATTCTGTTTCAGTCTTCTACATGTGGCTATCCAGTTTTTTCAGCACCATTTATTGAATAAGGATTCTTTTCCCCAGTGTATGTTTTTGTCTGTTTTGTCAAAGATTAGATGGCTATATAAGGATGGCTTTATATGTGTTCTGTTCTGTTCCACTTGTCAATGTTCCTGTTCTTGTGCCAATCCAAAGCTGTTTTAATTATTATAGCCTTGTAGTATAGTTTGAAGTCTGGTAAATTGATACCTACCATTTTGTTTTTGTTGCCTAGGATTGCTTTTGCTATATGGGGTCTTCTCTGGTTCCATACGAAGTGTAAAATTATCTTTTCTATATCTGTGAAAAATGATGATGGTATTTTAATAGGGATTGCATTGACTATGTAGTTTACTTTGGGTAGTATAGACATTTTAAGAATGTTGATTCTGCCGACCCATGAGCAAAGTATGGTCTTCCACCTGTTTACATCCTCTGCTATTTCCTTCTTCAGTGTTTCATAGTTCTTTCTGTAGAGGTCTTTTACCTCCTTAGTTAATTATATTCCTAGGTACTTTATTTTCTTTGTTGCTATTTTTTTTTTTTTTTTTTTTTGAGACAGAGTCTCACTTTGTTGCCCAGGCTAGAGTGAGTGCCGTGGCGTCAGCCTAGCTCACAGCAACCTCAAACTCCTGGGCTCAAGCGATCCTTCTGTCTCAGCCTCCCAAGTAGCTGGGACTACAGGCATGCGCCACCATGCCCGGCTAATTTTTTCTATATATATTAGTTGGCCAATTAGTTTCTTTCTATTTATAGTAGAGACGGGGTCTCGCTCTTGCTCAGGCTGGTTTTGAACTCCTGACCTCGAGCAATCCGCCCGCCTCGGCCTCCCAGAGAGCTAGGATTACAGGCGTGAGCCACCGCGCCCGGCCTTTGTTGCTATTTTGAAGGGAATTGAGTCTTTGATTTGGTTCTCAATTTGACTGTTGTTGGCGTATATGAATGCCTCTGATTTCTGTGTATTGATTTTGTATCCTGAGACTTTATCAAATTCATTTATCAATTCAAGGAGTCTCTTGGTTGAATCCTTGGGGTTTTCTAGGTATAATATCATGTCATCAGCAAAGAATGAGAGTTTGATCTCTTCTGCTCCCATTTGGATGCCCTTAATTCTGCTCTCTTGTCTAATTGCTGTAGCAAGGACTTCCAGCACTATGTTGAACAGAATTGGAGATAGTGGGCAACGTTGTCTTGTTCCAGTTCTAAGTGGGAATGCTTTCAATTTTTCCCCATTCAGTATGATATTGGCTGTGGGTTTGTCATATATAGCTTGTATCATTTTTGGGTAAGCCCCGTCTATGCCTGTTTTGTTGAGTGTTCTTATCATAAAAGGGTGTTGAATTTTGTCAAATGCTTTCTCTGTGTCTATTGAGAGGATCATATGGTCTTTGTTTTTGCTTCTGTTTATATGGTGAATTACATTTATACATTTGTGTATGTTGAACCATCCCTACATCCCTGGGATGAAGCCCACTTGATTGTGATGAATTATTTTCTTGACAAGCACCTGGATTTGACTGGCTAGGATTTTGTTGAGAATATTTGAATCTATAGTCTTAAGGGCTATTGGTCTGTAGTTTTCTTTTTTTGTTGCATCCTTTCCTGGTTTTAGTATCAGGGTTATGTTGGTCTCATAAAATGTGTTGGGGAGGATTCTATCCTTCTCGATGTTGTGGAATAATTTCTGCAGGATAGGCACCAGTTCTTCTTCGTAGGTGTGGTAAAATTTGGGTGTGAAACCGTGTGGTCCGGGACTTTTCTTTTTAGGAAGGTTTTTTATTGCTGTTTTAATTTCAGTACTTGATATTGGTGTGTTCGGGAATTCTACTTCTTCCTGGTTGAGTCTAAAGAGGCTGTGTTTCTAAGAATTTTTCCATTTCCTCCACATTTTCCAGTTGGTGTGCATAAAGGTTTTTGTAGTATTCATAAATTATATCTTGAATGTCTGTGGCATCAGTTGTAATTTCTCCTTTATTTTCCTGATGGAGTTTATTAAAGTTTTTCTTTTCTGCTTTTGGTTAGTCTAGCCAAAGGCGTGTCAATTTTGTTTTTTTTTCAAAGAACCAACTTTTTGTTTTATTAATCTTCTGTATAGTTTGTCTGTAGTCAATTTCATTTAGTTCTGATTTGATCTTAATGATTTCATTTCTTCTGCTGGGTTTCAAGTTGGTCTGTTCTTCTTTTTCCAATATGCTATTTTCTTGACATAGGAAAAAGTTCATAGTTTTCTCAATAGGAATCATATTTACTTAATATCTATTCTTCATACTTTATACTTTTTAAATGTTATGCTTTTCTATTTTTCAAATAATTATATTATTTAATAAAAAGATGCTTTAATATTGACATTGATAGTTTTCTTTCAAAATTGCTCAATATGCTTAACTTTTTCTTGACATGATTTACCTATGCCTTTTATTATTCAGGATTACCCTTTTTTTGCTTATACATTATATTTTTAAAAAATTTTGGTAAAATACATATGCAATAAAATGTATCACCCAACTATTTTTAGTTGTACTGCACTTAACACAATACTGTAAAATACATTCACATATTTGTGTGCTACCTTTAGTATTTTAATAAATATATTTTGTTTATTCTATAATGTCTAATAATGATAGATATTGTAGAGCTTTGTTACATATAGAACAAATCACTCGGCCTTATTCTTTTTCTCTTTCCCTTGTCTTTGTAGCATTTTATAAGATGTTATCTCATACTTTATTTTTAGATTGTAATTCTTTTTCTTTTTATGGTCAATATCATTTCAGATTTAAGTATAATTTTATTCATTTTTCTAAATATCTTACTTCCCCTATACTATAGGTATTTTCTTCTCTTGGATTAATTCTTTTTTTCCCTAGAGTATAGCATTTAGTAATTGTTTCAGTTATAAAATAAGTTAAATTTTGAATTCTTTCATTTCATCAATTGTATTAATTTTGCCCTCACACTTGAATGATTCTTTCCCCAGATATATAATTTTCTATTTGAAATAATTTTATCTTTGTGTGTAAAGGCTTGAAATATAATTACCTGTTTTTAAGTTTGTACAATGACAGTTAATCATTACTGGGTGGGTTTTTGTATTTCTAGCTATATCTATTATTATTAAATTTAGTATTATGTGTTTAGGTATTCATTTCTATTTTTTTAATTTTTTTAATTTTTAATTAAGGGTATTATGAGGGTACAAACATTTTGGTTACATTTTATGTCTTCGCCTCTCCCTAGAGAGGGTTAGAGGAATGCCCTTTCCCTCTACAATGCTCACCATGTCCTTTAGTTGTGAGTTGAACCTCCCAATCCTCTAATCCCTGGAGAATATTACTACCATGTGAATATCATGGTGTTAATTAGTACCAATCTGATGGCGAATACAAGTGGCGCCTATTCTTCCAATCTTGTGTTACCTCACTTCAGATAATGGTCTCAAGCTCAATCCAGGAAAATAAAAGAGGTGCTAGATCACTGTTGTTTCTAATTATTGAATAATATTACATTGTATATATTTACCAAATTTTAATGATCCACTCATGAATTGATGGACACTTGGGTTGTTTCCACATCTTCACAGTACTGAATTGTGATGTCATAAACATTTGTATGCAGATGTCTTTATTATGGAATGTCTTTTGGTCTTTTGGGTAGATGCCTAGTAGTGCTATTGCTGGATTGAATGTTATTTCTATTTTTAGCTCTTTGAGCTATCTCCAAATTCTTTTCCACAGACGTTGCACTAATTTGCAGTCCCATGATTATGGATTGTTTTTAAGTCTCCATTTTATAAACTGGTTCAAAGTAAGCTTAATGTTAGATGAATTTTTTCTAATTACTAACATATGACTTCTTTAGGAAGTTATGTGATCTTCACTGAATGCCTAGTTGTTCTAAGAGAACATTCTACTCTTGCTGTTCAGCATAAAAAGTTTTCTCTGATTTTGGGGAATTTCTTTTTGTCATAAACTTTAATCTTCAAGTAATTGGTCAAAAAATGTTAGCTGTTACAGAAACCATTAAATGCAGATTTCACATCCTGCAAAAAGTTAACAGAAGGGGAAGAATACAATCTTTATGAAGATACCCATGATGTGCCAGCTTTGTAAGAAAAAAATATTTTATAATTAAAGAAACTAAGAGAATGTATATGCCTATTTCAAGATTGTAGAGCTATTAAACAGTCAGAATTTTAATTCTGGACTAACACAAAACCCATGCCAAATCTAAGCTTAAAAAAAAGATAAGAAAAAGTGGAGTTTCAGTTCTCTTTGGGAAAAAAAAGGTAAGATAGCTTGTTAAATACTACATGGGATAAGAATCATGGAGTTTCTTTCTTTTTTGGTTTTTTTGTTTCTTTAACGATGTAGTGTTTAGAGATTCTTCTAGAAAGAGTACATTTCAGTAGCAAATAACCCCTTCATTGTTTACCAAGGAAGAACAAAACAACAATTGAATTGAGACAAGTACTTAGTAGAATAAATTTTAAACTGCATAGACTCATTTTTTCTATAACAAAGTGTTCTTTGATAATTCCAAATTTAGTTGTTTTAATGGATATTTCTCTTGTTGATTCTTTTTTTTCCATTTATTGTATTATATTATGGGGGTACAAATATTGTTAGGGTTACGTATATTGCCCCTGCCACCCCTTTCCCCCCGCCATGCCATTGGGGAATTTTTTATGTACCATCTTTTCTGCCTTTCCTTGCTGGACTACAGAATTTCATCCTATGCATAGACAACTTAGTACTCAGCTCCAGACTGAAAGATCCCCATGCATACTTTTAGAGCTCTTTTTCCATGCTGCTGTCTCCTGTCTGGAACTCTGGCCCACAAATTCCAACTGCCTCAGTCTTTGCAATCCATGATCCCTTCCTCCTCCATGTCATGAAACCACTGTGCTTTATTTAGCTTTTGCTTTGTTACATGTTTGTGTATGCTTTTGATTTTCTTTTGCTTTGTTATACTTCTGTTCAAGAAATTACCTTCACACAGAAAGATGGTGTCATAGTTGAGCCCAATTGATTTGTTTCTCATCTCTCAGAAATCTAAGTTTTGTGTTGCCTGTTTCAAGTGACCATACAGTGTAGAGTGGGAAAGGTATGCCTGTTCTTAGTTATGCCATCATGGCATGAAGTACAACTTTCAAATCATTTTTAACCCAACAATTATTTAGGTGATAATTATAAAATTTATGACTTGGGTATTTTCATTCAGACTTTATAAGTATTATAATAATTTTCATTATATTTTATTCAGAAAAAGTAGTTTCTATAATCTTTGTGCATAGAAAAATTTGAGTTTCACATAATGTTTTTATGAAGAATGAATGGAAGTTTCTTAAATTTTACCAAATATTTTTCTTCACTGTTGCAAAAGCCTATAGTCTGAGAGGAGGTAGGGGTAATCCAGATCTACACTGAAGTCTTATTTCATAGTTATTACAAACAATGCCTATCATTTGCTTGGAAGAATACCATTATTATGAAAGAGAGCTGTATTATTTTCCTGGTAGAATTTTTCTAGGAGTCACAGCCATAATGAACCTTCTACTCAACTGTGTCTCTTGATGGTTTCATGACCCATTCACATATGCAGCTCTTGCAATTCTATGTCAGGGTATATTAGTGTGACTACGATGCATTTCTTTTCCACTTTCTAGTTTATTTCCCTCCCATGAGGACAATCAAGGGTCAAGACATTCCTTCTTTTTATATGCTTATATTTTGTTGACATATATGGTAGATGTACCTTACGATTAGGAATATCTACCTGTCACTCTTTTTTATTTTCTTATTGCAAAACAAGTTTCCATGAATACAACTCTCAAATCATCATAGACACAACTCTCAAATCACCACTTAGTCACGTATCTCCTTCCACTTACTATATTTCTTCTTAGTCTTGAGTAACCACTCTCCATGTGTTGGACTTTATATATTGAGACAATCTGTCCCAGATTGATTAGCTGGATCATGCTATAACACATGATATTATAAAATGAGTAGCTATTCAACAATTTCTTCAAAAATTTGTTAAACAATTGGCATTTTTAATGCAATAAATTTAATTGCATTCTTTACTGTTAAGCTGAAAAATTAGAGTTAATTCTTTAATAATAAAATGAATGTGATAGTTACCCAGTTTCTTATTCATTCTTATATAAATTTTAATAATTCCTTAATTTTTCTTAGTTACACTAACCCTTAACTTTTTATTAAAATATGCCTTTCAAGTTGGTTTTATTATACATCATTAGTGTCCTCTGATAATTAATACTAAAGGCAAATTTTTCTTACTTTTTTGTTTCTTTTTCCCTCCAGAAGGAATTCCCTATGTACATAATTAACTAAATGACAAAACAACTCTTGTTTTTAAAGCATAAAATTAGTAATGATAGTGTTCCTTTTTTGGAGGATATCTTAACTCTTTGTGTCAGATATTCTTGATTGTCTTCCATTTTCATTAACAATCATAAAGAATGTAAGGAAGTATTTCACTAGTGTTAGTATTAGAAATCATTTCAACATAAATGGAGGAAATACTAGGAAATTACCTCATCTGAGATAGAAACCAAATATGTTGTAGTTTTTACTATCCAGGTTCCCGAGCACTGGTAACTAGTTCAAACTAACATGCAAGTGTGAGGGTAAGGTAGTAGAAAGTTTACAATATTTGCATTAAGTCACAATTTAAATGTTATTTTTCTTTCAATTTTTTATTAAAAAACTATTTTCTAAAAAAATATTTTCTAGACAGTGAGCATATTAATAATTTATGAGATTAGTTCTTATTTTCCATTTTAGAAAAAGAATTATTGTGGAAATTAAAGGCAGGTGTTTACCAGTGATTTGTTCTACTGCTTTTTGATTAATCTTAGTTTTTTATAGTATAGAAATCTATAATGCAATGGCATAGAATTTAAAAGTACACCAAAATTTGTGCATTGCTTTTTTTTCTAATGAATTATATAAATTGAATATGGCAACTGAATATGGCAATTGAATATGAGTTGAGAAAAAAAATGAATCAAGAGCTGGTCTCTAGAAATAAGGATTTCTTTACTCTGTGGCTATTATTTTGCCACATTACAGTCAGGATTTATTATTATTGATTATTCTTATTACTTATTGCCAGGTTAGAGCCTAATTTTAAAACATTTTTCTATTCATTAATAAAGAAAAAATAGATATAGGTTGCATGAGAGTAGATGTGATTAACAATATATTATTGTAATTTTGAAGCCAATAAATGGCAAAGCAAGTTAAGACATAGGAAATATCAAAATTACAATAAATTGTCCTCATATGATTCTAGAAATAATTATGATACTCAGAAAATAGGAAAAAGAACAGAGAACTCCAGAGAAGTTCAGATGCTTTGGTCAATTATGAGTAAATTATACAAGAAACAATACCTAACTGTTCTCGGTAGTAAACAATTTTGAAATGGTGGGAACTGAGAAAAAGTAATATTACATAAAAGGATAAAATTTTAGGTATATGGTTAATTTTAAAAGACAGCTGAAGAGGAGAATATATTATGAAAGAAGGTCATCAATAGAAGTGAGAGATTTCATGGGTGAAGATAAATCTAAAAAAGAAAAGATGTATTTTTCTGATTTGCTTGTTTTGTTAGGTCTCTTAGGGAAAATGTTCATGAAAAACTCCACATGAAAATAGTCCAGCCAGTTTTTATAGGTCATACAAACATGTAGCTTATTTCTAAAATGTGTTTAGGGAGTTGAAAACTGTCATTTAAAATCTGGCTGTAAGAGTTTGCATGTTTTTTGAACTCACAGAAATATATCTTCCTGTCATTTATATTCTATTTTTTATCTTCTTCAGAGCTATTAATTATTAATTTAAATCTTAAAAGTAAATCCTGGATGTATATAGATTGCTAAAATTTTAGAGGTTTTTTTTTTGTACAAGATTGTACGAAGTGATCTCTGAATCTTATTCAACTAATAAGATGCTGTGATTTTGTTCTATGATTTTTAGGTCCCATTTGCAATTTCTAAATGGACCACTCTATTATCATGGGTTGTGAATATTGGTCTTATTGTTGCTTTTCCTGATGCAGCAATATATAACACAGTGACTTTTAAACATTTGTGCTTGTGTTCTTTTTCCCAATATAAAAAAGTTATTTTCAAACTTTTTTATTTGTTTGGGGAAGCAAAGTGTGACTTTGATCATAATAGGTTCTGAATATATTTCTGAATATAAGATCAGAAAGAGACAAAATGGAATTGAATTGAACTGAAACTTAAGAAAGTACATATGGGGATACAGATATCGGCATTTCCCTAGTTCCTAGAGAGCAATATAATTTTTTTTACTAACACATTAAGGGCTTGTTTTGTTTGCTTGTTTCTCAGAGTATAAATAAATGGGTTTAACATGGGGGAAATGGAAGTAGTGAGTATTGCTACCCCCTTATTGATGGCCATTTCATCTTTTGCTGAAGGTTTGACATATATAAAGATACAGCTGCCATAGGTGATGGAAACCACAATAATATGAGAAGAACATGTAGAAAAGGCCTTTTTCCTTTGCTGGACAGACGGGAATCTCAGAATGGTTCTGATGATATACATGTAGGACAAAACCACACACACAAGAGTCATGATAAAAATTAATACAGAGCCAACAATAACCATTTGATCTATGAACCACGTGTCTGAGCATGAGATCTTCAGAAGAGCATTGGCATCACACGCAAAATGGTCAATGACATTAGAGTCACAGAATTCCAGATTTAGTCCCAAGCTGAGTGGTGGGAATATAATGAACAAAGTAATCATCCAACAGCAGAAGATGAGTCTTTTGCAGACCTTGGGGTTCATGATGGTCATGTAATGCAGGGGTTTGCAGATGGCTATGTATCGATCATAGGACATGGTTGCCAGGAGAAAAAATTCTGTTATCCCAAAGACATATGTAAAAAATAATTGGCATGCACAAGCATTATAGGTAATGGCTCTGTCACCTGTTGATATACTGTACAAGAATCTAGGAATGCAGGCAGAGGTGAATGAGATTTCTAGGAAGGAGAAATTTTGGAGAAAAAAGTACATGGCAGTTTTAAGGTGGGAATCCACTAGTGTGAGGATAATGATGGTCAGGTTTCCAGTTACACTTAACATGTAGGTGATAAGTAAAAATATAAAAATCAGAATTTGCATTTGGGGGTCTTCTGTCAGTCCCAGGAGAATGAATCTGGTTAGTGATGTATGGTTTCTCATACCTGGGTCCCAACTTCTTCCTAATCTGCATGTAAAACCGAGAGAGATCATAACTTATAAGAAGGTAGGAAGATTTTTTTCCAATGGATTCTGGTTAGAAGAGCCAAGAAATGTGTTTTCCATTTATTTTATTTCACTTAATAAAGACTATCTTAAAATATTTCATGCCTTCATATATTTTGATATAAATCATTTAATAATTTTGAAACCTTGGCTTTCAGACATCTTTGAGCACAACACATGGTAAAAAATACTTTACACGGTAATCCAGTGTATTTGTATATATACATATATATACTTGCAGATATCTGAAACAAAAATTTAAAAATGCTAGCTCTTAGATGCTTTGGACTCTAAGGTTTTCAATTCTAATTTATAACATTAAAAACAAATACAACTATTACTAAATTAACATATAGGTTACTAATTGGTTGTGAACTGTGGTTTGAAAAAAATTTTGATCATCTTAAAGAATTATTTCAATAATAATATAATCCAAATAATGATAGTAAATCTCCTTTCAGTATATTTTAATAAATTTACTCTATTAATTTATGGTTTGGAGTAGATTTTCCATAGCATTTATTTATTTCTCAATAAGTAAAGAGATCATGAATATAGTAGTGTCCTTTTTTTGTAATTTTTTCCCTGTTACTAACTGAAATTTTGCATAGTTTCATTTGTTTGCTTGTAGTTTTTTTCCTGTATAAATTGTAAATAGCGGGGTGGTTATGATATGACATTTCTGGATCCATCTGTTAAAACAGTGCAAAACATAGTCCACAGCCATGACCAAGCATATAATTAATCTATAAAGGACATTTATATTCATTTCCCCCACAAAAATTATCCCTTGAATTATCTCAAAATGTTTATGCTTTTGCCTTATATTCACTGATTATCTATATTATTTATGAACAGAAAAAGTGTATTGATACATACCAATTCACTAATAAGTGAGAGAAAGTTTTGTATACAGCTGAAGAACATTATTCTCACTGTTTTCTGATTGTAGTCTGTTTTTATCTGGCTGAAACACAGTCCCTTTTTTATCAGGACACAAGTTATTATTAGCACTGTAATTATTAAATATAATTCCAATTTCACTCCAACAATTTGCAATAATTTTTTCTAGTTCCTGACTTCCCCAATAACTGTACTCTTGAACTGTTTATGAATGCCTTCTGTACACTCAATCCACAGAAGCAGCTCTTGGCAATATTACTTGTGATTTTTTTTTAGGTTCAATGAGGTGTAGCCATTTTATCTGACTTATTGGCTGCATTTGGTCCTGTCAATCACTCCTTTCTTCTTACAATGTCCAAACATGTAGCTTGCTTGATATCCACGCTCCTAGTTTTTGTTTTGGCCTTCTGATTTCTCCTTTATAGGAATTTCTTCCCCTACTTTATTACATTGATATTCCTCAGACATCATCCATAATTCTTCTTCTCTGTTTCTCTATAGGTTTTTCCTGGGGATTGCATTAAATTTCATGGCTTTAATTTAGCATTTAAAATTTGATGATTAAAATATCTAGACATGATCCCTGTGACTGTTAGATATCTCCACCTGGAAATTTTACATTCTGCTCAAATTGACCATGTTCAAGATTAAATTCTACACCTTCTGCACCACTATTACTTCTTACCCTATTCCTTGTTTGCTATACTGAAACCAAAGGCCAACATTTATTGCCTTGTATTAACAATTGAGATCATCTATATTGTTTCTTTGTGCAGCCCTATCTTGAAACTCTATTGACACCGAAGGTATTTTCACTTAATTTTGCCGTCCCCCTGACTCTTACATGGGGAAGTTGTTAGGTTGGTGGTATTATTAATAGAATCATGGTGAGTGGCTCTAAAAACACACCGTACTATGAGACAAGTGTGGTAGCCATTTTACATGAACTATCTGTCTGGAAAAATTTTCATCTGATCATTTGGGTTTCTCCCCTCTTTATTATGCAATCGCAATCTCAAACCTGGGTTTTAGTGACTTGTTCCCCAGTTCTCTGTTTAGACTATTCAGAAAACTTTTTCTGAATCCCCAAAACCACATTAACTACCTCCCTATGGGTTTTGTTGCACTCTGTCCATAATAAAGGGTATAAAAATTTTGTTGAAATCAAGATTTTAATCTTGTTTATTATAATAGCCTCAGAACTTTAACAGTCTGAAACATAGAGTTATTCTTGATATTCACCCTCAAATGTAGATCAAAAAATATTGCTTCTTAGGTAAACTTGCTTCTGACACTGCTCTGACTCATGAAGGTACTCTCTTCCTCTTAATTTTGCCATACCCCTGCCTCTAGGGGATTTCTTTTTGCTTTTCCTCTCAGTGGGAGAAATGTGCTGAGCGGCTCTTAGAGTACACCATAACTTAACTACCTACTCAGCATACACGTAATATCTGCATTAAAGCGAAAAAGTGATAACTGACTTCTCAGCTGGATTTGGCAGATAAATAGCTTGCTTTTTGTGGTTGTCATTTATGATCTTAAGTACATCTGTCACAAAAATCTTAAACCAGAGATTTAGGACTTTTAAATTCTAAATTTGGGTCAACTGCTACGCTGTGGTTATTCTAGACTAGCATCTACTAAGGTGCTTCTTTCACATTTTAAATCTTGTTTCAAGACCATGAATGCTTTCTTGGGCATCGATAAATTTTAAAAAATTCTCATAGAAACCCAAATTAATTTTGCTATGTGAAAGGTTTCACTTGATAGCTTTAAAATATTCCTTTCCCCCAGAAATGGGAGATGGTGTCTACCAACTGTGTGCCCATTTTCCATAGTAAATTCCCTAGAATTTATATCCTTCCTTAAAGAGATGGAGGACTGATCCTGGCTTATGGTTTGGGGAGAAGCTGGGATACTCCAAAGATTGTGAGGACCACACAGGCAACAATAGACTAATTAAACGTTTAACAATAGACCAAGCAATTAAATAGTTTTATTAATAGTTTTGAAAGGTAGGAAAGAATTGTATTTAGAGCCCACCTACTTCTCTTTTTTATCAATTTAGAGACATCTATTAGATAGTACTGGCACCTTACACAACCCTGGAAACTTTGAGCTATTTCCTTTCTCCTAACTCTCTTGTCTGACACTTCTGTTTATGTTTAACCATTTTTTTTTTTTTTAGATTTAGGGAACCTACTTTTAGCTCCAGAGAATGTCCAATTTGCAGCAATTACAAACGTGTATTTACTCTACAAAATTAGGGTGAATATTTAGCAGTGGATTATTTTAAAAGTCTTTCATTTAAGCTATATTTAGATTGTCTGCTTTTTATTGATACATAAAACCAACCTTATCAATGTTTTCAATCAATTAAAAAATCATGAATAGATGTTTCTTTTTATAAAAATTCAATTAACTATTCACATCTCTAATTTTAGTAAAACAGATCAAAACCATTTCTAAGACAAAATCATCATCTAAGTCTCTCAAAGAGGAAAGAAAGTGAAATAGCAGGTATGTACTTACTCTTCGGACAGTCCATAATGGTTTCAGTTGGTTACTTATCCTTGAGCATCCTGAGGGTTAGAAGGATGAAGAATATGTTTGCAGAGGGTTGTGTGTGGACTTCTGTTCACTCTTACTCACGGACCTATACTCACCTCACAGGCAGCTCCAGATGGCATTGATTTAGCTGACTTTTTCCTTATTAACTCCTGACAAAGAATTTATTACCAAGGTATTTTTCTTAATTGAAAGTAAATTACTTTTCAAAGATCTAGTGAATTCCAGATCTCCCTGGTTTGGAAAGATGATATTCAGACCATCTTACAGAAAAGGGATAATTTTTTACTAACAAGTTTGGCATTTGTTTTATTTACCAAACCTGACCTATGTGAATAAATAAAAGAGTCCTTGGTGACTTAGCTTCCAAAGTCATTAATGAATCTTTTTTGAATAAACTTTTGGCAAAAATCCTGAAATATGCAGCAGTGGGAGCAACGGGGACATTCTCCTTAGAGAAAAGAAGATGCCATAATAGGATTCAACATAGGTCATGCACACAAAATAAAATAAAATGATAAAGCACAAGTCTACCTTCTCTTCCTTTTGTTCCATAACATCTACAGTAGTTAGCAGAATACAATAGCCCTTTTTACCTTTTTTATTTTTACCTTAAATAATTACTATTTATTACAAATAAAATAGATTAATATAATCAAAATAAGAGAAACATAACTTAAAGGTAGTAAATGCTCTTAATATTTCAGATTATACTCTTTCAGAAATTTCCCACGTAAATATATTCATATCATTTAATGTATTCATAAGTATAAAGGTATCTATTTTTCATATATTTGGAAGTAACTCAGTTGTTTTATTTATTTATTTATTTATTTATTTATTTTTATTTCAGCATATTATGGGGGTACAAATTTTAAGGTTTCAATAAATGCTCTTTCCCCCCTCCCCCCACAAGTCTGAGTTTCCAGCGTGACCATCCCCCAGATGGTGCACATCTCACTCATTATGTATGTATATACCTGCCCCCTCCCCCTTGCCCAATACCCTATTACTGTAGTACCTATGTGTCCACTTAGGTGCTGCTCAGTTAATACCAGTTTGCTGGTGGTAACTCAGGTGTTTTAAAAACATAACAAAACTCTATCTTAATAATCAGTTTTTGAGGAACTGTGTAATATTCTTTTCTGGAGCATTCAATCAGAATTTAAAATCAATTCTAACAGCTAGAAATTTATTTGTAACTTTTAAAATATTTTAAAAATGACTACCTAGAAGTAGATTATATGATTGTAAATTTTTGTTATAAATTCATGTTTTTCTTTTGTTAAGGCAACTATCATTATGTAAAATGCATCTTTGCAAAAATACATCTTTGCACATTATGTCCAAGAAGGGGCATTTCAGGAAATGTTCCAAAGTGTATACTATTTTGTATAGTCAAGTATCATCCATGAGAATGTCTCTGTAACCATGTCTATCAGCATTTGTTATTTTTTTGTCTTTTTGATAAGAGCCATTCTGTAGTGAGATGATTTCTCATTGTGGTTTTGATTTGCATTTTCCTGGTGATTAGTGATGTTGAAGATTTTTTCATATGCCCGTTTGCTATTTGAATGCCTTTTTAAAAGAAATGTTTACTCAAATCTTTTGTCCACTTTTTAATGGGATTGTTTTTTACCTGTTGAGATATTTGAGTTCCTTGTGTGTTTTGGATATTAGTAGTTTGTCAGATGAGTAGTTTGCAAATATTTTTTCCCATTCAACAGTTTTCACTTCACTCTGTTCATTATTGACTTTGCTGTGTAGAAACTTTTTAGTCTAATATAGTACCATATGTCTACTTTTGTTTTTGTTGCCTGTGCTTTTGAAGTATTAGCCATAAAATCTTTGCCTAGAACAATGTCCTGAAGTGCTTCTCCTGTTTTCTTCTAGTAGTTTTATATTTTGGGTCTTATGTGTAAGTATTTAATTCATTTTGATTGATTTTTGTATATGGTGAAAGACAGTGTTCTAGTTTCATTCTTCTATATATGGATGCCAGTTTTCCAAATGTATGTTTTTGGTGCCTTTGCTAAAAATCTGTTGGCTATAAATGTGTGGATTTATTTCTGGGTTCTCTATTCTGTTATATTCACCTATGTGTCTGTTTTTATGCCAGTATCATGATGTTTTGATTACTATACCTTTATAGGATATTTTGAAGTCCAGTAGTGTGATGTCTCTAGCTTTGTTCTTTTTGCTCAGTATTGCTTTGGCAATTTGGATTCTTTTGTGGTTCTATACAAATTTTGTGATTGTTCTATTTCTGTGAAGAATGTCATTGATATTTTGATGGAGATTGCATTGAACTTATAGATTGCTTTTGGTAGTATGGTTCTTTTAACAATATCAATTCTTCTGACTCATGAGCAGAGTTTTTCTATTTATGTCTTTTTATGCATATTTTATCAGTGTTTTACAGTTTTATTTGTAGAAGTTTTTCACTTTTTTAATTAACTTATTCCCGGATATTTTATTTGTAGCTATAGTAAATAAGATTGTTTTCTCAATTTCTTTTTTAGCTAGTTTGTGTTGGTATATAACAATGATACTGGTTTTTGTATGTGATTTTGCACCCTGCAACTTTAGTGAATTTGTTTATCATTTCTAATAGTTTTTTTGTGGAATCTTTAGTTTTTTCTCTATATAAGATCATATTGTCTGCAAAGAGACATATAATTTGTTCAGCATTTTTATTATGAATGGATGTTGAATTTTATCAGATCCTTTCCTGTATCTATTGAGATAATCATATGTTTTTCTTCTTTTGATACACATTCTTAAAATTTCTGTGTGTTGAACCATTTTTGCATTCCTGGGATAAACCACACTTGATCATGTTGTATTATTTTTTGGTTTGATTTGATGTGTAGTTGGATTTGATTTGTAAGTATTTTACAAAGGATTTTTCCACCAATGTACATCAAGGATAGCGGCCTGTAGGTTTTTGTTTTTGTTGGGTCCTTGTCTGGTTTTGGTGTCAAGGTAATGCTGGTGCAATAGAATAGATTAAGAAGAATTCTCTCCTCTTCTATTTTTTGGAGTAGTTTGAGAAAAATTAGTGTTAGTTGTTTTTTAAAAGTTTAGTAGAATTCATTAGTGAAGTCATATAGTTCTAGGCTTTTGTTGTTGGGAGACTTTTTGTTTATTTTGTTTATTTATTTTTTGTTTTGTTTGTTTTGTTTTAATAGATTTAGGGGATAAAAGTTGAATTCTGTCACACATATATGTTATATAGTGGTGGGGTCTGGACTTTTGGAGTATCCATCACCTGAGTAGAGTACATTGTACTGAATGGGTAATTTTTTATCCCTCACATCCTCCCAACCTCACCCCATGTGAGTCTCCAATGCCCATTTTGCTACTCTATGTGCCTTTGGGTAGCCATAGTTTAGCTTCCACTTATAAGTGAGAACATGTGGCATTTATTTTTCTGTTCCTGAGTTACTTCACTTAGCATAATGGTCTCCAGTTCCATTCAAGTTGCTGCAAAAGACATTTTTCATTCTTTTTTATTGCTGAGTAGTATTCCATAGTGCATATATATATGTGTATGTGTGTGTATATCTATATGTATATATTCTTGAGTCATTCATCAATTTATGGGCACTTAGATTGATTTCATATTTTTGTGATTGTGAATTATGCTATGATAAACATGCTAGTGCAAGGGTCTTTTTGATATAATGATTTTGTTTCCTCTGGGAAGACACCCAGTAGTGGAATGGCAGATCTACTTTTAATTCTTTGATAACTCCATACTGATCTCCATAGAGGTTGTACTAATTTAAATTTCCACCAACAGTGTATAAGTGTACCCTTTCTCCACATTTGTGTTAACATCTATTGTTTTTTATTTTTCTTTTTTGAGACTGGATCTCACTCTGTTACCTGAGCTAGAGTGCAGTGGTATCCTCATAGTTCACTATAACCTTGAACTCCTGGGCTCAAGAGATCCTCCTGCCTCAGCCTCCTGTGTAGCTGGGACTATAGGCATATACCACTACACCTGGTTAATTTTTCTATATTTTGTAGAGAGGGTGTCTCAGTGGTGTTTAGGCTAGTCTCAAACTCCTGACCTCAAGCAATCCTCCCAAGGTGTTAGGATTATAGGTGTGAGGTACTGTACTGAGAAGCAAATCAAGAACTCAATCCCATTTCCAATAGTTGAAAAAATATATTCATTACCTAAGAATACATTTAACTAAGGAAGTAAAAGATTTTTTACAGAGGAACTAAAAATTACCGATGAAAGGAATTATAGACAACACAAACAAATGAAAAAACATCTCATGATCATGGATTGGAAGAATCAGTATTTTTTTTTTTTTTGAGACAGAGTCTCCATTGTCCTGAGTAGAGCACCATGGCATCAGTCTAGCTCACAGCAATCTCAAACACCTGGGCTCAAGTGATCCTCTTGACTCAGCCTCATGAGTAGCTGGGACTACAGGTGCACACCATGATGCCTGGCTAATTTTTTATTTTTAGTAGAGATGGGACTTGCTTTCAAACCCCTGAGCTTAAGCAATCCTCCCACCTCAGCTTCCCAGAGTGCTAGGATACAGGCATGAGCCACTGCACCTGGCTGAGACTTGTTTTTTAAGGGGCGGTGCTAAAAAGAAAATCACAATTTCATGTTAGTTTAAATAATTATTAGCATTAAAAATGGAATCTAAATTTAATTTTTCTATCCAAAAGAAAAAAAAGTTAGATAGAAAACATCCATATAATCAGTGGGCAAAAAAATGCAATAAAAACCAGTGAGAAACAAGAAAGTGTGATTGATAGAAAATACAAGCTAGGATAGGTAGAAATAAGTCCAAAACCATAATAATTTAGAAATTATTGTATTCTCCAGTTACATGTGATTATATTTTATTCATCCCCTAAAAAGCAAAGAATCTCAGATAATGCCTGGGAATGAAAAACAAATCAAAATAAATAGAAAACAATTCACAATTGCAAAGTTGTGGAAACAACCCAAGTGCCCATCAATTCATGAGTAGATTGATAAAATGTGGTGTATGTATACCATGTAGTACTATTCAGCTCTAAGAAACAATGGTGATATAGCACCTCTTTTATTTTCCTGGATAGAGCTGGAACCCATTCTACTAAGTGAAGTATCTCAAGAATGGAAAAACAAGCACTACATGTACTCACCATCAAATTGGTATTAACAGATCAACACCTCAGTGGACATATAGGAATAACATTTATCGGGTGTCGGGCAGATGGGAGGGGGGAAGAGGGGATGAGTATATATATAAACATGATGAATGAGATGTGCAATGGTTGGGGGATGGTCAGGCTTGAGACTCTGTCTCGAGGGGGGAAGAGGGCATGGGCAATATAGGTAACCTTAACACTTGTACCCCCATAGAATGCTAAAATAAAAAAAAATAAAAAAAATAGAAAAAATTCAGAGGCTACCTACAGGTAATTTATAATGTGGAAAATAAATCCATACAGGAAGTTTACAAATAATGGACTATTAAAACTGTTCTATGAGAGGTGAAAGGTGTGGGTCCCGCTTTAGCCTTCTACAAGTGGCTATCCAATTTTCCCAGCACCATTTATTGAAAAGGGATTCTTTTCCCCAGCACATGTTTTTGTCTGCTTTGTCAAAGATTAGATGGCTATATGAGGATGGTTTTATATCAGGATTCTCACATCTGTTCCACTGGCCAATATTCCTATTTTTGTGCCAATAACAGATTGATTTAATTACTATAGCTTTGTAGTATAGTTTGATATCTGGCATATTAATGCCTCCCATTTTGTTTTTGTTGCCTAGAATTGCTTTTGAAATTTGGGGTCTTCTTTGGTTCCATACGAAGCGTAAGATTATTTTTTCTATATCTGTGAAGAATGCTGATGGGATTTTAATAGGTATTGCATTGAATCTGTAGATCAGTTTGGGTAGTATAGACATTTTGATGATATTGAGTCTGCCGATCCACGAGCATGGTATGGATTTCCATCTGTTTACATCCTCTGCTATTTCCTTCCTCAGTGTTTCATAGTTCTCCCTGTAGAGGTCTTTTACCTCCTTGGTTAAGTATATTCCTAGGTACTTTAATTTCTTTGTTGCTATTGTGAAGGGAATTGAGTCTTTGATTTGGTTCTCAATTAGATTGTTGTTGGCGTATATGAATGCCTCTGATTTCTGTGTATTGATTTTGTATCCTGAGACTTTACTAAATTCATTGATCAGTTCCAGGAGTTTCTTGATTGAATCTTTGGGGTTTTCTAGATATAATATCATATCATCAGCAAACAGTGAGAGTTTGATCTCTTCTGCCCCTATTTGGATACCTTTAATTCCACTTTCCTGTCTGATTGCTGTAGCCAGGACTTCCAGCACTATGTTGAATAGAAGTGTAGATAGTGGGCAGCCTTGTCTGGTTCCAGTTCTAAGTGGGAATGATTTCAATTTTTCCCCATTCAGTATGATGTTGGCTATGGGTCTGTCATATATGGCTTGTATCATTTTTAGGTATGTCCCTTCTATGCCTATTTTATTAAGTGTTTGTATCATGAAAGGGTGTTGAGTTTTGTCAAAGAAACAGTCATGAAAATAAACAGACAGCCTACAGAATGGGAGAAAATTTTTGCACTCTACCCATCTGATAAGGGGCTGATGACTAGAATATACTTAGAACTCACGAAAATCAGCAAGAAAAAATCAAATAACCCTATTCAAAAGTGGGCAAAGGACTTGAACAGAAACTTTTCTAAAGAAGATAGAAGAATGGCCAACAAACATATGAAAAAATGCTCAACATCTCTAATCATCAGGGAAATGCATATCAAAACCACAATGAGATATCACTTAACTCCAGTGAGAATGGCCTTTATCAAAAAGTCTCCAAACAATAGATGCTGGCGTGGATGCAGAGAGAGGGGAAAACTCCTACACTGCTGGTGGGACTGCAAACTAGTTCAATCTCTGTGGAAAGCAATATGGAGATACCTTAAAGCGATACAAGTGAACCTACCATTTGATCCAGCAATCCCATTGCTGGGCATCTACCCAAAAGATCCAATGACACTCTATGAAAAAGACACCTGCATGCGAATGTTTATAGCAGCACAATTCATAATTGCAAGGCTGTGGAAACAGCCCAAGTGCCCATCAATCCAAGAATGGACTAATAAAATGTGGTATATGTATACCATGGAGTACTATTCAGCTCTAAGAAACAACATCTTATATATAAGATATAGCACATCTTATATTTTCCTGGTTAGAGCTGGTTAGAACCTGGTTAGAACCTGGTTTCCTGGTTAGAACCATACTACTAAGTGAAGTATCCCAAGAATGGAAAAACAAGCACCACATGTACTCACCAGCAAACTGGTATTAACTGAGCAGCACCTAAGTGGACACATAGGTACTACAGTAATAGGGTATTGGGCAGGTGGGAGGGGTGCGGGGGGCGGGTATATACACACATAATGAGTGAGATGTGCAGTATCTGGGGGATGGTCATGCTGGAGACTTAGACTTGTGGGGGAAGGAGGGGAAAGAACATTTATTGAAACCTTAAAATCTGTACCCTCATAATATGTTGAAATAAAAATAAACTGTTCTAGGCAAATGCTCAGAGAAGTGTAAACATCTATGTCAATGTTAATATAAACATGTATAGAAATTCTAACAGGAGAGTATTATAGAGATATTTTACATTATTAGTAATGAGAGATATGGTTCTACTGGAAGAAATGTATCTAATTAAGATTTACTCCCTTAAAATATTCAGAAAGAAAAATTTTTACAAAGACAGGAAAATGAGACTACAGTTCAAACATGAAGAAATTCTCCAATAAATGTTAAAAAATTAAGAACACAGTTAGTTTTGAAGAATACAACATGCAACCTATATACATAGATTAGGGTTTAAATGATTTTTACATTTTTTGAATAATGCAATTATGAAACTGTATTTATAGATCAAGGAAAAATAGTTTTTAATATTTTAAAATGGTTGTAAAAGTACAATATAAACTAAGAAAACATGAAAAATATTATAAAGAAGATCAATAAACATTTAAATTGTTTAATTGACAATATTAATAAAATTGATAAATTATTGACAAAATGAAAATGGAAAAAACAGAAAAATAAGAGAAATAAGAGAAAAAACCCACAAATTGCCTAAATCTGGAATAAAAAAGAGTGACTATCACTACAAATTCTAAAAATAAATCAATAAGAGGATATAATGAACAAATTTAAATTTGGATGAAATGCACAAATGTCTTGAACTACCAGCAGTTATCAGGAGTGATTTTAAGAAGGCATTAAAAATCTATTAAGGTAATTGAATATGTAATTCAAAACCTTTTCACAAACTGATTTCCAGGACTTAATACCTTCACTGTTAAAATTTTTAAAAAATCTTGACACTGAGTGTTGCCTTTGGTAGTATGGAAACTTGTTATTGACAAATAGCAGGCTCCCTACCAAAATTTTTGGTCTACAAAGAACAGACACTATTATGTTTCCTGTAATGCTGGTGCTGCCTCTACTAGTACATTGTTTATTTGTTTTGTAAAGGAAAAGTATTTTGGTAGATTCTCCGGTTTTAATTAGTAAATCCAATCTAGCATTCCTAACTATTTGAGCCTTTTGAGGAATCTATGAACACTGCGTTAAGGCTGTTCTGACATTTCCACCTTATTTACTAAGGGTTCCAATGTATCCAAATTTTAAGGAGTCATACTAGCAGTACTTTAGGACTAGCTCCAGGTGTCCTTGTGAGAATGTTTAATGTTGGGTTACTTAAGAATGGACCTATATCAATAATCTCTTCCTTATTCAATATATTTTTTTAACCTTTACTAAAATCTAGCACCTTTGGAATTCATTCTTAGGTATGTTCTCTTGATTCCTGCAGTGTATTTTAGCTATTTTGATGAATAATTGTTTTCTTTCTATAGAAGGTAAAGTAATTCTTCAGTAATGCTGTGCTGATACTTGACTTTAGGTTTTGTTCTAGAACCATGATTTGAGCCGAAGGAAGATTTTAAGGAGAATAAGTATGATCTTTTGCCTCAGATGAGAACTTTATGTATTTTTCAAGTAGGAGGAAGCTGCTATCATCTAACAAGGAAGTTCAAAGGGTTCAAGGGGTTCAAAAGTCTCAAGCATAGCCACTAAGATGTTTTCATTTCACTGTGGAAATTCTGGGGACCAGGGTAAAACACATGGCTCAGATTTCCTCCACTTAAGGGTATTGGAGAAGGAATATTTACAGACTAATTCCTTTTATTCATTGGATGAGTACTGCTCTTGAGGGGTTTTAGGAACTTCTGGCATTCCTTGCAGATGGACAAAATAGGTCTTTGTGGTCAGAAATAAAGCCCTTGATTCAATGTAGCAACTGGCAGTTACAAGTCAGGAAGTCAGCCTATGTACACCACAGTAGGAAAGGCAAGAAGACATATAGACAGGGCACTACAACATCTCCTGTGGACTTCATCTATTAATTATTGCAAATGTTCTAAGTGTATGTACACTTGTACATTGTCAAGAGAATTTCAGAGAGAATATATCAAAACAGAAGAAGTGATAATGGAACCGTTGGTGCCATAGGTTATTGGAAATGTCTTCCTCTATTAGAAGTAGCTATCTGCAAACACTAGACAGCCTTATTATCCCCACTGCCATCCTATCCACTTGATTACAGTGCATCTTGCTCTAGGAAACAACGTGGACTTGATATTCATTACTCCTTCCTTATAATTATTCATAGTTAATTAAATTTTCAACACCCTTTTAAATAAGATTGCTGTTCTATTATTGGGCTCATTTTCATTCCAATCTCTATTCATTAATATGTCGTGATAACTTAAAAAATTAAACACTTTGATTTGGTTGTGGTTGTAGTATATATTTAAACATTATTAGTTTTATTTCACCACTGAAAATTTTTATTAGTCTGATGAAGTACGTTGACTGAAGTTTCCATGTATTTTCTTGGTTCAATTTTCTTAATTCCTTCATGAGGACATCAAAGTTTCTTTGATTTGCTGTCACTTTCTTGATCACTCAAGCTACAATTTGGATTTGAAGATTCCATATTTGATTCAGATTTTTGGATGCTTTTGCCATACCAATAATCACACTAATTTCTCAAACTCAATTATCATTTTTGTCTTTTTCTTTATAATTTTGTCTTCTTTTTAATAAGATATTTTTATCACTTTAATTTAGGAAACTTATCTGTGATTTTAATAATTTCAACATTATCAATAAATTCTGCATAATCTATATTATAATTTGAAAGAGTTGCTGTTTTGATTGCTTTTCATTTAAATTGTGTCGTAAGATTCTTAATAATTTACTATACATTTTAGCTATATATTTGATCTGTGATATATGCTACAAGAGGGCAGAATATTGTTGGTTTTGTTCTGCATTTTACTTAAAATATTTAACATGAGTGAGATACTCTGCAAACATGCATTTGATGAATTAAGCGATTATTTGAGAAACTATGGACAGAATAATAAAAATGAGCACTATTACTTGTTTTCTTGCAAATAATATTTTATTAATATAATATTTTATTAATATTCACATCTTGTTTTTTAAAATTTTGTTTGGTTTGCATTTTTTGTAAGACTGGATATGATGTGATATTTTTGTTCCCCATAGAAAATTATTAATATGACATCAATAAAAGAAGAGTGCTTGCAAGAAGTAAAAAGAAGTGACCTTACTTAGAGAAGTGGATGCAGGAAACATTTTGAAAAATTAGTTCGAATGGACTTTAGGATCAAATTATTTTAGAAACTTAATGATATATGCTTTGAAGAACCAACCTCTTATAAAAATTGGAATCATCAGCTTCGGCATTTCTTTACTTCTTAGACAATAATGTGATTCTTTTGACTGAGTCATTGAAGGCTTGCCTTACTTGCTTGTTCCTCAAGGTGTAAATGAATGGGTTCAACATAGGAGCAATGGAAGTAGTTAGCACTATTACACCTTTATTAATAGCCACTGATTCCTTTGCTGAAGGTTTGACATAGATGAAGATGCAGCTGCCATAGGTGATAGAAACCACAATCATGTGGGAAGAACAGGTAGAAAAGGCTTTTTTCCTTTGCTGGGCAGAAGGGAATCTTATAATAGTCTTGATTATATATACATAGGAGAGAACTACACAAAGAAGTGTTGTGATGAAGGTCAACACAGCACAGACTATAACCATCTGCTCAATGATCCACGTGTCTGAGCATGAAATCTTCAGGAAGGGAGATACATCACAAAGAAAGCTATCAATGACATTAGAGTCACAGAATTGTAGATTTTGGCTTAGGCTAAATGGTGGGAGTATGATTAACAAGCCAGCCGTCCAACAGCAGAGGATGAATTTTCGGCAGACTCTGCTGTTCATGATAGTCATGTAATGTAAGGGCTTGCAGATGGCCACATAGCGGTCATAGGACATGGTGGCCAGGAGAAAAAATTCAGTTACTCCAAAGAGATCAGTAAAAAATGCTTGAATGGCACAAGCACAGTAAGTAATGGTCTTGTCACCTGTTGATAGGTTATACAAGTATCTAGGAATACAAGCTGATGTGAATAAGATTTCCAAGAAAGAAAAATTTTGTAGGAAAAAGTACATTGGAGTTTTAAGGTGAGAATCCATTAATATAAGTGAGATAATAGCCAAGTTCCCAGTTACACTCAATAAGTAAGTAAAAAACAGAAAAATTAAAAGCAGACTCTGAAGTTTTGGGTCATCTGTTAGTCCCAGGAGAACAAATGTTGTTATTGTTTGGTTTCTCATAACTGACTCCTTATTTTTGTCCAGCCTTCATGAAAAAAATCAGATATTTTATTAGAATATAGGACTGTCAAAATTCAGTAATGATGAACAATAAGGTGTAAGCTCAAGCAAGCAAGCGATTCACATGAAATTTATTCTTTAGTTTGGTAATTAATATTGTCAATATACTCATGGACTTAATTTGTAAATTTCCTTTTTAAAATAATCATTAAAGAAATATTTCTTACAGATCAGTTTAATTGCATCACAATCCAATAATTTATAAGTTTTACCGTTCCATTGGATTTCCCCAAACTTATTTTAAATTTTTATCTGTATTCTAAGTGAGTTTTTATTGACAATACATTGTGAAATAATCAATATTAAGATTTTCCTTTACTTCCACGCACCTTCTCTATTTTGAAGTTGAAATCTTGAAGTTGACTAACAGTTTCAGATCTTTGCCTGTGGCTTGTTCCTTAATAAAACAAAATTACATAACAAATGATTTGGACGTGCTATGAAGGCTCCCCCAAATCCACCATCAATTATAATTTTATGTCCAACCCCTATAACAAAACAGTGTTTTGTCATTTTGTGTACTAAGTGTATAAACACTTTGAGGGGTATATGCATCAAATTCTGTGATTTTAAATGGAATCCATATGTGATAAGTCTATTTACATGTCTAGTAGTGACTTCTTTTCTGAAATTCAGTTATATAGAGCCACATATAGCTCATATTGAACACATGCAAAGTCGATTTCATGGACTCTGTGTCCCTTCTTCCCATGTGTTTTCTCTAATAAAGCTAATTAATTACAGTAATTGAACTCACATGATGTGTCAGGTGTCGTATAATCACCTCACAGGAAGCACCTGTCTGGAGCAACCACCCTGTCCAATCCTTTCCCTTTTTCTACTCCATCTTTCTTTTTTCCTTGAATTGAATTTGAGGACACCAGTTTCTGATTTTTCAGCCTAAGCATTATTTCTTTTGGGAAGTCCTTTGAAATCTGGTGGTTGTGTTGGATCTCCCCAACTCCCATTTATGTACTATTGCCACACAGTACTTATTTTTATCCTAGAACTTGCCCTGGCAACATAAGTCTATTGAGATCAGAAATTGTGTGTGTGTGTGTGTGTGTGTGTGTGTGTGTGTGTTTACTGGGATAATCAGCAAAACCAAGACAACCCAGGCATGTATGAAGTCAGTGCTTAACAAATGGTTATTGGTTAAATATCAAGATTATTATTTTCCTCCAGAAACATACAAAGATATCTTCTTTCCTATTTGGACTTCTTGACATTGCTCTATTGCTGAGTTTACTTAAAAAATTCTATGTCTATGGCTTTCATATTTTGTGTTTTTTATTTATTTGTAATTTTTTTTTGGTATTACAGTGGAGTATTTGCTACTGAATTAAGTCATACACAAAATTGCCACAGTCTTTCATTAGTAAGAAAAGTGGCTTCTTGTCTTTGCCTTATCTGCAGTGTAATAAGTAGTCAAATCTCCATTTTACTTCCTTGAGGTAATAGCTGTCATTAAGATAATAAAATAATAGGTCAACTTTGCAATATTGAGTTTGGGTCAATAGCTGCTTTATAGTTTCTTTCCCTCAGTCATCACAAATTAATCACAATAGCCATCAATTAAATGTTTCCAGTCAGTGTCTCTAGCACTTGCTGTTTTTCCTATATCGATGAATGAGAATGGGTTTCCCTGGGGACTTCAACTAAATAGTTACATGAATGGATTTAATACATTGATTAAAATATTCCTTCCTCACGAGGTTGGATAGAGGGTCAACTCCAATCATGTGTCAAGTTCTCACATTTATGCCACTGTGTAGTGTAATTAACCAGGATTTTGGTTTTCTTGAGAGCTGGAATTCTGAAAGATAGCAGGGTCACACAGGAAACAATCTCAATGGATCACATTAAAATGTAGTGACAACCCACTTCAGGAACCCACAAACCTCTTTTGAATTCTATTTTCTTCAGCTTTCAGTTACCAAATGTGTCACTATGGTATTAAACTCAGACCTGCACACTTTGAAACATATTAGAGGCTCTAGGAATATAATTATTTACCTGCTATTATTGGTACTATGTTTCCATGAGGATACCATCTTTTCTATATACTAAGTGTCAAGTTTTGGTGCATAATTGACTCTGAAGTGTGATTAACTGGTATCTTTTAATTGTATTTTACAAATATTTTATATTTACAATACATGTAGGGATCTCTAATAACATGATGTTACCTAAGGTTCTCTTTAGTTTGAGGGTATAATGCATGATGCTACTAGCACAATTCATATTATATTTTGATGACCTCTCTTAATTACTGCTATTAATGGCTACAATATATCCAATATTAGTGCTCTCATGCTTTTAAAAGTTACTTATTGCTCCTGTTTACTGTGCAACCATGAAAACTGTTAAGGATACAGAATTAAAAAACGAACTTCTGTTGAGACTTGTATGTCAACTTGTGGTATTTCTTCCTAAGCATATTCACATACAGGGCTGGAAACTCGATGGAGTTTTCTATTAGCAATATAGTGTAAAGTGTCCTTCAATTGATTTCCAATTATTATACATCTAAGTAACAATATTTTCTTCATTATTCTCCAATATCTCTTTGTTATTGGAATAAAATTATTTTCAAAGTGAGTAATGCTAGAAATAATCTTTTTGGCAGGAAAATCTAAATTTTGAAACTCTCTGGGCTAAGAGAGATTACTACACTGTCAATTTGGCATTTGTAATCTATAATTACCTTGAAAGATCAGAAGGCCTTTTATAACACAGGTTCAAAAGTTAAGTAATAGATATTCTATGAATTGCAACTTTAAAAAAAAACCCTAACAATCATCAATAATAATAGTGTCCTCAGAGAGAGAGTGAGCATTCCTATCATATGCCACAGGTTGCCAGAACAAAATTTTAAAGTATAAGTGTAACTTATTCATTTTAATATATTTTAAGGCAATTGGAAATTATAAGATCTCCCATTTATCCTTTATCTGTTTTTATTATATGGATAATTTATAAAGTTGAAAAATTTGGTCTGATATATAAAAATGGAAAAAGAATGTAAAATAATATAACAAAATAGTTAACATTTTGGAACATATATTTTACATTTTCTTTCTGCAAATATACCTATATAAACATTAAATAAAGAACATGTACAATTGAATATATAATTTGTCCCAAACTATTTACTTTAAAATATCTCATGAATCTATTTGTACAATCTATTTGATACCTCCTCAGCTTACTCATAATATTCCAACTAGGGAACACACTGATACCTGGGGTTTACTTCTGTTTTAGGCAGATAAACCATTTTATTTGAATTTTTGCCATTTATGCTTCTTTAATTCATCTCTCAGTAACATCTTAATATTTGAGGACTTTGTGTTCTGAGTTTGTATCAATAGCTCTTCATAATTTTACTCAAGAATCACCAGTTAATTACATGACAATCTCAAACATTTTAAATCCTGAGTTGGTGTGTCTCGGGTTTGAGATTTGCTTCCATGAATGATTAGAAAGGAATTTTCCTTGGAGGCCCTGATTAGATTGCAAAGTGAATAGTTTTCTTTGTTTCTTTAAAATCTTTCCTTCCCTTAGAGTTGGGGTTAGGGCCAGCCACTAGATGTGTCCAGTTCCCAGTGAAACCCCTGGAGTATATAGTCACTTTCATAGGGAAGGAAGATTGTTTCAGGGCTTTCTGGGGAGTCCTGTTACATTCCCAGGGATTGTGGAGAACACTGGGAATAAATCAAATTGAGATGCAATAATGGACTATCTCTTTGCCTACCTCGCCTCCTGCCAGGACCATTCTTCAGCTCTCCAACTCTTAGCTCAGTAGGTAGAGACATACACAGTTCTGGTCACATCAAGTAGAATCCCTTGTTCTAGAATACTTACCTTTTCTTCCAACTCCTAATACTCTCTTCTTGTACAAAATATTTTAAAAAAAAGTTTGAAAAAATATTGAAAGGGAACTGTATCAAAATTTCCATTTTGTCTATATGCCTTTGAGAGATTTAAAAAAAATTTTAAGACTGCAGAGATCATTCATCATATCAACTTTTAGTTAATGAGTCTTCTACAGAGGTAATTTTTCATATAAACATGCATTGCTTTCACTTTGAAGTGGAGGGTGAGTTTATGTCAGATGATAATCAGGTAACAACCTAGATAACACTCATTGTATCCTATCGTGTCTAAGCTGTATCTTCAAAGATTATGTTTCCTACCAAAAATATAATTCATATAAACTTATTTTTTCAATATTTCAAATAGCTATGCACATCACTGATTTTTACAGATGTAGGTCAAATCTACTCCTCTGAAGATATCCTGATCTGATCTCTCAAAAAGAGTAAGTGAAATCACAAAAGTTGTACTTACTCTTTTGAGTGTCAATAATAGCTTTCACTGGACATTTTAACAGCACTTTTCTTGCAGACAACTAGGAGGAGGGGATCTTGTTAGTGGAAGCTTGTGTTTGGACTTCTGGTCACTCTGATTTGTGGGCCACCACTCCCCTGATGGCACACTGGAAGGCATTTGTTGGAAAGATTCAGAACAGAAATATAAAAGTAATTATACTAGAGCTGTGATTACTTGTGCATTTTCTAATTATGATTATCTAAATTTTGTACTTTTTAAAATTAAAAATGTAATATGGAGATTTTTAATCTCCAACACATGGCCAAGACTTCTCATCAAGGACTTCACCCATTTTAAAATGCTCTAAGTTTGAAAGTAATATAGTATTCAAAGGTTTTTGGGGAAAAAAAGGTTTCTGGGATATCGGAATCTCTCTCTGGTATTGAAAGAGTTGGCATTCTGATTCCTATGGAAAGGGTGAGAAGTTTCTACATTAATAAGGTTAATTCACATTTGCTTTATTTGTCAAAGCTGAAATGAATAAACAAAAGGTACCTTGGTGACCCAATTTCAGAGTTCACTAATGAACCTTCTGTGTAATGAATTTGGCAGAAATCCTGAAAAATGTAGCAGTGAGGGCAGTGTCCTCAGAGGAAGGGAGGCACAACAATACAGGCCAACACGCAGCATTAAAAATCAGGTGGTAAAGTACAAATCTATTCTTCCTACATTTGTTCCACATCCCCTGTGATGGATATAAGATTGCCAGGACCTAGTTTTCTTCCTTATTATGTTTTCAATTTTAAAAAGTACAAAATTTAGATAATCATAATAAGAAAATGTATGAACAATCACAACTCTATTGATAATTATTTTTACTATTTCTATATTTAATCTTTTCAACTTTTCCTATGCACAAATGTCCACATTTTACATATTTAACATTATATAAATATTTCTTACATAATTTTTATAACTTGTTTTGTGATACAAAAGATTAACATGACACTAATTTCAAAACACTAACTGTAGATTGGATTAATCATTTTTGATAACTTTGTAATATATATGTCACATTTCAGAATTCTACCATTGTTTTCATGCCATTCCCAACATCTGAAATTTTTTCTGCAGCTGTTTGATATTATCAAATAAATGGGTGCACATAAACATATCGTATGGCTATACAAACTGTTTTTGGAAATTTAGTCTTTTTTTCTGCAAATCAAACTTGTACAGATATTTTTCAAATTTAGACTAACTCTTAGACTTATAATGCTAGAAACAAAGTGTACTCACATTTCAAGGCTTTTAAATCCTGTTATTGAAAATTCTTTCTAAAAGATCATGCTGATTTATATATCCAAAATTAGTTTATAAGAGTGTTCCTTGTGCTAACACTCAATTAAACATTGTATATTATTATTATTTTCAAGTCAATAAGCACTTCTACTCTCACATATGTTGAAAACATTTTTTCTCTCATTGTTATTGGTCTTCAAATTTGTTTACATCATTTAAAAATTATGGTATCTTCTATTACCTTTAGGAGGAATTGTTCTTGTAGTTTTAACTATATTTTAATTTTTACCTATTTTTGAGTCTTCTATTATGTTTTTCAAATTGTTATGTATATTGCCTCCAACAGATAAGGTGGTTTTCTTCTGCTCTTTGTTATGAGTTTTATTGGCAATAAATTTTAAATTATATCAACTATTCTGTATTCATTGAGATATTTTTCTATTTTAATATTTTAATTTAATCCATTTTATTTTATTATAATAATATTTTCATTATTATAAAATATGGTGAATTATATATTTTATTTTAAATGTAAAAATCAGTATTATAGTCTTAGAACAAATTCTAATGTGCCATAATATATTATTCTTTTTATATATTGCTGGATTCAATTTGCTAATTTACTAATATTTTATTTAGAATGTGGTGTCTATGATCATGAGAGATTGGCCAGTAAATTTTCATTCTTTTAATGTTCTCATCAGATTTTTGTATTAAGTTTATTCTGGGCTTTTAAAATGAGTGTGTTTTATCTGTTTCTCCATTTTTTGAAGATTTTATGTAAGATGGATGATATTTGGTGTGATCCACTTGGTATGCCATTTGGACTTGGAGTTTATATTGTGGGGGTTTGTCTGTATAGATGCATTTGATTTTCATAAATATGGAAATAAGATTTGAATAAATCTTTTGTCAGTTTTGCTGAGTTGTGATTTTCCAGAAGATTGTCCACTCAAATATATGTCCAAATTCACTTTCACAAATTTTTACACTGTTACTTCATTTTTTAAATGACTCTAGGATCTTTAGTGATGTAAATAGTGATATCTGGAACTTTGTCAAAAATAAAATGGCAATATATGTGTGTGTTTATTTCTGGACTCTCTTTTCTATTCCATTGATCTATTCTTCAATCTTGATGCAAATACTGTCTTGATTTCTGTAGTGCTGTAGGTCTTGAAGTCAAGTGGTTTTTGTTTCCTAATACTATTCTTTCTCAAAGTTGTTTTAGCTATTCTACTTCTTTTGCATTATATATAAATTTTTGAATTGGCTCATCAATTTGTACAGAAAAATCTGCTAAGATTTTAGTAGGGATTATATTGAACCTACAGAAAAATTTGGGTAAAATTGACATCTTACCAATATTAATCTTCCAATCTATGAATACATGCGTTTCTCCATTTATTTAGGTATTCTTTAATTTCTGTCACCCTTGTTTGTAGCTTTTTGTGTACAGAGCTTGCATATATTTTGTCATATATTTTGTTTATCCCTAAGTATTTCAATGTTTTTGAAGCAATTGTTGATATTACTGTTTTATAATTTTAATTTTTGATTGTTTGTTGCTAATACATGGATATAAAATAGATTTGTACGTTGACATTGTATTCTATACTTGGTAAATTCACTTATTAGTTCTTATAGCTTTAAAATAGATTCTATAGGATTTTCTACATAGATAATCATGTCTGATGCAAATGGATGATTCCTTTCTTACTTTCCATTCTGGATGCCTGATTTTTTTTTTATTTCACAGGCTAGAACTTCTAGTTTAGTGTTAAAGAGATGTGGTGAGTAAGGATATTATTTTGTCGTCTCCAGTCTTAGAATGAAAGCATTCCATTTTTATTTTTATTTTTAATTTTTGGGGGGAGTTCCTTTTTTAAATTTCAAAATATTAAGGTGGTACAAATGATTTAGGTTACATGGATCTTTTTTGTAATGCTTGAGTCCTGACTATAGGTGTGCCCATAACCCAAGTAGTGTTCATAGTTCCCATATGTTGTTTATTACCCTCGCTTCCTCTCCCCTACTCCCTGGTTCCTCTACACTGAGTTTTACTTCCCTCTGTGCACTTGTGTGCTTATCAGTTAATTCCAATTTAATAGCATTTCATTTTAGAACATTTTACTATTAACAGTGTCAATATGTAAATTCTTATCTCACTTTTGGTTATAATTTTAAATTTTTTGATTCATTAAAATCAAATTAATTTATCCACTTTACATATCTGATAAATTTGCTAGCCTGAAATTTGTTTAAAAATGTCCTTGGGCCGGGCGTGGTGGTTCACGCCTGTAATCCTAGCACTCTGGGAGGCCGAGGCAGGAGGATCACTCAAGGTCAGGAGTTCAAGACCAACATGAGCAAGAGTGAGACCCTGTCTCTACTAAAAATAGAAAGAAATTAGCTGGACAACTAAAAATATATACAAAAAATCAGCCAGGCATGGTGGTGCGTGCCTGTAGTTCCAGCTACCTGGGAGGCTGAGGCAGGAGGATCACTTGAGCCCAGGAGTTTGAGGTTGCTATGAGCTAGCCTGACCCCATGGCACTCTAGCCTGGGCAACAGAGCAAGACTCTGTCTCAAAAAAAAAATGTCCTTGATGGTAAGTTATAGTTTGCTAGACAATATTTTTATCACTGCTAGATAGTACTAAATAATGACAGCACCAATGACAAAAATACCCATCATTAGCTCTTCATATTTTTTTCAATGATGAGTATGTGACTTCAAAAAGTGAAGAATGATTGATTAAGACTCAGCAAAATTTGTGTTCTAAAGTATTCCAAAGTCTTTGGTCCTTTTTCTTTAATTAGATAGATCTATAAATTATGTCTATCAGTCATCTTTGAGTGAAGAAGATGTTATATTTTTATGGATGGTGGTACGTTTTTAGTTTCAGGGATTCCAAACACTTTTGGGAATCTTAAATAGGAGATAGACTACTACATTGGATTTTTTCCTGAAAATAATCCAGAGTACAGATTCTTATTTAGACTATAAAGATAGTGTCCAAGTTTTTTGATTTAATGCATATTTAATGCATGTATCAAAAAGATCAAAACATTAGAGGTAGAGGTCAAGATGTCAAACTTCCAGGACTGTGGGAAATAAAGGAGATAAAGTAATTTCAATTGTGGTATTTTTCTGATGTGAAATAGACACTCTCATAAGAGGAGATTCCATGAATGACTGAAGGGAAGTTTGGATGAATGTTTAATGTTCTTCATGAGCCATAGAGACTAGGGATAGCAGCATATTTGTTTCCCAGATTCCCAAATTATTTATTCATCTATTAATAAAACCTATATGTGAATTATTTGGTATCAGAAATGCAAACATTGACAGGAATTATAAAATCTTTGTCATTTCTGTGTTTTAGAGAGTGTACCAGTAGAAAATAAATAGAACATTTATGTACTGCAAATGTTTTTAAAAAAGACTATACGTACTGTATAGAGCATTAACAGAAATTTAAAAAAAAGATGATATAGTAGCTCAAGTCTAGGAACATGTGGAGTTGTTAATACCCCTGTGCTTGAAGAGGAATGTGAGAGAATAGTTGCTGGAATCTGCAGAAAGTAACTCTAGCTGTAGAAGGGAGAGTTGCTCTATAAGAGTTTCAGCTTTTGACAGAAGAATGTAGCCAATTTTAACAGGTTGTTATTGTCTTGTTTCTCATTATTGACCTCCAGTTTCTTTTATATTTTCAAGATAAATTCAGAGACATTTCAAATGAATAGAGTGGTACCGATGTCCTCTCTCATTAGGGTGTAGAGTCACAAGAGACTATTGCTATCACCTCAACAACTAAAACAAATCAGATTAGCTATAACTGTGGTTAAAAAAAATCTTATCAGAGGTCTGAGAATCCAAAGAAACCTAAATGAAATAAACTATATAAAGTAATGAATGCTTTATAGGAGAGAAGTGGCACTCAACTGCTGTTATCTATGGCAGAGGTGATGAAGATGGAAAAATTAGCCATAGGTCAGAGCAAAAATAAACTACCAAAACTTTCATGAACTTTAGTGGTGCATATGGGCTTTTGTGATAGATTTTCAAATATCTGCCAGTCAGAGTGAATTTTCACTTGCAACTCTTTTCCCCCAATTTTTTTTTTTTTTTTTTTGAGACAGAGTCTCACTTTGTTGCCCAGGCTAGAGTGAGTGCCGTGGCGTCAGCCTAGCTCACAGCAACCTCAAACTCCTGGGCTCCAGTGATCCTTCTGCCTCAGCCTCCCGGGTAGCTGGGACTACAGGCATGCGCCACCATGCCCGGCTAATTTTTTATATATATATCAGTTGGCCAATTAATTTCTTTCTATTTATAGTAGAGACGGGGTCTCGCTCTTGCTCAGGCTGGTTTTGAACTCCTGACCTTGAGCAATCCGCCTGCCTCGGCCTCCCAAGAACTAGGATTACAGGCGTGAGCCACAGCGCCCGGCCCCCAATTTTTTTTTATCAGATCCTGGAGTAGTATTTTAGAGCCTGGAAGAAGGAATAGATATTGTCCTAAGTACAAGTCAAATGTCCTCTGAATAAATTCCAAGCTTTCAAATATAGAAGGATGAAGAGGGGGCTGTGAGAAACCCCTCCAAAGCATTCTAAATATAATATACACAAATCATTAGATTGCCAATCTTCAAAAACTGGGGCAGTCTAGCAGGGCTAGAGAAAAATCTCCCAGGATCTAGAAAGCTGAGAGTGGACTGAAAAGAAAGGAGAACTCACCAGTGTGAAGACAATGGAATAACATTCTTATAAGGCTGAAGGTGACAACAATAAAAAACTGTCAACCCAAAATTCTTTATTCAGCAAACATATTCATTAGAAATCAAGATGAAATAAAACATTTTTATATAGGAAAACAGATATAGATTACTTCTAGTAGTGCTGCATTTAAAAGAATGCTAAAAAAGAAGTTTTTCATGCTGAAAAGATATATCAGTTGGAACCTAGATATGCAGAAACAAAGAGCACCAGACAGGGTAAAAATACTACATGTATGTGTGCATATATCTGTATCTATATACATATATTACTATTTTCTTAAAATCTATTTATCTATAACTATTTATTTATTTCATTAGTTGACATAAAGATTGAAAATAAAGAAGTGCAAGTACTATTTTCCACAGATAACATTGCGTATTTAAAAAACTTTATGGAATCTACAAAAAATTCCTGAATTAATTAGTAAATTTAGCAAGGTTGCAGGATCCAAGGACAATGAACAAAGGTAATTTTATTTCTATGAACCAGCAACAAATAATTTGAAAATAAGAAATGTGATTTAAAATAACATCAACAACTTAGGAATAAGTCAAAAGAAAGATGTTCAAGTCTGTAAATCTTAGCCATAGAAATTAATGAAGACCTAAATAAATTGAGAAATATGCCATGTTCATGAATTAGAATGCTGAATATTGTTAAGATGTCAGTTTCTCTATATTGTTCTAAGTATTCAATGCAATGTTCATGCAGAATACAGCCAGGGTTTTGAAGAAATTGACAAGTTAATTCTTAAATTTTATAAGAAAGTTAGATCAATATGAAAAAAAAGAAAAACTAAATAACATGTCTTTATTTATTTATTTATTTTTTTCAGCATATTAAGGGGGTACAAATGTTAAGGTTATGTATATTGCCTTGTTCCCCCTCCCCCCTCGAGTCAGAGCTTCAAGTGTGTCCATCCCCCAGTTGGTGTGCATCACACTCATTATGTATGTAAATACCCATCCTCCCCCTATCTGCCTGACCCCCGATAGATGTTATTCCTATATGTCCACTTAGGTGTTGATCAGTTAATGCCAATTCATTGGTGAATACATGTGGTGCTTATTTTTCCATTCTTGAGATACTTCATTTAATAGAATGGATTCAAGCTCTATCTAGGAAAATACAAGAGGTGCTATATTATTGTTGTTTCTTATAGCTGAATAGTACTCCATGGTATATGTATACCACATTTTATTAATCCGCTCATGTATTGATGGGCACTTGGGTTGTTTCCACATCTTTGCAATTGTGAATTGTGCTGCTATAAACTAAATAACATATCTTGCCTTATTTCAAGACTTGCTATAAAATCACAGTGAACAAACCACTGTGATTATTTGTATGAGGATAGAAGATAGATCAATGGAACAACATGGAGGTTCTATATTTAGATCCACATAAATATGTTTAGTTGATTTTATTAAGGCTCTCAGTGAATCAAATGGGAAAAGAAAAAGAATTTTGAATAAATAGTGATAGAAAATTTAGATATTCATTGGGGGAAAAATTCAAACCCTCAGCATTAATGGCTAATAAATATATTCAATTCTGAATAAATATCTCCCAGGTTCACAGCTTTCTTAAATTGATGAGTTTAAAGAATATTCCTTGGAGACCCCAATTAGTTTGTCATTAGTGGTTTCACCTGTTTTCTTTAAAACATTGCCTTTCTATAGATATGGGCTTTGTTAATTCCCACTCTGTATCCAGCTACCATAGTTAAACCACTACTATGTTAGGGAGAGAGGACTCACCTAGGGCCATAGTTTTCTGCTAAGCTGTCACGCCAGGCCATTCTGTGTGATATACTTGAACCAGCCACAACCTCTCCACCATCTTTTCCTCAATCTAGAAGCTCCTAGAGCATCACGTGGTAATGTACTCAGTCCTGAATGATCTGGGCAGTATTTATCGCTCCAACAAATCCTTCTTTTCTCCAGTGAGTAATACTCTACTTTATTTTCAAATTCGTTAACAGACAATGTTTGGGAAGATAACTAATCCTGAACTGTAGGAAATTATAACTGACTGAATTATATTTGTCCTATTGGCCTTCAGAGATTTTTTTGATTCTAAGAGTTAATGGGTCACTAAATAAATCAAAGGTAGGTAATATATCAATATATATATATGTACATATACACACACACATACATATATAGTGTATATATCCATGAAATTATAATATTTTTATGAACTAATTACACAAATATGCAAATTTGATGAAAACATTACAATCAGTAAAGAACTTATGACTCTTTTTTACAATTATTATTTACAATTATTTAAATAGTTTTTGATCATTGATTTTGGTAAGACAGATCAGATCTGTTACTTAGAAGAAATTGTCATCTAGATTTGTCAAAGGAAAAATAAGTAAAATTACAAACATTACACTTACTTTTCTGAGTGCCAATAATAGGTCTATTTGATTGATAAACCACAATAGCCATGAAGGTTTAAAAGATGAAGAGGAAAGTATAACAAAGGCTTGTCTGTGGATTTCTGGTCACACTTATTAGTGACCCCAAGATCTCTCTCAATTTTTAATCTCCAACACATTGCAAAGATTTTTTATCACTGAGACCTTTTTAATTTTTTGATGTAGGAAATATTTTCTAATTCTCCATCTGAAAGTAAAACATTGTTCAAAAGCTTCTAGACTATCAGGAACTCTCTTTGGTTTGAATGGTTGATAATTGTCATCACTTTAATTTTACACGGATATAATCGCCTATTTTTGGGAAAAGGTGTTGATAAGACTGAAACTAAGTTTATAAAAAAATGCATCCTCAGTGTCTTAAGTTAAGAAATGACTAATGAATCCCTTGTGTAAGGCACTGGAGTAAAAAGATACAACAGTGTGGACAGTTCCTTAGAGACATGAAGATTAACAATAACAGTAGACACAGCTTAATACAAAACATAAAATCAGTTTTGGTAAGGAACCAGGCAGACTTCTCTTTATTTAGTTTTCATTGTTTAAGGCAGAAAAATGAAGGACTATTTTTATCCTTTATTATTTCTATTATGTTTACTTAAAAAGTAAAAAAAATCAAAAAAGGAAAACTATGAACAATTACAAGCTAGTTTAATAATACATAATTTTAAAATTTGAATATATCTTTTAATTGATTTTTGTGAAATATAATATTGCCTAATATGAGCAAGTTTGAAATATGTAATTGCCCTTCTTTCTTTCTTTATTTTTATTTTTTTGAGACAGAGCCTCACTCTGTTGCCCGGGTTAGAGTGCCATGGCATCAGCCTAGCTCACTGCAACCTCAAACTCCTGGGCTCAAGCAATCTTCCTGCCTCAGCCTCCCAAGTAGCTGGGGCTACAGGCATGTGCCACCAGGCCCGGCTAATTTTTTCTATGTATTTTTAGTTGGCCAATTTATTTCTTTCTATTTTTACTAGAGACAGGGTCTCACTCTTGCTCAAGCTGGTCTTGAACTTCTGACCTTGAGCGATCCTCCCACTTCAGCCTCCCATGGTGCTAGGATTATAGGCGTGAGCCACCACATCCTGCCTAATTGCCCTTCTTTAAGGGATAAAACAGCCAACTATAGGGAATTTTACATGGTTCCACCTAATGTGTTTCTGTATTTATATTGAAATAGAGAATGTATATTAACCAACATATTTATGTAACTATTACAAGACATATAAACATATAAAACCAATTTCATATTTCAATCTCATGTTTCTGTATTTACTATTCCTTTATATGTTTTATTTACGTATATTTTATAACTTGCATTATTCCTTATAATATGACATGCACTTATTTTGATAAAGAATTTATGTTTCTATATCATTATTTTGGGATGTTATATCTTTTTGATTACTCCCTCATATTTTAAAACATTTAATAGCCATAGCACAAATACTAGGATAGGAGCATGTTGTCATGTTCTTATACTGCATGGAAGTGATATAGTGCTATTTGAAGTTAAATTGTGACAAATTGACAATGTACACTATAAACCCTAAAGTAGTGAATAAAATAATAGAACTAAGTATTATAGTTAACAACCTATCAAAGGAAATGTGGCAGGCAGAATAATGATCCCCCAAAGATATCATGTCCTAACTCCCAAACCTGTGAATATGTTACCTTACATGGAAAAGGGGAATTAAGATTATAGATGGAATTAAGGTTGCTAGTCATCTGACCTTAAGACAGGGAGATTATCCTGGATTATCTAGATGGGTCCAATAAAATAACAAGAGTATTTTAGTGGAAGAGGAAGACAGGAGAGAAGAATCAAAAGGAGATTTGACTATGGAAAATGTTCAGAGAAATGCAATATTGTAGGCTCTGAAAATGGAAGAAGGAGACAATGTGGGCAGCCTCTACAAACTAAAAGAGTCAAGGAAATGAATTCTACATTAGAGCCTCCAGAAAGGAGCATGACCCTGCCACACCTTGATTTTAAACCACTGAGACTCATGCTGCACTTATAACCTAAAGAATGGTTAGATTATACATTTGTATTGTCTTAAGGCACTAAATGCGTGGTAATATGCTACAACAACAATAAGAAACTGACACAGAAAATAAAATAAAAATATAAAAAGAATCCACTTAATCTAAAAGTAGTGTTTTTCTTTTCTTTTTTTTTTTATTTCAGCATATTATGGAGGTATGGATTTTAAGTTTTCAATAAATGCCCTTTCCCCCCTTTGAGCAAGATGGCTGACCAGAGACACCAGCGGCCAGAGCATCCCAGTAAGAAAAAGTTTTAGATGAAAGAGAAAAAGTGAACAAACAGACAAACAGAGATTGGGTGTTGATCTGAGGTGCCAAAATCTTCAGGAGACTCCATGGGAAGAAGTTGCAGGGCAGAAAAGGAACAAGCAAGGTATCAGCAGGGATCAACCCCCAAGAGACTTGGAGTTTGTTGAGAAAGGTCGGTAGCATAGTTTGTTTCTCCCTCCCTCATACCTCTGACAGTTGGTGGCTTCCCAGGGTGCTGGAGAGACTTTCTGCCCACACCAGCCAGAGTTGCTACCACCAGTGAGGTGGGAGCTTCCTGTGGACGGGGCACCAGGCTTATAGCCCCTTTGAGGTGCCTCTCATCTCCACAGACACAAGTGGGGATGGTAGGCACCATATTGCTTCTGTACTCACTGTGTACCTTTGTCCTCCCGAGGGGACTTCAACTCCTCAGGTTTCATCTTGCTCGCTCCCATGCAGACATTTCCCAACTCTGGCCCAGACTGCAGGAGTCACAGGGGTCCAGTGGATTCTATGTGCTCTGTGTGACTCCAATGCTTGGAGATTCTTGGCAAGTGAGTCCTTATTCTCTACCCTAGCAGAGGTAGATCAGGGAGTGTGGCTGGGTGGGACTGGTGAGCCTGCCCTCAGGTTCCACAAAAGCTGGCAAGGTGTCTGTTTTGGTGGGAGTTGAAGGTCTGCTCCCAGTTTCTGTGCAAAGCCACCAATGAGGGGCTGAAGTGGCCCACCCAACCAACAAGTCTGCTTGTGGAGGCAGGGCTGTCTGAGATTCACAATCTGGCAGTCTGGAGTGGGCCTTGATCCTCTTTTCCCTTCCACTGCTCTGTGGTTTCCTCCTCAGTGTCTGCCAGCAGGTGGGAGCTCAAACCAGCTGAGCTCCCTCCTAACTGAGATGTGGGCCAGGAGGTCTCTGCCCAGTATCCTGGCCTGAGCTGAGAACGCAGCCCTCCTGTGGGGGAATGAGTGCCCTGTGAGCATGCTGCAACTAGGACCCACACTGCACTGATCTGCCCATGTGGGCTCCCTCTCCTTCTGAGACTAATTCACAAATCTCCCCTCCTTGCCCCTGAGCAATGTGATCAAGACCTGTGATCAAGATCTGGCCTGCAGGCCCATCCTTGGGCCAGGCCAGGGAGAAGCATGCTGGTCCTGAGTTGCCCACTGGGTGCCCAAGAAGGTTTGATGTCTTTCTGCCTTGGGGTGTGTCCCTCTCTGATGGAGCACTGGGCAAGCAGCACCAGAGATGGCCAGCAGGCAGAGAACTCACAGTCCAAGCATCCCTCAGTCTGCTGCAGGACCCTAAGAGGGAAGATCCAAGCCCCATTCTCTGTGGAAGCCTTGGTGGGATGGTTTGTCTCTCTCAGTAGCTGTGGGTGGGGGAGGAGAAGGGAAGAAAAACAGTCTAAATGGAGGGAGCTAGCACTCTGGTCATGTCTATCCTTCACTCTGGGAGTCCACCTGCCAAGCATGTTGGCTATTCAAACAAAGCAGAGGGAGAATTATTCATAAGATTTCTGGGAAAGGAGTGTGGAATTCTTGGAACCGAGGGTTCCTCCTTTTTTTAAACCACCTAGGGTAACTTCTGTGAGTTGTCATGACATTTGTAAACTGTCATGGTGATGGTGGGAGTTTCTTTTGCTATAATGATACATTATAAGGAGGGTATAATAGGCAGTGAGGGTAACCTGAGGTCATTTTTCATTGCCATCTGGGTTTTTGCTGGTTTTGGCCAGTTTCTCTGCTGTCTCTTGTTTTATCAGAGACTTCAATTTGAATATTGTGACTTCTTATTGAGCAAAGCCTGCTGGTTTTCTATCTCAATATCCTATAATGGGATACAAAACAAAGGATTTTATGACTGTACAAGAATGTAAATGTATTTAATGACACTGAAATATACATGTAAAAATGTCAAATTTTATGTTATGTATATTTTACCACAATAAAAAGCATATGCTTTTATGTATTTAAACACATCTTAATTTATTTCATAATATAAATTTCCATTCTTTATAGTTTTCCAGTTAGTTAAGTTGGCTGTATAAGTAGTTTGGCAATTTTAAACCAATGCACAAATTAAGTTTACAATTTTCTTCATTTTCTGTAGTTATCCATCATTCTATTGAAAGCCTTTACATACAAGCATTCTTGCATATATGTGAAAATAATTGCTGGAAGTAAAATTTCTAGATAAAAATATTTTATTTTTAAAGTTTTGTACAATATTGTAAAAACCAAAATATTAGTTTATATCAAAGATTTGCCACCATAATTAAGTTTTTAATGTACATTTTCATTTTTAAGTCTGTTCATATCTTGTTTATATATGTTAAATATGTAAGATAACAATAAGACTTTAAAAGTGTCTAGATCTGTAAAAAATGATGTTGGTATTTTAATAGGGATTGCATTGAATCTGTAGATCACTTTGGGTAGTATAGACATTTTAACAATGTTGATTCTGCCAATCCATGAACATGGTATGGTTCTCCATCTGTTTATGTCCTCTGCTATTTTCATCCTCAGTGTTTCATAGTTCTCCCTGTAGAGGCCTTTCACCTCCTTAGTTAAATATATTCCTAGGTATTTTATTTTATTTGTTGCTATTGGAAAGGGTATTGAGTCTTTGATTTGGTTCTCAGTTTGACTGCTGTTGGCATGTAGGAATGCTACTAATTTGTGTACATTGATTTTGTAAACTGTGGCTTTGCTGAAGTTGTTTATCAGTTCCAGTTGTCTCATGGCAGAATTGTTGAAGTTTTTTAGATATATAATATCATATGGTCAGCAAAGAGTGATAGTTTGATCTCTTCTGACCCTGTTTTGATGCTCTTGATTTCCTTCTCTTATCTGATTGTTTTGGCTAGAAATTCCAGCACTATGTTGAATAGAAATGGTGATAGAGGGCATCCTCATCTCGTTCTAGTTCTAATTGGGAATGCTTTCAATTTTTCACATTCAGTGTTATGTTGGCTGTGGGTTTGTCATATACAGCTTTTATTATTTTGAGTTAAGTCCTATGCTTGTTTTGTTTAGTGATCTTATCGTAAAAGGTGTGGAATTGTCCACCTATCATTCCCAAGACCACTGGGGGAGAAGGGAACTCATATGCACTTCATTCATAGAAGCCTAAGTAATCAGGAAAGATTGCATAGACTTTTTTTTTTGTAGTCATATTTTTTGTAGTCATAGCCAGGAAGTAATGATCATCACTGTGTTCATATTCCATTGACCAGAAGTCAGTAACATTATCCTGTCCATAGTAACAGCAGGCTGAGAAATGCAGGCTAACTCTGTTTCTAAGATAAAAGAGAATGAGTTTTGGAGAACACATAGTCCATCTCAGCCTTTAGGATTTCTTCTCTATGTGAGTTCTCTGATGCCTGTAGAGGTGTGACTTCTGGCAAAAGTTTTTTCCCACATTCATTCCATTCATAGGGTTTCTCTTTTGTATGAAATCTCTGAAGTATAGTGAGGGCTGTCCTATCATAGACAGAATTCCACAGTCATTATATTCATAGAATTTCTCTACATTCTTTGCATTCATTGGGTTTCTGTTATGTGTGAATTCTCTGATGTACAGTGAAGTGTGTCCTCCCACAGAAAGGCTTTCTGTATTCTTTACATTTATAAAGTTTCTCTCCTGTGTGTGTTCTCATATGTACAGTGTGGACTGCCTTCACAAAAAATGATTTACCACATTGATTATATTCATAGGGTATTATCCCTGTGTGGATTCTCTGATGAAAAGTTATGTGCACCTTATGACAGAAGGATTTCTCACATTCAGTACATGCATTCAGCTTCTCTCTATGTGTGTTTTCTGAAATAACGTAGGACTGACTACATTTATACATTTCTTTCCTGTGTGTTTTTCTGTTTAGTGCGGTTAACTTTTTATGGAAAATTTTACCACGTCCATTACATTTAAAAGTTTTTCTTCCTGACCTCTCTGAATCTAAGTTGTATTATGCAGAAATTAGTCTCACTTTGATTACATTCATGGTGTTTCTCTCCAAATAAGCTCTATGAAGACACAGGAATATTGATTTCTCATCAGAGGTTTTCCCCCATTTGTTACATTTATAGTAATTTCTTTCCACTTGAGTCATCCCTTGGGTAATGAGAACTGATTGATCACAGGCTTTTCCATATTTATTATATTTACATGAGTCTCTCCCATATGAATTCTCTTATGTATACAGAATATATTCTGCTTGTTGAAAGCTTTCCCTTGCCCACTATATTCAAAAGTCTGCTGCCCAGTTTGAATCTTTTGATGCTGGCTATGATGCTTACAATGGCTGAGGGATGTCCTGATTATATTATGGTCATCAGGCTTCTCTCCGGACTGCATCTCATTAGGCTCACTAGGGAGAAGCATGTTCTGACATACATTAAACTCCGCAGGCCTTGTTCCTGAATAGTTTCCATTTTTTATAATCAGTTTTGAAATATGGTTTGAACTCAAAGTTAATTTTTTTCCTAATTCAACTCTCTCCTTAGTTGATGTTTTACCGTTTGTGATCACAACTTGCCACAGATGTCTACTTTGATTTCCCTGGCTGGTCCAAATCAGGTCATCCACTTTCTGGACATATTTGAGAGCTTCTTTAAGACTGTATAAAGCACATATCTGATGCATGAGACCGGCTGTCATCAGGTCTGAACCTGGAGAAAAATATTGCTGGGAGGCTTTGGTTTGAGGTCTTCTACCATCCATGGCTCTGCTACTTCCTTTAGCTTGAAGGTCACCTCCGGTTTGGTAATACAGTTCCTTTTTACTGTTTAAGGTTGGGAAAGTTGCCTGTCCCAGTTGTTTGACCATGAAATGTCAGTATAAGTCATTTATGTCATTTCTAAGAAGATTTAAGAGCTGGCATTTGGTTCACTGCCCTTTTATTCCTCCTTCCAAACTGACCAGCTCTGTTCCAGTAATTTCCATCCTATTAGTCTGAGGCCACAAAGAAATTTGGTGGAAACTTTGAATGTTTCAACTTCTTAGAAATTGAGATCATTGGTTACCATATCATAGTCTACTCCAGTGCCTGATGTCCCAGGGGCCCTTCATAAGAAGAAGAATTTTTAGAGATTTATAAGAAAAATATGAAAAAAATTGGCAATCTAATGGAAAAATGAGGAAAGGATGTCAGTTTATGTTCTATCTTCCAAAATTCCATTCTGTAAAGCAGGTGTCCTCAAACTATGGCCTGTGGGCCACATGCGGCCCACCAAGGACATTTATCCAGCCTGCTGGGTGTTTTTGCCACTGCTGCCTGTCCTGCTTAGCAGCCAACTGGTCCCAGGCCCACAGTGGGAATGTGTGGAATGTGCGCCACACTCTCCCATAGCCTTCCAATGGTCTGAGGGACAGTGAACTGGCCCCCTGTTTAAAAAGTTTGAGGACCCCTGCTCTAAAGACATGAAAAGGTGCTCAAACTCTTAGAGACATACAATCCAACTTCAGAACCTGTGAAGCAGTATTGGGAGAGATGCAATGTCTGGAATTTTCAGGTGGAAGATGGTGGGACTGGTGCTGTAATTTCTGTGAGAGAATAAATGCAATTGCCAGGTGAAAGTGTATAGATACTTTTAAAGTGTTGGTTTTCTAATTACTTAGCAAAAAGCTTTAGCAATTTAAATTTTCACATGTTCTATAGAATAGCCTTTTCTCTTACAATGTCATTCTACTCTGGTTAAAAATTCCTTTCAACATTGACAGTTGGGTATAAATTTATATCACAATATTAATTTATTTGACATGAAACATAAAACTGATGCAGTTGATAATTATTTGTTCTTTGCAAAATGGGATTTAATGTTCTCTAAATTGTCTATTTCCATTTTTTGCTTATATTTATTTTCATTTTATATTCGTATTGTTAATTTACAAGAGCTTTTTGTAGACTTCAGAAAACATTCAATTGTATGCCTGTTATACAGTTAATTTCAGTAATATTATTTGACTTATAAATTTTTACAGTAGTATTTTTGCCATCAAAATATACTTGTATTTAATATGCATGTTTAATATACATGTAATCAAACTGATGTCTTTTCTTTTGTCACATTCTGGCATTAATTAAAATTAAAAATCTTAATTAAGATTTTTTGACTCCTTTAAATTATGTGTTGCCTCATATATTTTCAAATACACTTTTACTTGTTTAGCCTTTAATGTAAACATTTAAACCACTTATAATGTTACCTTTTTGTTGTATGAATAAAAGGTAAAATTTTTTATAAGACATAATTTTTGTGACTCAAATAATTACTCAATAATCCACCATTTTCTTACTGAACTGAAATTTCTCTGCTTTTACATAACAATCCAAACATATAAAAATAAAGGTTACTTATTATTCTATACTTTCATAATCTAAACTGATCTGCAGGTCATTTTATCTTCTCTTATGCCAACACCATATTAACTTAATTTCATTGGCCTATATGTTTTAATGTTGTGTAAAGCAAGCACTAATTCAGGAACATTTAATTTTCTTTTTTTATTGTGATAACATATACATAACATAAAATTTATTATTTGGACCAGTTTGAGTGTTCAATTTATGGGCATTAAGTACATTCACATGTTATACAACTATCGCCAGCATTCATCTCCAGAACTTTTTTTACTCTCAAATTTAAACTTTGTATTTATTAGACGGTAACTTCCATTTATGTGCTATGCATTCATGAGATTTCATTTTTCCATATTAACTTAGAGATAATTTTTGCAATTATAAAAATTAAAAATGCTGGTTCCAGCTGGAATTGTGTTAAATTTATAGATTAAGAGTGAGCAAATTGATATTATTTGATATAATACATTGTAGCCATAGTGTAATTTATGTCTTGGCAGTGATATTAATAGCTTTGGTTTCAAGGTGCCTGTTGCTACCATAAATATCATCAATTGACTTTTAAATGCATACTTTATTGATTTAAATCACCACATTTTCTTATTATGTCTATTCTTAATAGTTTCCTATTACATTTTATTGTTTTCTAGGTACATATAATGTTATTGGGAAAAATTATCATATTTCACTGATTTTATTATAGTGTATGCTATTATTTGATGTCATACTAAGAAAGAAAAAAATGTTACTAATTAAAATTATATACAATATTAAGATTCCAGTCATTGTAAGACCCATCTGCCTTGCAAAGCTATAAAAGCTTACAAAAATACCTTCCATAATTTGTAACTAAAGTAGATTCATAACATTTCTCTGATATTAATGCCACTTTTTAATCTTATGACATTTCCAAGATGACAATGAAATGCTGAATATCGATGATGAAATTGAACATCCTATTTGTTTCTTAATTTTAATTAAAATAAGTACAGGTGTTTTCTGTCTCATATCATTGTGCAAAGTGTATTTATTAAGAAATTTTTATTGTATTTTAGTAGTTTGTCATATTTCCATTTTACTTTAAATTTTTAGGAGCAATTACTGATTTTTTTCAGTGATAGCTTGATTTATTAATCAAACTTTTATATGCTATTCTTTCATGTATTTGTTACAACAAAATTAGGCTATACAGTATTTAATATATATATATGTATATATATATACATCCTCTCCCATATATTTCTATATGTCTATTATCTATCTCTACCCTTGTATTATAGGAATAAATCTTGAGTTATTATAATACATATACATGTAGTTATTTTGTTGGATTTCATTTGAAATTATCTATATTCATCACTGAATTTGTTTCCTAGTTTATTTTATACTGTCTTAATATCTTCATAAAAATAATTGAGGAGGTTTCTTATTTAGATAATTAAAATCATAATGAGATTATCTATTTTTATTACATAGTTGTAAAGCATGGTTATACAGCCACCTGGGCCTTTTGCCTCTTTAATCTTTCTTGCCTTTCCAAATGCTTTATGGTGATGATATATTTATATTTTTTTGAATTATTTAAAAGAATTTTTTTATGATAAAACATTTTCATTGGTTCTGTGTTTCTACTTTTATTGGACTGTGGAATTACAATTCTAAACTTACAAAGTTATTTTACTGTGTACTGCATTAGTATATGTATCTTCTTTATCATTTGTAATCTTATACATTTCTCCTTTGATATTCATTCATTTTTCCTAGAAATGTACTAATTTTCCTGAAAATTTTAGAAGAATCACTTTTGTATATTTTTAGTTTTTAAAATTTGTTTAACTTTCTATCCTTTCTATCTACTTTCTATGTACTTTTGATTAATTTTATAGGTTTTAAAATTTTATGATAATTAGAAGTTGCTTTAGTTTTTGTTCTGTTTACTTTTTAAAATCATGAAAACATTTAAGGATAAATAATTATTTAATTTCTTTTGAGTGCAGATCTTTATATGAATCATTAGAAAATGTCTCTATTTTATTGTATGTGTATTTCTTCTAAAAATTTGCATTTGTATTCACTATTCTTTACATGTAGTATTAGTGAATTATTTTTATGACATTTTAACTATAAAATCTCTCGTTTAGATAGATAGAGGAATATAAAAAAGTATCTCCCCTCCTTCATAACTCAAAAAGTGACAGAAAACTTTTGTAGAGAAAATTGTTATCTTTTTCATGAGAGTGAGTGATTTTTTTTTCCCAATTCACACTTTCGAAGTCTTGACTATATGTTATTGTGTAAGTTTCAGTGCTTTCACCACTCAGATCCTGAAACTTAACCTCCCATGTTCATATAGACATTTAAATACAAGTCATCATGATCTATAATGCAACAACCTGCCACTCTCCATGCTCCATTGTTTGCTTTCTTGGTAATCTACAGGTCATAGATATGATGTTTTACATTTGTATTTACTCTGGATCTTTGACATCTTGTGAAATGTCCCACATTTTAACCTTTACTTTCAGCTATATATTCAAAAGAATATTTGTAAAATTTTATCCAACATTTTCTTTTGTTTGCATTGCATTTTCCTTGACTACTTGCGATGGTATTACCTTCTTTCTCAATTGTTCCTTATATTATTACATCATGCTCTTATTCATCCTATTTAGTGTTTTAATATAAAATTCCAATTCTTTTTTAATTAATTTTTTATATCATTTTGTACACATTTGAATACAGTATTATGCTGTCATTTTTATGGAAGACTAAAATATTGTTTGTATTATACCATAAAATAATTATGTGGGATTTATGAGAAGTATTAATGAATTTATGAGAAGTATATTTTCATGTTCTTTACTGAGACTAATTCCGTACAAGGACTTTACTAAAAGCCAAAGAAATCAGTTGATTGAGGTGTAATAAAAATAAATCTAAAGTGGGGTCAAGAAAGATAACAAACTTAAATACAAAGAAAATAATAAACGTCAATAGAAAGTTTTAGCAGCCACTTACCTTTTATTTTAACTTTATTTATTGACTCCTATTTTATTTTACTTATTTAAGAATGATGCCATTTTTTTGATTGAGTCATTGAAGGCTTTCTTTACTTGCTTATTTCTCAGGGTATAAATAAATGGATTTAACATAGGGGAAATAGAAAAAATAAGTAGTGAAACTACTTTATTAACAGTCACTTCTTCCTTTGCAGTAGGATTCATATAGATGAACATGCAGGTGCCATAGGTGATGGAAACCACAATCATGTGGGAAGAACAGGTGGAAAAGGCCTTTTTCCTTTGTTGGGCAGAAGGAAATCCTAAAATTGTCACAATAATAGAAGTATAAGATAGAACTACGCACATAAGAGTCAAGATGAGTGTCAGTACAGCACAGATTAAAACAGTTTGTTCCATGAACCATGTGTCTGAACATGATATCTTCATGAGAGGAGAAGCATCACAGAGAAAATGATCAATGATATTCGAGTCACAGAATTCCAGATTTAGTCCCAGACTAACTGGGGAGGTTATGACCAACAATCCAGACAACCAAGAGCAAAGAACAAGCCTCAGGCAAACTCTGCTGTTCATGATGGTCACATAATGCAGGGGCTTGCAGATGGCCACATAGCGGTCATAGGACATGGCAGCCAGGAGAAAAAATTCTGTTACTGCAAAAAGGTCAGTAAAAAACACTTGGATGACACAGTCATTGTAAGTGATGACCTTGTCACCTGTTGCTATGTTATACAAATATCTAGGAATACTGGCACTTGTGAATGAAATCTCTAAAAAGGAGAAATTTTGTAAAAGAAAGTACATGGGTGTTTTAAGATGGGAATCCACAAAGGTGAGAGTGATGATGGTCAGGTTCCCCATTGCACTGAACATGTAAGTGAGAAATAGAAAGATAAAAATCAGAACTTGCAGCTGAGGGTCATCTGTCAGTCCCAGCAGTACGAATGTTGTTATAGTATAGTTTTTCATTACTGATGTCTTCTGTCCAATCTGCATGTTCAATAATTCAGAGAGATTATCATATGGATTATTTTATCTATATAAAATCTAACTTAATCAGCTCTATCTTCACTTTATATTTATATTATATTGTAAGTCACACTAAGGATATGGGTAGATTTATGTGTTAATTTGGTGTGATTTCATAGGTAGCAAAAATGTCATTTGGATTTCCCCAATTCTTCCCAACTCCAAGCCTAGTAAAACAAAACAAAATTATAAAAAGACACACCATTAAAGTTATACGTTTGGCTAACAATTGGCTGATTGTCAAAATACTAATACATAGTGTATATCTTGGACTCACTCCAAAGTCCTGTTTAGAACATGGAGACTCTGCTCCAGCTTTACAATTCGATTTTTTTCTCTTTCTTTTTTTTATGAGTGTATTTTCTCCCCTAAACACACAAGACCATGTACTAGTTTCTCTCCCTTCCTTGTCATTCTTCTACATTTCTCTATCAATATGCAGTTTAGATATTGTTTTCTGTTGTGCACTACACAGTGTTTTAAGCACAATTTACTTGTACTTGTGATGCTTATGAAGAGATTTGATAAAGTAACTTAAAAATTACATGCATAATAATAAAATCATATCTTTTTGCCTGTTTTTATTTCTTGGATTTTTTTTTACTATTTCTCTTATTTATTATTTTTTATTTATTTTTATTTCTGGATATTATAAAGGTATAAACAATTTGGTTATATTTTATGTCTTTGCCTCATCCAAGGGAGGATTGGAGGCATGCCCTTCCCCTCTGCAATGCTCACTATGTCCATTAGTTGTGAGTTTATCCCCCTCCAACCCCCTTTCATTGATATGGCGTTTCCATCTTCACTATATCTATTAATGCAATGTAAAAATCCAGCGATAATGGGTTTTTTGATGCTGAGTTTATGCTAAAAGCTGCTCCATGGTAATTTTTTTAAGCATCAAAAATAACTTACTATTGTTAGGGACTTGAATGTTTTCAATTTTCAATCAGTGTCTCAATGCTTGTAATCCTACACCAATGAATCAAATAAAAATTCCCTTTGAAACCACAATGTATTTGTCCATGAAGTTTCTTTTCATTGTTTATTTTACTGTATTTTTTTCATACTGAGATAGAAGAGGAATATTTGCCCAACTCATACTGTTAAACCCACAGAATGGCAGTCACCAATACAAGAAAGAAATGCTGACATACGCTCATGGTTTGCCTGAAAACTTGAGCCCTCCCAGGGAATTGAGGGAGATGTGCTATATATTTTAGATTACTTTGAGAAATAGCAAAGATTAATTGCTGAAGTCTACATATTTTTCTGCCATCCTTTTTCCTTATTTCAAGCTATATGTGAATCATTATGTAATCTTATTCAGCTGAGCATGCTATGGGCATTATTTGACGCTCAAAACCAAATTCTTATAAGATATGACAGTATTATAAGACAGATTTTAACAAACTAATTGACACAGACTTGTAACCAACTGGTTTCTGATTTCTGTTTCTTTTATCTTTTAAGAAATATTTCAAAGGAGACAGGATGTCTAATGAGTGATGTTACTGAAGGTAGTCTTTGGGAATAATGAAGGGACAAATGCACACACAAACATATACACATACGCATACAGTGGGTGCTTTTATTTTCTAACGAGGTCTATGATATAGTTGATGTCACTTCTGGCTATCTGGATATTTCTTATATTAGGATTCCGTTACATACCCATGGATTTACTATTATGACATTTCATATAAATTTCGAAGGCATTACAAAATATGTAAATTGTAACTCACAATTTTAATAAAGGTAGGTGAAATCTTTTTTTCCCTTAGAGAAAAATATGGCCAACATTTTACAAAGGGAAATATTACTAGTTTTAAAACTTATTATACTTACTTTTTTGTCAATTTTAACTTCCTTAAGTTGTTTAAAAGTAGTAATTATTAAAGCCATTTAGTTAAAAATGGTAGATGTAATGAAAATTTTCATGTGTAGTTTTCTTCATTCTTGCTTTCTCATGATGTACATTTTACCATTATAGGCTTAAGAAATATTTTCTTGTATATTTTAAAATATATGTGTATATATGTACATATATATATGTACATACAGGTATATATATCCAAAAGGCAATAAAATGCTGGAAACTCTCTCCTCTATTGAAAGAGTTGGTATTTCAATATCTCAGGATAGGGACAGAGGTTTGAACAATACTAACCTTTGAATTTTTCTTTTTAGTTTTATCTTCCTGCAAATAAATGCATAAACAAAATGTCTTTTGTGATTTACCCTCAAAAGTGTCCAATGAATCTTTGGAGTAATTTTATTTGGCAAAAGCACAACAACTATAATAATAAAAGCTGCTTTGGCTCCAGTGTCCTTGGGGATTGGAGGACAAAAACATCTATAGGTTAATTAGCTCATTTTCTTATTTTTCTTAAGAGCTTTATTGAAGGAAAATCTACTTATGATAAACTGCAAGTAATTGAAGTGCATAATTTGATAAATTGTGACACTCCTGTGGAAACATTACCACAATCAAAAGAATGAACGTATTTATCACTTCCAAAAGTGTCCTTGTGTACATTTGTAATCCCTGTGCTCTCCTCTTTCTGCACCCTCCATTTCCCAGGCATCCACTCTAGAGTTAGCTTGTCATTGTAGATTAGTTTTTAAATAGAGTTTTATGTTTTATGTAAATATAAGAATATAGTATTGTATTTTTTATCTGTCATCTTTCACTGAGCATAAATAAATTTATGATTAATTTGTCATAAATCATAAATTTATGATTTATCCCTGTTGTTATTTTTATCAATAATGTTTTTCCTTTTTAATGCTAAGTAGTATTCTAATGTTGATGGACTTATGAGGATTTCCAGTTCATGGCTATTATAAGTAAAGCTGATATAAACAGCTATATACAAGATTTGTATGAAATATGCTTTTATTTCTCTTAAGTAAATACCTAGGAGTGAAGTGGAATAGTTGATTGATAGGGGAAGTATATAGTTAACTTTTAAAGAATCTGTCAAACTGTGTTCCAACATGCCTTTAGCATTTTACATTCCCATTGTCAATGTGTGAGAATTCCAGTTACTTCACATCAACACCAGTCTTTAGCATGTTTAGTCTTTAATTTAGCCAATCTAGTAGATTTGTAATGGAATCTCACTGTTGTTTAATTTGCAATTCCCTAATTACGTATGCTCTTGTGCCTTTTTTCGTACGTTTATTTGACTCCTATATATCTTTTTTTGCTGTGGTATACATATTTTACTTACTTTCCTATTGTTGAGTTGTAAGAGTTCTTTGTATATTCTAGATACATGTCCCTTATCAGATATATGGTTTTTAAATATTTTCTCCCATTGTGTGGGTTTCCTGCTTTGTTGATAGTGTTCTTTGAAGTAAAAAAATTATAATAATTTGCATAAAGTTAAATTTATTTATGTTTATCTTTTATCACTTGTGTTTTTGGTGTCATATCTAAGAAACCATTGTCTAATTCAAGGTCACAAAAATTTGCTTCTATGTATTTTTATGAGTAATACAGTTTTAGCTGTTACATATAATTCTGTGATTCATTTTGAGTAAGTTGTTATATATGCCATGAAGTAAGAGTCTAAATTTATTCTTTGCATGGGAATATCTATTTGTCTAGCACCACTTGTTGAAAAGAGTATTTATTCCCTGTTGAACTGTCTTTGCATTCTTGTTATAAATCAGTTGACCATTGCAGTGGATTGAATAGCGGGTTGGAAAAAGGGTCTTTACAGATGCAACTTAGATATTTTTTGAGAAGGCCCTACATTCAGTGACTGGTTTCCTTGTAAGAAGAGGAGAAAACAAAAAGAGACACAGGGAAGAAAGCCAGGTGAAGATGAAGGCAGAGATGGAGTCATATTGCCACAAGCCAAGAAATTTCAGAAGCCACTAACAGCTGAAAAAGATAAGGAAGGATTCACTCTGGAATTATTCATGGCAAGTGTGTAGAAACACAGTTGGGTTTTGTATATTGATCAGTATCCTGAAACCTTGCTGAACTCATTTTTTAGTTCTCCTAGTTTTTGTGTGGATTCTTTAGGGTTTTCTGTATATGAGCTCATGTCATCTTCAAATAGAGATAGCTTTGCTTCTCCCTTGCCAATATGGATCCTTTTTATTACTTTTGCTTCCCTAATTGCCCTTTTAAAAGCCTCACATAAAATGTTAAATGGAAGTGGTGACTGTGGATATTCTTGCTTTGTTCTCAATCTTAGAGAGAAAGAACCCAATCTTTCCTCATTAAGTATGAGATTACTTGGTTTTTTTTTTCACATCACCTTTGTTAGGCAGAAATGTTCCCTTCTATTTCTATAATAGATTATTGAGAGCTTTTATCACAAATCAGTTTTAAATTTTGGAGAGTGCTTTTTCTGCCTCTGTTAAGATTATCATGTGCTTTTTAATCCTTTATTCTATATTCTTTTTATATGATGTATTACACTGATTAATTTTTGAATGTTAAAACAATTTTGTGTTCCCTGGATAAATCCCACTTGGTCAAGGTGTAAAATCATTTTTATATGTGGCTGGATTTAGCTTGCTAGTATTTTGTTGAAGATTTTGTGCATATTCATAAGTGATATTGATCTCTAGTTTTATTATAATATTTTTTTCTGGTTTTGCTATGACAGTCTTAGCTACATAGATGAATTGGGAAGTACAGCATCTCCTTTTGCTTTTTAGAAGAGCTTGTGAAGGATTTCTACAATGTTGATAGTATTCACTTGTAATTGTTTTTATGACCAGAGCCTTTTCCATGACAATGGCCTACTTTCCAGGGAAAAAGATTTTTTTTTTTTTTTTTTTACCAGAGACTTATCCATAATGGAAGAAAGGAATGTCCCTCTAGTTTTCCCATCTCACCTAAGGTGAAAAAAAGCTGTGAAAACTTTGTAAAGAACACTTTGTAGGAATGCAGGCCAACTAAAAGACTAACATTTTATCATGAGATTACAGAAAAGTTCCCCTTCCCAGCACCTTACCACTACACACACAGGGATCCAGGATTATAACAGTGGATCAGAGATGGGAAGAGCTGGAAGACAGATTCTATCTGAGGAGGAGTTCATAGGGAAACCCAAAGACAAAAAGGGAGATAAAAGCAAACACTATAGGAATTTGAAGCCTATGCCACCTATTGCTATAGAAAAAGTTAAACACAGCTGAATTCCCAGCCAGAGTAACATAAAACATAACTCTAAAAACTTATTTCCTTTATTTTTTATTGTTTGAGAACTCATGACTTGTTTTCAGCACAAATATACAAGTTATACTAAAAGCAAGTAAAAGAGTTTGAATTGAAAAAGAAAGCATCAGGACCAAACTCATATGACACATACTTTGAAATTATTAGACAGGGAATTAAAAAAAACCATGTGAGTAATATATTAAGGACTCTAACATGAATAGTATATAACATGTAAGAATGGAGTGTTAATGTGAGCAGATAGAGGGAAACTCTAGGAAGGAACCAAAGGATCTGTTAGAATGAAAAACACTGGAACGTAAATAAAGGACACCTTGGATGGGCTTATAAGTAAACTAAATATCACTGAGGAAAGAATGAATAAGCTCAAAAATATCTCAATAGACTCTTCCCAAAATAAAATGGAAAAAGAAAAAAAATTTTAAAAACAACATCCAAAAGCTATGAGATCATTTGAAATAATGTAGCATGTATATTGTAGGTATACAAGAAGAAGGAAGAGAGGATGGAACAGAAGAAATCTTTCAAGTAATAAGGGACAAGAACAATAAAGCAGAAGAAAGGCAATCTCTCTCTCAATCCTGGAGCTGGTGCGACCATGCCTCTTGTTTTTGGACATTAGAACTCTAGGTTCTCCAGCTTTTGGAATCTGGGACTTGCACTAGTGCCCCACTCCAGGTTCTCAGACCCTTTAACCTTAGCCTGAGAGTTACACCATTGGCTTCTCAAGTTCTCAGGCTTTTGGACTTGGACTGAGCCACACCACCTGCTTCCCTGATTCTCTTGCTCACAGAAAGCAAGTTGTGAGACTTAGCCTCCATAATTGTGTGAATCAATTCCCTAAATCCACTCTCGTCTCTCCCTCTCTTCTATATATATTTTGTCATAAGATTATAGAATATATATACACTAATATAGCATATATGCTATTGCTATATTGTAATGTAGCATTGTAATGTAATACAATGTATTGTATGTATTGTAATGTAATAAAGTGCTATTCACTCTGAATTAGTGAATTGAATAACACTGATGTCAAGGCATGAAAGAGAGGAAATGGGAATACTCTGTTATAAGTTACTTGTACTACGAAGAGGTATAGGGTTATTTTGAAGTACACATAGATTTGTTGTAAATGCAGAAGAAGTCAAACTCTCACATCTTGTTGATTATATGTTATTATATCAAGAAAATTGCAAGGATACAACCAAGAGACTCCTGGAGTTGATAAACAAATTCAGTAAAATCTCAGGATACAAAATTAATGCACACAAATCAGTGGCATTCATAAATGCCAATAACAGTCAAGCAGAAAATCAAATCAAAGACACAACACCTTTCACAATAGCATCAATTGTCTTTCCCCCAATGGATGTTCTTGTCAGTTTTGTCAAAGATCAGTTAGCTATAAACATGTGACTTTTTTCTGGGTTCTCTACTCCATTGATGTATGTGTCTATTTTTATAGCAGTTTCATGCTGTTTTGGTTACTATAGTCTTATAATATAATTTTAAGTCAGGTAAAGTGATGCCTCCAGCTTTGTTCTTTTTACTCAGGAATTGTTTGGCTATTTGGACCCTTTATTCATTCCATGTGAACTTAGGATTTTTTTTCTAATTATGCAAAGACTGACATTGTTATTTTGGTAGAGATTGCTTTGGTTCTATAGATTGCTTTAGGTAGTATGGCATTTTAACCATATTATTATTCTAAACCATGAGAATGGGATGTTATCACATATACTTGTGCCATTTACAGTTTCTTTCATTAGTGTTTTATGGTTATCCTTGCACACATATTTCATCTCCTTCGTTACATATATTCCCAGGTATTTTATTTGTTTACATTTTTAGTTATAGTAAACGAGATAGCCTTCTTGATTTAGTTCTCAGATGGATTGTTATTGGTGTATAGAAACACTACTGATTTTTGTACATTGATTTTGTATCTTCAAACTTTACTGAATTCATTTATCAAACCTAAGAGGCTTTTGTTTTTGTTGGAGTCCTTAGATTTTTGTAGATATAAGAGTATATCATCAGTAAACAGGGATAAGCAGATTGGCTAATCATTTATGAGGCAAAGAATGGGAATTTGGAGAGTCTGTGTTTTACCTTCTCACAGGTAAGTCAGTGAATCCTAGCTCAGTCCTTCAGGGAATGGTGATTCTTTGAGTAAGGCCTTTCCAGAACAGAAAGGTGAGCAATTTCTTAAACTTTGCTGTTTTCCAGAATCACAGGGCAAGGTAGAATTCAATATTGTCAATATTGCTGTAACATTTGGGGATCATTAGGTTAGACACCCACAGAAAGTGATATACTGGTATCAAAGTGACATTGGCTTTGTAAAATGAGTCAGAGAGAATACCATCCTTCTCAATATTTTGGAATAATTTTTGCATTATGAGTTCTTCTTTGTAGGTTTGGTAAAATTCAGGTGTGAACCCATCTGGTCTGGGGCTTTTGTTTTGGAAGATTTTTTATTGCTGTTCCAATTTTTGTGCTCGATATTGGTTTGTTCAGAAGCCAATATTACGTTGATACCAAAGCTGTGAAAAGATAAAACAAAAAAAGGAAACCACAGAATAATATCCCTCATGAATATAAATGCAAAAATCCTCAACAAAATCTTAGCAAACCGAATCCAACAGCACATCAAAAAAAATAATTCATCATGATCAGGTGAGTTTTATCCCAAAGATGCAAGTCTGGTTCAACATATGCAAATCTATAAATGCAATTTACCACATAAATAAAAGCAAGAACGAACACCATATGATTCTCTCAATAGATGCAGAAAAGGCATTTGATAAAATTCAGTACACTTTTATGATAAAAACCCTTAATAACATAGGCATAGACTGGACATTTATGAAAATTATTAAGGCCAAATATGATGAACCCACAGCCAATATCATATTGAATGGGGAAAAATCGAAAGCATTCCCACTTAGAACTGGAACCAGACAAGTTGCCCACTATTTCCACTTCTATCCAACATAGTGCTGGAAGTCCTTGCAAGAGCAATCAGACAAGAGAGGGCAATTAAAGGTGTCCGAATAAGGGCAGAAGAAGTCAAACTCTCACATCTTGTTGATTATATGTTATTATATCAAGAAAATTGCAAGGATACAACCAAGAGACTCCTGGAGTTGATAAACAAATTCAGTAAAATCTTAGGATACAAAATTAATGCACACAAATCAGTAGCATTCATAAATGCCAATAACAGTCAAGCAGAAAATCAAATCAAAGACACAACACCTTTCACAATAGCATCGATGAAAATTAAATGTTTAGGAATATATTTAATGAAGGAGGTGAGAGACATATATAGGGAGAACTATGAAACACTGAGAAAAGAAATTGTAGAAGATATAAACAGATGGAAATCCCTACCATGCTCATGGATTGGTAGAATCATTATTGTCAAAATGTCCTTATTACCTAAAGTGATCTACAGAATTAATGCAATCCCTATCAAAACACGGCCATCATTCTTTACAGATTTAGAAAAAATAATTCTATGGTTCATCTGGAACCAGAGAAGACCTTGTATAGCCAAAGCAATCTTAAGCAAAAAGAAAAAATTGGGAGGTATCAGTCTGCCAGACTTCAAACTTTACTACAAGGCTATAGTAGCAAAAACAGCATTTCACTGGGACAAGAACAGAGATGTAGACCTTTGAAGTAGGATGGAGATCTCAGATGACTATCCTAATATTGTCATCTAATCTTTGACAAAGCAAACAAATATATACAGTGGGGAAAATAATTCAATAAGTGGTGTTGGCAAAAATGGATATCCCCATGCTGAAGATTAAAACTAGATCCCCACCTCTCACCTCTCACAAAAATCAATTCACATTGGATAATAGTATATTAATTCTGTCATATTTCTTTACAGTATGTAAAAGTTTACTTTCAATTGTTGTAATTATCAAACATCAAGCACAGGTTGCTGATCAGTTCTAGTCCTAGGGTATTCACTATACCAAACGTTTCTGATAACTTGAATACACAATTTCAATATTTTTCTATTTCTTTGAGAGAAATGCAATTCTTTTGATGGAGTCATTGAATGCTTGTTTCACTTGCTTGTTCCTTAAGGTGTATATAAATGGGTTTAGCATTGGTGCAATGGAAGTGGTGAGTACTGACACACCCTTATTAATATCCATTTCTTCTCTTGCTGAAGGTTTAATGTAAATGAAAATGCAGCTTCCATAGGTGATGGACACAACAATCATGTGAGAAGTACAGGTGGAAAAAGCTTTTTTCCTTTGCTGAGCAGAGGGAAGCTTTAGGATTGTCTTGATGATATATATATAGGAAAGAACTATACATACAAGGGTCATGATGAGAGTCATCACAGCACAGGCTATGACCATCTGCTCTATGAGCCATGTGTCTGAGCAAGAGATCTTGAGAATAGGAGATGCATCACAGATAAAATGATCGATGACATTCGAGTCACAGAATTTCAAATTTGGGAACAAGGAAAGTGGTGTGAGTACGATCAACAATCCAGCCATCCAACAGCAGAGAACAAGGCTTCTGCAGACTCTGCTGCTCATGATGGTCACATAATGCAGGGGTTTGCAGATGGCCACATAGCGGTCATAGGACATGGTGGCCAGGAGAAAGAATTCTGTTACTCCACAGACATCAATAAAAAACACTTGAATGACACAAATAGTATAAGTGATTGACCTATCACCTGTTGCTATGTTGTACAGATATCTAGGAATGCAGGCAGATGTAAATGAAATTTCTAAAAAGGCAAAATTTTGTAGGAAAAAGTACATGGGTGTTTTAAGGTGAGAATCCAATAAAGTGAGGCATATGATGGTGAGATTTCCAGTTAGAGTCAACGTGAACGTGAGAAACAGAAAAATAAAAATTGGAATCTGAAATTGAGGGTCTTCTGTCAGTCCTAACAGGATCAAGGTTGTTATTGTGTGATTTTTCATCTCTGAGTACTGAATTTTATTCAACCTTCATGTAAAATTTAGAGATATTTTACTTATGTTGTGTGATGTCAAAGTCAGGTATTAATAAAATGACTACTAGGGACAGTAAACAAATTCACATGTGGTTTCTTCTGTAATTATTATTTCTAGTACTTGGGTTTGGCTATTCAATTTTCTTTTATTGTATTGTTTTGATAGTTTGTGATAGATTTTAAATGTTTTTAAAAAAATGTTCTATTATTCCAGTTTTCTCTTTTGTTTCACATTTGTAATCAATACTCGAGACTGGATTTTTGTATTATTAGATTTGACTCCCAATGTGTTGTGATTCCACAAAATTATAATTTCATTTTATGTCTAAGGATTCCTTTTTATTTTAAAGGTGAACATTTTAATGTAATAACTTTTTAAAATATAGTTTCTAGATTTGGTCTCTCATAAAATGTAAATACATAGCAAGTAATCTGGGCTCTGTACATTGGCTTGGTTGATCCATTTGCAACTTGTATTTTGCCACTATGACCAAGCATGTGTTTATGTTGTTTTGTTTTATGTTTTAAAATGCATCTTCCACATCATTGAATCACTCCTCTGACTCTTATGTTTCTCTGTTACCATGTAATTTATACTTAAAGACCGCTGGGACACATAATACAGAGTATTTTAATGCACAATCTGTTTGCCACATGTAAAGAAATGTTTGGTCCGAGTATATAAAGCTGGAAAAAAATATTTATTTTATACTTTCAGTCTGTTTAGTTAAGTATGGAAAGGACTTTAACACCTCGCTATCATCAAGTTCAAAATAAAATTTAGAGTACTATATATACTCTCCATGCACTGCCTTTGTACAACTCCTTATTCATGATCCTCAGTTTGAGTGTCATATCTACTGGAAAGGCACCTGAAACTCTACCGTTAGACCTGACTGCTTCTCATTTGTGCTTCTGTGGTATTGTTCTATTTGAGCACTTTCTCTGAGAAAGTAAGTTTGTTGAAATCAGGGAGTATTGTCTTTATTTTTTATTGGGAAAGCTATGAAAAGTAACACAATCCTAAATTTATCATCAATGCGTAAGAAATATCATGTAAATATACACATATCTAATTCATTGGCCTGCACATTCATAAGTAGCTTCAGTCCTATTTGGCTTTCCTCTTGAAACTGCTTTGTCACTGATTTTAATTATTTAAATTTTACATGTCTCTGTATTTAACACTGACGATTTTTTTTTTTGATTACATTTGAAACATGAGCTTTGCTAGTGAATAAAGTTACACCATGAAAGTGTCACTCTCTGTGCTCATGTTGTTACCTTCCATGCTGACCAAAGCGTTATCTGGTATCTCCACCTTGTTTTAACTCTCAAGCAGACAAATAGCTGTATCTCTGTTGGTGGCGATTTTTGCTTGTTTAGGAATCTGTCAGGAAGACATTTAAGGTGGAGGTCAAGGAATTTGCATACCTGAATACACAATTTTCACATCTATTCACTTTAAACATATTATAAATATTATTTACATTCTAATTGGACTAGTATAGTCAATTCCTTTTAATTTCAACTACTGCATTTGTGTAACCAATTTTTAAATCCCTCTTTATTTTTAAAAATACCTATTTTAAAATTTCATCGTTGATAAGGTTATATTAAGATAACCTTATGAATATACTACAAGCTTTAAATTAATTTCTGACACACTGTTACATATGTTTTTGTTTTCTATAATTGTTAAAATATCTGCAAAAAGCATATTTTATAAACATTATAGCACAATTTCTAATAATTTTCAGAAATGTAATTTCGAGGGTGAAGGAGATATTTACTTCAAATTTTTGTGTACATTTACCAAGCCATCATCTATAAACTTGATATCACTATATTTCTTCAGCTCATTATATGATTATGCAGTAGTATCCACAGTGAAAACAGGGCAATATGTCATATGCCTTTGTTCAAGACTATTGACACTTGTATTTGATATAAGTTTTTGTCCTGTCATTCTTAATTCACACAATTGCACCATGGAATAGTCATCAGTTCTGTCTGCATTTAAGTCTTTCATCTTTGTCTTCTGCAGATAAAGGTTATTTACCCTAAATTTTCCATCTATGCCTCTTCGACGGGTATTTCAAGAATATTTTAAAGCCAGAATTAAAGATTTTCTAGTTCTTAATTTGGATTAATAGTTGTTCTACAGTTTTTCCTTAGCTATCACACTTCATTGCATCAACATACTCAAATAATTCTTAGTTTTGAATTAGTACCTATAATATTGGAATTTCTCTTAAATAGACGAACAAAAAGCAATTTTCTTTCCTAAGAGAAATCGATTAGCTTGTTATATGAATGGTTATCATTTGTTCCTTTAATATCACTTTCTTCAGACATGAGGGCTGGATCACCTCTGACTATATGATCACTTACTACAGTTAAACCCCAAATTTACCATCACCATCACTGGAGGTAGAGCCACAGTGGTTGTTTGAAGAACTGTAATATTCCTATGAAGTACAGGAACATCCTATAGTAGTTACAGATAGTGTTAATTAAGGGAACGATACTCTTTTTACCCTTTCTACTCTCTCAATCCACTTCTCAACCCAGTAGCTCCTAGAGCTGTAATGTGGGAACAAGCTCTTTACACCCTGTGGGTGATAGTCTAGTTCCAAAATATCATCATTAATTCCATTTATTAATAATTCTAAGACTTGTGGGGGGAGGGGGGAAGGGCATTTATTGAAACCTTAAAATCTGTACCCCCATAATATGCCGAAATAAAAAAAAAGAAAAAAATAATTCTAGCTTTTATGCAAAGTTTAAAAAAACAGTTGCACTGTGCAAAAATTTTATATTCTAAAACTTGCAAGGCTAACTAATTTTGTCAATATCATTAGATAAACTGTTATATTAGGTGATTGTAATGCAGGAATGCAGTTTTCTTCCTTTAAAGGGAAGAGTGAGTGTGTGGCAGAGATAACTTCTCACCAAGTATAAATTCACATTATATAACTATAAAATTGGCATTTAAAAAATACATCTCAGGTCTGTGGAACTTTATACAGTAATTGAAATCACTAATTGTGTTTAATTTTGGTAAATCATGTCAAACCTGCTTCTCAGAGAAAATTATCATGCAGATTTACCAAAGATGAAAGTAAATGAAAGGGGCACTGTACTTACTCTTCTGAGAGTTAATAATCACTCCAGCTGATTCTCTAACAAGGGTCCTAAAGGCTAATTTGATGAAGAGGACCTAATAGCAAAGGCTTGGGGGGGATTTTTTTTGTCTCAGCTTATGAATCTCCACATACTCTGACTTATGTTGGGTAAGATCCTGGTAGTCTGAGTTTTTCCATCTCCAACACCCTGGAAGATTTTCTAAGCAAGCACTTTGGCCTCTTTTTGCCCAGGAAATATTTTCTAGCTCTCTTTTTTGCTGAAAATAGAATATTGTTTTAAATATTGCCCTCTTTGCTTTTACAGCATTGATATTATGACTTTTGTGGATAAGGTGGGGGGCCTCCACACTATTAATATTTATATTTGATTTATTTGCTAAACCTGAAACTAAATAATAAATGACTGAGTCCTTGGTGACCCACATTCAAACATCACTAATGAGTCTTCTTGATAATGAACTTGGGCGAAAATCCTGAAAGATGCTGCTGTGGGGACAGTGTCCTTAGAGACACAAAGGTGCAACAATAGCAACAGGTACAGGTCAAAATACAACAGAAAAATCAGGTGGTCAACAACCAGTCTGCTTTTCCTGAATTTTTTCCCTACTACATATGAAAATTGGAAGATCACAAAACTAGTCCACTTGGTATTTCTTCTCAAATATTAAAAAAGTTAATAGGGCCGGGCGCGGTGGCTCACGCCTGTAATCCTAGCACTCTGGGAGGCCGAGGCGGGCGGATTGCTCAAGGTCAGGAGTTCAAAAACAGCCTGAGCGAGACCCCGTCTCTACTATAAAAATAGAAAGAAATCAATTGGCCAACTAATATATATATATAAAAAAATTAGCCGGGCATGGTGGCTCGTGCCTGTAGTCCCAGCAACTCGGGAGGCTGAGGCAGGAGGATCGCTTGAGCCCAGGAGATTGAGATTGCTGTGAGCTAGGCTGACGCCACGGCACTCACTCTAGCCTAGGCAAGAAAGCGAGACTCTGTCTCAAAAAAAAAAAAAAAAAAGTTAATAGGAAAATATTAGAAAACTCAAAACAAGTGGTAATTTTTTTAATATTTTAAAATGACATATACATATTCATATAAATATTTTAAAAATAAAAATACAGTAACTTATTTTACAGCTATAGCTGCTTTCTTCATCTAATTATATTAAATATTATCATAACAATAATTATAGAGATGCATTATGCATTATGATGCATAATATGAGTTTTAGATCATCCATTCACATTTCAAACCACCTTACTAGTTTTAAATATTATATATTTAATAGCAATAAGCAACAAGTGTACACATTATAGTTTCTAGATATTACTTCCAAATACAAGTAACCAGGTCCCTTGGACAAATGGCTTATTCTAGTTTAGGGGCAGGAAATGTTGTATCAGTTTTTTGTTGCTGTTGTAATAAAGTAACATGAACAAAGTTATTTTCTTATCGTTCCGGAAGTGAGAAGTCTAAAATGGGTCAGCAAGGCTGTGTTTTTCACATGTCCTTCTCTTACTCTCCTGACACTCTCTTTCCCTTATCAGGACTCTCATACTTGATTTGGGCCTGCTTTGATAATCTCAGATAATCTCCCTCCTTCAGGATCCTTACTTGTATCTGTAAAGTACTTTTTGCCATGTAGGTAACACATTTCTCCAGAGGAGACTAGGACTTGGGCCACTTTGAGAGGCTCTTGTTATGTCTAGTACAGTTGTGTGCAATGGGACCTGGAACATTTTGCCATCCAAAAGAAGCAGGGAGGTATCAAAGATTATTTGTTTTGTGTCAACAGGACTTTCAAACAAACTAGAAAAGGCTCATTGGTCACAAATAGGCAAATTTGAACATCAGTAAGGATAATAACCACAATGCATTGAAACATATCAATATGTGTGTTTACATGCCTTCATGATGATAATTTAGGAAAAATAAATGAATTATTCACTATTGGAGGAATTTAAGGACCTGATTCAGTATATTGATTTTTAATTGTATTTCTAATTTTAAAAAATTAAGAGTTTTCTATATGGTAGTATGAATTATGTAGTAAAGTAACAGATAAGAGATATGTTCCTGGCCTATTTGATAATGATAGCTGCTACCCATTGCATGGCACATCTCTGCTTCAGAAAAGCTAAATGTGAATAAAGTAAGAATTTATAATCACTCGAATACAACAGTTTTATGTATTCTTTTGCATATTTATCCTGATTATTTTGTTTCCTTCTATTATTTCATGTCCATGGTCTTAAATAAAATATTGAATGTTTCTGGTTTTACTCATTTACATCTATTGGAGTGGGATATAGCTATGCTGTTGGCATTTGCAAAGAGCTAGCTCTTGAATTTGAAGTTACTTAATGGATTTCAGTTTTTACCTTTAGTAAGTTACACTTTCCATTTACTTTCATTTTTCTTTTCTCACATTCATTAGGATCAGTAGAAGTTCCTTTCTTTGGTCTAGTTTACATTTTTGTAGATAATGAATACATTTAAAATAGAATTCATTGTGACTAGATTTCTTTTGTACTTCAAATAATTTGCAATGCCATGCCTGCATTTCATTGGTTTCTAGATGGCAGTTAGTTCATTTGATGTGAATACCTTAATTTCCAACCAATTATATTTGTGTGAAATTTTCTATTTTTATGTCTAACAATGTAGATTATTATGAGAGAATTTAGACTATAAATGTTTAATTTGTTTTTGTAAATGCTTATGTATGCACAGGCAATCAAGTACACTTGGGATTATTTTTCCCTTTACTTACAACTCAATAGCGGCAGACAATGCTTTCCAGAAAGGAAAATTGTAAACATTTTTTTTTTTTATTTCAGCATATTATGGGGATATAGATTTTAACGTTTCAATAAATGCCCATTCCCCTCCTGCCCCCACAAGTCTGAGTCTCCAGCATGACCATCCCCCATGTGGTGCACATCTCACTCATTATGTATGTATATACCCGCCCCCCTCCCCCCTCCCACCTGCCCAATACCCAATTACTATAGTACCTATGTGTCCACTTAGGTGCTGCTCAGTTAATACCAATTTGCTGGTGATTATATATGGCGCTTGTTTTTCCATTCTTGGGATACTTCACTTAATAGTATGGGTTCCAGCTCTAACCAGGAAAATATAAGATGTGCTATATCACCGTTGTTTCTTAGAGCTAAATAGTACTCCATGGTATACATATACCACATTTTATTAATCCATTCTTGGATTGAGGGTACTTGGGCTGTTTCCACAGCCTTGCAATTATGAATTGTGCTGCTATAAACATTCGAGTGCAGGTGTCTTTTTTGTAGAGTGTCATTGAATCTTTTGGGTAGATGCCCAGCAATGGGATTGCTGGATCAAATGGTAGATTCACTTGTATCGCTTTAAGGTATCTCCATATTGCTTTCCACAGACGTTGAACTAGTTTGCAGTCCCAACAGCAGTGTAGGAGTGTTCCTCTCTCTCCGCATCCACGCCAGCATTTATTGTTTGGAGACTTTTTGATAAAGGCCATTCTCACTGGAGTCAAGTGATATCTCATTGTGGCTTTGTTTGGGATTTCCCTGATGATTAGAGATGTTGAGCATTTTTTCATATGTTTGTTGGCCATTCTTCTGTCTTCTTTAGAAAAGTTTCTGTTCAAGTCCTTTGACCACTTTTTAATAGGGTTATTTGATTTTTTTCTTCCTGATTTTCGTGAGTTCTAAGTATATTCTAGTTATCAGTCCCTTATCGGATGCGTAGGATCCAAAAATTTTCTCCCATTCTGTAGGTTGTCTGTTTACTTTCATGACTATTTCTTTGGCTGTGCAGAAGCTTTGTAGTTTCATCATGTCCCATTTATTTATTTTTGTTGCTGCTGTGATTGCCTTTGGGGACTTCTTCATAAACTCTTTGCCCAGGCCGATGTCTAGGAGAGTGTTTCCAACTTTTTCCTCTAGATTTCTAATAGTTTCATACCTTAGGTTTAAGTCTGTTATCCAGCGTGAGTTGGTTTTTGTGAGAGGTGAAAGGTGTGGGTCCTGTTTTAGCCTTCTACAGGTGGCTATCCAGTTTTCCCAGCACCATTTATTGAAAAGGGATTCTTTTCCCCAGCATATGTTTTTGTCTGCTTTGTCAAAGATTAGATGGCTATATGAGGATGGTTTTATATCAGGATTCTCACATCTGTTTCACTGGTCAATATTCCTATTTTTGTGCCAATACCATTTTGATTTAATGACTACAGCTTTGTAGTATAGTTTGATATCTGGCATATTAATGCCTCCCATTTTGTTTTTGTTGCCTAGAATTGCTCTTGATATTCGGGGTCTTCTTTGGTTCCATACGAAGTGTAAAATTATTTATTATATATCTGTGAAGAATGCTGATGGGATTTTCATAGGTATTGCATTGAATCTGTAGATCAGTTTGGGTAGTATAGACATTTTGATGATGTTGAGTCTGCCGATCCACGAGCATGGTATGGATTTCCATCTGTTTACATCTTCTGCTATTTCCTTCTTCAGTGTTTCATAGTTCTCCCTGTAGAGGTATTTTACCTCCTTGGTGAAGTATATTCCTAGGTACTTTAATTTCTTTGTTGCTATTGTGAAGGGAATTGAGTCTTTGATTTGGTTCTCAATTAGATTGTTGTTGGCGTATATGAATGCCTCTGATTTCTGTGTATTGATTTTGTATCCTGAGACTTTACTAAATTCATTGATCAGTTCCAGGAGTTTCTTGGTTGAATCTTTGGGGTCTTCTAGATACAATATCATATCATCAGCAAACAGTGAAAGTTTGATTTCTTCTGCTCCTATTTGGATACCTTTGATTCCATTTTCCTGTCTGATTGCTGTAACCAAGACTTCCAGCACTATATTGAACAGAAGTGGAGATAGTGGGCAGCCTTGTCTGGTTCCAGTTCTAAGTGGGAATGATTTCAATCTTTCCCCATTCAGTGTGATGTTGGCTATGGGTCTGTCATATATGGCTTGTATCATTTTTAGGTATGTCCCTTCTATGCCTATTTTCTTAAGTGTTGGTATCATGAAAGGGTGTTGAATTTTGTCAAAAGCTTTTTCTGCATCTATTGAAAGAATCATGTGGTCTTTGTTTTTGCTTCTGTTTATGTGGTGAATTGCATTTATAGATTTACGTATGTTGAACCATCCCTGCATCCCTGGGATGAAGCCCACTTGGTCGTGGTGGATTATTTTTTTGATAAGTGTCTGGATTCGGTTAGCTAAGATTTTGTTGAAAATTTTTGCATCTATATTCATTAGGGATATTGGTCTGTAGTTTTCTTTTTTTGTTGCATCCTTTCCTGGTTTAGGTATCAGAGTAATATTCGCTTCATAAAAGGTTTCGGGGAGGTTTCCGTTCTTCTCGATGTTGTGGAATAGTTTCTGTAAGATAGGTACTAGTTCTTCTTTGTAAGTATGGTAAAATTCAGGTGTGAAGCCATCTGGACCGGGACTTTTCTTTTTAGGGAGATGTTTAGTTGCTGTTTCTATTTCAGCTGTTGAGATTGGTCTGTTCAGGGAATCTATTTCTTCCTGGTTGAGCCTAGGGAGGCTGTGTGTTTCTAGAAATTTGTCCATTTCCTCCACATTTTCCAGTTTGTGTGCATAAATATTTTTGTAGTATTCATAAATTGTATCTTGTTTCTCTTTGGGATCAGTTGCGATATCTCCTTTTTTGTTCCTGATGGAGCTTATTAGAGATTTCTCTTTTCTGCTTTTCGTTAGCTTAGCCAATGGTGTGTCAATTTTGTTTATTTTTTCAAAGAACCAACGTTTTGTTTTATTAATCTCCTGAATAGCTTCCCTGTTTTCAATTTCGTTTAGTTCTGATTTGATCTTGTTGATTTCACTTCCTCTCCTGGGTTTAGGGTTGGTCTGTTCTTCTTTTTCCAGCTCTTTGAGTCATTTCGTTAGATTTTATATTTGTTATCTTTTTGTCTTTTCGTTATAGGTATTTATGGAGATAAACTTTCCTCTCAGTACTGCTTTAGCTGTGTCCCAGAGGATTTGATAACTTGTCTCTCCATTGTCATTTTCTTCATAGAATTTTTTTATTTCCATTTTGATTTCTTCATTTATGAAGTAATCATTTAGTAGGAGGCTGTTTAATTTTCACTTTTTTATGTAGAAATGTGAGTTTCTGTTAGGGTTGATTTCTAGCTTTATTCCACTGTAATCTGAGAAGGTACATGGTATGATTTCTATTTTTTTAAATTTCTTGAGATTTACTTTATGTCCTACGATATGGTCAATCTTAGAGAATGTCCTGTGAGCTGATGAGAAGAAGGTATACTCAGTGCATTTTGGGTAGAATGTCCTGTAGATGTCAGTCAGCCCCAATTTTTCCCATGTTTTGTTTAAGTTCATTATTTCTTTATTAATTTTCTGTTTGTAGGATCTGTCTTGTGCTGTCAGTGGGGTGTTGAAATCTCCAGTGATTATGGAGTTCCTATTAATCAATTTGCTTAGATCCAGTAAGGTTTGCTTTATGAAACTGGGTGGCCCTAAGTTGGGTGCATATATATTTAAAATTGTTATCTCTTCTTGTTGAAGTGTGCCCTTCACCATTATATAAAGACCCTCTTTGTCTTTCACTACTTTTGTGGGTTTAAAAACTAAATCGTCTGAAATTAGAACTGCCTCGCCAGCCTTCTTTTGGCTTCCAGTTGCCTGGAATACTGATCTCCACCCTTTTACTTTTAGTCTATATGCATCCTTGTAGGGTAGATGTGTTTCCTGAAGACAGCAGATACTTGGCCTGTATTTTCTTTTCCATTCAGCCAGCCTATGTTTCTTGATTGGAGAGTTTAAGCCATTCACATTTATTGAGAGAACTGATAGGTAAGGTAGACTACTGTTCATTCTGTTGGGTTGGATGTTGTTGCTTTGATTTCTCTCTTGAACCATTGTATTATCTGGTCTTTAATCTTTGGGTTTTGGTTGTTTTTATATTCGTGAGTTTTGATTATGGTGTTCCGTGCTTAACACTGTTTTGAGTACTTCTTGTAGGGCTAGTCTTGTCTTGGTGAATTCTCTGAGACTTTGCTTGTCTGAGAATGTCTTTATTTCTCCTTCATATATGAAGCTTAGTTTTGCAGGGAATAATAGTCTAGGCTGGGCATTGTTTCGTTTCAGAAGAGTGAGAATGGGGCCCCAGTCCCTCCTTGCTTGTAAAGTCTCATTAGAGAAGTCTGGTGTTATTCAAATTGGCTTTCCCTTGTATGTTACTTGCTTCTTTCGTCTTACAGCTCTTAGAAGGATCTCTTTAGTATTTTGGTCAGTCTGATGACTGCGTCTCGTGACGTCTTCCTTTTTGCATTGAATCTTCCAGGGGTCCTCTGAGTTTCTTGAACTTGTATATCGAGATATTGAGCAAGGCCTGGGAAATTTTCATCTATTATATCTTCAAATAGCTTGTCCAACCCTTGAGTGTTGTCTTCTTCCCCTCTGGTAACCCTATGACCCTCACATTAGATTTCTTCACATAATCCCTAGGCTTTGCTCTTTTCTCTTGTTTCTCTGCTCTATCTCTTTGATGGTTTTATTTAGTTGGATGGTGTTATCTTCAAGCTCCGGGATTCTTTCTTCTGTTTGATCTACCCTCTTCTTGAGACTTTCCATTGTATTTTTTTTGTTGTTCCCTGAATTGATTCTTCATTTCCAGGAGTTCGATTAAATTTTTCTTCATTGTGTCTATTTCTTTAGTGAACTTTTGTTGTAGGTCCTGAAGGCTTTTTGTGGTTTCTTTGTGTTGGTTATTGAGTTGTTGTTGCAGGTCTGTGAGTGTTCTTATAATCCACAAATGAAATTCCTCTTCTGTCATTTTGGTTGCCTGATTTGGGTTGGTGTCCATTTCTAGGGGGCTGGTGCTCCTCTTTGGGAGTGTGTTTTCCATTTGGTTCTTCATATTTCCTGAGTTTCTTCACTGATTGCTTCCCATGTCGATCAGTTGTTGTTTGTTTCCTTTAGGTTTTTGTTTGGGTATTCACACGCCTTGTTTAGTTTCTGAGCCGTTAGGTGGTGTCTGTGGGTGAGATTCGACCACTCCCTGTATAATGAGTCAGTGGGTGCCGTGCAAAGGCTGTGCAGGATGCTGTCCCTGTTAGTAGGTGGCGCTTGCTTGGAGAAACAGGCTATGCTGTTGTTTTTGTGTCCTGTTATCAGCTCTTGTTCTGGGCAGAGCTGGGTTGGTAAGCCTGCTCTCAGGCACCACCAATGCTGTTAGCAGGGATCAAAGTTCTGTTCTCTGCTTCCAGGAAAAGCTGTCAGGGCAGGGCTGGAATGGCCCCGCTCAGCCAGAAAGTCTGCTTGTGGGTGTGGGGCTGTCTGAGACCCAAAGTCTGGGGCGGACCTCGCTTCTTTTCACCCTCCCCAACTCCGCAGCTACTCCTGGGTCTCTGCCAGCAGGCCAGACCACATGCCACCAGGCCTCCCCGGACTGTGATGCCGGTGGGGAGGTTACCTGCCCAGGAACACTACCTGGGCCGGGCGTATGGCCTCCTTTTGTGAGGAGGGTTGCCCTCTAGGATGCTGATCGCCCCTGAAGGCACAAACACCTCAGTAAGCTGTTCAGGTATATCTCGTCTGTGCCCCAGGCAATCCGAGACCTTGGTGCACTGATCTGGTCTGCAGGTCTGACCTCTGGGTCCATGAGTTCAAAATATATCCCTACCAGGGAGAGGAATGCCAGTCATAATTCGCCCACAGAGAGCCAAAGCTGGGTCTATGTCTCTCAGCCTCACGGTCTGCACCATTCTCCTGGGATCATGGTGCCAGCAGCACCTGGGAGGGCTGGCGGGTAGGGAGCTCACAGTCTGAGTTTCCCTTAGTCAGCTGTAGGGTCCCAAAAGGGAAGGTCCCATTCTGTGGAGGTGCCTCTGGCTGGTGGCTATATTGTCTCTTTGGACAGCCATGGGTAGGGTCAGCAGAGGGGAGAAGGAGGCAATATGGCGCCTGCCGGGTGGCTGGGGTCTATGCACACAGAGGTGTCCTGAGGGATTTAGGAGCCTGGTGCCACATCCGCTACAGGCTCACCGCTCGCTGGCGGCTGCCATCTCTGGGCTGGTGTCCGCAGGTCTCTCCACCTGCTGGGGAGCCCACCAGGAGTCCCAGATGCAGGGGAGGAGAAAGGTGACTGATCCACCTACCCTTCCCGCTGGTCTCCAGGTTGCTCCGGCGGTCTCTGCTTCCAGTTATCCTCTGCAACTTCTTTTCGTGGAGTCTCCCGTGGTCTCAGGTACCCCTCCTTCCGGCCTACCTGCCAGCCCTCCCAGGTGCTGCTGGCACCATGATCCTAGGAGAATGGTGCAGACCGTGAGGCTGAGAGACATAGACCCAGCTTTGGCTCCCTGTGGGCGAATTATGACTGGCATTCCTCTCCCTGGTAGGGATATATTTTGAACTCATGGACCCAGAGGTCAGACCTGCAGACCAGATCAGTGTACCAAGGTCTCGGATTGCCTGGGGCACAGACGAGATATACCTGAACAGCTTACTGAGGTGTTTGTGCCTTCAGGGGCGATCAGCATCCTAGAGGGCAACCCTCCTCACAAAAGGAGGCCATACACCCGGCCCAGGTAGCGTTCCTGGGCAGGTAACCTCCCCACCGGCATCACAGTCCGGGGAGGCCTGGTGGCATGTGGTCTGGCCTGCTGGCAGAGACCCAGGAGTAGCTTCGGAGTTGGGGAGGGTGAAAAGAAGCAAGGTCCGCCCCAGACTTTGGGTCTCAGACAGCCCCACACCCACAAGCAGACTTTCTGGCTGAGCGGGGCCATTCCAGCCCTGCCCTGACAGCTTGTCTGCTGTATGCTTGTCTTCTTGCTTCTTTTTTCTAATTTCTGCTAGAATCTGTCTTTTCTGCAGAGACACTCTGTCTGGTGGTGTTTCTCGTCCGCCATCTTGATCTCGTCCACCTAAATGGATGTTTTAAAGTGAGCACCTACAAAGGTGAGTGTGATGATGGGCAGGTTTCCAGTTATAGTCAGCAGGTAGGTGAGACATAGAAAGATAAATATGAGAACCTGCAGCTGAGGGTCATCTGTAAGTCCCAGAAGAATGAATGTTGTTACTGTATCATTTCTCATCATTGACTTCTGACTTCTCTTCAATCTGGTTGTGATATTCAGAGATGTTTCAGAGATTATTTCAACAGTTCTAAGATTTAACATATGCACACTTTTCATCTTAACTTTCTCTTTCATTCTTTCTTTTCTACATTTTATGTTCATCTTCTGGTTAGCCCGTATGACTAAGTAGATTTCTGAAAAAGTTTAATTTTATAATAATAAGATCTTATCTATTTACAAACTGAATGGCAAAATCTCACCCTTGATTTCACATATTTTCTTCACAATTTTGGTTTTTATGTATAACATACAATTTGGGTTTACTGTACTGACTGTAGATCAAAACTTGAAGTCTTTTTTTCATAAGGTTTTTGTTTGTTGGTTTGTTATTAGGCAAAGTGTATTTAATTCTTATGAATGACCTTCTTTTCTTCTAATTACTTAGTTGTTGTGTGCATCACTGTAAAATCTTAGTCCTCCAATCTTTGAGCATTAGTCAATTTTCAGAATACATATCCTTGTCTCCAAGGTCTTATAATCTATGATATAATAGAAGTTAATAAACAAATTTATCCTGTAGTGCAACTGTTTTCTGTTTATCCTTCAAATAAATGTTCAAAATGAATTCAAGAATCTGTAATGAGATTCTGTATAAGAGGAATCAATATATGATTCCTCTTTTGGGGAGAATGAAAGAGTATGCTTATATACTTCTATATAAACAAAGACACTTTATTTTTAATTTGAGGTCAAATGTACAGCCAAAGTTGCCCTGGTTAATTTTTATATTAATCTATATGTTGATTTACTTATGTACCTTAGGCATAAAAACCTTGAAGACAATGATATATTCCTATACAAGGGGAATTCATTCTAAAAAATTATACCTTTTAAATATATCTTGAATAAATTAAAGATAATATACTATTACTTAAATCCATTTTTTCTAGAGAAAAATATAACCTAGAATATCACAATGAAAGACACAAACTTTATCATACTTACTCTTCTGTTAGTATATCAGAGTTTCTGTTGGCTGTTCAAACAAAGCAATATTAAGGCTTCAATGTTTAAAGTGATATTTTAATAAAGATATTTATGCCTTAATATTCACTGGCATGTTTGGGAATGCATAGAGCTTTCTACGATTTCCACCTTCAACAAATTGGATGGACTTCCTTATGATGGGCTTAGTGCTATTATAAGCTTTCAAATATTTTCTTACTATCTATAAATATGTGATTTTTTTTCTGGGTTTTCTATTCTCTTCCATTGATCTATGTGTCTATTTTTATACCAATATCATGCTGGTTGTTTTGATAACTATAGTCTTATAATATAATTTTAAGTCAGGTGGTAAGGTGATGCCTCCAGCTTTGTTCTTTTTACTGTTTCGCTATTTGGACCTTGGACCTTTTCTTTAATCCATAGGAACTTCCGATATTTTTCTAATTATGTGAAGACTGACATTGGCATTTGGTAGAGATTGCATTGGTTCTGTAGATTGTTTTGGGCAGTATGGTCATTTTAATAATTTTAATTCTTCCAAAACATGAGAATGGGATGTTTTTCCATTTCGTTGTGCCATTTATAATTTCTTTCGTTAGTGTTTTATGGTTTTCCTTGCCCACATCTTTCATCTTCTTGGTTACATATATTCCTAGGTATTTTATTTGCTTATTTTTTAGCTATTGTGAATGAGATTGCCTTCTTGATTTAGTTCTCAGATAGTTATTGGCATATAGAAACACTACTGATTTTTGTATATTCATTTTGTATCCTGAAACTTTACTGAATTCATTTATCAAATCTGAGAGGTTTTTTTTTTTTTTTTTTTGGGTTGTTGGAGTCCTTAGATTTTTGTAGATATAAGAGCATATCATCAGCAAACAGGGAGAAGCAGTTTGGCTAATCATTTATGAGGCAAAGAGTGGGAATTTGGAGAGTTTGTATTTCACCTTTTCACAGGTAAGCAAGGAGGCATCAGTGAATCCTAGCTCAGTCCTTCAGAGAAGGGTGATTCTTTGAGTAAGGCCTTTCTAGAACAGAAAGCATGAGCAATTTCTTAAACTTTGCGGTTTTCCAGAATCACAGGGCTCAGGTAAAATTCAATATTGTCAATATTCATGTTACATGTGGGGATAATTAGGTTAGACATCCATAAAAAGGGATATAATGGAGACCTTATGACAAAACCTGGATCTTTCACTTGTCTTCATAGTAAAGTTCAAGATAAGTTTTCAATGCAGAGTTAGATGTGTAAGGGGGTGAACATTTCCTTCTTTATACACGTTTGGGCTTTCTGAGCAAATTTGAATGGCATCTGGGTTAAAGGGCAAGCCCTGGAAGCTACAGAATGATTAAATAGCTAGAGACTTCCAGACACATTTGCAGAGTTTCTTCCCTATGTGTTTGTATTTTAAAAGGGGTTGAAACCAGGAGGTGCAAAGCTAGTTTTTTATATTGCAAAGATTTGTAAGTGACTAGGCAGCAAAGGTTTCTCTCCCTCTCTCTGGATGGAAGGGGGACAGCTGATTTGCTGTGTGGTAAATTCCCAGATTAATAATTTTGGGATTTTCTTCTTGTAGTGTACATTCATGTATTTTTTGTGTCACTTTTTAGTTAATTTTACTTTGAACTTCTTTATGACAGAGGCTAGAATTATTCTAGTAGCCTCATTCTCTTTTCATCCCTATCTGATTTTAATTGGTATATTTTTGTGTTATAAATTAATCTTTCTGTTTTAAAATTTTATGTGTTTTCACCTTTGTATAATTTTGAAACTCCCTTTTAAATTATATTTCTTATATATTTCCACTGAGTATCCGTATAGTAAATTTTATAAAATTAATTTTTTTAAATAAAATTTTGTCTGTATTATTTTATATTGCCTTTTACAGTTATGCTTTAAATGTATGTGTTTTAAGAAAAGTGGATGGTGGCCGGGCATGGTGGCTCACTCCTGTAATCCTAGCACTCTGGGAGGCCGAGTCTGGCGGATCGCTGGAGGTCAGTAATTTGAAACCAGCTTGAGTGAGACTGTCTCTACCAAAAAGAGAAAGAAATTATCGACCAACTAAAAATATATATACAAAAAATTAGCGGGGCATGATGGCAAATGCCTGTAGTCCCAGCTACTCGGGAGGCTGAGGTAGTAGGATCGCTTGAGCCCAGGAGATTGAGGTTGCTGTGAGCTAGGCTGATGCCACCGCACTCACACTAGCCTGGGCAACAAAATTAGACTCTGTCTCAAAAAAAAGAAAAAGAAAACAGAGGGAATAAATAAATGAAATTAGAGTTGGTCATGTACATATTAGTGATAACCATATATATATGAAGTGAAAAGTAACATTAACTGAACCATCTAAACTTAAGTATTAAGAAAACATTTTTGAAATTATATTTATTTGTATTTGAAATAGGGTAAGAGAGATGGCCTAAAAATGGTATGTGTGCGGGGTGGTCCTTTTTTTTTCTGTGGAATTAGTAGATATGATTTTTTTTTGTCATTACACTAAATATTTTTTTATGATAGTAAATTCTATTATTTTTTCTTTTTCTATTTAGTTTATAGTTGAAACTAAGTAGTTATTTTAGCCTTTTCCTAGTGTTAAAATAACTTAAATCAGGCCTGAGGCTGCCTCCATACTTTGAAACACTATGTAGCACAGTTGCAACCTAACAGTATGTAAACAAACTGAAACGTATCTTAACAGTGTAATGAGCAGCTGAGTTTCAGCTAATTACAGGTAGCAATTTATCACAGCATGCCCAAATAAGACAAACACCTAATTGTAGCCAATAAGATGATTTCTCTACTTCTCTTGTGTGGTGGCCTTATAAAAGCTCACTGCTATTCTAGGTGGAGTTCTCTGAACCTCCACTGGTTCAGGGTGTTACCTAATCGTGCATCATTCTTTGCTCAGATAAACTCTGCTTGATTTAATTTGACTTAAGTTCTTCTTTTAGCCCATATTAATACATTTTTTAATGAGAAGGTTTATTTCAATATGTATAAACATCAACTTCCAGGCACATGGTCCAAATTGGAGATTGCAATGTGTGGTGTCGGTTGTGACATAGGGAAAAACTATGTGTAAATATATATGGTATATGTGTAGTATATCTCTGTGTGTGTGTGTGCAGTGTGTACATATATATACACATATACATGCGTGTGTGTATGTATAGCACTATGGTTTGAATGTTTGACCCCTCCAAGCTCTTAAATTTAATGGCTACTGTAACAAAATTAAGAAGTTGCACTTTAGAGGTGCTTAGGTCATGAGGGCATGGGCTCTGCCTATCTCACGCACATACACAGCTGACTTGTTGACTTAATCAGAAATACTGCTTTGGAGGTGTGATCTGACTTGTTCTCCTGGATAATCTCTTAATGAGAGAGAGTCCTCTAGGACAATTATTTTGCAAGGAGGAGGAACAAACTTATTAGGATCTGTGTTAGCTTTAAGATCAAAAATGTTTTAAGACAGTTAATCTGAATGTAATGATGATGACAGAGATATTAAATAATTTGGAAACTTGACGTTTATAGAACCAGTGGCTCTTAAACTATCTGTGAGAAAGGACCAGTTTCCACCATCCAATTTATTGAATATTTATACTTTTTTGAAATACAATAAAGATGGATTACTTAATAAAGAAATAAAAACTCATAAAGGAAAGTTCAAATTTTTTTACCATTATATTTAAGAAATATTAACTCTGTCAGATTTCTCTTACAGTATATAAAAGCTTACTTTCAATTTCTGCACTTATCAAACATCAGTTTGCTGATCAGTTATATTTCTATACTAATCAGTATACCAAACTTTTCTGATAATTTGAATCCACAATTTCAATATTTTTCTATTTCTTTGAGAAAAGTGCAATTTTTTTGATGGAGTCATTGAATGCTTGTTTCACTTGCTTGTTCCTTAAGGTGTATATAAATGGGTTTAGCATTGGTGCAACCGAAGTGGTGAGTACTGACACACCCTTATTGATGTCCATTTCTTCTTTTGCTGAAGGTTTAATGTAAATGAAAATGCAGCTTCCATAGGTGATGGACACAACAATCATGTGAGAAGAACAAGTGGAAAAAGCCTTTTTCCTTTGCTGAGCAGAGGGAAGCTTTAGGATTGTCTTGATGATATATATATAGGAAAGAACTATACATACAAGGGTCATGATGAGAGTCATCACAGCACAGGCTATGACCATCTGCTCTATGAGCCATGTGTCTGAGCAAGAGATCTTGAGAATAGGAGATGCATCACAGATAAAATGATCGATGACATTCGAGTCACAGAATTTCAAATTTGGGAACAAGGAAAGTGGTGTGAGTATGATCAACAATCCAGCCATCCAACAGCAGAGAACAAGGCTTCTGCAGACTCTGCTGCTCATGATGGTCACATAATGCAGGGGTTTGCAGATGGCCACATAGCGGTCATAGGACATGGTGGCCAGGAGAAAGAATTCTGTTACTCCAAAGACATCAATAAAAAACACTTGAATGACACAAGTATTATAAGTAATTGACCTATCACCTGTTGCTATGTTGTACAAATATCTAGGAATGCAGGCAGATGTGAATAAAGTTTCTAAAAAGGCAAAATTTTGTAGGAAAAAGTACATGGGTGTTTTAAGGTGAGAATCCAATAAAGTGAGGCATATGATGGTTAAATTTCCAGTTAGAGTCAATGTGAATGTGAGAAACAGAAAAATAAAAACTGGAATCTGAAATTGAGGATCTTCTGTCAGTCCTAACAGGATGAAGATTGTTATAGTGTGATTTTTCATCTCTGAGTATTTAATGTTCTTCAACTTTCATGTAAAATTTAGAGATATTTTACTTGAGTAGAGTGATATCAAAGTCAGATATCAGCAAACTGACTACTAGAGACAACAAACAAATTCACATGTGGTTTCTTCTGTAATTCATATTTTCAGTACTTGGGTTTCGCTATTCAATTGTTTCTTTTATATTATTGTTTTGATAATTTGTGATAGATTTTAAATATATTTTAAAAAATGTTCTACCATTCCAGTTTTCTCTTTTGTTTCACATTTGTAATCAACATTGGAGACTGGATTTTCCCATTTTATTATATTTGACTCAATGTGTTGTGATTCCAGAAAATTATAATTTCTTTTACATCTAAGCTTTCTTCTGCATTTTAAAGATGAATATTTTAATGTAATAATGTTTAATATAGTTCTTAGATTTATCTTTTCATAAAAGATAAATATGTAGCGACTAATCTGGGCTCAGTACACAAGATTGGTTGATTCATTTGCAACTTGTATTTTGCCAGTATGGCCAAGCATGTTTTTATATTGTTTTGTTTTGTGTATAAAATGCAGCTTCCACATGACTGAATCACTCCTCTCACTCCTCTTATGTTTCTCTGTTACCATGTAATTTACACTTAGCGACCATTGAGATACACAATACAGAGTATTTTAATGCACAGTCTATTTGCCACATGTGAAGAAATGTCCAAGGCTATATTTTATATTTTCAGTCTGTTTAGTTAAGTAGGGAAAGGACTTTAACATCTTGCTATCATCAAGTTCAAAATGAAATTTAAAATACTATATTTTAAAATACTATATATACTCTCCATGCACTACCTTTCTTCAGTTTGAGTGTCACGTCTACTGGAAAGGCTCCTTAAAGTCTATTGTCAGAGCTGACTGCTCCTCATTTGTGCTCCCGTGGCAAGTAATTGTTCCTTCTATTTGAGCACTTCCTCTGAGAAAGTAAGTTTGTTGAAATCAGGGAGTATTTTTTTTTTTAATTGGGAGATAAAAAACTAACACAATCCCAATTTATAATCAAGGTGTAAGAAATATCATGGTATAAATACACATATCTAGTCCATTGGCCTACACATTCAAAACTAGGTTCAGTCCTATTTGGCTTTCCTCTTGAAACTGCTTTGTCACTGATTTTAATTATTTAAATTTTACATGTCTGTGTATTAAACATTCAGTTTTTTTTGTTTGTTTGCATTTGAAACATGAATTTTGCCAGTGAATAAAGTCATACCATGAAAGTGTCACTCTCTGTGCTCATGTTGTTACCTTCCATGCTGACCAAACCCTTAGCTGGTATCTCCACCTTGGTTTAGCTCTCAGGCAGACAAATAGGTGTATCTCTGTTGGGCGTTTTTGCTTCTTTAGGAATCTGTCAGGAAGACATTTAAGGTGGAGGTCAAAGAATTTGCATACCTGACTACACAATTTTCACATTTATTCACTTTAAAAATATTGTAAATATTTTTACATTCTTATTGGACAAGTACAGTCCATTCCATTTAATTTCAACTACTGTATTTGTATAACCAATTTTTAAATTTCTCTTTACTTTTTAAAATACCTATCTTAAAATTTCACCTATATTAAAATAACCTTATGAGTATACCACAAGTTTTAATTACTGACACACTGTTATGTATCTTTTTGTTTTATATAATTGTTAAAATATCTGCAAAAAGCATATTTTATAAACATTCTAGCACAATTTCATAATAATTCTTAGAAATGTAATTTACAGGGCAAAGGAGATATTGAGTTCAAACTTTTGTGTACATTTACCAAGCCATCATGTATAAACAATATCACTATTTTATTTCAGCTCACTGTGTGACTGTGCAGTAGTATCCACATTCAAAACATGGCAAAATGTCACATGCCTTTTTTCAAGTTTATTGACACTTTCATTTGAGATAGGTTTTTGTCCTATCATTCTTAATTCACACAATTACACCATGGAATAGTCATCTGTTCTGTCTGCATTTAAGTCTTCATCTTTGTCTTCTGCAGATAAAGGTTATTTCCCTTAAAATTTCCATTTATGTCTCTTCAATGGGCATTTTAATAATGTTTTAAAGCCAGAATTAAAGACTTTCTAGTTCTTAATTTGGATTAATAGTTGTTCTACAGTTTTCTCCGAGCTACCACACTTCATTTTATGAATATACTCAAATAATTCTTAGTTTTGAATTAGTACCTACAGTATTTGAATTTCTCTTAAATATATGAACAAAAAGCAATTTTCTTTCCTAAGAGAATTTGATTAGCTTGTTATATGAATGGTTATCATTTGTTCCTTTAATATTAACTTTCTCCAGACATGAGGGTTGGATCACCTCTGACTATATGATAACTTACTACAGTTAAACCCCAAAGTTACTGTCACCATCACTGGAGGTAGAGCCACAGTGGTTTTTTGAAGAACTGTTACATTTCTACAAAGTACAGGAACATCCTATAGTAGTTACAATATATAGTGTTAACTAAAGGGAAGGATATTCTTTTCACCCTTTCTACTCTCTCAATCCACTTCTCAACCCAGTAGCTCCTAGAGCTGTAATGTGGGAACAAGCTCTTTGCACCCTCTGGGTGATAGTCCAGTTCCAAAATATCATCATTAATTCCATTTATTACTAATTCTAACTTTTATGCAAAATTAAATAAAAGAGTTGTATTTTCAAAGATTTTTATATTCTAAAAAAGTTTGAGGATAACTAATTTTGTCAATATCCTTAAATAAATTATTATATTAGGTGATTTTAGTGTAGTTATTAAAGAGGAGAGTGAGGGTGTGGCAGAGACAAGTTCTCACCAACTATAAATTCACATTATCTTTATGTAACTATAAAAATTGGTATTTCAGAAATATATCTCGGGTCTGTGGAACTTTATATAGTGATTGAAATAACTAATTGTGTTTAATTTTGGTAAATCATGTCAAACCTGCTTCTCAGAGAAAATCATCATGCAGATTTACCAAAGATGACAGTAAATGAAATAGTCACTGTGCTTACTCTTCTGAGAGTTCATAATCACTCCGGCTGATTCTCTAACAACAGAGTCCTAAAGGTTAATTCGATGAAGAGGACCTAATAGCAAAGGGTTAAGTGGGATTTTTTTTTGTCTCTGTTTATGACTTTGCACTTACTCTGACTTGTGTTCTGGGAGGGCCTGGTAGTCTGAGGTTTTCCATCTCCAACATCCTGGGAAGATTTTTCCAACCAAGGAGTGTTGTTCCTGTTATTTTTTTTTTTTTCTTTTCAATATATATTTTTTCAGTTGTCCAGCTAATTTCTTTCTATTTTTTTTAGTACAGACAGGTCTCGCTCTTGTTCACACTGGTCTCGAACGCCTGAGCTCCAACAATCCTCCTGCCTGGGCCTCCCAGAGTGCGAGGATTACAGATGTGAGCCACCGCACCCGGCCTTTGGTCCCTTTTGCCTAGGAAATATTTTCTAGTGCCCTTTTTTGTTGAAAATAAAATAGTGTTTCAAATATTGCCCTCTTTTGCTTTTACAGCATTGATATTATGACTTCTGTGGATAGGGTGATGGGCCTCCACACTATTAATATTCACATTTGATTTATTTGCTAAACCTGAAACTAAATAATAAATGACTGAGTCCTTGGTGACCCACATTCAAACGTCACTAATGAATCTTTTTGATAATGAACTTGGGCAAAAATCCTGAAAGATGCTGCATTGGGGACAGTGTCCTTAGAGACACAAAGATGCAACAATAGCAACAGACGTAGGTCAAAATAGAACAGCCAAAAAATCAGGTGGTCAAGAGCAAGTCTGCTTTTCCTGCATTTGTTCCCTACCATATATGAAAACTGAAAGATCACAAAACTAGTCCACTTGGTATTTCCTCTCAAATATTAAAAAGATAACATAACAGGAGAATATTAAAAAACTCAAAGCAAGTTGTAATTCTTTTTAATATTTTATGTAGAGATCATGCAGCATCTCTACCAGTGTCATGGCACAATGAGGAATGCTCCAGACCACAATCTCAGGCTGAACGAGGAGAGACTCTTTTCCTTTCAAGGAGCTCTTGAACCTCTCCAAATCTCTGTATTTATTGTAGGGAAAGATATATGTGTTTACAGTAAAGAACATGTAGATAAAATCTTTGCTGTCATACAGTAAGCATATTGTTCCAAACAAGTCTATTTAGGGTATACATTAAACTTATAATTATCTTGTTATTTTCTGTTGTTCCTTAAGGCTATAAAGAAAAGGGCAAGGACCCAATACCAGTCACGCATGCATACATTCCAAAGCCTGCTATATGCAGCTGGCTGATAACAATCATATCCCAAGTCCTGTTTGCAGGACTCTCAGATATCCACCTTTCTCACAGTCCCTTTACCGAGGCCTTTATGCCTTTTCTAATATCCTCTACATTTTAAAATGATATGTAAATATTCATATAATATTTTAAAAATAAAAATACAATAGCCATTATTTACAGCTATACCTTGTTTTTTTATCTAATTATATTAACTATTATAACAATAATATAAGTTTAGGAACATCCATTCACATTTTAAGCCACCTTAGTAGTTTTGAATATTATATATTCAATAGCAATAAGCAACAAGTGTACACATTACAGTTTGAAAATACTACTTCCAAGCACAAGTAACCAGGTCCCTTGGACAAATGGCTTATTCTAGGTTAGAGGCAGGAAATGTTGTTACATCAGTTTTTTTGTTGCTGCTGTAACAAATTAACACGAACAAAGTTATTTTCTTATCATTCCGGAAGTGAGAAGTCTAAAATGGGTCAGCAAGGCTGTGTTTTTCACATGGCCTTCTCTTACTCTCCTTACTCTTTCCCTTATCAGGACTCTTATAATTAATTTGGGCCTGCTATGATAATCTCAGATAATCTCCCTCCTTCAAAATCCTTACTTGTTTCCGTAAAGTCCTTTCTGCCATGTTGGTAACACATTCTCCAGAGGAGACTAGGACTAGGACCTCTTTGAGAAGCTCTTATGTCCAGTACAGTTGTGTGCAATGGGGCCTGGAACATTTTGCCATCCAAAATAAGCAGGGAGGTATCAAAGATTATTCATTTTGTGTCAACAGGGTTTTCAAACAAACTTGAAAAGGCTCATTGGTTAAAAATAGGCAAATTTGAGCATCAATAAAGATAATAACCACAATGCACTGAAACATATCAAATATGTGTATTTACATGCCTTCACAATGATAATTTAGAAAAAATAAATGAACTGTTCATCATTGGAGGAATTTAAGGACCTGATTCAGTATATTGATTTTTAACTGTATTTCTAATTTTAAAAAATCAGGAGTTTTCTATAATGTAGTATGAATTATATAGTAAAGTAACAGATAAGAGATATGTTCCTGGCTTATTTAAAAATGATAGGTACTACGCATTGCATGGCATATCTCTGCTTCAGAAAAGCAAAATGTGAATAAAATAAGAATTTATAATCACTCAAATGCAACAGTTTTATGTATTCTTTTGCATATTTATCCTGATTATTTTGTTTCCTTCTATTATTTCATGTCCAAGGTCTTTCAATAAAATATTGAATGTTTCTGGTTTTACTCATTTACATCCATTGGAGTGGGATATAGCTATGCTGTTGGCATTTTCAAAGAGCTAGCTCTTGAATTTCTTGAAGTTACTTAATGGATTTCAGTTTTTACTTTTAGTAAGTTACTCCATTTACTTTCATTTTTCTTTTCTCACATTCATTAGGATCAGCAAAGTTCCACTCTTTTGGCCTAGTTTACATTTTTGTAGATAATGAATACATTTAAAATAGAATTCATTGTGACTAGTTTTCTTTCGTACTTCAAATAATTTGCAATGATGTATCTGCATTTTATTGCTTTATAGGTGGCAGTTAGTTAATTTGAGGTGAATACTTTAATTTCAACCAATTATATTTGTGCAGAATTTTCAATTTTTATGTCTAACAATGTAGATTATTATGAGAGACTTTGGACTGTAAATGCTTAATTTGTTTTTGTAAATGCTTATGTAGGCACAGGCAATCAAGTACACTTGGTATAATTTTTCCCTTCACTTACAGCTCTATAAGCGGCAGACAATGCTTTCCGGAAAGGAAAATTGTAATCTTTGTCTGGAAATGGGCATGATTTTATAATTCAAATGTTCAAACAAAGCAATATTAAGACTTCAATGTTTAAAGTGATATCTTTATAAAGGTATTTATGTCTTCATATTGACTGGCATGTCTGGGAATGCACAGAGCTCTCTGTGATATGCACCTCCAACAATTTGGACACACTTCCTCACGGTGGGTGTATTGCTATCATAAGCTTCCAAATCTTTACTTACTATCTATAAATATGTAACTTTGTTTCTGTTTTCTCTATTCTATTCTATTGATCTATGTATTTGTTTTTGTACCAATATCATGCTGTTTTGGTTACTATAATCTTATAATTTTAAATCAGGTAATGTGATGCCTCCAGCTTTGTTCTTTTTGCTCAGTACATGTTTAGCTATTTGGACTCTTTATTCATTTCATATGAACTTAGGATTTTTTTCTAATTGTGTGAAGATTGACATTGGTGTTTTGGTAGAGATTGCATTGGTTCTGTAGATTGCTTTGGGCAGTATGGTCATTTTAACAATATTAATTCTTCCAAACCATAAGAATCGGATGTTCTTCCATTTGTGCCATTTATAATTTCTTTCATTAGTGTTTTATAGTTTCCTTGCCCACATCTTTCATCTCCTTGGTTATATATAATCCTAGGTATTTTATTTGTTTACAGTTTTTGCTATTGCAAATGAGATTGCCTTCTTGATTTGGTTCTCAGATTGTTATTGGTGTATAGAAACACTACTGATTTTTGTGCATTGGTTTGTTTTTTATTTAGGCATATTATGGGGGTACAGATTTTAAAGTTTCAATAAATGCCCTTCCCCCCCCCCCAAGTCTGAGTTTCCAGCATGACCATCCCTCAGATGGTGCACATGTCACTCATTATTTTGTATACTGAAACTTTACTGAATTCATTTATCAAATCTGAGAGGTTTTTTTTGTTGGAGTCTTCATATTTTTCTAGATATAAGAGAATATCATCAGCAAACAGAGAGAAGCAGTCTGGCTAATGATTTGTGAGGCAAAGAAAGGGAATTTGGAGAGTCTCTATCTCACCTTCTCACAGGTAAGCAAGGAGGCATCAGTGAATCCTAGCTCAGTCCTTCAGAGAAGGGTGATTCTTTGAGTAAGGGCTTTCTAGAACAGAAAGCGTGAGCAATTTCTTAAACTTTGTAGTTTTCCAGAATCACAGGGCTCAGGTAAAATTCAATATTGTCAATATTCATGTTACATGTGGGGATAATTATATTGGACATCCATAGAAAGGGATATAATGGAGACCTGATTACAAAACTTGGATCTTTCACTTGTCTTCATAGTAAAGTTCAAGATAAGTTTTCAATGCAAAGTTAGAAGTGTCATGGGTAAACATTTCCTTCTTTATACATGGTTAGTGCTTTCTGAGCAAATTTGAATGGCACCTGGGTTAAAGGGCAAGCCCTGGAAGCTACAGAATGATTAAATAGCTAGAGAGTTCCAGACATATTTGCAGAATTACTTTCCTATGTGTTTATATTTTAAAAGGACTTGAAAACAGGAGGTGCAAAGCTAGTTTTTTTATATTGCAAAGATTTGTAAGTGACTAGGCTGCAAAGGTTTCTCTCCCTTTCTCTGGATGGAAGGGGGACAGCTGATTGGCTCTGTGGCAAATTCCCAGATTGATAATTTTGGTATTTTCTTCTCATAGTGTACATTCACGCATTTCTTTGTATCACTTTTTAGTTAATTTTACTTTGAACCTCTTTATGACAGAGGCTAGAATTTTTCTAGTAGACTCATTCTCTTTTTTCATCCCTATCTGATTTTTATTCCTTTATTTTTATCTTATAAATTAATCTCTATTTAAAAATTTTATGTTTTCACCATTGTAAAATTTTGAAACTCTCTTTTGTATCATATATCTTACACATTTCCACTGAATATCTGTGCAGTAAATTTTATAAAATAAATTTAGTTTTTTTCAAATAACATTTTGTGTGTTTTATTTTATATTGCCTTTTCCAGTTATACTTTAAATGTGCACGTTTTAAGAAAAGGTAGATGGTGACAAAGGGAAGAAATAAATGAAATTAGAGTTGGTCATGTACATATTAGTGATAACCATATATATGAAGTGAAAAGTAAGGTTAACTCAGCCATCTAAACTTGAATATTAAGAAAAGATTTCTGAAATTCAATTTAATTGTATTTGGAATATGGTAACAGAGATCGCCTAAAAATGGTATGTGTGTGTGTGGCGGTCCTTTTTGTGTTTATTTTGTGGAATTAGTAGGTGTGATTGTGTTTGTCGTTAAACTAAATATAAGAAGAGTTTTTTTGTTTTGTTTTTTGTTTTTTAATTTTATTTTACTTTTTTAAATTTCAGCACATTATGGGGGTACAGATGTTTAGGTTATATGTGTTGCCTTTCCTCCCCTTCCCCCCCAGAATCAGAGATTCAAGCGTGTCCATTCCCCAGATGGTGTGTATCACACTCATTATGTATGTATATACCCATCCCCTCCCCTTCTCCCCCTCCCATCTGCCTGACACCCAAAAATGTTATTCCTATATGTCCACTTAGGTGCTGATCAGTTAATACCAATTTGCTGGTGAGTACATGTGGTGCTTGTTTTTCCATTCTTGGTATACTTCACTTAGTAGAATGGCTTCCAGCTTTATCCAGGATAAATACAAGAGGTGCTATATCATCATTGATTTTTTGTGGCTGAGTAGAACTCCATGGTGTACATATACCACATTTTATTAATCCACTCATGAATTGATGGGCACTTGGGTTGTTTCCACATCTTTGCAATTGTGAATTGTGCTGCTATAAACATTTGAGTGCAGGTGTCTTTTTATTTTTATTTATTTATTTATTATTATTTTTTTTAGGTATGACTAGGATAAAAGTTATGGTTCCAGACAGGAAACATTTCTATCAGGGAACATTGTAATTTCTCCCTGAATTGGGATCTATGACTATTGCTATGGGCTCCCAAGGACACAGAACAAGTAAGCCAGGAAAGAAGATGATTCACTGCTTGGAATAATCGATATTAATTACAAAAATGAACTAGCATTGTTACTGTACTATGCTGGTAAGAATGTGTATGCCTGGGACCCAGGAAATTCACTGGGACATTTTTAGTATTATTATACTGGATGGTGAGCACTAAATGGGCATTTGCAACAATCACAACCCAACATGGGCAGGAAAACTAAGGGCTTGTCCATTTGAAAGATGAAAGCCTGATCCATTAAGCAAACATCTTAGACCAGAGAAACTTGACTCAGGGAAAGGGCAATCTAGAATATTTGGTGAAAGAGGCCAATAAAGAATATCAATTGCGGGCTGGGTTTGGTGGCTCATTCATCCAAGCATTTTAGGAGGCTGAGACAGGAGGATCCCTTGAAGTTAGGAGTTCAAGACCAGCCTAAGCAACATAGTGAGACCTCATTATTCCAAAACAGAAAAATTAGCCAGATGTTGTAGCAAATGCCTATAGTCCCAGCTACTCAGGAGGCTGAGGCAGGAGGATAACTTGAGCCCAGGAGTTGAGGTTGCAGTGAGCTATGATGATGCCACAGCACTCATACCCAGGCAAAGGAGTGATATCCTGTCTCCAAAAAAAAAAAAAAAATGTCAATTGCAATAATTGCAACTTCAGGACTAGCTGCAGTAGTGCATCTGTAAATTGTTTTTACTAACTCACTTGCTTTTAAGGATGTAGCCTAGTCTACCTTAAGGAGGAATCTATGACTGATTGGACCTGTAGCTTCTCTTTTGAGGATAAAATGAGTATATTTTTTCTCTACAACCTTAATGTAAAATATGCTAGCCCAACAGAGAGAGAGAGAGAGAGAGAGAGAGAGAGAGAGAGAGAGAGAGAGAGAAGCAGCAGAAAATGGAGGAGGAGGAGGAGGGGCAGGGGGAGGGAGAAGAGTAGGAATATGTATTTGAAGTATGTAAAGAAAGATGATTGTTTTAATAGAATGTCTTTTGTTCTTTAGGGTAGGTGGCCAGTAAATGGATTGCTAGATCAAATGGTAGATCTACTTGTATCTCTTTAAGGTATCTCCATATTGCTTTCCACAGAGGTTGAACTAGTTTGCAGTCCCACCAGCAATGTAGGAGTGTTCCTCTCTCTACATATAGTAAGTTATACTACGTTTTCTTTTTCTATTTAGTTTATAGCAGAAACTAAGTAGTTATTTTAGCCTTTTCCTAGTGTTAAATTAATATCAATGAGGCCTGAGGCTGCCCTCATACTTTTAAACACTATGTAGCAAACTGCAACCTAACAGTATGTAAACTAACTGAAACGTATCTTAACTGTGTAATGAACAGCTGAGTTTCAGGTAATCACAGGTAGCAATTTATCACAGTATGCCCCAATAAGACAAATGCCTAATTGTAGCCAATAAGATGATTTCTCTACTTCACTTGTGTGGTTGGCCTTATAAAAGCTCACTGCTCTTCTAGGTGGAGCTCTCTGAACCTCCACTGGTTCAGGGTGTGGCCTAATTCATGAATCAGTCTTTGCTCAAATAAACTCTGCTTCATTAAATTCTCTTAAGTTTTTCTTTTAACACAAAATAATACATTTTTTTTAATCAGAAGGTTTATTTCAATATGTATAAACATCAACTTCCAGGCACATGATCAAAATTGGAGATTGCAATGTGTGGTGTTAGTAGTGACAGAGGGAAAAAAACTATGTGTAAACATATATGGTATATGCATAGTATATCTGTGTGTGTGTATGTATATCTATATATACATATGTATATATATGTGTATAGTGCTATGGCTTGAATGTTTGCCCCCTCCAAATCTCTGAAATTCAATTGCTACTATAACAAAATTAAGAAGTTACACTTTTAAGGGGTGATTAGGTCATGAGGGCTCTGCAAGTGATCAGCCTATCTCACACACATACACAGCTGACTTGTCGACTTAATTTGAAACACTGCTTTGGAGGTGTGATCTGGGTTGTTCTTATGGGTAATCTCTTAATGAGAGACAGTCCTCTAGCACAATTATTTTGCAAGGGGGAGGAATAACCCTTAGTATCTGTTTTAGCTTTAAGATAAAAAATGTTTTAAGACAATTAATCTGAATGTAATGATGACTACAAAGATATTAAATAGTTTTGAAACTTGATGTTCATTGACACAACATTTCTCAAACTATCTGTGATGCAAGGCCAGTTTACCCCTTCAATTTATTGAATAGTTTTACTTTTTTAAAAATACAATAGTGATGGACTACTTAAAGAAGAAATAAAAAGGCATAAATGAAAGTTCAAATTTTTTACTACTAGATTCAGGAAATATTAGCTGTCAGATTTCTCTTACAGTATATCAAAGTTTACTTTCAATTTTTGTACTTATCAAACATCAAACACAGGTTGCTAATCAGTTCTAATCCTCTACTAATCACTATACCAAACTTTCCTGATAACTTGAATACACAATTTCAATATTTTCCTATTTATTGGAGAGAAATGCAATTCTTTTAATTGAGTCATTGAATGCTTGTTTCACTTGCTTGTTCCTTAAGGTGTATATAAATGGGTTTAGCATTGGTGCAATGGAAGTGGTGAGTACTGACACACCCTTATTAATGTCCACTTCTTCTTTTGCTGAAGGTTTAATGTAAATGAAAATGCAGCTTCCATAGGTGATGGATACGACAATCATGTGAGAAGTACAGGTGGAGAAAGCCTTTTTCCTTTGGTGAGCAGAGGGAAATTTTAGGATTGTCTTGATGATATATATATAGGAAAGAACTACACACACCAGGGTCATGATGAAAGTCATCACAGCACAGGCTATGACCATCTGCTCTATGAGCCATGTGTCTGAGCAAGAGATCTTGAGAATAGGAGATGCATCACAGACAAAATGGTCAATGACATTCGAGTCACAGAATTTCAAATTTAGGAACAGGGTAAGTGGTGGGAGTATGATCATCAATCCAGCCATCCAACAGCAGAAGACAAACCTTCTGCAGACTCTGTTGTTCATGATGGTTATATAGTGCAGGGGCTTGCAGATGGCCACATAGCGGTCATAGGACATGATGGCCAGGAGAAAGAATTCTGTTACTCCAAAGACATCAATAAAAAACACTTGAATGACACAAATAGTATAAGTGATTGACCTATCACCTGTTGCTATGTTGTACAAATATCTAGGAATGCAGGCAGATGTGAATGAAATTTCCAAAAAGGCAAAATTTTGTAGGAAAAAGTACATGGGTGTTTTCAAGTGAGATTCAAGTAAAGTGAGAGATATGATGGTCAGATTCCCCATTAGACTCAATGTGTAAGTGAGAAATAGGAAAATAAAAATTGGAATCTGAAATTGAGGATCTTCTGTCAGTCCTAACAGGATGAAGGTTGTTACTGTGTGATTTTTCATCTCAGTACTGAATTTTATTCAACCTTCATGTAAAATTTAGAGATATTTTACTTGAGTAGAGTTATATAAAAGTCAGATATCAGCAAACTGACTACTAGAGACAGCAAACAAATTCACATGTGGTTTCTTCTGTAATTGATGTTTCTAATACTTGAGTTTGACTATTTAATTGTTTATTTAATTTTATTGTTTTGATAGTTTGTGATTGATTTTTAAATATATTTAAAAAATTATTCTACCATTCCAGTTTTCTCTTTTGTTTCACATTTGCGATCAGCATTCAAGACTGGATATCCCAGTATTAGATTTGACCCCCAATTTGTTGTGATTCCACAAAATTATAATTTCTTTTACATCTAAGCTTTCCTCTGTATTTTAAAGGCCAATATTTTACTTTACTAGTGTTTTAATATAATTCCTAGTTTTGGTCCTTAATAAAGAACAAATATGTAACAACTAATCTGGGCTCTGTACACAGGCTTTGTTGATTCATTTGCAACTTGTATTATTTATTTTGCTACTATGACCAAGCATGTGTTTATGTTGTTTTGTTTTGTGTTTTGAAATGCAGCTTCCACATGGTTGAATCAATCTTCTGACTCTTCTTATGTTTTTCTGTTACCATGTAATTTACACTTAGTGACCACTGGAATACATAATACAGAGTATTTTAATGCACAATCTGTTCATCACATGTGAAAAAATGTTTGGTCAAAGGATATAGAGCTGGAAAAGACAACATATTTATTTTATACTTTCAGTCTGTTTAGTCCAGTATGGAAAGGACTTCAATGCCTTACAATCATCAAGTTCAAAATGAAATTTAAAATGCTAGATATAGTCTACATGCACTGCCTTTTCACAACTTCTTATTTGTGATCTTCAGTTTGAGTGTCACGTCTACTGGAAAGGCTCCTAAAAGTCTATTGTCAGAGCTGACTGCTCCTAGTTTGTGCTCCTGTGGTAAGTAATTGTTCCTACTATTTGAGCACTTCCTTTGAGAAAGTAAGTTTTTGAAATCAGGGCCTATTGTCTTTTTTTTTTTTTTTTTTTTTTTTTTACTGGGAGAGCTACCAAAACTAACACAATCCTAAATTTATAATCAATGAGTAAGAAATGTCAGGGTATAAATACACAGATGTCTAGTTCTAGTTCATTGGCCTACACATTCAAAAGTAGTTTAAGTACTATTTGGCTTTCATCTTGAAACTCCTTTGTCACTGATTTTAATTATTTAAATTTTAGATGTCCCTATATTTAACATTGAGTTTTTTTGCATTTGAAACATGAATTTTGCTAGTGAATAAAGTCATACCATGGAAGTATCACTCTCTGTGCTCATGCTATTACCTTCCATGTTGATCAAACCGTTATCTGGTGTGTCCACCTTATCTCTCAAGCAGACAAATAGCTGTATCTCTGCTGGTGGCCATTTTTGCTTCTTTAGGAATCTGTCAGTAAGATATTTAAGCTAGAGGTTAAGGAATTTTCATACCTGAATATACAGTTTTCACATGCATTCACTTTAAAATATATTGTAAATATTTTTACATCTTTATAAGTACAGTAAATTCCATCAAATTTCAACCCACTGTATTTGTGTAACTAATTTTAAATTCCCCATTATTTTTAAAAATACCTATTTCAAAATTTCACCTGTATTAAAAAAACCTTATAAATATACCACAAGTTTTAAATTCATTTCTGAAACACGGTTATGTCTTTTTATTTTCTATGATTGTTAAAATATCTGCAAAAATCATATTTTATAAACATTGTTGCACAATTTCATCATAATTGTTAGAAATGTAATTGCAAGTGCAAAGGAAATATTTACTTCAAACTTTTGTGTACATTTATCAAGCCATCATCTATAAAGTTTATATCACTATGTTCCTTCAGTTCATTGTGTGACTGTGTAGTAGTATCCACATTCAAATTACAGCAATTTATCATATGCCTTTATTCAAGATTATCGATACTTTTGTTTAATACAGGTTTTCGTCTTATAGATCTTAATTCACACAATTACACCATGAAATAGTCCTCTGTTCTGTCTGCATTTAAGGCTTTCATCGTTGTCTTCTGTAGGTAAAGGCTGTTTCCATTAAATTTTCCATCTATGTCTCTTCAATGGATATTTTAATATTTTTAAACCAGAATTAAAGACTTTTTAATTCCTTTTTTTTTTTTTTTTTTTTTGAGACAGAGTCTCACTCTGTTGCCTGGGCTAGAGTGCTGTCATGGCGTCAGGCTAGCTCACAGCAACCTCAAACTCCTGGGCTCAAGCAATCCTTCTGCCTCAGCCTCCCAAGTAGCTGGGATGACAGGCATGCACCAACATGCCCGGCTAATTTTTTCTATATATTTTTAGTTGTCCAGCTAATTTCTTTCTATCTTTAGTAGAGATGGGTCTCTCGCTCTTGCTCAGGCTGGTCTTGAACTCCTGAGCTCAAACGATCCTCCCATCTCTGCCTCCCAGAGTGCTAGGATTAGAGGCGTGAGCCACCACGTCTGGCCTCCAGTTGTTAATTTGAATTAGTAGTTGCTCTATACTTTTTCCTCGGCTAGCATACTTAATTTTATTAACATACTCAAATTATTCTTAGTTTTCAATTAATATCTACAATGTTTGAGTTTCTCGTAAATAGACAAACAAAAAACAATTTTCTTTCCTAAGAAAACTCAATTAGCTTGTTGTATGAAAGTTTAGCATTTGTTCCTTTAAGATATTCACTTTTTCCAGAGATGAAGGCTGGAGCACCTCTCATTATATGATCACTTACTACAGTCAAACCCCAAGATTTACCCTTGCCATCACTGGGCAGGAGAGACAAACATGGTTTCTTGAAGAACTGTAACATTCCTAGGAAATATAGGAACAAAGTATAATAGTTACAATAAATAATTTTAATTAAAAGGAAGGATACTCTTTTCAGCCTTTCTACTTTCTCTAATCCACTTAGCACTCCAGCAGTTGATAGAACTATTCCGTGGTAACCTGCTCTTTGCACCCTGTGGGTGATAGTCTTTATTCCAAAATATCCTTCATTAATTCCATTTATTAATAATTTTAGCTTTTATGCAAAGCTTAACAAAACAGTTGCATTTTACAAAGATTTTATATTCTAAAAGTTGCAAGGATAACTAATTTTGTCAAATTCATTAGATAAATTGTCATATTAGGGGATTTTAATGCAGGAATGCAGTTTTCTTCCTATATTGAGGAGAGTGAGTGTGTGGCAGAGACAACTTCTCACCATCTATAAAGTCACACCATCTTTATATAACCATAAAAGTTGGCATTTAAAAAAATACATCTCAGGTCTGTGGAACTTCATATAGTAATTGAAATAACTAATTGTATTTAATTTTGGTAAATCATGTCAAACCTGCTTCTCAGAGAAAATCATCATGCAGATTTACCAAAGATGAAAGTAAATGAAAGGGGCACTGTACTTACTCTTCTGAGAGTTAATAATCACTCCAGCGGATTCTCTAACAAGGGTCCTAAAGGCTAATTTGATGAAGAGGACCTAATAGCAAAGGCTTGGGAGGGATTTTTGTCTCCGTTTATGACTTTCCACTTACCCTGACTTGTGTTCTGGGAGGGCTTGGTGGTCTCAGCTTTTCCATTGCTAACACACTGGGAAGATTTTCTAACCAAGGAGTGTGGTCACTCTTTTTGCCTAGAAAATATTCTCTAGCGCTCTTTTCTGTTGAAAACAAAATATTGTTTCAAATATTGCCCTCTTTTGCTTTTACAGCACTGATATTATGATTTCTGTGGATAGGGTGAGGGGCCTCCACACTATTAATACTCACATTTGATTTATTTGCTAAACCTGAAACTAAATAATAAATGATTCAGTCCTTGGTGACCCACATTCAAATATCACTAATGAGTCTTCTTGCTAATGAACTTGGGCAAAAATCCTGAAGGATGTTACAGTGGGGACAGTGTCCCTAGAGACACAAGGATGCAACAATAGCAGGTCAAAGTACAACAACCAAAAAATCAGATGGTCAAGCACAAGTCTGCTTTTCCTGCATTTTTTCCCTACCATGTATGAAAATTGAAAGATCACAAAACTAACCCAATATTTGGTATTTTAATATTTGGTATTCTCAAATGTTGAAAAAGATAACATAACAGAAGAATATTAGAAAATTTGAAGCAATTGGTAATTCTTTTTAATATTTTAAAGTAATATATTCATATAAATATTTTAAAAATAAAAATATAATAACCATTATTTACAACTATAACTTGCCTTTTTCATCTAGTTATATTAACTCTTATAATAACAATAATTGTAGAAGTGCATTATGATGCATAACATAGGTTTGGGAGCATCCCTTCATATTTTAAACTTTTCTTACTCGTTTTAAATATTATATATGGGCAAATGTCACTCTTATTTAAAAATTGCTTAATTGTAGTCAATTTCATGATTGTATTATATTCTGATACATTTTGTTTGTTGGGTCTTTTTTGCAGGTAACATCTGCTAGAGAAAGCACACTTAGATGAACTTCTAGAGGTAGAATTTCAGAATGAAAATATATTTGTATTTTGAGGTTTTTATATTAAATTACCAAAATGCCGTCAAAAAACTTATATCAAAGTATATAGTCAAATTTTATTTATAGCCTAGCTTGGTATCCACACTTAATTTAATACTGGCAGTCAAGTTTAACAGTCATATGTGATAGGAAACCTTTTCATTAGTTTGTCATTTGTTTTAATTTTATGTTTATGCTATTATGGTTTGTAGAAACTCATGTTTCAGAAAGTGTTTTTACATTTTTATTTTATGTTAATTTCTGTCATTTATGTGTTATTGTTTTATTGATAGGATTTCATTTTAATAAGAAAGATTATTTTTAATATTAATTTTGTACCTTTTTACCTACCTATATAGAATTTAGTTGCATCTAAGGAGAATTTACTTATTTCAGTCTTACATTTTATGCTGGTTATCTTTAAATTTTTAACACAAATATTTAAGACTTCTACATTGCATCTAAAGAACTGAGGTCAACTGAAAAAAACCACAATGTAAATCAGAATATATTTTTTATTTAATTATAATAAAATGTGACATAAAATTTGTGGAATATAGCCAAAGCAGTATTTAGAGGACAATTTACATTTTAAATATATATTTTAGAAAATATGATATGGTAAAAAAACAATGATGTGACTATTCATTTTTAGAGGCTTTACAAAGGGCAAATTAAAATAAAATAGAAGGAAGGAAATAAAATAGAAAAAGCAGAAACCAGTTATATAGGAATTAAATATAAGATAATAAGAAAATAAGTAAAACTATAAAAATTATTTTTTAAAAATGTTAAATTGGATAAACCTGCAAATATAGCCAAAAGGGAGAAAAAATAAAAATTATTCAAATTGGCAATGTAAACAGAAATATCACTGTAGACCCCACAAATATTACAAGAATAATATTGTGAAGACCATTAGGCCAATAAAATAAATAGTTTACATAAAATAAACATATTAATTGAAAAACACAACTGAATAAAACAGAGACAAGAGGAGACAGAAAATATAAATGTTTCAATGCATATGCAAGTCATTAATTCCATAATTAATAACACTCTCACAACGAAATTTCAATATCAGATGGCTTCACAAGGAAATTCCTCCAAAATTTAAAGAACAAATAATACCAATTTTACATAAACTTATCCAGAGATAAGAAAAAGAAGGAGTTTTTAACTTGTTTATGAGAACAGTATAATTTTGATACCAACATTAGAAAGGATTTTACAAGTTAAATTACAGATTGACATTTTATAATAAATGTAAAAATCCCTAAGTATAAATTATCCAATAAAATGGAGTGATACACAGAAAAAGATACACATAACCATAAAATGAGGTTTATTGCAGAAATTTCTAGGTTGTTTTAACACTTGAAAATCAGCCAGTGTGATCTACCACATTAACAGAATAAAGGTATTAAAATATGATAGTCTCAATAATGTACAAAATAATTTGATAGAATAAAATTCCCACTCATTATTAAAAATTCTTAGAAAACTTTAAATAGAAACAAAGTTTGTTAGATGAGGGAAATCTAGAAAACATCATATGCTATTTTGAATTTTGAAAACTTTTCTTTTCAGTGGAGGTATATGATGGATTGTCTACTCCCATCATTTCTACACAGGGTAATAAATAAAGAGAAAAAAATAAAATGGTCTATCATTATTTGTAGATTATTTGATTGTGTATGTTGCAATATGCAAAAGACACTAGCAGTAAAGCCTTACTAATTTGAATTTATTAGTAAATTTAATAGTTAGCAATTACTAAATTTGGAAAGGTTGCCAGACAAAAATTAACTATTAAATGTGGCATTTTAAAATATAATGCAGAAAGGTCTGTGAATCTTTATATAATAATTCAAATAGCTATTTGCTTGCAATTTTGGTAAATTATGTCAAACCTGCTTCTCAGAGAAAATCATCATACAGATAATTTCCAATATACAAAATATACAGATGAAGTTAATATACAAAAAACAATAGTAACTCTGCATACTAGCAACAAACAGAAAATTAAATCTATATAAAATTGTAAGACATCATCAAACACTTAGAAAGTAATCTACCAAAATACCTAGTGATAAGTTTGTCAACATTGCACAAAGCCTCTCTATATTTTTGATGTGCAGCTGAATTCGGTTTGCTAGAATTTTCTTGAGAATTGCTGCATCTATATTCATAAGGAATATTCTTCTGTAGTTTTGTTTTTTTGTTGAATTCCTTCCTAGCTTTGGTATCAAGGTGATATTGAATTTATAGAAATGTTGAGGAAATAGAGAAATTCTTGGAAAAACCCCCCCTCCCTAGGCTCAGTCGGGAAAAAATAGAACTCCTGAATAGAGCAACATACTTGAAGCAGCAATAAAAAAAGTCCCAATAAAAAAAAGTCCCAGACCAGATGGTTTCACAGCTGAATTTTACCAGACCTACAAAGAAGTACTGGTACCTATACTGCATAAATTATTTCATAATATTGAGAAGGAAGGAATCTTCCCCAACTTGTTCTATAAAGCCAATGCAATCTTAATTAAGATTTCTGTAAGAAATTTTTTGTTTGTTTGCAGAAATTGCCTAAGTTTTTAAGGTTTTAGGAAAAATAAGGGGTCAAGAAGAGCCAAGATATTCTTGAGGAGGTAGAACAAAATTATCTGAATTACAACACCCAATATGAAAGCATATTAAAAAGGTAATGTAAATAAAACAGTATAGTATTGATTCAAAGATAGAGAAATATATTAATGGAATTAAATGGTGAACCCTGAAAAAGATTCACTTTATGGAACAATTGATTATGACAATGTTGCCACTGAATGCAATGAGGAAAGGATGATCTTTTCAATAAACGATGAGTTATTTGGACATCCATATGGAAAAAACGAACATTGTTCCATACCTCAAGCCATAGACAAAAATCAATTACAGATGGGCCACTAACCTTAATTGCTAAGAGCTGTGAAAGTAACTTATAGAATAGAACATAATTAAGTAACTTCATGATATTAAGCAAAGATTTCTGAAACAGAAACACAAAAAGCCCTATTAACAACAGAAATTAAACAATTAAATTGTTAGCAATTATTAAATTTGGAAAGGTTACTAGAGAAAAGTAACTATAAAAACAGCATTTAAAAATAGATCTTATTAGAATTGGACCTTATTAAAATTTAGAACTTTTGTTTTTCAAAGTCAACATAACAAGCACCTTTATTTATAATAGTCACATATTGGAAACAACCCAAATATTCATTATCAGGAAATAATCAAATTAATTTTGCTATATTTACATGATTGACTACAACTTAGAAATGAAAGGAATAAATTATTGCTAATATAATAACTTGAATGACTATCACAGACATAATATTGAGCAAATGAAACTAGACCCATAAGTGTACATTCTGTGTATTTTTATTTATATCATGGTCATCAGTAGAAAAACTAACCTCTGAGAGTATAAGTCAGCATAGAAGAAATCTTTGGTAGGATATTTACCTAGAGTGGCATGGAAATGATTTCTGGGGTGCTGAAAATATCCTCTATCTGGATTTGTGTGCTGGTTACATGATATCTACACTTGCAAAAATTAATCAAGCTGTATACATTGAATTATGTTCCTTCCTATACGTTAAACCTTAATGTTTGAAAAATATTGATATTTTTAGAAATATATGCTAAAATATTACAGATAAATAATATATGTATCTGTTTTAAATAATCAAGAGAAGGTTGGGAAGAATGGATCAGTTTTTAGATTAAACGAGATAGGCCATAAGTTGATACTTGTTGACACTGTGAGGGATACAGAGGTGTGCATTATGAAATATTCTCTATTTGTACAAGTTTAAAATTAATAGAAACAATGCACAGCCTGACTTAGGGTAAGGGGTCAGAAATATTTGTTGCTGATAGGATGTTTTTAACATTTCTAGACATTTCAAGGAATTTAGATGACTAGGTATATTAAAATTACCCCTGGGGATGGAAAAGACAGGCATCTTAGAACAAGACCTGTATTATTTCTCAGTCTGGGCTTTCTGGTCAGCTCTTAGTGAACCTGAAGGAGCAGGTGACTTTTATTCCTATAACACGGGCCTCCTCTAACTCTTTGATCTCATGATAGGTGAGGGGATATTATGGCAATCTAAACTTCTATAATAAAAGCTGACAGTTTCTAATAGCTCAGTGGTCACTGAATCCGCTGATTTCCATTTGGAAACAACCAATGCTCAGCATCTCAGGGATTCAGAACAAAAACATAGTTCATAGTATTGTCAATCTGGGAGTTAGGGAATGGACTGGGACAATTGAGGAAATGTGGGAAGATTAGGTAAAAGTGCAAAAAATGATGAGGGGAAAAAAACCATTCATCAAAGAGAGCTTTGGATGGACTGGAGTAAATGCTGTAGAACATTTCATACCGAGAGTTGCCCCAAATCTCTGCCTGCATTAGGAAGTACTTCACAAGGTCCCTCAAGTCATTTCACTCTGCTGTTTTTCCTGCCTACTCAGTATTAGGATGTTGCTCTAAGAAGCAGCATAGCTCAGATAGTAATATTCCCATGATTTATATTAATTTTATATGCTTAAAAGTTTAACTCCCTTTTTTCAGGGAAATTAGGGTTATGCGAATGGTCACATTTATATTTTCATCCAATAGTTCTTTTACTTTTTAACCCACAGATTAATTTAATTTGTACATTGTCAGTCATATTAAAAAGATGTATTACATTTTGTAGTTAATTATTTTTAAGCCTACTGTGAGCATCTTTCATTATCTGAATGTTACTTATAATGATTTCAATACACGCAGGGTTCACTTGAAGAATTTCTTTAAAATAACTTGTTATGAAAAAGTGTTTCTCTAGCGAGGCTTTCTTGAGTCAAATATTGAAGTTTTGGGTCAAATAATTAGAATTTAAATTCTGAGTCCACTGTAAATCATCAGTGCATAAATATCTAAAGCATTTCAATTGAAATATAACATGAGCTGCATATGTAATTTAAAAATTTTTAGTAGCTACGTTATAAAGTAAAACAAACTGACTTTAGTAGTATGTTTTATATAACTGACTATATCAAAATATTATTATTTCAAGCTGTAGTAATACAAAATTATCGAGATATATTCAACTTCCTTAAAATGTCATTGAAGGATTGTTTTGCTTGCTTATTTTTCAAGGAAGGGATTCATCATAGGGACAATGGAAGTAGTACGCATTCTCACACCCTTATTAATAGCGACTGATTGCTGAAGATTTGTCATAGATGAAGGTATAGTTGCCATAGTTTTACTTGGAGTTGTAGACATTTGTGTGCCAAATTTGAATACAACCAATTTCTTTTTACTTTTTAGGTTTTCACAATCTTCTAATACTTTTAAATTTTAAATAGCCAGTAGTTATAGTTACAGATCAAAGCATAGAAACTAATGCAGATATAGATAAATGACCATTTTCCTTACAAATTTACTAGTCTTTTAAAGAAGAACTTTCAGTATTTTATTTCACATATTTTCTGTTTATGTAGGATTTTACATTTTGTAATTTAGTTTCTATGTTAAGATATGATCATTTGTAATAGCTTCAAAATATTATCTGTCTTTTTTTTTTGGTTGTTGTTTGTGGTATGTAAATTTTATTTAATGGGCTAGTCACCTATACCCACTAAAATATAAGGCATGAAAGGATAATATATATGGATTTTATAATTTATCCCCAGTTCCTGAAATACTGTTTGGCATTAAGAAGGATCTTTGAAAGTTACTTAGAGAAGGCAATAAGTACAATTATTCAATCCCAACTATATGATGAACTCAATGATTCTGTTTATTTTGTTTTGTTTCACTTTGTTTGTGACTTTGTTAAAATTTGTTGATATGTGAAGTCATTCTTGTGTTTTCTAGAAGTATAGTATGTTTTCTTTTTGAGAAATGTTATACTGAAACCGCTTCCTTGCAAAGAAAGAAAAGATGTAAACATCTAAAAATATATACTTCAGAACCAATTATCTTTTTATGAAAATTTAAGATTCTTTTACATTAGCAAATTCCCCTATTTCTTTAAAAGCAATGAAATTCTTCTGATTGAGTCATTGAAGGCTTGTTTTACTTGCTTGTTTCTCAATGTGTAAATAAAAGGATTCAGCATAGGGGCAATGGAAGTAGTGAGGACTGTCACACCCTTGTTAATAGCCACTGATTCCTTTGCTGAAGGCTTAACATAGATGAAGATGCAGCTTCCGTAGGTGATGGAGACCACAATTATGTGGGAAGAACAGGTAGAAAATGCCTTTTTCCTTTGCTTGGCAGAAGGAAATTGTAGAATGGTCTTAATGATGTATATGTAGGATAGAACTACACATACAAGGGTCATGATAAAGGTCAACACAGCACAGCCTATGACCATCTGCTCTATGAGCCATGTTTCTGAGCAAGAGATCTTTAGGAGCGGGGATGCATCACAGACAAAATGGTCGATAACATTAGAGTCACAGAATTCCAGATTTAGACCCAGGCTAAGGGGTGGGAGTATGATCAGCAAGCCAGCTGTCCAGCAACAAAGAATGAGTTTTCTACAGTTCTGGTTGTTCATGATGGTCACATAATGCAGGGGCTTGCAGATGGCCACGTATCGGTCATAGGACATGGTGGCAAGGAGAAAAAATTCTGTTACACCAAAAAGATCAGTAAAAAAAATTTGAATGGCACAGTTGTTATATGTAATTGTCTTGTCACCTGTTGATATGTTGTACAGGTATCTGGGAATACAGGCAGATGTAAATGAGATTTCTAAAAACGAGAAATTTTGTAGGAAGAAGTACATGGCAGTTTTAAGGTGTGAATCCATGAAGGTGAGGGAGATGATTGTCAGGTTCCCAGTTACACTCAACATGTAAGTGAGAAATAAAAAGATGAAAATCACAACCTTCAGTTGTGGATCATCAGTCAGTCCCAGCAGGATAAATGTTGTTATTGTATGGTTTCTCATCATTTGCTTCTTCCCAATCTGCATTTAAAATTCAGATATATTTGCATAGAGTGGTAATTAATGGAGGGAAAACTATGTAAAATTATTTACATGCACTTAAAAATGTTGTTTCTGACATAATAAATAATACACTGATAGCTTTAAGTTATACGATTGTGTGTTTGGTGTGTGTGATTTCAGGGGATATTGAAAAATCGGATTACTTTATACTGCATTCCAAAATATTAGGGGTGATTTCTTCTCATCACATATTTATCATTTTATATTTCACTTTAACCACACCTTGGATTTAAGTTTTTCCGTTTTGAATGCTAATATTTTGTGAAATCAAGAGTTCTTCCCAGCCAGGCGCGGTGGCTCACGCCTGTAATCCTAGCACTCTGGGAGGCCGAGGCGGGCGGATTCCTCGAGGTCAGGAGTTCGAAACCAGCCTGAGCAAGAGCAAGACCCCGTCTCTACTATAAATAGAAAGAACTGAATTGACCAACTAATATATATAGAAAAAATGAGCCGGGAATGGTGGCGCATGCCTGTAGTCCCAGCTACTCAGGAGGCTGAGGCAGCAGGATTACTTGAGCCCAGGAGTTTGAGGTTGCTGTGAGCTAGGCTGATGCCACAGCACTCACTCTAGCCTGGGCAACAAAGCGAGACTCTGTCTCAAAAAAAAAAAAAAAAAAAAAAGAGTTCTTCCCTACTCACAGGCTGAATCCCAAGGTTAAATATTAAACTTTCTTTATCATCTTGACATGTTTGCTTGAAGTTTTGTTATTGATAAAGTACAAATATTAATATATCACAAATAGTTTCAGTTTGCTCTACAGGCTGTCTGTATCCATTGCTTAAGATTTTGAGCTCTAATACTAGAGCTTTAGTTTAGAGTTTTAATAGTTATTAAAACATGTCCTTTCTTTAAACAAATTTTTCCTTACCCATTCCCCTGACTATCCCTCATAATTTTCTGCTTAAAATTACACTCAGTAGGTACAGTTTCAGGTTGGGATGATGAAATATTCTTGGAGATGGTTGTACAACAATGTGACTGTATTCAATGCCATTGAAATATATACTTAAAAATAGTTAAATTGGTAGATTTTATGTTATGTATATTTGGCCACAATAAAAAAATAACTCCTTAAAAAATTATACTCTTTTCCTACTGTGGTGCAGAAAGAATGGAACATTTTGATGATGAATTTATTGTATAGAATGAGAATATATATTGGGTGTAATATACATAGCTTTGTACAAAATCATCACAATTTTTACCTTTAAATCTGTTTAGGTAAAGTTGGAACATATTCCAAAATACTGTTTTTAATATCACTAAGTACAAAAATATCAGGTTTTTCATATTAGTATTAAACATTTCTGCATGCATGAGTTGATTTCACTGTCAGCTTTGTAATCTTAAAATGAAAATAACATTATTCTTCATACACTTACTTTGTTGAAAAATTAAATGAGTTAATACACAGAGTACTTATAAAATTACCTGGCTGATAATGACTAATAAGTATATTTTAACTATTTCAATGACCTGGTCCACATTGATTATTTTTGTTTGTTTGTTTAAGCACAGTACAATCATCAATATACTGTAATCCTATTTTGATTTTAATGAAACAATTTATACCAAAGATTATTGAATACCTCTCTTTTTCTGTTAGTTGAAATTCCTAAGTAGAATGTGTACTGTTAACCACATTACATTCATAGTATTCTTTCATAACTTGCCTTATTGCCACATAAATCTTTTGCCTATAACCTTTTTCCTTTGTACTTTCTAGACAATCCTTTTCTTGCTGATTGCTGTTATGTTGATAGTTCTTCGTGCTTCTTACTTCTTAACATGTACACTGTCTTTGGGTATTTTCCTGAAGGCCTAATCTCCAAAAGTGATTATTCTTCAAAATCTCAGTCATATAATAAACTACATCCAAAACATAAATTCAAAATAATACTTCTTGTTTTTCCACACTCCATCATATTTCTTCTCTTGTATTTCTAATAATCAAACTAATATTGACCTTTACTATATGCTAGATACTAAAAGAAACACTTTGCATGAATTATCTATTTGGAGTAATCTTCCCTCCAATGCTCCATGTTTCCCCATTCCATCCTTATCTCCCAGTCTCCAATTTCACTGAGAATACACATACTTGGCCATTAATTTTTAGTTTTTAGTTTCCAGAAATTTATGCTTGGGAGATGTTATTACTTTTCATGGCACTCAAATCATGCTACTTTTAGATGACTTCTTATTTATTGTTGCTTAAAATAATCTTATCAATGGCTGTACAGCATCCAAGACTCTAAAAATGATGTTTAATCACTATCCATATTAGATTTTCCATTTCTACATTTTATACATTCAGGAAAGACTAATTTATGTATGACCCAGCTCTAAAAGAAAATGTAACTGAAATAATAGAATTTATCATACTTACACTTCTGGCAGTTAATCATAGCCTCCCTCTACTAGTTGTCTAACTACAAATATTCTGATAGCTATAATTTGAAAATGAATATAATGTTCAAAACTAGCATGAGAATTTCTGCTTACTACTGATTGAATCTGATCACTCCCACAGTAACAGTAGCCTGGGGATGCATAACCTCCTAGAGTTTTCTATCTTTAATCAATTGCACCACCTTTCTCACAAAAAATATGGTACTATCATAAGTATAGAAAATAGCTTTTTTCTCCCTTTTACTTTTTGTTCCTGAAAACAAAAGCGGGTCCAAAGGAACTCAGTAGCTTTGGAAGAGCTGATGTTCTAAACTATTTTGCTCAGAGAGAGGATTTTCTAATTTCAAGCTTGATATTTATTTCATTTACCAAATCTGCAAAAAAATTAATAAGCAAAAGGGTCCTTGGTGACCCAGGATCAAAAATCACTAATGAATCATCTGTGTAATGAACTTGGAGGAAAAAAAAAATCAAACCAAACATAGTAACAGTGGGAACAGAGCCTTTAGAGACAGAAGAATCATTTTTAAAAGACTGGTAGAAAAACATTAAGAATCTAATTAAAAAACAAGCCTAGTTCAATTTTTGAAAATTAATTCCTGTCAGGTAGTTGAAAGATCATCAGTCTCCCTTTCTGCTTTATCAATTTGTTATAAGGTGAATAGATTATATTAAGACTTTTTAAAATATTATTCAGATTTATTTTCTCAGAATCAGTTATTCTTATAATGAAAACTATGAAACTTCAAAACAAATAATTAAATTCAACAAACATTCCTAGATTCAACAACCATGAGCATATTCTGAAGGAAAGCAGAAATATAAATTTCTTTTCATGCACTAGCACTTCTGATATTTAAGTTGTGTTAAAACTTACTAATACCCCAGAATCTCTATGGCTTTCCATTGGAAAGTCCGCACCAATCTGAAATTAATTCTTTCATAAAATAGTCTTTATGATTATTTCTGGAAAAGGAATACTGTAGAATCTATTGCATAAAATATTCTGAGATTAAATAAATTTACCTTATAATATAACTAAGTACAAGAATATTTGAAATTCATTTAAATATATTTTTATTATTAATACTTTTATTAAGAAATTATAATTGTACACATCTATGGGGTACCATGTGATGTTTTGATACATGTATACAGTGCCAAATTATTAAATCAAGTGAATTAATACAACTATCATTTTGTTTATCTTTTTTATGGTGAAACATTTAAAATTTCTTCTCTTGGGTATTTTGTAATATACAGCACATTATTACTGACTTTAGTCATCTAGCTGTACAATAAATCTCAAAAACTTATTTCTGTTGTCTAACTTAAACTTTGTACCCTTTGACCAAAAACACCCTGTTCCCTCCCTCCCACTCTCCCTTTCTCCGAGCCCCTGGTAACCACCATTCTACTCTCTATGACTGTGAGTTTGACAATTTTAGATTACACATAATAAATGAGATCATGCAGTGTTTGCCTTTATGTGCCTGGCTTATTTCACTTAGCATAATGTCCTCCGGGTTTTTCATGGATGAATAGTATTACACTATGTATATACAGTCATGTGTCTCTTAACTACAGGGATACATCCTGAGAAATACATCATTAGGGGATGTTGTGCAAATATCACAGAGTGTACTTACACAAACCCAGATAGTATGGCTTACTATACAGCTCACCTGTATGGTACAGCCTATTGCTCCTGGGCTACAAACCTGTATAGCATGTTACTGTACTGAATACAATAGGTAATTATAATACAATGGTAAGTATTTATATATCAAAACATATCTAAACACAGAAAAAATACAGTAAAAACATGGTATAAAAGTTAAAAATGTTATACCTGTACAGGGTATTTACCATGAATGTAGTTTGTAGGACTGGAAGTTGCTCTGAGTCAGTGAGTGAGTGGTGAATGAATGCGAAGGCCTAGTACACTAACAACACTTAGTTTAAAACACAAATGCATTGTATAACTGTTCACAAATAGTTTCTTTCTTTATATTCCTTATTCTATAAGATTTTTTTCTATTTAGTTTTTTTTTTTGCCTTTTAAATTTTTTTTTTTTAAGTTAAAAACTAAGACACAAACACACATGTTAGACTAGGCCTTCACAGGGTCAGGATGATATATAGCACTGACTTCCACTTCCACATCTTGTCCCACTGGAAGGTCCTCAGGGGAAATAACACACATGGAGCTGTCATCTCCTATGATAACAGTGCTTTCTTCTGGATACCTCCTGAAGGGCTTGCCCTAGTTACAGGTAACTTGTATTTTGTAAGTAGAAGGAGTACACTCTAAAGTAATGGTAAAAACTATAGTATAGTAAATACATAAACCAGTATAACATAGTCATTTATTTTTATCATTATCAAGTATTATGTACTATACACAATTATATTTGCTATACTTTTTATATGACTGGCACTACAGTAGGGTTGCTTACACCAACATAACACAAATACTTGGGTAATATGTTGATCTATGATATTACAATGACTACATCACTAGGAGATAGGAATTTTTTTTAGCTCTATTGCAATCTTATGGGACCACCACTGTATATGTGATCCATTGTCGACCAAAATGCCATTATACAGCACATGACTGTACACCACATTTTCTTTATCTAGTCATCCATCGATGGAGACTTATGATGATTCTGCATCTTGGCTATTGTGAACAATGCTTCAATGAAATAGGAGGGCAGATATCTCCTTGGCATCTGGTTTTGATTCTTTGGCTATATACCCAGAAGTGGGATTCCTGGATCACATGATTCTATAGTTATGTTTTTAGTGTCTTGAGGAACTTCAATACCATTTTCCACAATGGCTATAGTAATTTACCTTCTAACCAACAGTGTACAAGGGCATAGATGATATTTTGTATTTCCATGGCATCAGTTATAATTTCTTCTTTTTCATTCCTGATGGAGCTTATTAGTGTCCTTTCCTTTCTGATTCTCATTAATCTAGCAAGAAGCATGCTATTTTTTTCAAAGAACCAACTTTTTGTTTTATTAATCTTCTGTATAGTTTTATTTTTAAATCAATTTCATTTAGTTCTGCCCTGGTGTTTGTTATTTCTTTTCTTCTGCTAGGTTTGGGGTTGGTTTGCTCATCCTTTTCCAGTTCTTTCAGACAATTCATTAGATTGTTGATTTGTGATATTTCTGTCTTTTGATGTAGGCATTTATGGATATAAATTTCCTCTCAGGACTGCGTTAGCTGTGTCCCACAGATTTTGATAACTTATGTCTCCTTTATTATTTAGTTCAAAGAATCTTTTGATTTACATCTTAATTTCCTCCTTAACCCAAAAATCATTCAGCAGAAGGTGTTTAGTTACCATGATTTTATGTAGAGATGAGTGTTTCCACTGGAGTTGATTTCTAATTTATTCCACTGTGGTCTGAGAGGATGCATTAGAGATGATGGGTACGTTAATTTGCTTGACGGTAGTAATCATTTCACTATGCGTATGTATATCAAACATCATGTTGTATATCTTCAGTATTTATATACAATAAAATGAATAAAATGACACTTAAGGTTATATATGCATATAAGCATATCATAAATTTGAACTGTATTTTCACTAAAGCGGCATATAAAAATGTAAAAACATATTTATGTTATATTTAACATATTTATGTTATTTAAATATTATTTAACATATTTATGTTATATTTAACATATTTATGTTATTTATGTTATCAAAACTCTTCTTTGACTTCAAAAACTTTGATGACACATTTAATTCTCTCTTTTTTTGGGTTGAAAATATTTTCCCTTTTATTTTGTGTTATAAGTAGTCATTGAAGTGTGCTTGGTGTTGTTTTTATAGTTGAGAAAGGCAAATTTTCAATGTATTTGAAAGGCCAGACACTTGCTACTCAAGAGGACAATTTTAGTCCTCTACTTTTAACATATGTTGTACACTTTTAAACATCAAGAAAGACTAGATGTTTCAAATAGGACTTAAGTTTTTTCCCACCATACACAGTAGAATTGAATGCACACTCATAACAAAAGCTACAATCTCAAAATGTCCTCTAAGTAGGAACATTCTAGCCTAGAACTCTTCCCCTTCCTACCTTCTACCAATCCAGTGGACAGGTCTAAGCATCTGTAATGCTTAGAGGGGATTTTAACAATTTCACTTCAGTAAGTATTTTTAAGAAAAATCTTTTCTATGAATTTTAACTCAGTCTACTCAATGCATTAGTTTACTAAACTCTACTTTTGTCATACACTGGCAACCTCTTTATCTAGAAAGACTAGATGTTGTAAATTAGGACTCATTAGTCCTTTATATACACTATATACACAGCAGAGTAAAATGAAATGCACAGACATAAGGGACAATAGTCAGTCTCACCTCACCATAACCACATTGGTATAAAGCCCTTTGCACTTTCTTTTCTTTCCTCCCTGAACAGCACAAATATCCTATACTGCTCAGACAAGTGTTTGATCAATTTCCAAAAGCCAGTATTTAGTGAATTTTAACAAAAGGTTATCTACAAAATGTGTTATTTACTACCTCTACTTTTAACATACTTTGTGCACTTCTAAACATCTAGAAAGACTAGATGTTTCAATTAAGGACTTAAGTTTGTCCTCTATATACACAGTAGTGTTGAATACACACATGTAACAATGGTTACAGCTGAAAGTGTCTTCTAAAAAAGAACATTCTGGTCTAGAATCCTTCATTTCTTCCAACTCTTCTTCACCAACAACCCAGTGGATATAGGCACATGTGTCACTCAGATGTGATGTTATCATTTCACTTCCAGAAGTCCTTTTCAGAAGATAGCCTTTCTATGAATTTTAACACAAAATGTACAAAATGTTATCTTACTAACTCTACTTTTGTCATACATTGGCAACCTCTTTAATATCTAGCGACTAGATATTATAAAATTGGGACTCATTTGTCCGGTATATATACAATATATACAATACAGCAAAGTTAAATGAAATGCACATAACGTACAGGGCAATGGATAAGCTGAGATTCTCTCGTGTACACAAGCAAAACACTCTTTGCAATTTCTTCCCTCCCACCTCCCTCAACCTAGTGAACAAGCAGAGAGTGTACTGTTCACAGAGGTGGATTAACAATTCCACTTCCAAACACAATATTTCCCATCAGTTTTTAAAAGCTATTTACAAAGTGTTATTTTACTACTTCTACTTTTAAATACATCAAGCACTTCTAAATATCTAGAAAGACTAGATATTTCATATAAGAACTTGTCCACTATGTACACAGCACTGTTAAATAAAACTGCACGCACATAGCAATGGTTATAATCTGAAGTATCGTCTAAATATGACCATTTTGGTCTTGAACCATTCCATTTCCTTCTCTCTGCCTTATATCCAGTGGACAAGTACAGGCATGTGTAATGCTTAGAAATGGTCGAACAAATTCATATCCAAAAGTAATTTACAGAGGACAAGCTTTCCTATGAATTTCAACACAAAGTATACAAAATGTGCTAATTTTACTAACTACTTTATCATACACTGGCAACCTCTTTAACATCTAGAGACTAGATATTGCAAAATTAGGACTCATTTATCCATTATATACATTATATATATCCATATGGAATTGTTAAACTTGATATCTTAGAGAGTATGCCATCACTGGGCGGTGGGGGAGGAGAAGAGAAAGTATGCAGAGAAGGGTTCTGTGCCAGTGAGCTAGATTAGTTAACCATTGTTCTACATGTGCATTTTAGTTAATATTGCTGTGTATTAAAGGATAAACAAATCCTAATACTCAAAATATGTTAAAAATAGAGCTAGTTAAATAATCCCTTTATATATGTCTTTTTGTTAGTTTTTAGGAAGGACTGTCTTCTGGGAGTGACCTTTGTTAATCCACCTCTTGGAGCTAGACTTAGTCCTGTACTTAGTCTCTGGAGTGGGGGAAGAGGAAGGGTGAAGGGAAGGGCTCTTTGCTAGTATCTCCATATCTAGAAGATGGCTTTAGATTATAACCGTTGGTCTATATGTGCATTTTTAGTAAAGTATCTTTATTGTGGACAAAGTTCCTTATTTTGCAACATCTAAGCTTTGGAAGATGTCTTGAGGTGACAATTTATGATAAAAAGAACTAGTGAATAGCCATTTTGTGATTATCTTGGTAATAATTGATAGAAGAGATGCATCTTGGACATGGAATTGTTAAACCACCTCTGAGCAGTGTATATCAGGATTTGTTCATTAGGTTGGCAGCAGAGGAGCAGAAGGAAGTATGAAATGAGAGAAGTATGCAGATGTGTTCATATTTACATTTTGATGATGGCCATTGATGTGTGTGCATCCCTTTTGGCTATACTATAAGAATATATTCAGTAATTCAATAGAAACATACCTTCTTGCTAATACTTTAATGATATAGATCTGATAATGAATTCTCTTAGAAACATTATACTTAGTGTTTTCTATTGCTTTATGTTTGATTTTAAATTGAGCATTAAGGGAATGAAGTATTTTAATCGGAACTCTGCCAGTACTTTTATCTAGAGGCCTGTTGCCATTTTTGTCTTCTATGAAATTTTCGTCCCAAGAAAGGCAGGATTACATTTTTTTCCCTAACAGATTGAGTTGGTGTAGTGTATTCTTGGTTATCCAAATACTCACATAGCTTTGAGATTTTCGATTGGTAAATATTCATGATGTGTGAAAAAGCATGATGCATACTGTACTATCTCAATCCCATAAAATTGGATGTTGTGTATGTGTCAGGATCTAGAAGGACATGTCCAACTGTGAAATGCTTGTGATTGTGGATGACTTTGTTCTTTGCTTCTCGTGTTTTTCAGTTTCCTATATTGCATATATTAACTTTAAAAAAAAAATAAAGGTTATTTTAAGGTGAAAAAAAAAAAAAAAAGAGGACAATTTTGAGTTTCTGCTTTCTATATTGACAATCCACTGAAGGATATAGGCAGATAAAGAGAGTTATAATAGCAGGTACATAGACTGTTACTTAATGGTGAATCTTTTGTGTTTTGGGGTCACATGTGATTGAGCAAGAAAGAATTCCCAATAAAAGTGACTTTTAGATTGAAACCTTAAAGATAAATGAATGAGGAGAATACATGTATTTTTTGACAGGTAAGTAAAAGACTAGACATAAAAGCAGAGGAGAAATGTAGGTTCAAATGCCTGGAGTACATTGAGATGAGAGAAATAGTTTCAGATGATGAGCTGGATGAGGTTCGTTTTTCTTTTTAGAGTAAATGTGGTAAACAGTTTGTGCTTTTATTGTGTATAGCTATTTATATCATAAAATGCAATACCTTTGTGTAGAGCTTTTCATATTCCTTTTAGAAATTTTGTAAGTTTCCAAGATCATGTATATTTAGTTGCTTTTTCTTGATTTCTTTTACTTTATTTTTTGACAAGCATTTGCTCATTTTAGCAACATCCTGTGTTGACATTTCATTATATCTATTTATACATCTGGAGCTTTTTTGCAATATCAAAATATTTAAATTTCTCAAAATAGTTATCTATTTTTACCATTCTCCTTTTAATTTCATGTATTTCTTTGAGGAAAGTCTATAACTTTAAAATAATTCAACATACTTGAAAATCTTACAATTTTTAATTTTTAGTATTTTAGATTTTTTTCTAAAATTATGAAGTTTATATATTTCTTTTATGACAAAAATATTTATTTCAGTTGCAAGTTAATTTTTTTTATTTTATTTAACATAGAATTTTTTCTTTTTATTTATGAGGGTACATGGGTGGAGATTTTGTGCTGGTTTTGTTCCCTTTTCTGTTTTTAGTGCGTAAAATAGTACCTGTCCTAAAAATTCATTTGAAAGTTTTAGATTGGAAGAAACAGTGATTGGTTACCAATGCTTCTTATTTTGCTGAAAAATGTGAAAATATATTAAGTTGTTTTTTTTCTTTCAATATTTCTAATTTGGTGATATACTTCTGATTATTTTATTCTTTGGTATTCCTAAGTTGAAAATGAAGTCAGGATTTAAATTTTCTACCCTAACAATATTTGTACCCCCATAATATGAAAAAATAAAAAATTGAAAAAAAATAAATTTTCAAAAGCTATTTTAGCCTGTTACTGAAGGACATGGTCTCAGAAGAGGTCTGTGGGGAAGATGTCACTAGATCAGGATGAATGAGAGTTTCGAAAAAGTTAACCTAAGGAATTTGGGAAGTTCACTATATATGTTTATTGGACTTCACAGTCACTTATTTCTTGGAAAATATTATGATTCTTTTGATTGAGTCATTCAAGGCTTGTCTGACTTGCTTGTTCCTCAGCGTGTAAATGAAGGGGTTCAGCATGGGGGCAATAGAAGTAGTGAGGACTGTCACACCCTTGTTAATGGCCACTTCTTCCTTTGCAGAAGGTTTGATGTAGATGAAGATGCAGCTGCCATAGGTGATGGAAACCACAATCATGTGGGAAGGACAGGTAGAAAAGGCTTTTTTCTTTTGCTGGGCAGAAGAGAATCCTAAAATTGTCTTGATGATATAAATGTAGGACAGAACTACACACATAAGTGTCATAATGAGAGTCAGCACCGCACAGATGATAACAGTCTGTTCCATGAACCAAGTATTCGAACAAGAGATCTTCAGGAGGGGAGATGCATCACAGATAAAATGATCAATGGTATTAGAATCACAAAATTCCAGATTTAGGCCTAGGCTAAGTGGGGGAATTATAATAAAGAGACCAGCTACCCAGCAACAAAAGACAAGTCTTCTGCAGACTGTGTTACTCATAATTGTCACATAATGCAGGGGTTTGCAGATGGCCACATAGCGGTCATAAGACATGGCGGCCAGGAGAAAAAATTCAGTTACACCAAAAAGATCAGTAAAAAACACTTGGCTGGCACAGGCATTATAAGTAATCATCTTATCACCTGTTGCTATATTATACAAGTATCTTGGAATACAAGCGGATGTGAAAGAGATCTCCAAGAAAGCAAAATTTTGTAGGAAATAGTACATAGCTGTTTTAAGGTGAGAATCCATTAAGATGAGGGAGATGATAGTCATGTTTCCAGTTATGCTCAGCATGTAGGTGAGAAAGAGAAAGATAAAAATCGGAACCTGCAGTTGTTGGTTATCTGTCAGTCCCAGTAGAATGAATGTTGTTACTGTATTGTTCCTCATTGCTGATTTCTTACTTCTGCCAGACCTGAGTGTAACATTCAGAGACATTTTGTTGCAGATTTTTTTAACATTATTAAATCTATAATGTTCAGATTTTTCTTATCATACTTTTTACATTTTTTTACACCTTAAATGCACACTATGTAAAGGATTACTTTCGACTTCAACGGGTCTGTCATTTCATGAGGAGCAAAGATGTCCTTTGACTCACAAGAATTCTCTGGTTGATACATTTGCTTGACACATTGTTCCTTCTTAAAGTGTCAGACAACTGGGGTTTACTATGCAGACACTATAGTCACTTGAAGTCTCCATTCTGGCTCTACTTTTAAAAAGTTTGGTTTTTGCTTTTGCTTATAGCATTTGAGTGTTTTCTTCCCTGGACACAACTAAACTCTGGCATGTGTGTATGCACATACATACCATATGTACACACACAAGCACACAACTTCCTCACCCTACTGCCGACACTGGCTTCTCCTTAGCTTCCCTGTCCTTAGGCACTCCATGGTGATGCACAATACAAAATGTTTTTTGTAGGACAGTATACTTGTCCTTATGCATAGTTTACATTTATACTTTCATGAAATGCTCGGATAAACTTCAAAGGTACTATAGGTGATATGTTTGTGACCCTTTAAAAATCTGTTTGTTAGTGTTTTCCTTTTTTCCCCCAACACATCCTATTTCAATTTCTCTTTGGCTTATCTATAGCAATCTTAACTGAGAGATAAAATGTGGAAAAAGAGAACATGGAAGATGATTAATCTGATTTAAGACATAAAATAGGAATTATGACAGCCAAGGACTAATACACAAGTATACATCATTAGTCAAATTTGGAGGGATTGTTGCATATTCAATTAGAAAATGTCTCTTCAGGTAGTTATGAGGTCATTAGAACCTCTGTTTGAATTTTTTGTTTGTTTTATACCATTAAAAACTATTAAAATCTGTTAGTTCTTTTATTCCTCTTCACTTTTCACCATACCCATATCCACTCTGTATTTTCATCAATTGTTACGTTTTGAAATATCTTTCAGGTGATCATTATTAAATCTGTGTCTTTATTTTGTGATGTTCCTTTCTGATTCTCAAGTGTAACCTGAATTATCTACGTGAACATTTCACGTGGACTTCAAATTCACCACACCACAAATAAAACTTACCACCTTCTCAATCTTTCATGCAGTTGTTCCTTTGCTTAATATGTGTCTTTCAATACAGATAATAGACTATATTTATTAAGCACATTCAATGTACCAGGTGTTTTAGTAAATGCTTTGCATAGAATTTGTTTTCTGTCCTCCACTTACCTGAGCAACTTCTATTTTTTTCATTGGTTTTCAACTTCAGTTTTAAGCCCTCTGGAAAATTTCCTGCAAGTCTGATGATTATGCTAGCTGTAATCCCCATTGAAAACAGTGCTTACTACTAAATTGACACTTAAGAAAGAATATTAACTTGTAGGGATCATGAAATGTGTGTCTTTTTCACCATAATAGCATAATAGCCCATGCAACTAACACAGTCCCAGATACATTTTCAATTGTCCAACAAATGTTTCTAAATGGATTTATCCATAGCATCTTCTCCAGACACCTGCAAAGCTATTTTCCTTTCTATTTGGACTCCTGATTCAAAATGTTTTTATATTAATTTTCATTTAAATTTTCTATGTCTTTGAATCTGTTGCTGAGTTTCTTTTTTGACTTTTAAAGAGGATTAACATTTCTGCTTTTGTTTATTGCTTTCATAGCTGGTAACAGAGAAAGTGCCTTTTCTTTGCAAGATCTTCTGGCATAATTTATTTCTCCAGCCCTCCTTCTGATCTCTCAGGCATCAAAGGCATCATATCCCTGAGTAAATTTACTCAGACGTATCATTATTAGACATTAATCAATGCTCCAAAAATGTATTTTTTTCCTTTTAGGGTATTACAAGGTATAAAAAGTAGTTATAGTGAAGTGTAACTATAGTGAACTGGCTATTGTTCATTTTACTTTCAAACTATGTTTGAAATGAAAACAGGGATCTCTAATAAGATGACGTAACTTCAGCCAATTTGTAGTTCTTTTTGGGGAATTAGGAGTGTGCTAACATAATTATATGCATATATATCTTATCTTTTGATGTGAGGTTGGCAATATAGGTAATATTATGTGTTTCTGGGTAGCTATCAAATTTTAACATTTAAATGTCTATACATTCTTGTCCATTAAAATCTTTCAGAAAATAGCATTTATATATCCAAGAGAAACCATATTGTAAAATGAAAAAAATGAATGCTCTACCAAATATAGCAATTATCACTCACATTTCAGATTTTGAAGAGATAAGTAAAATATATTTTTCCTTCAAGAGCATAATAAAACTCAGATCACAAAAAAGTATAATTAAAATGAGAAACTTTATCTCACTTACTATTATGACTGTCAATCATGGTTTTATTGTTTGAAATTATAAAACTCCTAAATTGAAAATGCGGGTTGAGATGAAGTTTTTCATGTGAACTTCTGGTCACTTTTGCTTATGAAGCCACTGTCACATTTGTGACAACTCTAAGATACATAGACTTCTCTGAAGTTTCTATCTTCAACCAATTACTTGGACTTTCTGTTGCCTTATTAACATTCTCTATATAAAAAAAAACAAAACCAGAGAAAATATTATAATATGAAGGCTGTGAAATGTCAGGAATCTTCCCCAGTTTCAGGAGAGTTGCTATTCTGATCTCACAAGGTAGAGAGCATATTTTTTTTATATCTAGCTTAACATTTGCCTCATTTGATAAAAACACAGCTAAATGAATAAATGGAGTCCCCGGTGACCCAGAAACAATGCCGCTAATGAATCTTGTGAGCAATAAAATTTGAGGTTAAAAAAAGTTTGCCAACTTCTTTGGAGACACTGTCCTTGGAGACAGAAGGTTGCAGCAATGAATAAAGGCCAGTAGGACAACAGAAGAATGTCATTATAAAATAAAACACAACTGTAGCCCATTTTTACTACCACATGCCTTAAACTAAGATCTACCAAATAGGAAGAGCATAAAGAAACCACACTACTCATCCATTAGTTTGTTAAATGAAATATTTGTTTTATTGGGAAATTTTAATTAGACAAGGAAAGTAAAAAAAAGTGAAATTATATAACTCATACTGCTTATGTCATAGAGCATACACTTTCAGATTTTTTTAAAACAAATGTATGAATATATTTAAAGGTATTATTTAAATTAAACATTAATGTCATAACTTCTGTAATTGATTATATAGCATAAAATATTAAGCTTCTAAACATATTCTAAATTAATATACATGAAATTAATATACTAAATTATATATTAATCTATGAACTTGTATATAAAATTAATTATAATAATTTATTATAATTGATTTAATGTCAATATCTTAATAGTCCATGACATTTTAAAACCAATTTACTATAAATTCATGTACCTTTATATATTCTACCAATATTAAAAATTACTATAGAAAAGTGTCACCACTGTTTAACTGATGCCTAAAACAAATGTAGATTGACTTTCATTTTCCACAATAAAAATATGCAAAAAGACATTAATTGTAATAAAAAGTTATTAATTCTGATAGAACATAATTCTAACATAAAAAGAAATTCTCACACTTGTTAGAGTGATTTCCAGAGTGTATTTTTGGGTCAAATACATTTTTTTAAGGTTTATTTATCTTTTAATTTCAAAATATTAGGGGGATACAAATATTTTTACATGGATCTCTTTTAATGCTTGAGTCACAGCTATAATTGTGTCAATCACCCAAATAGTGTTCATTATACCCATTAGGTACATTTTTGTTCCTCTCCTTCTTCTCCCTCCTCCCTACTTGATTTCCAGTGAGTTTTACCTCCCTTTGTACATGTGTGCCCGTTGGTTAGGTCCACTTCAATAGTGAGTACATGTGGTGTTTGTTTTTCCATTCTTGAGATACTTCACTTAGGATAATAGTCTCCAGTTCTATCCAGATTGTTGCAAAAAGCATTAATTCATCCTTTTTTATGACCAAGTAGTACTCTACAATATACATAAACCAATTCATGAGTTAATCCACTCATGAATAGATGGGCACTTGGGTTGATTCCACCTCTTTGCAATTGTGAATTGTACTGTAATAAACATCGGAGTTAGGTGTCTCTTGATAAAATAATTTCTTTTCCTTTGGGTAAATACCCAGTAGTGGGACTGCTGATCAAATGGTAAATCTACTTTTAGTTCCTTGAGGAATGTCCATACTGTTTTCCATAGAGGTACTAATTTGCAGTCCCACCAAACGTGCATGAGTGTTCCTTTCTTCCTGCATCCTGACCAGCATCTATTTTTTTCAGACTTGTTAGTAAAAGTCATTTTAACTGGGGCAAGGTAATATCTCATTGTGGTTTTAATTTGCATTTCCCTGATTAGTGATGTTGAACATTTCTTCATATTATTGTTAGCCATTTGTCTATATTCTTTTGAAAAGCTTCTGTTCATGTCTTTTCCACACTTTTTAATGGGGTTTTTGTTTTTCTCTTGATGATTTGCTTGAGTTCTTTGTAGATTCTGGATATTTGCCCTTTATCAGATGTAGAGCTTGAGAATATTTTCTCCCATTTTGTAGGTTGCCTATTTACTCTGTTGATTATTTCCTTAGCTGTGCAGAAGCTTTTTATTATAATTTAATCAAATCCTATTTGTTTGTTTATTTAATTTCTGTTGGCTCTGTAATTGCCATTGGGGTCTTCTTCATAAATTCTTGCCTAGGCTAATATCTAGAAGAGTTTTTCCAATATTGTCTTCTAGAATTATTATGGTTTTGTGCCTTACATTTAAATCTTTGTTTCCAATTGAATTAATTTTTATGAGTGGTGAGAGATAATGGTCTTGTTTCATTCTTGTGTATGTGGCTATCCAATCTTCCCAGCTTCCTTTATTGAATAGAGCTTCTTTTCCCAGTGTATGTTGTTGTCTGCTTTGTCAAAGATTAGTTGGCTGTAGGTAGGTGGTTTTATATTTGGGTTCTCTATTCTGTTCCAATGGTCCATGCCGCTATTTTTGTACCAATAAATTGCTGTTTTGGTTAGCATAGCCTTGTAGTATAGTTTGAAGTCTGGTAAAATGATGCCTCCAGATTTGTTCTTTATACTAAAGATTGAATTGGCTATTTGGGCTCTTTTTTGGTTCTAAATGAAGTGTAGAATTATTTTTTTCCAGAGCTGAGAATTATGACATTGGTATTTTGATGGGGAATGCATTGAATCTGTAAATCACTTTGGACAGTATGGACATTTCAACAGTGTTGATTCTACCAATCCATGAACATAATATATTTTTTCATTTGTTTGTGTCATCTGTGATTTCTTTCCTTAGTGTTTTGTAGTTCTCTTTGTAATGATCTTTCATGTCCTTGGTTAAGTATATTCCTAGACATTTTATTTTCTTTGTAGCTATTGTGAATGGTATTGAGTCTTTGATTTGACTCTCAGATTGACTATTATTGGTACATAGGATTGCTACTGATTTGTGTACATTGATTTTGTAACATGAGACTTGGCAGAATTTATTTAGCAATTCCAGGAGTCTCTTAGTGGAGTTTGGGATTTTCTATAATAGATATAAGATCATATCATCAGCAAAAAATGATAGTTTGATTTTGTCTTTCCCAACTTGGATATGCTTTGTTTCTTTCTCTTGTCTGTTTGCTTTGGCTAGTATTTCTAGCACTATGTTGAATAGAAGTGGTGACAGTGGATACACTTGTCTTGTTCCAGATCTTAGAGGAAATGATTTCAACTTTCCCCCATTTAGTATGATTTTGGCTGTGGGTTTGTCATATATGGCTTTTATAATTTTGAGACATTTTTCTTCTACTCTAGTTTGTTGAGGGTTTTTATCATGAAAGTGTGCTGAATTTTGCCGACTGCTTTTTTTGCATCTATTGAGATGATCATATGGTCTTCATTTTTGCTTCTGTTTATGTGGTGACTCACATTTATCCATTTTATGTATGCAGAACCATCCTTGCATCCCTGGATGAAGCCCACTTGGTCCTGGTGGATTATTGTTTTGATGTGCTGTTAAATTTGGTTTGCTAGTATTTTATTATTTTAACATCCATGTTCATAATGGACATTCTTCTGTAGTTTTATTTTTTTGTTGTATCTTTTCCTGGCTTTGGTTTAAGTTGATACTAGCTTCATAGAATGAGTTGGGGAGGATGTTATAGAATAATTTCTGCATGATGGGTACCAACTCTTCTTCATAGGTTTGGTAAAATTCAGCTGTGACTCCATCTGGTCCAGGGCTTTTTTGTTGAAAGTTTTTTATTATTATTATTGCTTTAATCTCACTGCTCATTATTGCTTTGTTCAGGAGTTTTATTTCTTCCTGATTGATTCTTGGTAGGTTGTGTGTTTCCAGGAATTTGTCTACTTCCTCTATATTTTTGAGTTTATATGTGTAGAGATTTTCATAGTATTTACAAATGATATTTTTATTTCTGTAGTCTCAGTTGTAATATCTCCTTTTTCATTTCTGACTGATACTATTTGGGTCCTTTTTCTTCCTTTCCTGGTTAAGCTAGCAAGATGTCTGTCAATTTTGGTTATCTTTTCAAAGAATAAGCTTTTTGTTTCATTGATTCTCTCTATGTATATATAAAATACATATAATATATGTATTTTGTTTGTTTTCTTTTCCATTTAGTTTTGCTCTGACCTTTGCTATTTTTTTTTCTGCTGGCTTTGAATTTGGTTTGCTACTCTTTTTATATTTCCTTGAGAAGTGTCATAAGATTGTTAATTTGTGATTTCTCAGTTTTTTTGATGTAGGCATTTAAGGCCATGGACTTTCCCTTGAGGAATGCTTTTGCTGAGTCCTATAGATTTTGATAACTTATGTCCCCTTTGTCATTCAGTTCAAGGAACATTTTGATTTCCATCTTAATTTCATTCTTGACCCAATAATCATTCAGTCCCAGGCTGTTTATTTTCCATGAATTTTTGTAGATTTGAATGTTTCTCCTGTGATTGATTTCTAGTTTTATTCCACAATATTCTGAGAAGATACTTGGTATGATTTCTATTTTTTTGAGTTTGTTTAGAACTGTCTCGTGGCCTAAGATATGATCAATCTTGGAGAATGTCCTATGTGCTGCTAAGAAGACTATATATTCAGTAGTTTGAATTAAAAATATCATTATGAACTCATAAGTTACTTTAATAAAATTTATACTTCTAGTAAACAGGCATATGAAAACATGCCCAACATCATATGTCACTAGAAAACTGCAAATTAAAACAATAATAAAATACCACTACGCATGCAATGGAATGGCCTAAATCCAAAACACTAATAATATCAAGAAACAGCAAGGTTGTGGAGCAGCAGAAACTTTCATTACTGGTGGAAATATAAAATGATACAGCCACTCTGGAAGATAGTTTTGCATTTTCTAACAAAGGTAAACATAGTCTTACCTTACTGACCTGTAGTCAAACTCCTAGGCAATTACCCAAATGAATTTAAAATTTATGTTCTCACAAAAGCCTGCACATGAATGTTTGTAACAGATTTATTAACAGTTGCCAAAAATGGAAGCAATCATTTTGTAGGTGAATGAATAAACAAACTGTAATGCATTCATATAATGGAATGAAAAGCCATGAAAAATCATGGCAGAGAATTAAATTCATATTGCTAAGTGAAGGAAGCCATTCTGAAAATGCTACATACTGTATAATTCCAACTGTATGACATTCTGAAAAAGGTAATATTATAGAGACTATAGATAGATTAGTGGTTGCCAGGAGTTAGGAGGATAGGAGGGGAGATGAGTAGGTGGATCAGAGTGAAACTTTTATGGCTGTGAATATATTATGTATGATATTGTAATTGTAGATACATGAAATTATATATTTGTTAAATATATAGAACGTGCCCATCCTGATTCATTGATTTTTACAAATGTACCACATCATTGCAAATGTTAATACCAAGAGAAGCTTTAGAAGGAGGGACAGGAAGTGTATAGAAACATTGTCATTTCTGTCCAGTTTTTATGTAAACCTAAAACTACTCTAAGAAATAGTCTATTAATTTCTTTTAAAGTGTTATAAAGAAATCATATTTCCTACTTTTGTCCTCTGAAAAGGGTTAGAGACAATGGCGGATTCAATAGCAATAAGCAATAAGTGTTCATAGTACAGTTTCTAAATACTATTTCCAACTACAAGAAACCAGGTTCTTTGGACAAATGGCTTATTCTAGGTTAGGAGCAAGAAATGTTGTCATATCAGTTTTTGTTGCTGCTGTAACAAATTAACATAAATTAACATTTTTTTAAATTGTTCTGGAAGTGAGAAGTCTAATCTGGGTCAGCAAGGCTGTGTTTTGCTGGAGGCACTAGGGAAAGAATCCATTGCCTTGCCTTTCCAGCTTCTAGAGTCTGCTGGCATTCTCTGGCTAGTGGCACTGTTTTGCTGTGATCTCTTTTTATTTTCACATCTTCTTTTCTCACTCTCCTGACTGTCTCCTATTAGAACTACTGTAATAAATTTGCTCCATCTTGATAATCTCAGACAATCTCCTCCCTTCAAGATCGTTAACTTAATTTTACCTGTAAAGTCATTTTTGGCATGTAAAGTAATACATTCTCCAGAGAGGAATAGCACGTGGACCTCTTTGAGAGGCTATTATGTCTAGCACAGCAGTGTACAATTGGGCCTGAAACATTTTGTCATACAAAGGAACCAAGGAGCTATTACAGGCTATAGTTTTGTGTGAACAGGACTTTCCAACAAACTTGAAAAGGCTCATTGGTTAAAAATAGGCAAATTTGAGCATCAATAAAGGATAATAACCACAATGCATTGAAACATATCAAATACGTGTATTTACATGCCTTCATAATGATAAGTTAGGAAAAATAAATGAATTGTTCACTATTGTAGGAATTTAATGAACTGATTCACTATATTGATTTTTTGATTATATTTCCAATTTAAAAAAATTAGAAGTTTTCTGTATTGTAGTATGAATTATAAAGTAACAGATAATAGATATGTTTCTGGTCTATTTGAAAATGATAGCTGCTACCTATTGCATGGCATATCTCCACTTCAGAAAAGCAAAATGTGAATAAAATAAGAACTTATAGTCACTCAAATGCAACAGTTTTATGTATTCTTTTGCATATTTATCCTAAGTATTTTGTTTCCTTCTATTATTTCATGTCCAAGACCTTCCAATAAGATATTGAACATTTCTATAATTGAGTAGTATTCCATTGTATACATAGACCATATTTTATTAATCCACTCATGGATTGATGGGCACTTGGGTTGTTTCCACATCCTTGCAATAGTAAATTGTGCTGCCATAAACATTCGGGTGCAGATGTCTTTATTATAGAATGACTTTTGTTCCTTAGGGTAGATGCCTAATAGTGCTATTGCTGGATCAAATGGTAGTTCTACTTGTAGCTCTTTGAGGTATCTCCAAATTTGTTTCACAAGAATGGAAGAATAGGCACCACATGTACTTGCCGTCAAACTGGCACTGACTGATCAACACTAAGGAGCTCACAGAGTAGTAATATACTTTGGGAGTGAGGTTGGGGGTTGGTAAACTCACAACTAATGGACACAGTGAGCCTTGTAGACGGGGAAGGGCACATCTCAAAGCATGGTTGGGATGTGGCAAAGTCATAACATGTAATCAAAATGTTTGTACCCCCATAATTTCCTGAAATAAAAAAAAGATATTGAACATTTCTGTGTTTTACTCATTTACATCAATTGGAGCGGAATATATATATGTTTTTGGACTTTTCAAAGAGCTAGCTCTTGAATTTCTTGAAGTTGTTTAATGGATTTCAGTTTTTACCTTTAGTAAGTTACACTTTCCATTTACTTTTATTTTTCATTTCTCACATTCATTAGGATAAGCAGAAGTTCCTCTCTTTTGGTCTAGTTTACATTTTTGTAAATAATGAATACATTTAAAATAGAATTCTTTCTGACTAGTTTTTTTTCATACTTCAAATAATTTGCAATGACCTGTCCACATTTCATTGCTTTCTAGATGGCAGTTAGTTAATTTGATGTGAATATCTGAATTTCCAACCAATTTTATTGTGTGGCTTTTTCAATTTTTATATCTAACAATTTAGACTATTATGAGATAATTTAGACTGTAAATACTTAATTTGTTTTTGTAAATGCTTATGTAGGCACAGGCAATCAAGTACACTTGGGATTATTTTTCCCTTGACTCATAGCTCTATAAGCTGCAGACAATGCTTTCCAGAAAAAAATTGCAATCTTTCTGTGGAAATGGGCCTGATTTTCTAATTCAAGCTTTCAGTGAGTGTGCAACAATTTCACAGTTCTGACTTTATGATATTATGCTCATACCACACTGAATCTGAGACTCTAAACCTAACCCTTTGAGATCCATAATATGACTTCCCATTCTTAGTCTGTGATCTTCTCAGCATCCACCAGTCATTTTATAGATTATCCATCGACTTTTAATTGAATCTTTATTTTTGACACATTTTATTTATAACATTTCAATGATTTCATCTATAGATAAAAAATTTCTTAAAATTTATCCAGCATGTCTGTATGTTTGTAGTAGTAATTTTTTCTCTATTTTCTCAATATTGGAAGTGCTGCTATTGTCTTTCCACATGTATTATAAATTCATCCATTTTAGACATTTTACACAAAGTTATTCTTATTACATATGTTTGAATATTATTGTGTGTATTGGAGAAGAGCTACAAAGAACTTTATCTCATATTTTCCTGTGTAATGACTTTTCTTACATATTAAAATGTAATATTATAGAGTTAATTTTATTTCAAAATGATAATTTGGGAAATCTATTTAGATGTTTTCTTAATGACATGCAGAACTCTCAGAGATTGTTTTCAAAAGCAAAGATGCAAATATGGCTTGAGCAGGACTCAATGGAAGCTAGTTTAAAGAAGTATTGAGAACATTAAAGTAATTCAATTATATATTATTTATAAGGAAGGATATAAACTTCAAAAACAAAAAGTCTGTGGCCTTGTATCTTTTTCTTGTGAGATGTTTTAAAAAGATTTTCTCTTACTTAGTTGAGAGCAATGCAATTCTTTTGATTGCATTCTTGAAGGCTTTCTTTACCTGATTGTTTCTCAAGGTATAAATAAATGGGTTCAATGTAGGCGAAATAGAAGAAATGAGCAAAGAAACTACTTTATTAACAGTCACCTCTTCCTTTGCTGTGGGATTCATGTAGATGAAAATGCAGGTGCCATAAGTGATGGAAACCACAATCATGTGGGAAGAACAGGTGGAAAAGGCCTTTTTCCTTTGCTGGACAGCAGGGAATCTAAAAATTGTCTTGATGATGTAAGTGTATGACAGAACTACACAACTTAGAGTGATATTCAGGGTCAGCACCGCACAGATGATAACTGTCTGTTCCATGAACCATGTGTCTGAGCACGAGATTTTCACCAGGGGAAATGCATCACACCCAAAATGATCAATTATGTTAGAGTCACAGAATTTTAGATTTAAACCCAGGCTAAGTGGAGGGATTATTATGCATAAACCAGCCATCCAACAACAGATGATGAGAATCCTGCAAACTCTGCTGTTCATGATAGTCACATAATGCAGGGGCTTGCAGATGGCCACATAGCGGTCATAGGACATGGCAGCCAGGAGAAAAAATTCTGTTACTCCACAGAGGTCAGTAAAAAACACTTGGATGACACACTCATTATAAGTAATGACCTTGTCACCTGTTGCTATGTTATACAAGTATCTAGGAACACAAGCAGATGTGAATGAGATTTCTAAGAAGGAGAAATTTTTTAAGAAAAAGTACATGGGTGTTTTAAGGTGAGGATCCACAAAGGTGAGTGTGATGATGGTCAGGTTTCCGGTTACACTCAACATGTAGGTGAGAAATAGAAAGATAAAAATTAAGATCTGCAGCCGAGGGTCATCTGTGAGTCCCAGAAGAATGAATGTTGTTACTGTATCATTTCTCATCATTGACTTCTGACTTCTCTTCAATCTGTATGTGATATTAAGACATATTTTAGAGATTACTTTAAACATCCTAAAATTTAACATATTCAAGTTTTTATTTTTAATGGTCTCTTTCTTTCTCTTTCATTCTTTTTTCCATTTATGTTCATCTTCTGCTTTGCTCATATAACTAAGTAGATTTACGAAAAAGTTTAATTTTATAGGTAACAAGGTATCTATTTACAAACTAAATAGCAAAATCTCACCCTTGATTTCCCATCTTTTCTTGATATTTTGGGTCTTTTTGTAAAACAATACTAATATATAACATATAATTAGGGTCTCATTCAACAACTATCAACTATTTATATCAAATTGAGATGTAGAACACGTATTTTTTTTCTTTTTTTGCTGCTGCTCTCCTACCTTCCTTACTTATTTTCCCTTAATTACTCAGGTGATGTGTACACCATTGTGAAATCTTACTCAGTCCTTCAAACTTTGAGTGTTAGTCAATTCTCAAAATACATATACTTTTCCCCAAGGTTTTATAATCTATTACATAATAGAAATTAATAAATAGAATGGCACTAAAGTGTAACTGTTTTCTATTTATTTTATCTTTCATATAAATGTTTAAAATGAATACAAAAATCTGTAATGAGGTGTTATCGCTTAGATCAATATATTATTCCTTTTACTAGGGGGATGAAAGGGTATGTTTATATAAATCTATGTATACAAAGATACTTTATTTTTAATTTGAGGTTGAATGTACAGCCAAAGTTAGCATGGATAATTTTTATGTTAAGTTAAATGCAGATTTATTTATGTATCTCATGCATGAAAACCTCCCAGACAATGACATTTACCTATACAAGGGGAATTCATTCTAAAAAATTGCACCTTATAAATATATCATGAATATATTAAATATTAATAAATTCTCACTTAAATCCATTTTATTTTCCAGAGTAAAATATAACCTAGAATATTGCAATGAAAGACACAAACTTTATCATACTTACTCTTCTGTTAGTATATGAGAGTTTCTGTTGGTTGTTCAAACAAAGCAACAATAGGACTTCAATGTTCAAAGTGGCATTTTTATAAAGGTATTTATGTCTTCATATTCACCGGCATGTCTGGGAATGCACAGAGTTCCCTATGATTTCCACCTTCAACAAATTGGACAGGCTCCCTCATGATGGGCTTAGTGCTATTATAAGCTTCAAAATACTTTCTTACTATCTCCATCACTGAAATTATAATACTAGGATCACTATCTACTGGTGGAAGAGATGATATTTTAAATCATCAGGACAGAGAGAAATGCTTTTATAATATCAAGCATGACTTTGTAATTTGCCAAAAATGTCACCAAGTGGAAAAAACAAAAGGTGCTTTGTGACCTACATTCAAGAGTCGTTAATTAATTTTCTGAGTAATGAAGTTTGGCAAAAAATCAAGTAATGCAGGCTTCATTGAGGACTGTGTCCTTGGAGATAGGAGGGATGTTACAGCAGCATTTGACACAGGTCAGAAAGACAACCATATCATTTAAATGATACAGCTCATTTTTTTAAACTTTCACATCTACTAAGGCTTTTGGAAAACTTTAATTCTGTATTATATAAATGGAATCTTTTCTGATATTCAATGAATCATTTATTATCATTGGATAATTTTAATCAGAAAGCATTTACACAATTATATAAGGCTACTGCTTACATTACAGACCTTGTTCTTGAGATTTTTCTTTCTCCAAATACACCAACTAACTATGCCATAGGTATTATTCATGAATGCATAAAAATTTTCAGCCATATTGTTATAGGAACGTGGACCCCAAAACTGGGGTCTCGCCTGAATGCCAAGTGAGTTCTTGGGTTCCTGCAAGAAACAATTCTAGAGCTAGCTCACAGGGTAAGACAAAAGCAAGTTTACTGAATTAACAAAGAAACAGAAGGAAGGCTTGCTCCATAGACAGAGCAGCAGCTATCTCTCAGGGCAACAAAGAATAGGACCTTGTGATTTTGGGGGTCTTATTTTATACCTTGTATTTAATTTTATGTTAAGCAGAGGGAGGATTACTTATAAGATTTCTGGGAGAGGGGTAGGTAGTTCCTGGCACCAAGAGTTCCTTCTCTTTTTAAACCCAGGGTAGCTTCTGTGAGTTGCTATGGCATTTGTAGACTGCCATGGTGATGGTAGGAGTTTCTTTTACCACAATGATACATTATAAGGAGGGTATAATACACAGTGAGGGTAACCTGAGATTGTTTTTTATTGCCATCTGGGTTCTTGCTGCTTTTGTCCAGTTTCTCTGCTGTCTTTTGTTTTATCAGAGACCTTCCTTTAAGTATTATGATTCCTTATTGAGCAAAGCCTGCTGGTTCCCTATCTCAATATCTTATAATGGGATACAAAACAAAGGCTTTTATGGTTGCACAAGAATGTAAATGTACTTAATGCCACTGAATTCTAAACTTTACAAATGGAAAATTTTAGGATATGTATATTTTGCCACAATAAAAAGCATATGCTTTTATGTATTTGAACACACCTTAATTTATGACATAATATAAGTTTCTGTTTTTCCCACTTTTTCACTGTTAGTAAAGTTGGCTGTATAATTATTTTGGCAATTTTTATAGCAACACTCAAATTAAATGTCTGGTGTTCTTTATTTTCTGTAGTTAGCAACCATTCTATTGAAAGCCTTTGCATACGAGTATTTTTGCATATGTCTGAGAATAATTGCTAGAAGTAAAATTTCTAGATAAAATATTTTATTTTTAAAAGTTTCGTATGATGTAAGAATCAAAATATTAGTTTATATCAAACATTTTCCACCATGATTAAATTTTTGATATACATTATTTTAAGTCTATTCATATTTTGTTCTTATATATGTATTAAATATATAAGATAATAAAGGACTTTAAAAGTGTCAATAATTTTTGGCATATAGTTCTTGGTTTTATATAGTTAAATCTATTGATTTTTTTGGTTTTAAACTTTTAACAGTATTATTAAACTATAATTGATATACAATAAACCACACATATAGAAAGTATACAATTTGATGAGTTTTGACATACACATACTCTTAAGAGAGAATCCCCACAATCACAATAATAAATTATCCATCACTCCCAAAAGTTTCCTTGCACCTTTTGTTAATGCCTCTCTCTTGCCCATTTCCCCACTGCTACTAATCATAGCAAACCACTCATCTGTTCTCTGTCACTCTAGTTGCATTTTCAATGATTTTATATAAATGGAATCATAGAGTATTTTATATAAATGGAATCATAGAGAAAAATGGAATCATTTTTCCTTTGGCTTATTTCATTCAGCATTATTTTTTGAGATTCATCCATGTTATTATGTGTATCTATAGCTCATTTCTTTTATTTCTAAGAAAAATTGCATTGTGTGGATATACCACAATTTGATGACTATTCACTTGTTAGATAGATATTTTGCCCTATCATTTTCATGGCATTTACAAATAAAGCTGCTATAACATCCATGTACAAATCTCTCTAAGGTTATATGCTTTCATTTCTATTGAGTAAATAAGAGTAGAATGGCTGCATCATATGGAAGGCATTTGTTTAACTTCTTAAGAAACTGCCTATGAGTTTTCCAAAGCATCCATATAATTTTATATTATTCCCAGTGGTCTAGGAGTGTTCTAATTGGTCCATATCCTAGTATAATCAGTCTTTATACTATCAAACATTCTAGTAGGTGTGTGGTCGTACACTACTGTGATTTTAATTTTCATATACCTAATAGCAAATAATGTTGAACATTTTTTTCTGTGTTTATTTGCCATCTGGGTATCTGTCTTGGTGAAGTCTCTGTTTAAATCATTTGCCTATTTTAAAATGGGTCGTGCTTTTTCTTTTTATTGGGTTTTGAGAGTTTTTTTTTACATGGTCAAGGTACAAGTCTTTTATCAGATATATTATGAATAAATATTTCCCCCCAGTTTGTGGTTTTTCTTACTCCCTTAACAGTGTCTTTTTAAGAGCAAAATTTCTTAATTTATTATTATTTTGTATTGACAAATAATAGTTATATATTTATGGGGTACAATGTGATGTTTTGATATATGTATATGAGGTAGCATAATTAAATCAAGCTAATTAATATATCCATCACCTTGCTTACCTATAATTTTTATGGGAGACATTTAAAATTTATTCTCTTGGTTATTTTGAAATATACCATATATTATTATTGACTATTGTCAGTCTGCTGTGCAATAGATCTCAAAACCTATTCCTCCTATCTATCTAAAATATTTTACCCTTTAATTAACAACTCCCATTCTTTCATTCCCCTCCCCGTCCCTAGCCTCCAGTAACTATCATTTTACTCTCTATTTGTATGAACTCAAATTTTTTAGATTTCACATATAAATAAAATCTTGCAGTATTTATGTTTCTGTGCCTGGCTTATTTCATTCAGCATAATGTCCTCCAGATTCATTCATATTGTTGTAAATAACAGAATTTCCTCCCTTTTAAAGGCTGAATAGTATTCCACTGTGTGTTTATACCACATTTTGTTTATCTATTCATCTGTTGATGGACACTTAGATTGATTCCACATCTTGGCAATTGTGAATAGTGCTGCAATAAGCACAGGTGTACAGATATCCATTTGACATAGAAATTCTTAATTTGTGGTGAATGGCATTTCATCAATTTTCAGAATCTATCTTGCTTTTACTGTTGTGTCTAAAAAAATCTTTGCCTAACACAACAATACTTAATGTTTTCTTCTAGAATTTTATAACTTAAGTTTTACATTTAGGTCTATGATTCATTTTTAGTTAATTTACATAAATAGTACAATGTAAGAATCAAAGTTTACTTTTTAAAAAATATGACTATTCAATTCCTCCAGCACCATTTACTGAGAAAAGCTAACCTTTATCCAATGATTTTTTTTGTATCTTTTAAAAAATTTAATCGACCATAAATTAGATTTACTTTGGGGACCTCAATTCTTTTCCATTAATGTATTTGCCTATCTTTACAACAATGTCACTCTATCTTGATTTCTTTAGCTTTTTAAAAATTTATTGTAAACCAGCACAAAATAATTTTAAATATTTATAGAGTATGATGCGATGTTTTTATACATGAATATATTGCATAAAGATCAAGTTAGGGTAATTAAAATATCCCTCATCTCATATATTTTTTATTTCTTCGTGATGGAGACATTCAAAATCATTTCTTCTAGCTACTTTGAGATATACAATATTTTATTGTTAACCAGTCACTCTACTGTGCAACAGAACACCAGAACTTATTCTGTCATTCTAATTATAACCTTGAACGTCATGACTGACCTCTCCTCTTACCCATAACTTCTATCCTTCCCAGTCTCTGGAACTGTTCTATTCACTACTTCTGTGAGATCAAACTTTTTGGATTTCACATATGAGATATTTGTCTTTCTGTTTCTGGCTTATTTCACTTAAAATGTTCTCTAGGTTTATACATATTGAGGCAAATGTAGATTTCATTCTTTTCCATGGGTGAACAGTATACCATTGTGTATATGTACCACATTTTCTTTATCCCTTCATCTATTAGATGCTTTTAGGTAAAAATTTTGAGTAATTAGGTAACTTTTTGCCTACAAACTGACAGTTTCTTCTTTCATTATACAAATGTTGAAAGTTGTGTTAAAAATCTTGACATGCAAAGGATATTTATAAGGCTTTACTTTGTTTTCTGTGTTTATGAGATGTTTCTGACTTATAAAGCTTTTCCCACGTATGGCCTTGTTTTACCCTAAGATTTAATTTTTCTGTAACTGACTTGGGGACAAATGATGATAAAATACATTTCTCTCCTGTGTGAATTTTCCAATACATAAGGATTAGTAACTTCTCCCAGAAAGATCTCCCACATTTATAATGTGAATTAGCGACAGTGGGCTGGTTCTGTTGCAATGCAAATTTGTCATATAACACAATGATTCAACAGAATAGTTAGTTATTTCTCACTCAAGTAAAGTATAAATGGAGGTGTTAGAACTTAGATTGCAAGTCATTGCTGCTATTGTCTACCTATGGTTCCCAAAGCCACTGGGGACTGAAGGGACTCATATACACATCAGCCATAGGGGGCTAAGAAATCAGGAAGGACTGAATGGAAATTTGTTTTTTGTAGGCCCAGCCTGGAAATAATGATCATCACTGTGTTCATATTCCATTGGCCAGAACTCAGTAACATCATCTTGCCCATAGTAAAAGCAGGCTGAGAAAGGCAGGCTAATTGTGTTTCTAAGATAAAAGAGAATGAGTTTTGGAGAATATATAGCCCATCTCAGCCATGTAGGATATTTTCCCTATATGCGTTCTCTGATACCTGCAGAGGTGTGACTTCTGGCAAAAGTTTTTCTCCACATTCATTCCATTCATAAGGTTTCTTTTTTGTATGAATTCTCTGATGTACAGTGAGGGCTGTCCTATAGTAGACAGAATCCCCACATTCATTATATCATAGGATGTCTCTACCTTCTTTGCATTCATTGTGTTTCCATCCCATGTGAATTCTCTGATGTACAGTGAGGGCTGCCCTCCCACAGAAAGGTTTTCTGTATTCTTTACACTCATAGTTTCTCCCCTGTCTGTTATTATATGTATAGTGTGGACTACCTTCACAAAATGATTTCCCACATTGATAATACTCATAGTATGTTATCTCTGTGTGGATTCTCTGATGAACACTTAGATGTTCTCTGATGACAGAAGGATTTCTCACATTCAGTACATGCAGGCAGCTTCTCCCTTGTATGTGTTCTCTGATGTTTTATAAGGATTGATTTGTTAATAAAAATTTTTTTACCTTTACTATATTCATAGGTTTCTGTCCTATGTGTTTCTCTGATGTCTAGTGAGGCACATTTTTTATAGAAAGTTTTACCACATAAAATCACATTCAAAAGTTTTCTCTCCTGAGCTCTCTGAAGTAAGTTCTGTTTATGTTTTCACAGAAATTAGTCTCGCTTTGTTTACATTCATGGTGTTTCTCTCCAAATAAGCTCTATGAAGACTCAAGAGTATGATGTCTCACAAGTGGTTTTCTCCCATTTGTTACATTTATATGATTCTTTCCCCCTTGGGTCATCCCTTGGGAAATGAGAGCTGATTTATTACAAGCTTTGCCATATTTATTATATTTATAGGGGGTCTCTCCCATATGAATTCTCTTATGTGTACAGAATATTTCCTGCTTGCTGAAAGTTTTCTCTTGTCCACTATATGCAAAAAGCTGCTGCCCAGTTTGAATCTTTTGATGCTGGCTATGATGTTCACAATGGCTGAGGGATGTCCTGATTATATTATGGTCATCAGGCTTCTCTCCAGACTGCATCTCATTAGGCTCACTAGGGAAAAGCATGTTCTGACATACATTAAAGTCCTCAGGCCTTATTCATGAATAGTTTCCATTTTTTTTTAATAATCAGTTTTGAAATATGGTTTGAGCTCAAATTAGTTTTTTTTTTTTTTTTTTTTTTTTTTTTTTTTTTTTTTGCAATTCAACTCTCTCCTTAGTTGATGTGTTGTTGCTTGTGATTGCAAATTGCCACAGATATCTGCCTTGATTTTCCTGGTTGGTCTCAATCAGGTCATCCACTTTCTGCACATCTCTGAGAGGTTTTTGGAGACTGTATAAAGCACATATCTGATGCATGAGACCAGCTGTACTCAGGTATGAACCTGGAGAAAAAGATTGTTGGGAGGCTTTGGTTTGGGGGATCTTCTACTATCAGGGCTCTGCTCCTTGCTTTAGCTTAAAGGTCACCTCAGGTTTGATAATGCAGTGCTTATTTACTGTTTAAGGTTGGAAAAGTTGCCTATCCCAGTTGTTTGACCAAGAAATGTCAGTGTAAGTCATTTGTGTCACTTCTGAGAAGATTTAAGACTTTTGATTCACTGCCCTTTTATTTCTCCTTCCAAAATAATCAGCTGTGTTCCAGTAATTTCCATCCTATCAGTCTGAGGCCACAAAGAGATTTGGTGGAAACTGATATCCAG